>NC_056677.1:119075820-119700796 GCF_018350195.1 Panthera tigris | reverse complement strand
TTCATTATGGAGACCCTGTTTATCAGCATAGCGCCAACTAGGTGAAATTTTTCTTTGCCTTTCTAAGCCCCATTTTCCTCATCTGTAAAAGGGAATTAATAGTGGTTAGGCCTGCTACTTGCAGGACTCTAGAGCAAAGATACAAGTAGAGGCCAATATATACAAATAGTTTAAAAATATAAATCGACTGGGGCACCTGGGTGGCTCAGCAGGTTAAGCATCCGACTTCGGCTCAGGTCATGATCTCACGGTTCGTGGGTTCGAGCCCCGTGTCGGGCTCTGTGCTGACAGCTCCGAGCCTGGAGCCTGCTTCCGATTCTGTGTCTCCCTCTCTCTCTGCCCCTCTCTGGTCACACTCTGTGTGTGTGTCTCTCTCTCTCAAAAATAAATAAACATTAAAAAATATATTTTTAAAAATATATAAATCAACCTGTTAAACAGGCAACTAAAATATTACACAGATCTAGATGTCCTGTTGATTGGCTGGCAATGTTTGAATGAGTAACAAAACACAGATATACTAAATTGATAAACTGTTATATATTTATTCAATGTGATATCTTTTCCTCACCCTTATTTCAGGATAATCTTTAATTAGGCTGTTACAATCAAGATTTTTGAATCATTTGTGTTCATCGAAAATAATAATGTAAGGGATTAAAAATACACATGTACCCAAAGTATGCAAACTTTGAGTATATTTTACAACAGTGTAAATTATTTTAAACACGAAAATTACAACGTGTTTGCATAGTTATAAAAGTACACAGGGAAACATATCACAAGAGACTCAACGATAGAGAACAAACTGGGATGACCCAGGGAGGTGGGTGGGGGGTGGGCTAGACGGGAGATGGGAGTGTCCTAAGAAGGGCACTTGTAATGAACACTGGGTGTTGCGCATAAGTGATGAGTCGTTGGGTTCATCTCCTAAAACCAATATTCCACTATATGCTAAAATTTAAATTAAAAAAATAGTAAATGCCAATAAATAAAATAAATATGCAAAGCAATTTATGACACTTAACTATAAATTATGATTAACAAATACAAACTGTTTAAATCAAAGTTAGGTCAAAAAAGTTTTATACTTTGGGGGAAGTTTTTAATAAAAATTACTAATTTGTAAATTTAAATTGTAACTAAATCGTTTTATAAAAATAAAACTCTTCACAACCGTAGTGTTCAATTGTTGTAGGTCGCGATCGCTTATGAACTCCGGACAGCAAAAACAGGATCAAAACAAATTTATTACGGCCGGGCCAGACAGGAAAATACAACAGGTCCTGAAAGTCTGGCCCCGAACAAGCTCTGGGAATGTCTCATATAGGTTGTATTGACCGCTCGAGTTGCAAAGGGTGGCAGTTTGAAGGGGCGAGCACCAATTACACAATCCTGAAGAATTTTAAAATATAACTTGTTGACTCTACCTAGTTAAGAACTGAATCATTAGTCTTCCATCTAGTTCGAACAGAATGTGCTGCCCGAGAATGGGGCAGGGTGATTACGCCAAGTAGGTTTACAGAAGCTCAAAGAAGCAGTTAAGAGGAAGTTCTATTTCTTAGTAACTCAGCAAATGTGGCTTAAAGCAGTACTAATATCTAGGGAACAGAAACTGCGCTCCTAGGAAAGCCCAAAATAAACGCTGGTTCCGCATCTTAAACTCTGGGGTCCTTCTAAGCTTACCTAGGTCATAGTTTACTCCCAGGCTGCAGGAGACTAGCTATGTTTGCCCTTTACACAATGTTCTTGTCCTTGCTCATGTAAAGAATTAGTATCGCACTTTACAGATTAGCATGTAAGGAATCGATATTATACTTCATATATATTAGGTCTATACCTATAGAAATACAAAGTTACGAAAGCATGAATCACTGAATGTTGACAAAAGTTCTTTAGTTGCTATGTGCGACTGTTAAGAATACCATGCTAGGGGCCCCTGGGTGGCTCAGTCGGTCA
This sequence comes from Panthera tigris, assembly GCF_018350195.1. Lineage (NCBI taxonomy): Eukaryota > Metazoa > Chordata > Mammalia > Carnivora > Felidae > Panthera > Panthera tigris. The sequence continues at coordinate 119,698,837 of NC_056677.1, read as the reverse complement.
AGCATCTGACTCTGGATCTTGGCTCCGGTCATGATCTCATAGTCATGAGACTGAGCCCCACGATGGGCCCTGTGCTGAGTGTGAAACCTGCTTGGGATTCTCTTTCTCTCCCTCTCTGTCTGCCCCTCCCCTGCTCATGCTCTCGCTCTTAAAAAAAAAAAAAAAAAAAAAAAAAAAAAAAAAAGAATACCACGCTAGCTTGTATTTCTAGGACCATAAAGATATGAAAATATCTTTATGCCCTAGCGTGACGCCACTGATAAACTATATTATGGAAGCTCCCACTGTACTCGTGTTATCAAAGAAGACACGTGAGTTGATTCGTCTTTTCCATCATGTCACCACCTCTACTATACTTTGGGGCGGTGTCCCTTGTCCCTCTCTGATGCCAGCAGTGGCACAAAGGCATCGGCACGGTTTCTCTTCGTTTGAGGACGGAGGGCTGGAGAGACAGGGCTTGGACAGTGCTAGTGAGAACGGATTTAGTACTACGGGTGACACCGTGCCAGCACCGAGCACAAGATGCTGAATGGCACAGGTACTTGGGGTTGTCTCTGGGTATACGTGAGTCTACTACCCGGGACACTCTAAATCATCGAATGCAGTAAAGGAACCCTTCTTCTCCGGGTCTAATGGCATAACCATGTGAACCTTCTGCACGTCAAGTACTTTATATGTACTATCACATTTTAATCCTTACAAAAACTCTACTATGCATTAACTGGTGCTCCATAATCGTTAGCTATTCTTATTATTTTTATTCTTACTGTAATTATATTTGTTTGTTTGCTTGTTTGCTTGTTTAACTGATCTCTGCACCCAGCGCGGGGAATCAAACTTATGACCTTGAGATTAAGAGTCGCACGCTCTACCAACTGAGCCGGCCAGGCACCCCTATCATTACCGTTCTTCACAGGAAACCTAAAATAGCTCTTTACATAGACTGTCACCTCAGAGATGCATCAGCAGCCAGAAGGTGTCCCTAGTCACATACAGAAAAGGAAAGTGTTAACGGAGCCTGTACTGGCTTCCCATCGCTATTACCACAAAGAAGGAAACAAATGCATCATTTTCCATCCGTGTGGGTTGTAATCTGACACGGGTCTCACGGAGTTAAGGTCAAGGTGTCAGCAGGGCCGTGTTCCTGGTGGAGACTCTAGGGGAGGATCCATTTCCTTGCCTTTTCCAGATGCTAGAGGCTTCCTGCACCCCTTGGCTCGTGACTCCTTCCTCCACTACCAGACAGCAATAGGTGCAGTGACTACAGAAGAGTCAGGGGCTTCTCACCTTGCCTCACTCTGACTTCTTTCTCTCTCTTCTACTTTCAGGACCCTTGTGACTGCCTCAGGCCCACCTGGACAACCCAGCATATTCTCCCCATCTCAGGATGCTGAATCACATCTGCAAAGTCCCTTTGCCACGTAAGGTAACACAGTCACAGGTTCCCAGGATTAGGACGTGGACATTTGGGGAGGCCATTGTCCTGCTGACCACAGAGCCTCCTACGTTTGGACTTCAACACATCTACCCTTCCAGTAACTGACTTCTCACCACAGGCCCCTGACTTTCCCCTTCCTACGAGTTTGTCCTTCCTCCTTCCTTTCCTCTGTTCATCCTTCTCATTAATGGAACCCTTATGGCAGCCCAGATGTTATTCTAGGTACAGGGGATAGCGCAGTGAAAAAAAACAGATGTGGTCCCTTCTGATATGGAATTTGCTGTAGAGTGGGAGAGACAGATATTAATCAAGAATCACACAAATTAGGGGCGCCCGGGTGGCTCAGTCGGTTGAGCGTCCGACTTCGGCTCAGGTCATGATCTCACAGTCTGTGAGTTTGAGCCCCACGTCGGGCTCTGTGCTGACAGCTCAGGGCGTAGAGCCTGCTTGGGATTCTGTGTCTCCCTCTCTCTCTGCCACTCCCCTGCTCACACTCTGTGTCTCTCTCAAAAATAAATAAAGATTTGGGGCGCCTGGGTGGCTCAGTCGGTTAAGCATTCAACTTCGGCTCAGGTCATGATCTCACGGTCCGTGAGTTCGAGCCCCGCGTCGGGCTCTGTGCTGACCGCCCAGAGCCTGCAGCCTGTTTCAGATTCTGTGTCTCCCTCTCTCTCTGCCCCTCCCCTGTTCATGCTCTGTCTCTGTCTCAAAAATAAATAATAAAAAACGTTAAAAAAATTTTTTTAAATAAAAAAATAAAAATAAATAAATAAAAATTAAAAAATTAAAAAAAAAAAAGAATCACACAAATTAATGTAAAATGCCAATATTTTCATTAGAGTTGTGCCCGGACTGGGGTCAAGAGACTGGAGGACCACTGATTGGGGGGATTAGAATAATAGCAGTGCCCCTCCGCCCCAAGACTTAGATAAGACATTTTTACCATGTGAGTTTCAGTCAATAAACACGTTCATTCTATTTAGCTAACAATTGCCTTTTCCATTTCAACTTTGTAGCTTTTATAAATGCTGTCAGTACCTGCAGGAAATAAAAGTGGGTTTCAAGTGGTTAGGCAGTTACAAAACCGCTCCAGCTTCAATACCCTGGGAGTGTCACCTCCAGCAACGGATACTTTCAGAGCACTGTGTGATACAGCCGGGCACACATCCGCCGAAGGTAACAGCGTTTGGAAAATAGCTCAACACATGGTTCTTGCTCCCACGTTCCAATAACAAGCTTTTGGCGGAGGAAAGTGTGGGTGAGAGCAGGGAGGCGTGATGAAAGGAAAAGTCAAGACACCCTGCTTTGGTGTCTGTGCTTCCCCCCCACCCCCCGCCATTACCATTAGTTTCGGTGCTGGCTTTTACCATTTACTATGTAGCCTGGTGAGAGAGGAGAGTGTCAAACAAAGGGCATTAACTCAGCAAGCGTCACAACTGCTATGACATTGCTTATTATTGTAACCACTGAAGAGACCTGTGATCTCACGGGCTTCAAGAATACGCGGGAGAAGTAAATGTTCGAGGTACGAGATAAAACTGAGACTTGTCTAATGAAAGACCAAGGAAAACAGACAATCAACAAACAAAAGCCAACTATTGGTCCAAAATAGCCTGGCATTCATTTGACACGTTTGCCAAAAGGCTCTAAGATCGTTTTGGCTTCAAGCAACCTATTTCTTTTCCCACTTTGGTGCGACCACGTGAAAAAAAATTGACAGATTTATTTGGAAAAAGGCATGGATGTTTTCCACCGTTCTCTTATTAAATGCAGAAACTCAGGGATGGGGAAGGACTAGGCTGCAAAGGCTGCGTACTTTAATGACTTCGGCACTCACAGGGCAGCTCAGCACCTATGCTTCCCTTTCGTCCTCATGATTTATTTAAAACCACACATCCGGGAGATCAGTTTTGTGTTGACTCTCATTTATTTTCCCCAGTACAGAGATGATTAGTTAAGGCAACAAAATTCAGATCTGGAAATTTGTACTGTAAACACTTAGCTAAAGCAACATCTGTCAAATTAAGGTGGTTGATTTGGCCTTGAGTGTCCTTTAAAATTAGGTTTCTCTGCCTGGGGTGTGTTATTTCTGGGAGCCAGGTTTGGTAAGAAATAATTTATGGTATCCACAACACCCTTGATGAATTTAACTGTTTCATCTTTATAAGGGACCCTTTTCAGGGTCTAGGGACTTCATTCATTCTATTACCGCAGAAAAGATGTCTCAAAGTATCAACGTGTCATCTGTAAGAACTGCATGTGCCAAGCAACTTATTATTGGTACCGGTCCAAGTATTGCCTGATGTATATTGTGTAAAAATAAACTCAAACAAATTCAAGATACATGGGGAAACAAAATTCCTCACGGAACAGGATGGCCTCGTGAGTTAAAGCAAAGCACAACGTTCTCAGGGTCTGCAAGAAATCTCTGGTGGGGGAGAGAGAGTTTAAGAAGGTCAAGCACTATTAATTTGTTCCACTGAGCGTTCTTGGTGTTGGAGTAGGCACTTAGTTAGGTTCTAACAGGATACCTGGAGGTCAGCGACAAGGAAGTCATGGCCAGCTACTGGGAAGGACAGAGGCCTGTCCTGGCAGCACTCCACAAGAAGCCAGATCAAACCAGACAGAATGGCCAAGCCAACCAAGATGGCGGGTGCCATGATAGGAAACCCCTGACCAAATTAGAAAGAAAAAGCATGAAACCCTAAATTCTGCCCCAAGTAATGAATACTCTGCCCCCCAGTTAACAACTGTCTATAAAAGATAGAAACCCAACCCCCAGGATGTGCAGGTGTGCTATGTAGCTCATTCTCTCTCTCTCTCTCTCTCTCTCTCTCTCTCTCATTCACTCACACATGCTTGCTATCACATCTCGAGAGCGTACTTTTTGCTTTAATAAACTTTTCCACTTCTCTTACTGATCTGCTCTTCTGCATGTCTGCCCTTGAATTCCTTCTTGTAACTAGACCAAGAACCCTCAGTGATTCCTTTGGGTCTGGCTGGGTTGAGGCCCCAGGGCCCGGGATCTCCCCGCCCCCACCCCGGTCACCCAGCAAAACTGTTCTTAATGTCTGTTTACATGAATATCCCCTGTTCCCAACATGCTTGGCCCCCCCATCAGGTGCTGGTCGCCCTTAGAAGATGCTAACTTTGGTATGAATCAAGCCAAGAGGCCTCAGCAGAACTGATACAGGCTGGGATTTTTAAAAGAAACTTCACTAAAATTAACAACTCAGGAAACAATACACATTGGCGAGGATGCAGAGAAAAGGGAACCCTTTTGCACTGCTGGTGGGAATGCAAACTGGTGCAGCCGCTCTGGAAAACAGTGTGGAGGTTCCTCAAAAAATTAAAAATAGAAGTGCCCTACGACCCAGCAATTGCACTACTAGGTATTATCCAAAGGATGCAGGAGTGCTGCATTGAAGGGGCCCATGCACCCCCATGTTTATAGCAGCACTATCAACACTAGCCAAACTATGGAAAGAGCCCAAATGCCCATGGCCTGATGAATGGATAAAGAAGTGGTGTGTGTATATGTGTGTGTGTGTGTGCACGCGTGTGTATGGTGGTGTGTGTGTGTATATATATAATGGAATACTACTCGGCGATGAAAAACAATGAAATCTTGCCATTTGCAACAATGTGGATGGAACTAGAATGTATTATGCCAACCAAAATAAGTCAGTCTGGAGCACCTGGGTGGCTCGGTCAGTTAAGCATCCGACTTCGGCTCAGGTCGTGATCTCATGGATCATGGGTTCAAGCCCCATGTTGGGCTATCATTCTCTCTCTCTCTCTCTCTCTCTCTCTCTCAAAAATAAACATTAAAACATTTTAATTCAAAATAAATCAGAGAAAGACAAATATATGATTTCATTCATATGTGGAATTTAAGAAATACAACAGATGAACATAGGGGAAGGGAAGGAAAAAGTAGAAACAGAGAGGGAGGCAAACCGTAAGAGACTCTTACATACAGAGAACAAACTGAGGGTTGCTGGAGGGGAGGTGGGGCAGGGCCATGGACTAAATGGGTGACAGGCATTAAGGAGGGCACTTGTTGGGATGAACACTGGGTGTTCTATGTAAGTGATGAAGCACTAAATCCTACACCTGAAGCCATTATTACACTGTTAACTAACTTGAATTCAAGTTTTAAAAAAAATTTAAAAAGAAAAGAAACTTTACTAAAGAAAGCACACACCTAGAGGGAAACAAATAAAGGAAGACACAAAGCATAGTAGGGGAGGAAAGTAATTTTCCCTCTATCCTTCCAGGTTCTTGGCTGAGACTTCCACCCCTGTCACAAAAAAAACAAAAAAAAAAACAAAAACAAAACAAAACAAAAAAAAAGAATTAACAACAACAACAACAACAAAATTTAATTACATATGTATGGGAGCCCCGCAAAGATAGGAGACCCAAAGGCAGCCAGAAACTTGAGATCCCATCCAGACCTAAGGAAAGGAATAAGGGTCTGGGCCATCGAAGGAGAGGGTGGCAATTGACAGGAAGAAAGGAAGAACAAATGTCCTATAAACAAATGTTTGCTGGGATGCCTGGGTGGCTCAGTCTGTTAAGCATCTGACTTCAGCTCAGGTCGTGATCTCATGGCTTGTGAGTTCAAGCCCCGCATCGGGCTCTGTGCTGACAGCCTGGAGGCTGCTTCGGATTCTGTGTCTCCCTGTCTGTCTGTCTCTCCCCCCCACCCCAGTCTATCTGTCTGTCTGTCTCTCTCTCTCTCAAAAATAAATACACATTAAAAATTTTTTTAAAAATGTTTGCCATGCCACGGGGAGAACTCTCTGAGGTGAAAATTCTGGCAATAGCTCTCTTCCTGGTACAGGCCCCCTTTCTAAATGCTTTTAGGCAGTGAAGGGGGAGGTGAAAGGCTTTTCCTGAGTCTGCTGGGTGTTAATCGCTTTAAGCTCTACATGCCAAAGTGGTGTATTTCCGGCTAGTATATGCCCTTCAGCATCCAACAGGAAAGCTCACAGAAGACAGGTCTCTGATTCTCAGGTAAGGTAACCGAGAACCTGACCCTTAGCAGGCACTCAAAATATTCGTTTCAAAACCTCTATATATACTTGCATATACATGTGTTGTTATTTATTATATAGTAAGATCGAAGAAGTCAAATGCTACAGGGAGTTAAAATGAAGCTAACGAAACATACCTTGGGATTGGAATGAACAGAAGGGCACAGGGGCTGAGAAATGTCTTGGCCCTCCCTTTGAGCCTAAACCTGGAAGGTGGCTTTATCTCCCTGATGTAAATAGAAATTCCTTTTATGGCCTGATAGTTGCCTGATGAGTTGGCTTTGTGCCTTTTGTGGGCCATCAAATTGCCTCAGATTGCCTTTGCCTCGATTTTGCTCTTTCCCACCTCTGGGCTCTTAATGTCTCTCTGAGAAAGGATCGGCCCCTCTTACATGTACAGTTTAGTCATTTAGGGATCTTTAAATATTATAACCTGAACTTGACACCTCCAAGTATGTGAAATTTCAACCTAGGGATAATGTACTTGGTGGGGCTATAGACCCCAGGGTGTGAGAAAGAAGGTACTAGCCCAAAAGGGGCATAGAGCAAAACTCTCGCCTCCCATTGTTGGTTATGGAGACAGAGTATGGTGTGTACCCAGACGATCTGGAAGCTTCACAGAGCTCACGCCAGACGGTCTTCCGCCTTCAAAGGGGGAATAAAGTCTCCCAAACAAGATGACACAGCAACAGGAGCCTAAGATACAGAGATACTGAGGTCAAGTATCAAGATACAGGTCGAATCAAGACCCAGATCGATAGATACCTTTCATTTATGAATTCACCCTGCAATATCCATACTTCAGATTTCAGAAATTCAATGCCTCAATCCTTAGCAAGTAATAAAGGATCTGCTTTTCCAAGATCCTAAATGCATAATCATATTCATACCAATGAATATGAAATACCAAGCTTCAAAGTTAAGGACAACTTCCATTTAGTGTGTGAGGAAACTTTTTCTAAGAGACAAGATATTTCAAAAATCTGCGGTAAGGTATTTCTTTTTTCTTTTCTTTCTTTTTTTTTTGGTAATACAGTTTGCAGATAAAGCTATTTTCAAATAATAAGGATTTTAAAACACAAAGGCTCCACTCTACAATTTCGTGAGGAATCCTGAGCAAGGATTCTATTTTGGGAAATGAGAAAGGCAGGAAGCATCAAGGACATCTGCGATTACAATTGCTTCAATTGCCTAAAGGGGCTCAAGTGATTAGAATATCTGTTTGAAGAAAAGAAAATGCCATGACGTCTGTCTAAACCAAGAAAAAAGTGATAAATAACGATCTGTTGCTTCCTGGGAGTACAAATCCCCTCAAGCTGAAATTCCACAGCTGATGCTCTATTTGGGGGGGGGGTGTATTCTAAAGGGGATGGAAACCAGGAAGCCATGCTACCCTAAGAAGGAGGAGTGATCTGGGAATCCATCCCAGGATGCCATCCCCCCACTAGACCCACCACTCCCCAACCGTATAATCTTAGGCGAATGACCTAACCTTTCTGAACATCAGTTTCTCCATTTGTAAAGTAGGGATAGTAATGTTTTCATCTCCAAGACTTATTATGAGGGTCAACTGGCTACTAAATGTTTTCTAAATCCTCAAACTCCACACCAATGGGACTCATGAGCCACTTCATTTACTGAGTGAGAGCTGAGTAGACAAAGGCTGTGAATATAGTAATAATTATGCAGCTATCATTGGCTGCTCCCTTACTCTTTGCCAGACCTTGAATTCTCCAAGCACGTTTTACACCCACGCTATACAGGACAAGGACAAGGACAAAGAGATGGGAATGATGAGAGAAGATGGATAGGAGAAGAGAAAGTGAAGATTCAATTTGTAGGTAATCGGCTCTTCTGATGAAGAAACCAAAAACAGAGCTGAAACAATAATCAAAAGTATAATAGAAGTGGGGCGCCTGGGTGGCTCAGTCGGTTAAGCGGCCGACTTCGGCTCAGGTCACGATCTCGCGGTCCGTGAGTTCGAGCCCCGCGTCGGGCTCTGTGCTGACAGCTCAGAGCCTGGCGCCTGTTTCAGATTCTGTGTCTCCCTCTCTCTCTGCCCCTCCCCCGTTCATGCTCTGTCTCTCTCTGTCTCAAAAATAAATAAACGTTAAAAAAAATTTAAAAAAAAGAAAGTATAATAGAAGAGAAATTTCCTGAGCTGCAATGTGTTGATCTAAAAGGTCTATTGCATTTCACTTAAAGGTAATGAACACTTAAATTCACTTAAAGAACCACATCTAGACTTATGCTGGTGATATTTTTGAGTTGCACGGACAAAGAAAAAAATATCCCACTTTCAGCTCAGCAGAAAAACCAGGTAACTCACAAAGGAACAAAAACCAGTCTGGTCTCAGACTTCTGCTCTGCAACCTTGAGCACCGGAAGAAAGTGACAAAATGCCTACAGAGTTCTGGGGAGAAAAGGTTGTGACCTAAGTTTTCTCTACGAAGTCAAGATATAATTGATGGATAAAAGTTACATTCCACCACGAAGAAGTAACAGCCATGACCTTTATGCTCTGGATACCAGAATTGGCAAAAATAATGTTTAAAATTTAAGATGAGCTAATGATCTACCAGGAATATAGACCAGAAATGACTGAAGGATAATAAAACAGAATCAGATAAGAATTTTTACAGTTTTCTTAGTTTAATCAGGGCACAAGGCAATAATCATTCAGAAAATAAAACGGGAAGTTGACTAATTAAATAGGAAATTACATTTATAATAGAAACAAAAGGCCCCAGAAATCTAGAAATGCCCCTAAGGAAGCTAACTGACCTAAGTGTAGAAAACGAAAAAGAGATAGGAAAGATTTTTTAAATCAAATATTATAACTGCACAGCAGTTGACATGTCTAATACCTCTTGGATAAGGATATCAAATGTCATAAATACACCCCTTCTTTAAAATTAGTTCATAGTTGTAAAGCAAAATATAGGAAAAACAGAATTAAAATTATATTCCAATATTCATCTGGAAAAAGAAACAGCCGACACCTGTAATCGTTAAGAACGTTTCAAAAAAAGATAAGCGGGAAGTTCTGTTCAAGCAGATATTAAAATGAACTATAAGTCACAGGCATTAAAAGAGTTTGGTACGGACACAAGAATCAACAGATTGCCTGGACAGATTAGATTGCCCCGAAACAGACTCTATTATAAAAACAAACTCAACACATTAAAAATCAATTACTACAAACCAGTTGAAAAGAAATATTCCTTTCATGTGTCAAGACAAGAAGACAACCATTTGGAAAGCACTTAAGTAAATGCTCACCTCAAATCAAATGCCAAGGTAAATTTCAGATGGATTAAAGAGCTAAATGTAAAATACAGAAGCCATGAAAACTCGGAAGAAAAGGCAGATAAATATTTAACCTGTCGTAATGTTCAAGAATATGAATCTGTTAAGATTGCAGAAGCCTAACCTTCATGAAGGAGATCTAAAAGGCAGACCACTTTTGTATTGAACCTCTACCCCGCCCCCCCCCCACGCCAGCCCCTTTCCCTCAAGGCAAACTCATTGCCGCTAGCCCCAAATTTGCAAACTGACTTAACCGCTCATTTCATTCCTAGCAGATTGTGGATGATTACATTTGCTGTTTCTTAAATACATCTGATAGCTGTTATCTCTGATATATAGAGTGAAATTCACATGCAAATTTACGTAATCTGATATTTTCAAGGTATAATGACAACCTACGGGTGGTAGTGTAAACCTTGGCATTTCAAAACGTTGAATAGCGGCGGTGTGGTGAAATCCAAACAGGACCCTTATTAGGCCATTTTTGCCACGTTGTGGTGGGAGTGGAGAGTTGCCGGGAGAAGACTGGGTAAACTGCTGGAGCATTTCAGCTTTAAACCAAAAACACGCTTTGTGAACGTGCCCCTCTAAAATCTGGCTCGGACATGGCATGATTCCCTAGTCGTGAGGTGTGTTATGGATAAATAAAATCTCCGATCAGAGGGTTTCTGTGTTCCTTTTGTCCTAGGACTCCCAAAAGGCAGATGGAACGTTCACAGGAAGGAAAAGTTCTCAATAAGAAAACCCTGGGAAAACTAATCACAATCACAAGAAGATTGTTCCTTTCTATGTTAAATTCTATCTTTATGCTCTTTATGTTTTCTCTGCATATTGGTCATTACAACGTGCTCAGGGCAGGTGTTTTTACCTGAACTTGACACTGTGAACTTTTTCAATCTAAGGGTGCACGCCACCTCCGAAATTCTCATTTCTGGAATATTCTCAGCCATGATGTCTTTCAATATTTCCTCTTAGATATTCTCTCTACTCTCTCTCTTTTTTGTAGCAGCATGGTCTCATTTTCTCTCTCTCTTTTTTTTTTCTTATTTTTTAATCGGAGGGGACGGTCTTCTAATTTTATCTTCCAATCCATCAATGATCTGTCCAGGGTGTCAAGGGTAGGATTCAACCCATCTCTTGAGACTCGCGGCAACAACTTTTCTTAATCTCTAAAATTTCTACTCAATCACTATTCATATCTTTTGGTACACACTTCCTAACTTCCTGCTCCAATGCACAAAAACTTGTCATCTTCTTTGTGTATGAAACTTGTAAATATGCTTATCTTACGATGTCTTTGAGTGGCGCTACTGGGTCTAGTTCTTTGAAGGCATTTGGACTGTAAACTGCTCTTCAGGGAGTTATGCTCATATCTATTTACATATTTACTTAGGATTTTTACTCCACAGCTCATCTTCCATGCAACTTATCTTTCTCTTACATTTTCTCCCATGAATGGACTGAACTGCGGAAGCATCTCTAAGAGACAGTATTACAGACTAGTTTTTGTGTTAGTTTGCACACTCAAGGTTTGCACGTTGAGTGGAGAGCACACATCTGAGCCCAGCTTGCTTTGCTGCATGATGTTTCACACTTTGGATTCCTTTGTTCCACCCAGATTTACTGAGATATGATTGACAGCATTATGCAAGTTTCAAGCGTACAATGAGATTTGATGTAAGAACACGTTGTGAAATGCTTACCAAAATAAGGGTAGTTAACACATCTGTCACCTCACATAGTTACCACATTTTTGTGTGTGGTGAGAACATTTCAGATCTACTCTGTTAACAACTTTCAAGTACACAATACAGTCACCATGTTGTACATTAGATCCCCAGAACAGATTCATCTTATAACTGGAATTTTACACCCTTTGGCCAACCTCTTCCCTTTTCCCCATGCCCCAGGCCCTGGTGGTCACCAGTCTACTCTCTGTTTCTGTAAGTTAAGCTTTTTTAGATTCTACACATAAGTAAGATCATACAATATTTGTCTTTGTCTGGCTTACTGACTGACTTCATTTAGCATAACGCCCTCCATGTTCATTCCTGTAGTCGCATATGGCAAGATTCCTTCTTTCTTGTGGCTGAATAATATTCTACTGTGGGGGGGGGTGGTGAGAGGGGAGATGTACCATATCACCTTCATCCATTCATCCATCAATGGAAACCGGACACTTGGGTTGTTTCAATATCTTTGCTATTGTGAATAACGCTGCAATGAACACGGGTGTGCAGTTATCTCTTCAAGATAGTGATTTTATTTCCTTCAGCTAAATACCCAAAATGGGGTAATATAGTACTTCTATTTTTATTTCCTTTTCTTTAATGTTTATTTATTTTTGAGACAGAGAGACAGAAACAAAGACAGAACGTGAGCAGGGGAGGGTCAGAGAGAGGGGGGACGCAGAATCCGAAGCAGGCTCCAGGCTCCGAGCTGTCCTCACAGAGCTCAATTCACGAACCGTGAGATCATGACCTGAGCTAGCAGTCGGACGCTTAACCTACTGAGCTACCTCTTTTTAATTTCTTGATGAACCTCCACACTCTTTTCCACAGTGGCCGCAGCCACTTACATTCCCACCAACAGTGCACGAGGGTGTACTTTTTTATAAATCCTGTCAGCACCTAACAAATGTGAGGTGATATCTCATTGTGATCTAAAATTGCATTTTCCTGGTGATTAGTGATGGTGAACACCTTTTCATGTGATCATTGGCCATGTGTATGTCTTCTTGGAAAAATGCGTATTCAGGTCCTTTGCCGTTTTTAATTGGGTTATTCTTTTTGGGGGGGGGGTGGCTATTGAGTTGTATGAGTTCCTCGTATATGCTGGATATTAACCTCTTACCAGATACGAGGTTTACAATTTTCCTCCTGTTCTGTAGGTTGCTTTTTCATTTTGATGACTGCTTTCTTTACTGTGCAGAAGCTTTGTAGTTTGACTAGTGGTCCCACTAGTTGATTTTGGTTTTGCTGCCTATATATACTCTTGGTGTCATGTCCAAAAAAATCATCATCAAGACCAACGCCAAGGAGCATCTTCTCTGTGTTTTCCTCTAGGAATTTAACAGTTTGGGGTCTTACATTTAAATCTTCACTTGATTTCAAATTAATTTTCAGGAGTGGTGTAAGAGGGGGGTCCAGTTTTATTCTTCGGCTTGGGAACATTCAGTTTCCCCAGCACCATTTATGGAAGAGGTTATCATTTTCACACTTTGTATTTCTTGAGAGTTCAGGTGTAATATTTACCCCCAGTGCTTTATTGACTCCAGCTCAACTGTCTGAACTGGTGTTGGTAGGTAGGTGATATCTAAAACCTAGAGTGAATTGTGCTACCCCATGGGCTTCCTTCCACAGAATAAGTAGACACTAATCAGAAGTGGCCTCCTCATCGTATAAGATCGTTCATCATAGCAAAGAAGTATTCAATATAAAATTATTTAGCAAAATGATTTAATGATTACTTAAAATTATTGAACACCGACCACTCCTATTATTTCACAAGACACACATTTCTTTCACGTACGCAGAGAGTATTCATCTGGGTTGAAGCAAAAACCTCAGTACCTTCACCTATAGTCCATTAGTTGCCCTGTGGACCTGTGGGTATGGATTCTCTACCTCTCCACCTCCTTCCTCCCTTCCAGTAGCTGTAGATTGGATCTTGGTCTCTCGCAGCAAAATCCAAAGCGTCAGGCCAGAGAGAGTCACCCGTGAAGGCTACACAACGTGGAAGGAGAGCACGTGGCCATGCAGTGGCCTCAAGTGTAATCAGTCTGGAAGCTTAGGTTCTTTGGTACAGTGGGGAACTCCTTCTCGGTGACTGGCACTCCTAAGGAGTTATCGCTCGCATCCGCTCTGTAACGGGCTATACATAAAAGGTCACCTCAAGCCAGTCTCCTGCCCACTCCTCTGGCTCCCTGTCATTTCCTAGAACGTGGCATCCATCATGCATGGAATTGTCTAGATTCAGCTTTTTCTCCACCTTCAAGTTACTCTATTGTGCTAAGTTAGATGAACAGAAAACAGGAGTTTTTATAGTGCGGTTAAACAAAAAGTCAACACCAATAGTATAGAATACATGGAAAGTCACTTATGTGTCAAAAACACCCGATCTAAGCAGGTAGATACGCAACATTAATTCCCACACCACAAATTCTCAAAGAATGCTTATATCCTGGAAACTGCCTCAAGAGTCCACTTTAGGCGTGCCTGGCCGGCTCGGTCGGTTGAGCGTCCGACTTCGGCTCAGGTCATGATCTCATGGTTCGTGAGTTCCAGCCCCACATCGGGCCCTGTGCTGACAGCTCAGAGCCTGGAGCCTGCTTCGGATTCTGTGTCTCCCTCTCTCTCTGCCCCTTCCCCACTCGTGTTCCATCTCTCTGTCTCTCGAGAATAAACAAACATTTTTAAAACTTTTTAAACAAGAGTCCACTTTACCCACTCAGAGGATGAATGGCAGGAAAAGGATTACTCTTCTGTGTGAGCGGACGTCTGGGACAAACACTAGGAAATGATGGCCCGTGAGACCTGAACGCTCACAGTTGGGACACTCGACCCTATCACTGGCTTCAGTTTCGCAAGATTCCTGAAGAGACAAGGGGGCTGATTGCTGAAAACTGATCACATTTGCAATAGATCGATGCAATTGGCTTAAATGAGATGTCAAGAGATTCTCCAAATGAAACCTAGATAGGAAGCACAGCTTTTTAAAGGAACCACACGTGTACGTTCGACGATTCTACGGGCTCGTAAATCCATGAAACTGGGACTGATACTATTCATTGAAAGTACATTTTGAGAGCTGTGCCAAGTTCCAGCGTAATTTCCATCACCTTTCTGCTAAACTTCACATTTCTAGTCAGGCCAATTTTACATTTACTACAATCAAGATTCTATTCTCTTCCCTCTTTCACCTGACCACCTTTTAAGCTCGCCTGGTTCACCCTCCTTGCCGCCATAAAGATGTCGGACTCCAGTCTTCATTTAGAGATCTAATCCCAAACGCTCTCTTTGATTTGCAAAACCACTTCTGAACCTCTTTCCCGCAATTAGAGAATCTTTTATTGGGCTCATTTTTCACTTGCTCTCCTTCTGTCATTTAATACTGCTCAGATAGTGAAGAAAAGAGATTTCTCCTCCTTTGGAACTGTTTTTTTTTTTTTTTTAAATAGGTGCATTACCATGGTTATTACCAAGCATAGGAATCTTTATTCAGAATAAAGTATTACACTCCCCCCCCCCATGTGAGGGTACTGCAGGTTAGGTATTAGTGTGAAGTCAGTTATAAATTCATTACCCCTCCCTCCGTTAGCATATGCTTCAGAAAAGCAAGCAAAATCCCATGTCCATAAGATTTTCCTTGACTTTCCTAGCACATCATTTAATGGTGCGTATCCAAGAAGTCCACTAAAGTAGCAAGGTCATTCTTACTACTCACACTCCCAGTAGGTAGAATGGACCCTTCACGCAGTTTGCAAGACAGCATTTTTGAGAATTAATCGTGTGAGAATTAATTTTACATGACTACCTGCTTAGAGAGTATGTTTTAAATACATCTTGAAATTCTTCATTTTCAGTAATGCGCTCTGATGTCCTCTCAGGACTTATAACGGATTCTTGCTAAACTAAGCCCAGTAGTAGTGTGAACTTTGCAAACTGTGAGCACGGGGGGTCCCACTGGTCTACCCAGTAGAACACCATGCAGTCATGCAAATCATGTTGTAGAAAAACATTCTGTGACATGGGAAAATGAACATGGTTTATTAGGTGCAAAGGGCACGTTACTGAATACTACATGTTCCAATTTTGATTCCAAGCATCATTATAATTTTGTTTGAATCCTAATGTGAGTGTGGACCACCTACATAATTTATGGGGCTGAGTGCAAAATGAACACGTGGGGCCCCTCCTGTGAACGTATGAAGAATTTCAAGCTGAAATTCTTGAAGCGGACGGCAGAGCATTAAATCAAGCACAGGGCCCTTCTAAATGGCTCCAGGGGCGCCCGGGTGGCTCAGTCGGTTAAGCGACCGACTTCGGCTCAGGTCATGATCTCACGGTTGGTGAGTCCGAGCCCCACATGGGGAGCCTGCTTCGGATCCTCTGTCCCTCCTCTCTCTGCCCCTCCCCCACTTGCACTCTCTCAAAAATAAAATAAACACTGAAAAATAAATAAATAGATAGATAGATAGATAAATGTATGTGGGGACTCTGTGCAACTACCCAGACTGCACCCCCATGAAGTCAGCCCTGTGTGCCTGCATAAACACTTGCACCTTATATAAACTAGAATGACACAAGCCAAAATGCCAAAATGTTAATGGGTGCCTGTGAGTGGCAAAATTAAGAGTGGTTTTCATTTTCTTCTTTGTTCTCTTCTCAGTTTTACGCAACCTCAAGGAAGAAATCATATTACCAGAGTGATTAGGAAAAATACCAGTCAATGTTATCAGTAAACGATAACACCTTTAAAGGCAGAGCGATGTTCCGGAAGTAGAAGTAGCTAGTGGTTTTGTCCCCCTTGAAGATGCTAGACACTTGCTGGGTCATCTCCTTCCGTTCATCGGCAACTGTGTGAAGTCACCTTATCTTCTCTCTCGTAGATTAAAGCACTCGGTTTAGTCACAAAAACAGGACTTGGGCTTAACACCAGAAGCTTCGCCGACCCAATATGAACCAGATGTCAGAAACCTGGCTGAGGCTTAAGTGAGTAATAATATCTTCAGCTTGTTTTTTTGATCTGGAAAGCAGATGATATGGGTAAAAACACTTGTCCGGCTTCAGGAACAGTGTCGTCCCGAGACTCAGAAGACAACGAGTAAGATCTGCTTTCACAACTATAAAGCCCCCGGGATCCTGTGTTCCGGAAGTATACAGGCCTGTAGCAAACATATGTGACACGCAGTCCCGTGGCCTAAAAGTGCACAACCAAGGAGATACCCATGGTGAGTAACGTGCACAAATCTGAAGTATGTTCCCCTTTCCCACCTCCCCCTGCCCCCCGTAGCGTGAAGTCCCTTCATCCAAAGGATCAGCTGATGGTGAGGCTGGACGTCAACGCCAGGCACTGTGACCACACGTGGAGGCACCGGGTCACGACACTGTGTCTTGATTCAAATCACACACCGCTCCTTACAGCAGCCCACCCAACGATTCTGGTGCAAGGATGCTCTGCCAGAGACACCTCACTAAGCCCTTAACCCTATGATGATCTTACGAAAGCTTTTATCGTTAGCATCGGAACGTTCAAATCTCAAATAGCAATTCTAACAGGGGGCACGAATTTAAAATCTTCTAGTGCCCTCCTTAGATATGCCATGTCGGTTTTAGATTTGGGGTTTGGGCTCTAGGAAACAATATTTCCATCACAACTGATGCCTACTAAATCTTCCTCTCGAACGCAATTGCGTCAAGCAGATTTGGGTGTTCTAGCGTAAGAGAAGCCCGTCCAAATAGCAGGTGCAGAAACTTTCTCTGATTGAAACATCAGTCAGCTTCCAACTCAGCTAATTAAACACTAATGAGGAGCTTGTTCAACTGAACTTTAAACATTTGTTTATGTCCCACATTGACTGGTTGGTAACGATCCAGCTGGTAGAATGCAGCCAACACCCGATTGGACCGCGAGTAGGTTTCCAGAACCTCCCTCTCTCTACCTCTCCCCGCCTCTCCTACCCTCTCTCTCCCTTCTCCTCCCTGTCTTTTCCTCTCTTCTTTTCCTCCCTCCCTCTTCTCCTTTCTTCCTCCTATGTCCGTCCTCCTCCCTCCCATGCCCCTCCCTCCCCATCCCTCCAACATCCCCATCCCTCCATCATCCCCACCCTCGAAGCCCCAGGTCTCCCTCTGCCAGGCTTGCACAGCAGCTCTTCTCCACCAGAGCCCCAGATGTCTCTTCCACCTCCTCATCACCTTTCTCTCTTCCTTTTATTATTTGGCATATGCTCTTTTTCTTTCTTGTTCCCACTTAATTGCAAGCTGTATGTCTTTCTCCTTCTCCGTCTCAGAGGAAATATACCCACCTGCTTGGATCTTTCAGTTTCGGAATTTCTCTGCCCTTTTTTTTGACTGTCTCCTGGTCCTTCTCATTTGTTATTAGCTAACAAAGATAAGTTTGCTGCCGTTGCAGCTTCTTAGAAACCAAACTAGGGCAGAAAACAGACTTTTCTAAAATGTTGTTTTCTCCGCAGCCCTTCTCATTTTGAAGGCGTGTTACATTCGATAATTAGGTATAATAAAGATAAAGTTTTCAGAACTAAAACCAAAAGCAGGAGGCTTAGTAATGAAGTATTTAATGTATTCCCCACATTTCTGTTCCGTTATTGTTTGGCAGCTCCAGGAAAGTCTCCAAGAAACTAAAAACAAAAGTTGGAAATTACAAAGGAGGGCAAGGCTGTCCTGGCTGGGGAAGGAGCCGGAGGAATGTTTGGATTTAATGGACAAAGCTCTGGGGGGAATTTGGAGAGACTTTTTTTTTTTTTTTATGTCCTAATAGAGTACACAAAATAATACACAAATTGGTGCCCGATCTCTTGTCTGGAGGCAAGTAAAACTGCAGATGAAGAAAGAGAGGCTAAAAGAGGAAAAATCTATCCTGATGATAGAAAATAATGAGCAGGCACTGAATAGAATATCTACGTAACAGCCTAACAGGCCTAGTCCAAGCATCATTTTTGAGCCCTAAGCATAACCAGCAACATGAACCAAACACAAAACCAAAAACAAGAAACAGCAGGAGAGAACTGAGTGTTAACCTAACCTGGACTCAAGATTTAGTTAATCTGGAGGCAGAGAATACATGCCTTACAAAGCACCTAACAACGGACAGACACTGAGTGTAAGATCTCCGCAAATACTAACAATAATAACTGCCCTGCCGCTTCCATAGAAAGACACGGAATGAAGCACCAGATAAATCCGAGCACTGAGTGCCCAGCCAGGAAAGGAAAACTTGACTTGTGCGTTATTCTCCTTGTTTTCTTCCTATTTTACATCGTTTCATTTATTTCAGCGGTAGGAGTGACAGGTGCCTAGGATGTCTCCAGTGCACTCTCTTCTTTATGAATAGTTTTACTTGTAAAACACTGTGAACATGAAACTGTAAACAAGATGGGTCCCGTGTGGTGTTCCCCTGGGACGGCATTAAGAGACCATGGTGCTCACTGAGTCCGAAGGGTTTTGTGAACTTGAAGGAGGGAATTACAATAAGAGGAGTAAGACTACACTCACACAGGGAGTCCACTAAGAACTTGATCGTTTGTGTATACAGCTTTGTCTGCACGCCGTGTGTTTGTTACAAGGAGTGATATTAACATGTTACGGCTTTACGGCTTTCCCGCATCCAGCGGATCTTTCGACAGAAAAGCTATGCCCCAATACACATCTGCTCAGTTTCTCAAGCTGCTAAGGGGACATTTTAGAAGAAGAACTCTTCTTGTATTCAATAAGGAAACAGTAAACGAATAGTTATTGCGTGCTTTCACCATGCCCGGAGTGGTAACACAAACATTCGGTAATTGATGGAGTAATTGTTGGAAAGCAAGGACATGAGGTGTTTACAGTCTTGTATGAGATTATGTTGAGTACACAATTAGAGAAAGAGGAGAGGAGGTTGGCTCCGTTCTCTGACAGAGGATGAAGAAAACTGACAGGAGCTCTCTAGAGAGATGACAGGTAAAGAAAATGCCAGAAACATCACAGAGGGAATGGAAATCTCCAGGCTTGAGGTTGATTGGAAAGGAAAGGATATTATACCTAACCTAATTAGCTTAATGCATCCTTAATTAGGTTAAGGGAGTGTCTGTATTTTAAAAGTTCAATGATATTTAGGCTTCTGCCAGAATCACTTTGGAGAAAGAAACAAGGAAAAATCAAGAGGACAACAGTTTACTCTCATTCTGTGTATTTGATTATCTCATGTTGAAACAGGTCTAAAAGGCACTTCTTACCCATAAGGTTTCTTTTATTAATTCATGTATTACTGAAGCCCTTCTTAGGTTTAAACACAGTTTCAGGTTTATAAATAGGTCAATTTCTGGTATAAACTGACAGTTTCCTGTCACTTATGTGAATTCCTTCAGAAAATAGGTTTTGTATAAATTCCCCAAGTGCGCGGACTGCTCTGGCAGAGCTAGAGACCCTGGGGTTAGCATTCGGAGTTAAGCACTACTAATCAGATTTTAAAGTGATGCACAGCCCCCCTTACCAAGACTGCGGGTTTTGGGCTGTGACCTCCACGTCAGGGATTCCAGGCTGTATGCACCATGACATTTTGAGTTCGGTACCCTTTTAGTTTTCTAAGCACAGATATGACCAGTGCCTACGCAGCCACGCAAACAGAACTTCTGTGAGTGAAGAAAACAGTTTGAAAACCAAACCCATCTTTCCACATAGTTTCCATCCTCAAAGTCGTGTCCCATCAGCCTCCTCTCCTGCACACCTGCTCATTTGCCAGTCACCCCTCAGTGTCGGAGCTCTCCCTTCTTGGTAACTATTTGCCGAATTTGTTTTATACTTGCTGGTGACTGTTAACGAGGCTTTCCATCTTGTGAACTTTTCCTCAACAGGCAATTTTAAGGCCATTATTAAAAAAAAAAAAAACTTTTTATCATTTCCTTATACATTTTCAGTTTTACCCACTCCTAGCCCTTCTCCTTTTAAAGTTTAAAATCCTTGTCATTTAAAGTGTGAGACTGAAACTGAAAGGCAGGTCCTAAAGGGTGCAAACATTCTTGTTTCAATGAAATGTGTTTTCAAACCAAGCCTTTTGGTCTAACATTGATCCTGTTTTTTGTGTTTCTGATGCAGGGTATTCATTTCCAGCAGACATGAACTTAAAATATAGATTTCCCGGGGGAAACGATTGTAATGCTGCTTTGTTACGGGTCAAATGGTCTCATGAGAACCATACACTTTGGGGGGGGGGGCAATTACCCCCATCCCACCAAGCCTCCAATGCCACATCCATTCAACGCAACTCATAATACTTACCTCGGGCAGGTTGAGCCCATCTTCCAGGAAGACAAGGACAGCACAGAGTTGTTGGGAGGTTGACTTGAAAAGCAGCAGCCATGGCATCTGGCTTACAGTGAAAGTTCAAGACCAGTAGCCTCCTTCTCCTCTTCTTCCCGCCCAGTCCTCTGGTCCTATAAAGAATGCATTCCGTAAAATCTGGGAAGATATAAATCTGAAAACAATATCTCTCTGAATCCCTTTGAGGACATCAACATATTCTAGATAGTGGTATAAAATTAAACATTTCCTCTTAGTGATGGGTATTCATTAGAATTAGTTCCATTTGACCTTTGGGGATGAGCACTGGGTGTTGTATGAAAACCAATTTGACAATAAACTTCATATATTGAAAAAGAAAAGAATTCATTCCATTTGGTCATCACCTTCCCCAACCTATGCTATTATAAAAAGTATCTATCTTGTCATCTGATGTGGTCACTGCCTCATAATAGTTTAATGTACAATATAAGAATGCACACACACACACACACACACACACACACTGTGCCTCAGTTCCCTCAAGGGGCCAGTAGTGATCAGTAGAATTGTCCTTATATTACAGTTATCGCTAGGATCAAATTAGATAGTGCTTATAAAAACATCCTCTAAGCTAAAAAGCATGGTAAATATGAGTGCCATAATTACAGGCTTTCCATGTCCCATGATGTTTGATGTGACAGTATCCTTATTCCTGGGTCTGATTTCTGGGAGCTGATATAGTATTAGCCACATTCACCTCTTCAACTTGAATGAGGAAGTCTTCAAAACGAAATCATCCCTTACTCTATGATTCCTCAGCGGTACAAACGTCCCTCAGACATTTTGAGGTCATCCATACAGACACCCGGTGCTCGCTTCACCATATTCTCCCCGATTACAAACCCCTCCAATCGGCCATCTTGTCTGTCTTCTATTTGTCTTACAGCCTGGACAGCTTTTCACTATTTCAGGAAATATACAAGCATATAATCAGCAGAGTGGCAGTAAATTGGAACTGTCTGCTACAGCTGGGGTTGTATCCACTCCCCTCTCTGAGGCCATGTGAGGTCACCCTGGTTCTTTCTGTCCTGGAGAGGATGGTAAAATTATGGATGCATTTTTGGTGATCACAGAAAGGAACGCGTGCAACCACGAGCAGAAAAGATCAAAATTACATCTTGGTCCTGATTAATTATGTGGCCCGATAGGGTGAGACACAGTTATAGAAAAATACAGGAGAGGACTAGCATTACATGTCCGCTCCCTAATGCCCAGGGCCTGGCTGGCTCGGTTGGTGGAGCACGCGCCTTCTGATCTTGGCGCAGTAAGTTCGAGTCCCATGTTGGGTATAGAGATTTCTTAAAAATAAGATCTTAAAAAAAAAAAGGAACTCTGCTCCCCTAGTACCACCAAGAGATGTCAGGAAGGTCCTTACAACTCAAGTCAGGCAGATATTATGTCTGTTTTGTAAACGGCTTTTCTAACAGGTGCCCATTCCAAGACAGTTTCATCATTAATGCCTAACGCAGTATCCAGCACTGAGAGTGCAACGTGGGGTAGTAGAAAGTAGAGAGAAGCAATATTTCTACTCGTGGCTGTGCTCTAGGAGAGCTGTGTGGCCTGGAGCATGGAGATACTTGATAACTATTTGCGGTCTAATGAATGCATTATACAAAATACCAGAAATAGCCCCATGAGTCACAAGGAAAAGAAAAGCCCAGCGCTTCTCAGTGTTCTCAACTATGAACGTACAAATAGACACATAAAGAGATAAAGAGAAAGAATGATCTTCTAGGCAGAGGGAGCACCTGGTAGAGGACAGTGTTCTCACTAGTTAGTTCCCTGAGTGGGGACAGGCCAGGGCACACGTGTGAGAGAGGTGGATTGCGCCGCGCTCCATACGCTGTTGTGAGGGTTGTAGCCTTTACCCTATTGTTAGCGGGGAGCCTGCGAGGGGCGGGGGGAGCAGAGACAGATTGCTATGGTGAGGGCCAGTGTTTAGAAAACATTTACTCTGGTGACAGCATGAAAGAGGGGCCAGATAGAGAACAGGGCGCACGGAGAGGCTCGAGGGAGGAAGATGGAAATCGGGTGGAGAGGTAGTTGCAGCAGACAGGGGGGGAAAGTCGTCATGTCTTGAATAGTAACTCTTGCGAGAGGAGAAACATTATCAACTCGTGACAGTTTACAAGGCTGCCAACCCCTCGAAGAAAAAGAGAATCCTATATTTGGCCCGTTGGTTTCTTCTTCCGCTCCCTCCTCCCCAACCCCCATTTGCTCTCCGTTCCATTCCAGAGAGGATGAGTGCAGCTATATTATAAAAAGCAGGAGTGGAATAAAGAAAGACATTTTGGGTTGTTTGTTTTTAATCGTGTTGAGTTCAGGTTGGGGTGGGAGAGAGGATCTGGACGTGGGATAAGGCTCTAGGACGCGTGAAGGTGCAAGGGAATTAAGGAATGTAAGAAAGAGATCTCCGTGCATTGAGAGTTAGACCTGACATTAACACCCTGCGCGAGATGCTGGTGAGAAATACAATTATCGAAAAATGTCCTGTGGCTGCTGAACTGGGCCGCTCGCAAGATCTGATGATGTGCACCAACAGATCCAGAAGGAGGTTCCCACTTCTGGAATGCCTTCTGTCTGCATCATCCTGAGCATAACATAGGAGAGGTGTTAGCATCACCACGTTACGGGTCAGTAAACTGAGGCGGGGGCGGGTTCACTTACCTTGTTTAGGCAACGCAGCAAGTAAGCAGCAGAGCTGAAATCCGATCCCGCGTTTCTCAGGCTGAGAGGCGGGTTTTAGGAGATGATTTTACAAGGGATGAGGTCGATGATGGATCCTGCTTTCCTCTCTGCCGTGCTGCCTTCCAAGCCCGGGCTGAGGCAGACACAACACGAAGGGCGAGGGGGGGAATACATTTACAAGTCACTTGGAGGCAAAACAGACACGAGTAGGTAATCCACGAGTTGTTACAGCTGTAGGTGGGTGGCAGAGGGTTTCCCTAAGGCAGACGGTGAGGCTGTAATCCGATGTTGAGAAGGGAAGAGGAGACCTGAGGAATTGGAGGCCCTGAGAGGCTGTCCAGCTGGAGATGACCCAAGGGAACTTGTGAGGAGAGAACTCGATTTTTTAAAATTTTTTAATGTTTATTCATTTTTGAGAAAGAGAGAGTGAGTGGGGGAGGGGTGGAGAGAGAGGGGGAGACACGGAGTCCGAAGCAGGCTCCAGGCTCCGAGCTGTCAGCCCAGAGCCGGACGCGGGGCTCGAACTCACAAACCGTGAGATCGTGACCCGAGCCGAAGTCGGACGCTTAACCGACTGAGCCACCCAAGCACCCCAAGAACTCGAATTTAAGCGTGGGTCGGCGCTGGAGAGAGTGATTCGGGAGCATCTACACACAGGTGAGAATTGTTTGAGTTGGATTGAATGAGGTCACCTCAGAAGAGTATTCGAGTCTTCTGGGCCCAGGGCCCATAGAGTTCGTAGGAAAATAAACCTCACCCTCCCCTAACATTTCAGCAATGCCTTTCACCCAACACAAAATAATTATAGTAATATTTGATAGAAAATCATTGATTAATTCTGTGGTACAAGTTAATGTTAGCACTGTTTCGACAGAAGATAACTAGGAAACAGAAAGCGTAAATAACTGAGGGCAATCCACACCTCTGGGGCTTAGCACCTCTGGTCACTCATACGTGGCCTACGACACAACCCGCCAGAAGCCCGAATACAGGATACGATGACCGGGAGTTAACTGGAGACACTATCCCAGGAGACTTGGTAACAGGAACGAATACGAGGGCTATGCTATCCAGACAAGTCATGTTTATATATAGGTTGGGTTTGGCTACGCAGCGGTTCGCCACCCCGGCAGAATTCCCCGGGGAAGTTTAAACCGATGCTGACGCCCACGGCCCACCACAGACTAATGACATCGGCATGTCCGGGTGCCAGCCACTTTTATCAAGTTTCCAGGTGATTTTAATGTGAAGACGGGTGAGTATCAGGCACACAGAGAACCCTGTGCACCTGTCTGACTTGCCTTATGGACATTGGCTGCAGAAACCCAAGAGGGGCTGTAGAAATCATACTTAAAAACCTTCGGCCGGCAACCTGGGTAAACCCCAGGAGAGCGCGTAAACCCCAGGAAAGCGCGGTTGCAACATTATGTGCCCTGGAAGACAGAGAAACAAACAAATACAATATTTGATTCCGAAACGTTAACTATTGCTACATGGATTCATAAAAGAAGCTTGTGCAGCGACAAAATTACCAACTATAAAATTAGACTCTTCAATCCTCCGAGCAAATGGAATCTTAGTCCCTAAGTGCGGCAGCGTTGGTCCGTAATGACTGTTATTAGTTTCATCTTTATGCTACAAAATATTTCACTTGCACTAGTTATTAGGTGTTAGCAATGCGTTCTGTCTCCATAGCTCTTTTTAACTCCATGTGGTATTTATTTTACGGCCATTCTCTGCGACACGGCCGTGACAGGTGATATTTATGGAAACACGATAACTGTGTTTGCCACGTCTGTGCCTAGTGACTGATTGATTCGAGGTCTTTCTTGAAACTTAAATTCTTTTTGAATTGCTGTAGAATCAGATTTGCCTCCTTGCAGATAGAATAAGGGTGCCTGTCCCAGTTTACACCACTCCTCCAACCGGCAACATCCTTCTCCTGAATAGGTAAGTGTCCCAGGATGGCAGGGGGACTTGGTCGGCCCAGGATCTTCCTATGATGGTCTCTCCCGCTCTTAATGCCTTTCTTCTAAGGCCTCCAATGCTCACCAGTGCCCTGAATCTCTGTGTTCCTCTTCAGAGGTTGGGTAAGTCACATAACCCCTCTGAACCATCACGCAAGGCCCCATCACGCAAGGCCACCGATGCCTCCTCTGCATGGTCGTTCCGTGGGTTGAGGACAAGGACTGAAAAATATGATGCCTAACCTAGAGTAACTATTCAAGAATGTAGACTGTTTTTATGATTCACTAGCCCCTCTGTTCATTCGTTCACCATTTACCGAGCAGGTTCTCCGTGCCAGGCCAGCCGTCAACAAAAGACAAAAGTTTCTCCCCGTCACGGCACCCAAAGTAAGTAAACGATGTAAGTAAAATGTAGAGATGACGTTCCATGGTCATTAAGTGCAGTGGGGAAAGAGAAGTCAGGAAAAGTGGATGGGGCGTGCCAGGGCGGAGCGGAAAAGTGGTTTCAATTCTATATAGGATGGCCACGAGAGGCTCGGCGATGAAGTGACACTCGAATGGAGAGCTGCAAGAACTGAGGAGTGAGCAATCCAGGCAGAGGAACGTCAAGTGCATTTTCATGGAATAAAGAGGCATAAAGAAGCGCGTGTGGCCTTTGGCCAATAGACCTTTACTGAAGACGCTGAAATTTGAATTTCATATCATTTTCACACCATGCAATCTTCTCTTTATTGTTACTGCGCTGTCTTATTTCTCAAATATTAAAGTATGTCAAGAACGTGTCAAATAGGTTAAAAAAGAAAACTCTTAGCTCATGGGCCATGCAAAAATGGGTGGCAGCCTGGAACTGGCTCGTGGGCCACAGTTCGCTGACCCTGTTTAGAGTCTTGAAGACCGTCCGTTGTCGGGCTTTCACTGATGGAGACGGGAGTCGCTGCAGAGTGCTGAGCGGCAGAGGACGTGACCTGATGTGCATTTTAAAAGGATCATTTTGGGGGGCACCAGGGTGGCTCAGTCGGTTAAGCATCTGACCCTTGGTTTCAGCCCAGGTCGTGATCTTACGGTCCGTGAGTCTAAGCCCCACGTGGGGCTCCGTGCTCACAGCTCGGAGCCCGGAGCCTGCTTCGGAGTCTGTGTCTCCCTCTGTCTCTGCCCCTCCCCTGCTTGCTCTCTCTCTCTCTCTCTCTCTCTCTCAAAATAAATAAACTTTAAAAAAAGGATCATTTTGGCTGTTGTGTTGAGTGGGGGCAAATTTAGCAGCAGGAATATTACTATCATACTAATCCAGGCAAAAGGTGGATATATTTGAAGATCTACTTTCAGTATTTTAAGATTTTTGCATCTGCATTCACGAGTGGGATTGACCTATACTAACTTTTTGTATTACTTTTGGCTTATTTTGTTATGAAAACCAATGGGGGAAGGTGTGACCTCGTTTGCATTTACTGAAAAAGAATCGCAAATATTAGATTCTTGTCTTCCTTGAATGATTGGTACAAATACACTGTAAAACCATTGGGGCCCGATGTTTTCTTTGTGGAAAGACTTGTACTTTCAGATTCCATTCCTGTAATGCTTATGAGACACGTCTGGTTTTCTATGTTTTCTTAAGTAAATGTGATGTTTCTTTTTCTAGGAATTCACCCGTATACCATAATTTTCAAACGTTTGATCATAAAATTGTTCATAATATCCTCTTCTTTTGGGGTGCCTGGGTGGCTCAGTCGGTTAAGCGGCTGACTTTGGCTCAGGTCATAATCTCGCGGTCCGTGAGTTCGAGCCCCGCGTCAGGCTCTGTGCTGACAGCTTAGAGACTGGAGCCTGCTTCAGATTCTGTGTCTCCCTCTCTCTCTGACCCTCCCTCGTTCATGTTCTGTCTCTGTCTCAAAAATAAATAAACATTAAAAAAATTAAAAAAAAAAATAATATCCTCTTCTTTTAATCTCTACCGTTCCTGCCATTATAGCCCCGTTTTCATTCCCATTATGCTTTATTTGTACTTTCCGTTTTCTTGATCGATTTTAGCAGATACATCTTAGATGTATAATATTTTCTTCATTATCCATAGGCATTTTCCAATTAATATGGTTTCTTGTCTGACACATGAACTATTCAACGACGTGTTTTACAATTTCCAAACCTATGAGATTTAGTCACCTATATCTTTATTGATTGCATGTGTAGTCAATATAATATCGCCTCTTTGAAAAATTTTAAGTCTCACTTTACAGACCCCATCATCACTACTGAATTGACTCTAAAATTTCATTTGCAGGGTCACCTGGGTGTCTCAGTCGGTTGGTTAAGCGTCCAACTTCAGCTCAGGTCATGATCTCGTGGTTCGGTCCATGGGTTTCAGCCCGGCGTTGGGCTCTGTGCTGACAGCTCGGAGCATGGAACATGCTTTGGATTCTGTGTCTCTCTCTCTCTCTCTGCCCCTCCCCCACTCGTTCTCTCTCTCTCTCTCTCTCCTCTCTTTCAAATATAAGTAAACATTTAGATTTTTTTCTTAATTTCATTTTCAGGTACCCCACTCACTATCTCCTGCCTTTCCAACTTATATTACTATACCCATTCCAACAATTCTCTGACCACATAAAGACCTCTAACACAATTACCTTACTTCTTTTTAAACCCTTTGTCACCTCCTGATCCCCACCCCTTATCTTCTTGCCCATCATGTCTTCCACAGCCTAGCACTGTGACCCTTCACATATTCGTCCTGAAAGCCCTTGTCCTTCTCTGCCAACAAAACCCAAGCACGGCTCAAACCCAAATCTCTGGAGCTTTTATTTATGAAGCTAAATGTGGCTGGAGGAAAACACCAATGATACTGACTTTTTTTTTTTTTTTTTTTTTTTTCTAAGCAGGCTGGAAGCCCAGTGTGGAACTCAACACAGGGCTTGACCTCACGACCCTGATATCGAGACCTGAGCTAAGATCAAGAGTCAGACGCTTAACTAACTGAGCCACCCAGATGTCTCCAACACTGATTCTTCTTACATGAAATCTGGGGTACAAATCTCAAATGCGTACTCAATACTACTCAAGAATCAAACCATATTTCCTTTGTAAATTCACTCTTCCCTATAAGCTCTACCTTCCCTACTTCAATGGGTGATCAATCCTGATGCCCATCTAAACTAACACTTCCATCAGGGCACCGGGGTCCCACACCCTCGTACCTCCTCGAGGACTTTTCTCTCGCAAATAACCCCAGTGTCCTGCAATGTCAGTATTTCACTCTATACCACATGATACCCTTCAGCATGAAAATATGCTGCAATAGTTTCCATCTTTAAAAAGCAAACATTTCTCTGATACCTTTTAAAACATAACTTCTTGGGGCGCCTGGGTGGCTCGGTCAGTTAAGCGTCCGACTTCGGCTCAGGTCGTGACCTCACGGTCCGGGAGTTCGAGCCCCGCATCAGGCTCTGTGCTCAGAGCAGCCTGGAGCCTGCTTCGGATTCTGTGTCTCCCTCTCTCTGCCCCTCCCCAACTCGTGCTCTGTGTCTCTGTCTCTCAAAAATAAATAAATGTTAAAAAAATAAAATAAAATATAACTTCTTAAAACTGTTACCTATTTTGACTGTCTTTAATTGCTCCCTCTCATCCTCTCAATTCTCCCCCTCCAAAAAATTTAGGGTTTGATCATCATCTGATAAAATCTCTCACCTTAAAACTTCATTCACCACAATGGAGATTTACAGAAATGGATTGTTACTTGGGGAAAAAAACAAAAGGTATAGAGAATTCATTAACATCGTCACTGTAAACCATATCATTTTGGTATAAACAACCTATTTCATATTTCACTGCCTTTATTGGATTTAATTTAACATTTATTTCAAATATGCTGAAGCAAAATATTTCAGGGGAGTAAAACATAGTATACAGTGGTAAAAACTAAATAAAACCCCCTAATGACCTTTCTGAGTCCTGATCCATATAAACGTCTTTACACGTGTTATCAGTTGTAAAAATGATTACGGTTTATTCTTTATCTTTACTTATCGCTAGAGCATAGGATTTCTTTGAGGCCATCCTCAGGAATTTGTGTTAATGTATTTTTTTAAGTTTATTTATTTAGTTTGAGAGAGACAGAGAGAGAGAGCAAGAGCTCTAGCTGGGGAGGGGCAGAGAGAGAGGGAGAGAGAATCCCAGGCAGGCTCCATGCTGTCAGCGCAGAGCCCGATGTGGGGCTTGAACTCACAAACCGTGAGATTATGACCCGAGCCAAAATCAAGAGTCAGACGCTTAACGTACTGAGCCACCCAGGTGCCCTGTGTTCACGTATTTAAAAAAATTTTTTTTTAACATTTATTTATTTTTGAGACAGAGAGAGACAGAGCATGAACGGGGGAGGGTCACAGAGAGAGGGAGACACAGAATCCGAAACAGGCTCCAGACTCTGAGCTGTCAGCACAGAGCCTGACGCGGGGCTCGAACCCACGGACCGCGAGATCGTGACCTGAGCCGAAGTCGGACGCTTAACCGACCGAGCCACCCAGGCGCCCCGTTCACGTATTTTATATGGTCTTCCCTGTCAATGATTCTTACACTTATCACCAGGTATTTATTCACCTTGGAAGCATACGAGAGGCTGAAACTTTACTATTTGTGAAGCACCAGATAATACTAATAAAGCATGATCAGAGGCAACACAATTCCCAAAGTGTTCTACAGAATCTGTGGAAATCTTTCATTAGGAATGGAGCCTCTTAAATAAATGACTTGCACTTCTGTTTCTCAAAACTGACTACAAACTTACGGGAATCAAAGCTATGTGATACTGACCGAAAGATAGATATGTAGATCAACAGAACAGAATTGACAGTCCCGAAATAAACAAATGTAGCCATGGTCAATTGATTTTCAATAACAGTGGCAGGGGCATTCAATGGGGGAAGGAATCGCCTCTTCGATAAATGGTGCTGAGAGAACTGGTTGTCCATATGTAAAAGAATGAATTTGGACCTCTGTCTCATACCATATAAAAATATTAACTCAAAATCCAACAAAGACGTAAATGTAGACGCTAAAATTATAAAATTTCTTAGAAGAAAACAAAGGAGAAAACCTTTGTGACCCTGGGTTAGGCAGAGAGTTCTTACCTATAACCCCAGAAGCCTAGTCCATAAAATAAAGAATTGATGTTAAAATTTTCTACTCTTAGATATTTTTAAGAGAATGAGGAAACTTCATCAAAATTTAAACTTTTGTACTTCAAAAGGCATCATTAAGAAAATGAAAAACCAAGACTAGGAGAAAATATTTACAAATCATATATCTGATAAGGATCTGCTATCAGGAATATATAAAGAACTAAACAATAAAAAGACAACCCAACTTTAAAAATAGGCAACGGATCTGAATAGAACTTTCTCTAACAAAATACATAAATGGCCAATAAGAACATAAAAACATGCCCAACGTAATGTAGTTGCTAGGGAAATACAAATCAAAACCGTAAAGAGATATCACTTCACACCCACTGTCCTTAGTGAGAATGTAGAGAAACTGAAACTCTCACCCACTGCTAGTGGGAATAGAAAATGGTATATCCACCCTGGAATACATTTTATCAGTTTTTTAAAAAAGTTAAAGATAGGGGCACCTGGGCGGCTCAGTCGGTTAAGCGTCCGACTTTGACTCGGGTCACGATCTCGCGGTCCGTGACTTCGAGCCCCGCGTCGGGCTCTGGGCTGATGGCTCGGAGCCTGGAGCCTGCTTCCGTTTCTGTGTCTCCCTCTCTCTCTGCCCCTCCCCCGTTCATGCTCTGTCTCTCTCTGTCTCAAAAATAAATAAACGTTAAAAAAAAAATTAAAGATAAACTTATCATATAATCAGGCAATTCCACTCCTAAGTATCCAGCAAAGCTAGACAAAAACATAATGTCTACACAAAGACTTGTACATGAATGCCGGAGCAGGATTGGTCAAAATAGTCAAAAAGCGGAGACGACCCAAATGTCCATCCACTGGCTAGCCATGGCAATGGATAAAAAAAAAAGGTGGTATGTCCACACAATAGAATGCTCCTTGGGACTAAAAGGGAAGAAACAAAGTATTGGCTCAAGCTACAATGCGGATAAACCTTGAAACCATGAGGCTAAGTGAAAGGATCCAGATATTATAGGATTCAATTTTCATATGAAATGTCCAGAAAAGATCCATCTGTAGAGACAGAACGCAGGCCTGATATACTCTGAACTGTACGCGAAGAAGTTCTAATCGAATGCTTAATTACATTTTAATTTGTTTCTAATCTGCTCATTGTTGTAGTCCTGGCTAGTAACACAGCGTCTGCCATGTGACAGATGCTCGATAAAGATTCGCTGAATGAATCGATGGATGCACGAGTAAGCTATCCCATACAGTCTCTTCCGCTTAAATGTCCCGAGGCAAATTGGTATCTTCCCTTTTGGCAGTGGAGAAGCTATTTGGTGATTGAGTGACTGGCCATGGAAATGTTCAAATGGAGAGCTATCAATGGCTTCTATTTCTATATTATTCTATGTGTCCAGGGGACCTGAGAACATCCAAATCGTGCCTGATGTCACTGTCACATTTCCCCCTAAATTCACTGAGTTGTATGCATAAAGGAGATATGGCTAAGCAAAGTAACACTAATTGCAGGGCGCCTGGGAGGCTCAGCCAGTTGAGCATCCACCTTTTGATTTCCGCTCAGGTCACGATCCCAGGATCATGAGACAGAGCCCTGTGTCGAGCTCCACGTCAAGCGCGGAACCTGCTTAAGATTCTCTCTTTCCCTCTCCCTCTGCCCTTCCCCCCTAAAAAAATATGACACGTATCGCAAACCAGAACTTATCCCACCCCCCACCGCCCCCGACCTAAGGTACATTTCAACCATCTCATTTGGGATGCTTACAGATGCAAGGACCATAAAATCTGAACTCAAACTAGCTCAAATAATAAGGGCATTTGTTTTGTCACTTAACAACAAGTCCAGAGATTAGGTAGGCTCCAGACACAGGCCTACGACTCAAGTCCCTGTGATTCTTGGATTCTTCCTTCTTCATGTGCTGTTGTCATCCTCGTGTTAGTGGCAAAACGGCTGCACCAGTTCCCAGGGCCACATGCTAACACGACAAAGCCCAAAAGTAAAAGAAGGGGCCATCTTCTCTGGTGTCACTTAAGAATTAAAAAGAAAAACAATCCCCCCCCCCCGCCACCGGTAGATTCTCCTTCAGGTATTTATTGGCCACAATAAGGTCACGTGTCGGTTCCTAAACTAAATCGATGGCAAGGAGAATGGGATTGCCATGAGTGCCTTACCCGTGGTGGTCAAACACGACTCTACGGGGTTTGGGAAACATACAGAGGTGTTTTGGGATGTCATGATGATTGGGAAGCACCACTGGCAATGTTTGGGATAGTCCCATAGCACAAATCATTTTTCTGCAAAATGTTAATAGCGGAGACAAATCAAGATATACTCCTAAAGGTGGAGGTGAGGTCACCCTCCTCTGAATCACATGGGTGAAAGAGGCCTACTTGAACGCAATCAAGGTTTTTGTAGGAAGGAAAAGGAGGGGAAATGCTTGAAAAGGCACCTACCATGTCAATAATATCCAAGTAAGCAAGCCCGAATGCCTCGGAGTTCTCCTTTTTGCTAACTAGCCAGACTGAAATAATCACAAAGTCAAGGTCGCATCCTCACCAATTCTTGTTTGTCTTTGTTTTGTTTCTTTTTGCATATATAATAGCCATCCTAACAGGTATGAAGTGATACCTCATTGTGGTTTTGATTTCCATTTTCCTGATGATTAGTAATGTTGAGCACCTTTTCATACACTTGTTGCCATTTGCAGGTCTTCTTCAGGGAAATGTCTATTCAAATCCTTTCCCCATTTTTTAACTATTGAGTTGTAGGAGTTCCTTACATATTTTGGAAATTAGCTCCTTATCAGATATATGCAAATATTCTCTCCCATTCCCTAGGCTGCCCTTTCACTGTACCGGTGACTTCCTTTGCCACGCAGAAGCTTTTTGGTTTGATGTTGTCCCACTTGTCTATTTTTGCTTTTGTTGTTTGTATTTTGGCGTTATCTCCAAAAAGTCATTGCCAACACCAACATCGGGAATATTTTTCCCTATGTTTTCTTCTAGGAGTTTTATGGTTTCGCGTTTTACATTTAAGTCTTTACTCTGAGTTAAGTTTTGTGTATGGCATAAGATAAAGATCTAATTTTACTCTTCTGTATGTGGCTATTCAGTCTTCCCGACATCATTTATTGAAGAGACTGAACTTTCCCAATGTGTATTCTTGACATTTTTGTCAAAGATCAGTCCAGCATATACGTGTAGGTTTATTTCTGGGCTCTCTATTCTATTCCATTCGTCTATATGTCTACTTTATGCCAGTGTCATAGTGTTTTAATCATTGTAGCTTTGTAATATATTTTGAAATCAGGAATTGTGATGTTTCCAGCTTTATTTTCCTTTCTCAAGATTTCTGCGGCTATTTACGGGTCTTCTGTGGTTCCATATGAATTTTAGGATTGTTTTTTCTATTTCTGTGAGAAATGCCATTGGGATTTTGATAGGAATTACACTGAATCTGTAAATCGCTGTGGGTAGTATGAACATTTTAACAATAGTAAGTTTCATGATCCATGATCATGGGCTATATTTCAATTTTTATATGTCTCCTTTAATTTCTTTAATTAGTATTTTGTAGTTATCAGTGGACACGTTTTTCACCTCCTTACTTAAGTCTATTCCTAAGTATTTTATTCTTTTTTTCACGCTCTTGTAAATGGGATTGTTTTATTAATTTCTTTGTTTTTGACAGTTCACTATCGGTTTGTAGAAACGCAACTGATTCTTTGTATTGACCTTGTAACCTGCAACTTCACTGAATTTGTTGATTAGGTCTAACAGTTTCTCAGTGGAGTCTTTATGGTTTCCTATACGTAAGATCATGTCATCTGCAAAGAGTCAAGTATACTTCTTTTCTTTTTCTATTTTTGAGAGAGGGAGAGACAGAGTGCAAGTAGGGGAGGAGTAGAGAGAGAGCGGGAGACACAGAATCTGGAGCCGGCTCCAGGCTCTGAGCTGTCAGCACAGAGCCCGACACGGGGCTCAAACCCACAAACCAGGAGATCATGACCTGAGCTGAAGTCAGACACTTAACCGACTGAGCCACCCAGGCGCCCCGATTTTACTTCTTTTCTGATTTGGATGTCTTTTGCTTCTTTTTCTTGCCTAATTGCTCTGGCTAAAAACTCTGCTACCATTTGAATAAAAGTGATGAGTGTGGGCACCTAGCTTTGTTCAATAGACTATTATTCAGCCTTAAAAAAAAAAAGGAAATCCTGGAATATGTGACAACACGGTGAACCTAATGGACATCGTGCTAAGTGAAATAAGCCAGTCATAGAAGAACAAACACTGCGTGATTCCACTTCTATTTGGTATCTAAAATAGTCAAATTCATAGGAGCAAAGTATAGAACGCTGGTTGCAGGGGCTGGGTGGGGGGATAAATGAATAATTACTGAGCAACAAACAAATTTTCAGTTAAGCAAGATGAATAGGTTCTACAGATCTGCTTATAAAAATTGTGCCTATAGATAACAAGAATGTATTGTACACTTAAAAATCTGTTAAAAGGTTGGGGGGGGGGGTTGCCTGGGTGGCTCAGTCAGTTAAGCGTCCGACTTCAGCCCAGTCTTGATCTCACAGTTCGTGGGTTCGAGCCCCGCGTTGGGCTCTGTGCTGACAGCTCAGAGCCTGGAGCCTGCTTCGGATTCTGTCTATCTCTCTCTCTCTCTCTCTCTCTCTTTCTCTCTGCCCTTCTTCCACTCGTGCTATGTCTCTCTCTCTCTCTCTCAAAAAGAAATAAACATTAAAAAATGATTTGAAATCTGTTCAAAGTGTAGATCTCTTGTTAAGCATCCCTACCTCGATAAAATAAAATCCGAAATCCAAACAAAACAGAAGTAGTCATCAAACTGCTCATTTTGCCCTGAGCCCACACTTGAATCTCAAATCTTGTCTTAGTTGAAGAAAAAGGCTGGTCTAAGAAACACCTGTGAGTGCCAGGGAAAAAAGCATCCAAAGAGAATACAAAAGCATTTTGTTTGCAACGCCTACAGCAGAGCTAATCGAAGTTCCACCCCTCTCAGGTGCAACAGTTTCATGAATAGAAGAGGAAGAGGGAAAAGACAGGAGGATCTCACCCTTTTTGCCTCACTCTCACCACGGAAGCATATGAAAGATGTCAAATCCAAGTTCCCTAGATCTCGGACAAGGTACATTGTCTCCACCCACCAACACGAGGAACTGATTAGTACCTGTGATGAATTAAGATCAACTCTCCTCTCCCTCGAGGATGGATATAGGGGATCTCTGTACCCCTGGGGCAAGGGGCCTCAAGCAAGGACACTTGGTAACTCTGTAGAGCTTAGGTCCAGAGCCTGGAAGCGGTAAGATCAAGTACTAGATGCATTTTTAAATATACACCATAATGATTCTCATATAGACCATCGTGGTCCAGAAAACCACATTCTGAGAAAGAATATTACACAGTCCAACTAAGCAGGAGATGGGTGATTTGCAACTGAATTAAATAGTTGTAAAATTGCACACAAGTGGGGCTTTTTGACTTCATAAGAAATACTTTGTTTAGAACTGATGAACATACTGGGGCACCTGGCTGGTTTCATGGGTTAAGCGTCCAAATCTTGATTTGGGCTCAGGTCATGATCTCACAGTTCGTGAGTTCGAGCCCCATGTCAGGCTCTGTGCCCACAATGCAGAGCCTGCTTGGGATTCTCTCCCTCTCCTCTCTCTTCCCTTCCCTCACTCATGCTCTCTCTCTCTCTCTCTCTCTCTCTCTCAAAATAAATAAACACTTAAAAAAAGAATTGATGAAATACAATTCATGTTAGACACAAAGGTGAAAACACACTGAGTTCCAAAGCAATAAAATATAAAGACATTTATAGAGTTAGAAGACAGTCATTTTAACTTTTTAAAACTTGAGTTGAAAAATAATG
Organism: Panthera tigris; assembly: GCF_018350195.1. NCBI lineage: Eukaryota > Metazoa > Chordata > Mammalia > Carnivora > Felidae > Panthera > Panthera tigris. Next base: position 119,662,311 of record NC_056677.1, on the reverse strand, counting down.
ATACTTGTGGGACGCCAGGGTGGCTCAGTCAGTGAAGCGTCCGACTTTGGCTCAGGTCATGATCCCAGGGTTCATGGGTTTGAGCCCCGTGTCGGGCTCTGTGCTGACAGCTCGGAGCCTGGAGCCTGCTTCGGATTCTGTGTCTCCCTCTCTCTCTGCCCCTTCCTCACTCACGCTCTCTGTCTGTCCGTCTCTCTCAAAAATAAACATTACTTTTTAATAATGATATTTATTAATATAATTATTCCTTGTTCACTGTATAGCATCTTATAAAAATGTATAAACCCACTGCTTGCTCAGTAAACACCAGGAAATTCAACATCAGCTCTTCAAATAAGCTCTGGTAGAGGCAGAAAGTGAAGAGATGTTCTGACCCTGAAATGTCTAGCTGTTCTTGTTCAGTCCTTCCCTCTGTGACTTCCTTTATTGAATTAAAACCATATTTGCTTAGCGCTCCCATGTCATAGTCTCTATTAGTGTTTCATGATATTTTCTAGCACCTGGAGATATTACTCTGCCGGTGTGAAGGCTACTCCTGGTTCTGTCATAACACTAGAATCATTTTCTGGTGTTCACCACAGTCATCAGTTGCTTTTTAGTTTTTGCATTTAGTGCTTTTATATTTCTAAGTAGTTCTTAATGGTTTAAGACCTTATTAATTTAGTTTTACTCCAGCTTTAGAAACATATTACTTTAACTTCTGCTATTTCTAAGTATCACAGCGATAGTCTTGTTCCGAAAAAAGAGCCCACACCCCTCAGACAAATTATCATTCTCCAGGCACAAAAGACCGGCATTGAAGCAATGCTTTCTTCGGGGAGCAAAGAAATTGCTGTATCCATGGCAAAGTGATGTCTTGACCATCTGGGGGACAGGTATTCACTCAAACTATGCTTCTCTGGATTATTGGTGTTCTGTGACCTGAAACAGGGGTGTATTCATTTCAATGGAATAATGGTGATCCGGCTAGTTAGCAGAAATGTTGTTAGATACAATTTTCTTAATAATACAGTTTTAGCAAAATAACAGTGCTCCTGTGTGTGGTGAAGGTTATACATTCTCATTATGGAGACTGTGGAGAACCGAGAAAGGTGCAATGACACAAAGGAAAACTGAAAGCCACTCTTCCTTTTACCAGCCACTCCTGTTGTGACAATCACAGACAGTTATGTTTTTCCTTCTGGTACTTTCTCTAGCATGGGTACAAAGCTTTAAGAAAAACGAAACTGGGATCACGCTACATATACTGATGTATATCCTACACTCATTTAATACTGCATGAGAATGTATGTGTTTTATTACATCATATTAAGCTCAGGACTAAAGACTTGAGTTAACCATATTCCTCAATTCACTAAATATTTTCATCACTCTGAGAAGTTCAAGGCCCCTGTGGTATTTTATTACATTAGCATTTTTCCTATTATTACCTACTGCCTTTTCCCTCGGATATATATGAACCTTGTAAAATATATAGTATGGCTGTATGTGTGTCTGCGGCTTTAAGTTACATAAATTGCCTGATGCTGTAGAACTCATTTTGCTTCTGTTTGTTTTACTCAGTGATCCATTTTAAAGGTGTATCCATGTTGCCGGATATGAACCTAGTTCCTTGCTACCTTATGTTTACTCCTCCCCCTAGGGATGGACATCCAGCCTACAATTCCCTCTGTCATGCAGAAGTTTCGGATTGAACTTGTGCGGGAGCTCCTCCGAGGCAAACACTTGGAAGGTGATGTATAGGTAAGTTGATGCAAATATGGTGAATTTCACTATTGAGAACCAGAATGTTCCCCAGAATGGCTGGACGAGGTTACGTTCTCACCAGCAGCTTAGGAGGCTTCCCTTTTCCTATATCCTCACCAACATTTGACCATTATCCAGCTCTTTAAATTTTGCAAAGCTCACATAGAACAATATCTTTGTTATTATAATTCATATATGTCTGATTACGGGTGTGGCTGAGCATCAATTTTACTACCTGAGAGCTTATCCAAAGCAAGAGGGATTTCATAGCTAACTCCCGGCATGATTCGATAGGGCCAAATTAAGCAACACCAGCAAAAAGCAAAGAGTCCTCCAGAAGATTGTCAACACTATACCAGAGGCTCTATTCAGTGAAATAAAGGAAGAACGATAAACACAAGGCACAGAGATTGGAAAGGGTGAAATGAAACTGAATTTATTCCTTGATGAGATTACCATCTGTATAGAAAATTATAAGAAATCTACAAAAAAGCTACAAAAAATAATAAGGAAATATAAAAGTCTTCCACACATAAGGTCCATACGATGCAAAAGAAAATTGTGTTTCTGTATATAGAAAAATGGACAATTGGAAAATGAAATTATGAAGTAATACTTATAATGGCAACAGGAAGCTAAAAATATTAATAAACTGTGCATAGCACTGGTACCCTGAGAGCTACAAATCATCGATGAGAGAACTTTTAAAGACTCAAACAAACGTGGAGATATGGCATGTTCACAGACCGGAAGGCTCGAGTGTTAAGATGTACATTGACCCAAATTGGTCTCTACATCCAACACAATCTCAATCAAAATGCACGAAATATTTTGCATACGTTGGTAAGCCAATTCTGAAATTTGTACCAAAACACAAAGTACCAGAAGAGTCAAAATCATTTTGCAAAAGAACCAGTTTGGAGGAGTTATACTACCTGACTTCAAGATTTACTATAAAGTTACAGTAATCAAGATAGTACTGTATTGGTGTAAAGAGTGGCACGCAAATCAATGAAACAGACTAGAAATTCCAGAAATACACCCATGCATGTTGATTTTCAACCAAAGTGCCAAGGTAACTCAACGAGGAAAGATCGTCTTTCCAACGAATGGTGCTGAAAGAATCGAGTATCAACTTCAGGAAAAGTTAACCTTGACCCTTATCCCACAACGTACACCATTAATTGAAACAGAGGAGAGATCTAAAACTAAAAGCTCAAACACAAATTTCTTTAAGAATTCTTAGAAGAAACTCTTCATAACCATGGCTAGGGATATTCCTTAGAGAGTGCACAAAAAGCGCAGGCCAAAGGAAAAAATGGACAGAAGATTGGACTGTATCACTATTAAAATCTCCCATTATTGGCAAGACACTGTTAAGAAACTGAAAAGGCAAACCACGTACTCGGAGAAAATATTCACGATAGACGTTTCAGACAAAAAAGGAAGCGTTCAAGTATTCACAATACATAAAGAACCTCTGTAACTCAAGAAGACAACCCAATACAATGGGCAAACCATTTAAATGGGTACCTCAAAAAAGAAGATATATGAATGATCAATGAGAACATAAAACGATGTTCAACATCACTAGTCATGAGGGAAATCTAAGTTAAACCCGACACGAGGTATTTCTCTACCCTTACTATAATGGCTAAAATTTGAAAAGACTGATCAGGACAAGCATTGGTGAGAATGTGGGAATGGAAAACAGTTTGGCAGTTCCATATGAACTTAAATATGCACTTACCATACAGCCCGGTGATTTCGCTCCCAGATATTTGCCTAAGAGAAATGAAAACGTATGTCTGAGCAAAGACTTATTCGTGAATGCTCCCAGCAGTTTTATCAAAATAGTCAAAAAGTAGAAACAAACCAAATGTCTGCTAACAGGAACAGAAATCATCCGTACAATGGAATACTACACACACAAAAAAAATTTTATTTAAACATTTTTATGTTTATTCATTTTTGAAAGACAGAGACAGAGCACAAGCAGGGTTGGGGCAAAGAAGGGGGGGACACAGAATCTGAAGCAGGCTCCAGGCTCCGAGCTGTCAACACAGAGCCCGACACAGGGCTCGAACTCACGAACCGCGAGATCGTGACCTAAGCCGAAGTCGGACGCTCAACCCACTGAGCCACCCAGGTGCCCCACTACACAAAAATTTTTAAACATGAACCATGGGTAACTGCAACAACATGGCTGATTCTCAAAAGAATTTGGATGAATGAAATATGCCAAAAACAAAGTACCTACTGTATGAGTTCATTTATGCGAAATTCTTAACCTAGTCTACACTATAGTGAGAGAAGCAGATAAGTGGTTGCCTGGGGCTGGAGGTGAAAGAATTGGATTAACTTGCAAAGTCTGATGGCGGTATTCTGTGTCTAGCTCGTGGTCGTGGTTACCCAAGTCTATAAAGTATACCTCAATAAAACTAACAAAAAGTAATGCAAATTGGCTTGGCTACAAAGCAAATTATAAAAGGCAAACACAGCCTCAAAACAAGATTCTGAGTTGGGAAAAAAATAGCTTATGAGCAGCCCAAAGATCCAAGATTGTTTGAAATATTTTATCAGACTGATGAATGAGGCACACTAGAGGCACTCTATGTTATTTTATAACATAGAGGCACGGTAGATCTTAGGAAAGAAAACTCTCAAGTACAAAGAAAGTATAAAATTGTACATGTGTGTATGTTTCCTGGAGAAGGGTGGGGTTGTAAGTTAGCAATGTGGTTATTAAATTAGCAAAAGGAAGGAGGGCACCTGTTGGGATGAGCACTGGGTGTTGTATGGAAACCAATTTGACAACACATTTCATATAAAAAATAAAAATACAAAAATAAAAGTGTGAGACGTTTTGAGGAAATAAACAAACAAATAAATAATAAAAAAATAAATTAGCAAAAGGAGGGCTTCAGTGATTATGCTGCAAGCTACAAGAAATATGAAAACAGCTACAACAGATGAATAATACTTGAGATTTCTTGATAAGGAATGCTAAAATATATACATATTAGAATTAACACAGAGGAAAACACGTTCTAATGTCTTTGAAAGCAAAATAACAAGGCTTGATCCCTGCAACAGTATAATTTTTCTATATAATTCAAGAGCGCAGAAATATGACTCATGTCAGACAGTAAAAAGTTCAAACGTAGCATCGTCATCAGCTATGCCAAATAGTGTATAAATATGCTATTAGGTGGGGCAAGCCACAAACGTCTCTCCCTTTGACAATTCCCTTTTCCTATTCAAGGATTTAAGAAAAGATCCTCAACTTCAGTGAAAAATATGACCATTGAGGGGCGCCTGGGTGGCTCGGTTGGTTAAGTGCCCAAGTCTTGATTTCGGCTCAGGTAATGATCTCACCGTTCCTGACTTCGAGCCCTGTGACAGCACAGAGCCTGGTTAGGATTCTCTCCCTCTTTCTCTCTGCCCCTCCCCACTTGTACTCTCTCTCAGATAAATAAATAAATAAATAAATAAATAAATAAATAAATAAACTTTAAAAATATGACCATTGAGTGGAGAGAGGGAAAGAGTACTACACCCGTGACCAGAAAAATACACGATGAAGATTCATCTCTCCTCAAAGAGAATATCTTTTGGTTATTATTTACTATTTTGCTTGGCTCTCTCTTCTCTAATCCAATCTCTACTCCCCTCAAGTAACCCAGAATGAAAACCTAGCAAATATTATCCCATATTTTCCTCTTAGTCCACATAATCATTTACAAAGTGATTTTGCCTAATCATACAGAGAGGTAACTTTTATCATCATCTTACAAAACTTGATTACACATACCTTGTCTTTTTTTTTTTTTTTCATTTAAAAATACACCATGGGATCTCTCCCGTTCACCTCTCAATACAGCTCTAATTCGTTGTTTTTGGCAGTTTTATAATAATCCACTGTGGATGGCCCATAATTTAGTTAAAGATTTCCTCACACACACCTTCTTATAAACGAGATTCTCTGTGTGTAACATAGAATCACTAGGAGTGGTGTTGATGAGTCAAAGGATACATATTTTGTAAATTTGTATAGATAGAATACTCTTATCTTTGCAGTCCACAATCAATAGTGTTGTCTACATTTTTTCCAGTCTGATAGTGAACGTGATATTCCATTGTTATTCTATTTGCATTTACCTAATTACTTTGAACACCGTTTAATCCATTTTCAGTAATTTGGATGTTGTCTTTCATAAATGGCCTGTTCATTTCTTTGCACATTTTTCTGCTGGATTCCTTATCTTCTTTTTAATTTGTCAGAACTCATTATATATTACAGATATAATCTTTCTTTCTGAACTCTGTGTGGCAATCCTCTGTTTCACAGGTCTCTTATTTACTCCCTTAACTATAATTTTCAACATTTACGAAATTTGCGTAACAAATAAGTCCATTTTTTCCGTCATAGCTTCTGAGCGTATCATCTTACCTAAGATTTTTCTCATCCCTAGATTATCCCTGTAGTCTCTGATATTGTCTTCCAGAGTTTGTATGATCTTAATCTTTAACAGCTAAGCCTTGGTCCACTTGGAATTTTCTTTCTTATTTGGTATAAGATAGCGGTGCATTTTTATTTTCTTCCAGATGAAGAGCTAACTATGCTATCACCGTTTGATAATAACACGATTATCTCACTAAGCCAAAATCCTCTTTTGACTTATAAAAAATTCTTATATATATATTAGATATATATCTCAAACTTCTATTTCTACTTGCTTATTTCTATAGCAATATCACCAATACCCACTGAATGCTCCCCTTCATTTTTGTCCCCAAAGAAATCTGAGATCCTTCCGAGGGCTCCGGTTTCCTCACAGACATCTCAAGCAGTGTCTGGTTTCTCCGTCACACCTTCACAGCACTAGGCCCGGAGGAAGACCACCCCTCGTTCTTCCTTCTCACTGCTGCACCCATACCACTCTCCTCCCTTCTGCCCAGTCCCTTCCAGCTTCGGACGCTGTGCAACCAGCCTGCACAACCCCTGACCCGTCATGTGCGGGGTCATGTACTGACACCAGGTTGATCTTCCTTATTCTTTTAAGACTTTTAGCTTCTAGATCGCTGTCATTATTTTTTTTTAGTTTATTTATTTTGAGAGAGAGAGCACACAGGTGAAGGGCAGAGAGAGAAGGAGAGAGAGAATCCCAAGCAGACTCCGCGCTGTCATCGCAGAGCCCGATGCGGGGCTTGAACTCACGGACTCATGACCTGAGCCGACGTCAAGAGTCGGACACTTAACCGACCGAGCCACCCAGGCGCCCCATGCTGTCACTATTTCTAATCAGTCAAGATTTTGTCAGGGTGCCTGGGTGGCTCGGTCGGTTAAGTGTCCGACTCTTGATCTCAGCTCATGTCTTGATCTCGGGGTCATGAGTGTGGGCTCCACAGCGGGCATGGAGTATACTTAAAAGAAAATAAAATACATTTTAAAAACTGACTTTCCCCAATCACCATCCTACATCCACTCCCTCAAAGTTCTTTGGCTACATTCACCAGTGATTCCCACAAAGCTAAACTCAAGAGCCAATTCTCAGTCTTATCTTACTTTCCCTAGCAGCTGCAGCTTCCTGTGTTGTGAGGCACTTCATTATCCACTTGGCTTCCAGAGCATTGCCTGGAACCCGAGGGTTCTCTCCCCAAAGCTGTTCGTTACTTACACTCACTCCCTTGCCCGCTTCCCCCTTTCATAGCGTTAAACATCAGTTACATGTTACTTGCAAATGAAATCCGCAGCCCTTCTTCTGCCCTGAACTCAAGATGTCTGCATTCAGCTACCTTCTCGACATTTTCACTTGTAGGTCTAATAGGCATCTAAAACATCACTTCTACAGCAGTCAGGATTCGGGAAGGGAAACTGAAACCACATTAGCTCTTGTAAGCAAACGGACTCCATGCAAAGATCTGAATATGCATGCTTAATGGAAGTGCTACGGGGTACAGAAGGGAAGGGAGGCAGAGTGAGCCAATCAAAGAATCCCAAGAGGGGCGCCTGGGTGGCTCAGTCGGTTGGGCGTCCGACTTCAGCTGGGGTCGTGATCTCACAGTCCGTGGGTTCGAGCCCCACGTCGGGCTCTGGGCTGACGGCTTGGAGCCTGGAGCCGACTTCAGATTCTATGTCTCCCCCTCTCTCTCTGCCCCTTCCCTGCTCATGCTCTGTCTCTCTCTGTCTCAAAAATAAATAAAAAAAAAAAAATTTAAAAAAAGAATCCCAATAAAATGCTCCAAAATCAGCCAGTTTTCCTTCCCACCTGTTCCCTTCACAGTCTATGTCAGTAAAACAAAACAGACCAAACTACAACGATCTTTTACCGTGTGCCAAGTGTTTTACATAGGACTCATGTATATGTAACTCAGCCCTTCTAACAACTTGATGAGGTAGACACTATTAGCCTCATTTTATAGACAAAAAAACCGAGGCGCAGAAAGGTCAAGTAACTTTCCAAGTTGCACAGCTAGTAAGTTGCAGAGAAAAGTTTTAAGCCCATGTTGTCTGACTAAAGAGTCTGGTATCTTAATTCCTGTGCTACGCCAGTAATGCTGGTTTCCCAAGCGCAAAATGTTATAACTTATTTTTCTTTGGCTTATTCTCTACCCCTCCACGTTTTGTCTGTTTCGTTCACTACTTTATCTCCAGTAACTAGAACAAGGTTTAGCTCCTATCTGGAGATCAGTAAATACCAGTTAGATAAATGAATACATGAATGTCATTATAAGCGTTTCCTATTATATTCCACTATCTGGTAAGGCAACTCTTCGCATGATTTTTCTTTTACAAACATTTTGGCTCTTTTCTGGCATGGATTTTTCCATTTAGATTTTGAATTCACTGAGCACACGGTTTGTCTGTACAGCTCGAACAGACCTCTGATACCCTGTAGATGCAAGATTATTCCTTGTTGGCTCTTTGGAGTTCATTCATGGTGATTGGCACATCCAAGAAGTGGAAGCAGTGGGAGGCAGGAGAGAAGCAGGTGCACGGCAAGTTCCCGGATGAGAAGCGGGAGTAATGAGGCCACTGTTCATCTCCTGTGGGGCCTATTTTGGACCAGGTGGATAAAGCATACTAATGTGGGAATGGCAAGCGACCTTGACCTTTTCCTGGGGTTTCAGAAAGCTCTGTGCTACACACTCATCCCCGACTCCCTCTGCATTATGACCCTAATCCCAAATCTCATATCCTTGTCTTCGGGATCATTCCCAGTCCCAGAAGAAAGCTCTGCATGAGGTCTCTCTTCTCATAATACCCAAAAACCTCATGTGGCCCCAGAGGCCAATATTGTCTTAGAAGAGGCAGACATGATGACTCTGCTCCTTTCTTCTCTAGCATTTTCTATTTTTGCTCTCCATATGGCTAGAGAATATTTTTGACATATGAACTAATGTGACTTCTTGGTATCTCCACTCCCATACTTTGTCCCACCAATTGGAACTACTGGACAATTTTATTACCATCCAGAGACGGGGTGTGGCAGCATAGAGCAAAAGAAGTATCTTCCGAGCTTTTGAAACTCAAAACCCTATACTCCTTGGAGAAGGAATTTTGAGTATTTTAATGTTTATTTATATTTGAGAGAGAAAGAGATAGAGACAATGCGTGAGCGGGGGAGGACAGAGAGAGACACGGAGACACAGAATCTGAAGCAGGCTCCAGGCTCTGAGCTGTCAGCACAGAGCCCGATGCGGGGGTCAAACCCATGAACCGTGAGATCATGACCTGAGCCGAAGTCAGACGCTCAACCGACTGAGTCCCCCAGGTGCCCCCGGAGAACGAATTTTGAAAGACCCCTCGAGAGGAGGGGAAAGACATCCTCGCTCCCTAGGCCAGAATGGAAATCCGCAGGCTAGGGCAAAAGAGAAAATCACAGGGGAAGCAAGAGAAAGCGTTGGGTCCCAAAGAGAGGACCTCACCCCAGGAGTAGGCAAATCGCCCCAGAAAGGTATGGAAAATCTGAAGGCAGGAGAGACTGGCCAGGGGACAGGTCACGGAAGTGGCAGATGACAAAGCAGAACTGGAAACGGGAGCCTTAGCATCCTACGTTTTCCTTCTCCCAGCACAGTGCTCACTATATGGCCCGACATGACACAGATGAAGAGGACAGAGGGACCGGAAAGGATCACTGGGTAAGGAAAGGTAGGTAACCCTTCAGTGACCTGCATGACCATTTCAGCACAGAAAGGATGGACGGATGCACGTGCCATCAAATATCAGGGTGGACACACGAAACGGAAGACAGAAGGAGTCTCTGACACGCTGAGACACGTAGCGTCCTTCAGAATTCAGGCACAGCCCCCGAGGGAAGGGAAAAAAGCCTGAATTGACTCACAGTGATTTGTGGCTACCCTAGAGATTAGGATTTTAAAATAAAAATTGAGTTCTTTTAGGAAATGTTGCATGCCTTATTTGTGGACTGAAATGAATTTGCATCTAGAATGTCAGACTTTGACTTCCTGTAACTACATCTATACCTTGCAGGTTTTCGGATGTTGCTTAGATTTCTGTAACGATTTATCAATTTCCTCGTCCTTATCCATTTATGTTGCCATTTTTCATAGCATCCACATGCTATTTGCAGCCCTTCCAGTATTTTCTCTTTCCAATGCATTCCCTCCATGTATCGTTAAATTATTCAGGAAAATTTCCTTCAGGGTACAAGTCTTATTTGAATCCAATCAATTGTTCTAAGTATGTGTAACCTTGGAAGGGGGAATAGAAAAATAACAAAAAATAATGCAAATCTGCTAGGTAGAGAAAAGCTGATAATTAGTCACAGTCCTGGTTAAAGGGCATTTGGAGAATCTGGTTATAGATCACCAACTGCTTAGAAATATCCGTGCAAACAGAAGCTCCCAAATGTCCTCTGATATTTTCTTTTGTCAAGGACAGGACTCGTGGGGGAAAAAAATACCTGTCACGTCTGTCGAATTCAGGGAAAGGCGCTAGTCACTTCTAATGGTAACGATTTCCCTATCCCCCAAACTCCCAAGTCTCACCTATAAAACCTCCACTGCGGATTTTTTTTCCACATCCCTTAAACTCAATAGGTTGGTGAGTCCCTCCTCTCAGGCCACGTGTATTTTCAACGAACACAGTTATCATAATGTAGCATGTTTCATCAGTGACCTCCGAGAGATCTCTTAACACGGCATAAATGAAAAGACAACTGAAATGTCAGTGACGTAAGAGAGGTCAGATGTTGCGGTTAATGGAGAGCAGGAGGAAGGGGTAAGAATCGCTCTGTCATGGAAAGTCACACAAGACAACACAGAAGTAAATAATGTTAACAAAATGATCCCTGTGGGGGTTTTTTTTGTTTTTGTTTTTGTTTTTGATTCGGGCATAATTAGCAGATCCCTGTGTTGTTTTTTAAACAAAGAACTTGAAAGCTTATGTTTCTGTATTACCAATATGAAGCTTTAGCAAACGTCTTTGGGGACCAAAAGAAAATAAGAAACCACAGATGGGAGTCATTCTCAAAACTGTTTGATTCACCTATATCCCTACCCACATAGAGAATTTGCTTCATTTTCATAAATTAAATGTTACGAGTAGAATTCGGGATTTCTGCAAGGAGCCAAACTTTCACATAAATCCCGACTCACGCTCCCAGTGGTCTCCTACTACAACTATAATTAACAGATATTATGTGCCTGGCGTGTGTAACCTGCAGATGTTAATGTTTTATACTAATGATGTCAGCAATTTTCCTGTTAATTTGTATTTTACTGCTGCAGTAAATGACCTAAATAGCTCCAACGCTTTGACGCAGGTTTGGTTCTGCATAGTAACACGTAGCAGGAAGGGAGAGGAGGCCGCCTGCTTGCGACGAGCTTGGCAAATAACTGAACAAGTTCACGACGAAGGAGCGTGGTCCTGGAGCGTCACCCAGACGGATATATGAACCCAAGCTCGGCAGCCGCCACAGGAGGACGCAGACGTTGTTGAGTGCCAGTCCATCTCGAAAAGAATGGATACTGTTATGTTCCTTTTTTTTTTTTTTTCAAACATATGTGTATTTCTTTTAAAAGACTCGGAACATAAAAATAACGCTTAGTATTCAGGCACAGCCTCTCCCCCATTAGCTCTGATTGTATTTTCTCAGGAACTTGGATAAATGCTTCTGTTATGACACCTTTGCTAAGCTGCAATGAATCCTGGCATTTTAATAGGGAAAAACTGCCATGTATCATTCTGCTTGCCATCTTGGGAATGAGCAATGCTTTGGCTGTGTGACTGCGTATGCAGAACCTTTTGTTTTTTGGAAAGAAAAGGCTTTTGCGTTGGTTAGACAACTGGTTATTTTGCAAACAAGTGGAATTCAAGCAGCTCCTTTCCAACTAGGTTTTATGACATCATGGGACGCCTCATAACTTCTCATTAGGGTTCTTGGCAGACCGCAGTTCAGAGGTCGACCATACTCAAGTCCTTCCAAAGAAATACAGTCTGATTCAAAGATTGGGCATCCATAATAATAACGAACTGGCCAGGGGCCATAATGCAGGGTCACCTTACGACGAGTAGCCAGATGATGTTTGTAGATCTCAGTCGCATGCCTCTATTGTGCCAAACAATCCGAGCCATATGTAATGTCCCTATCCAATTAATAGCCACCCTAATTTCCCAAAATCCAGTAAAAATGTGTCAAGGACATTTGAGAGAATTTCCCAATATAGATTCAAATTTGTGGATGGTGCTTTCTCCCCCCCCCCCCATTTTCAGTGTTCCCTCTTACCTTTCCACGCGAAATTGATTTATGGCCCAATTTAGAGAGGCATTCTGCTCAGAAAATAGCCATTATTTCTTTGCACAGAGGCAAGAATCAACTTCACAGGACTCACGGCTAGTTATAGCAGCCCATGATACCCAGCCCTGATGGGCTTCGGTGGAACTTGATGACTTGCTGGTTAGTGCCAGAGAGGACCAAAGGCGCGTAGAAGGCAACACGAGTATCAAAAAAAGAGGGAAATAAGACAAAAGGGAAGCCAATTAGGCACTGAGGACTCGTTTATACCGCCTGGCACATGGTAAGCAACCGACACATAGTGATCAAGCAAGGAACAAAAAAGGGAGAAAATGAGTGGCGGTCCTCGCTCCCAACCAGTGACTGCTCTCGACGTAGATTAGTCTGCAGTGTAAGGGAGAAAGTATGGGCAAACTCCGGCACAGATAATTGCATAAGAAACCAGGAACTCTCACACTTTGAGTCTATTTCTTCATCTGTAAAATGGGATGGGGGGATGGGCTACACATTGCCCAGCTCCCCAGCGTTCATGTGTGTGCAGATGGGCGTGTGTGATATAAAATCCAACATTTATTTCTTATTTTCAACATTTCTTTCTTTCAGGGTTGATTTAGACCCAGTCTCATGCCAGTTCTTTCTGGTTCATATATTTTACGGCAATACCTAGCGCCAAGATATCCTGCCTTTTCATATCAAGAGGTTAAGATGAGTAAGAAATGTGTCAAACTGAAACACTTTCCTTCAGTTACCATGAGGTGATAAGGTTAAAAATATAATTCATAGATTAATTGGATCACGTGGGTCAATAAAATGACTCCTGCACTTATATAGTAAGTTTTAGCAACACAAAGGGAAAGTCTCAATGTATGAGAGCCTGGAATATTATCAGGTGTGTTAGGATCATGCCCTAAGAAATCAATTATTTTATGACACCCTTGAAATATGGGTCTTTGCTCTTTTAAGCTCTCGTTAAGGAAGTGATGCTGGCAGCTGTTGGGCAGAGCAGAATTCTTCGTGTGACTGCAAAAAAAAAAAAGAAGAAGAAGAAGAAGAAATATGTCCAAGCTCAAAGGCATGTGCTAAGAATCGTTTCGGATGGATTTTAATCTTGAACTTGAAGAAAAAATGTTTAAATATGGCATGTTTACTTTGAAGTAGTATGACAATTTATAAAAATGGAACGGTTAACTGTCCAAACTGAGAAAGTTGTGAGTTTTTTTTAATTAAGATGTCACTGCTAGATGTCATTTGAGAAAGAAAAGTGCTATGTACAATAAACTGTGTGTGTGTGTGTGTGTGTGTGTGTGTATAATGTATGTACTGTTTCAGTGTAACCAATATTTTTCTAGTAAAGTTCCACTATATCTAAGCCTTTAAATGTATTCACAGGTTGTTTTGAATATTCTCTCATTATGTTTTTAATCTCTACACTGTTTATTGTTAAATTCCTCATGCTTTCTTTTATTTTTGCCAACTTTATTATTTGTTCCTTTGAGTAGTCTCGCGTGAGACATTTGCCTGTTTTCAGGCAAAAAAAAACCTTACTATATTTAGTAAGTTTCTGTAATTTGTATCATTCTCTTTGTTCTGTTTACTTTTACTTCTCTTCTTCTGTATTTGTGAGCTGAATACAACATATTAATTCATGGCATTATTTTATATATAACACTTTGTGGCTAAAATTTTCCATCCATGTACCAGTGAAGCCTCTTTGCTCATTTTTATTTTTTTTATTTTTTTATTTTTATTTTTTTAATTTTTTTTTCAACGTTTTTTATTTATTTTTGGGACAGAGAGAGACAGAGCATGAACGGGGGAGGGGCAGAGAGAGAGGGAGACACAGAATCGGAAACAGGCTCCAGGCTCCGAGCCATCAGCCCAGAGCCTGACGCAGGGCTCGAACTCATGGACCGCGAGATCGTGACCTGGCTGAAGTCGGACGCTTAACCGACTGCGCCACCCAGGCGCCCCTCTTTGCTCATTTTTAAAAAAATTTTTTTAACGTTTAGTTTATCTTTGCAAGATAGAGACAGAGCGTGAGCGGGGGAGGGGCAGAGAGAGAGGGAGACACAGAATCCGAACCAGGCTCCAGGCTTCGAGGTGTCAGCACAGAGCCCAATGCAGGTCTCTAGCTCACGAACCATGAGATCACAACCCGAGGCAAAGTCAGACGCTTAACCGACTGAGCCACCCAGGTGCCCCTGAGCCAATGTTCTTGAAATTCGCTTTGATATACAAGTGCTTTGGATTACAGGCATGTTTCCGGAACACATTATGTTCACAGACCAAGGATTTACTGTGTTCCCTATTTGTTGGGGGAAGTACTCTGTATCTATCCATGGGCTTGTTTATTGAATTGATCACATTATAGGTATTCATATTATTTTTTCCATTTTATTTATTGATGTTATGTTTGTTCTTTTTCAAAAAAATTCTCTCCAGTTCATTCATTATGACTTCCGGATTTTCTTTTACCTTTGTCATCGTTGTAGACATACTCGTCGTCTTTTCCAGATCATTCTGTTATCTGCATTTCTTAGTTGGCTAAATCTGTAGCTTTTTATATTAGTTGGCTCTTGTTCGTGGTAGCTGGTTTCGTCATGTACTCTGTATTTTTTTAACGTGGCTAATCCCCATTTTAAAGTTGCTTTATCTGTTTTTGTCTTGTTTTTCTCATTCAATTTTACGTGCCATGGGTTGTAAAAATGCCCGTACAAAGTTGTTTTGTATTTCCCTTTGAGGGGGCTCCCATACAGATTTTGATGGCCCTTGCCCCATTTTTATTTTATTTTGAGAACTTGTAGGATTAACCCACATGAGCAGTGTGAGATTAGAACCCACGCCCATATGTGGCACACATCTGGGATTTCTCACAAGTGACTTTTCTAGTTCTTTTCACACCAGATGAGGAAGCAGACAGAGGCTGAGTTTCCTTGCTGCTGTCAAAGCTAGTTGGGGACATTTTTCCAATCCTCTTTTAAAAAGTTTTTACTGAAGGGGTGTCTGGGTGGCTCAGTTGGTTAAGCATCCAATTCTTGATTTCAGCTCAGGTCATGATCTCACGGTTTGTGAGTTCGAGCCCCACATTGGGCTTTGCACTAAGAACGTGGAGCCTGCTTGGGATCCTCTCCCTGCCTTTCTCTCTGCCTCTCCATTTTTCAGTCAAAATAAATAAATAAACTTAAAAATTTTTTTAAGCCATAAAAAATAAAATAAAAAGTTTTTACTGAAACATAATATACATAGAGAAAAGGACACTTACAGGGGTGCCTGGGTGGCTCAGTCAGTTGAGCATCCGACTTCAGCTCAGGTCATGGTCTTGAGGTTCGTGAGTTCGAGCACCGCGTCGGGCTCTGTGCTAACAAACAGCTCAGAGCCTGGAGCCTGCTTCAGATTCTGTATCTCTCTCTCTCTCCCCCTTGCCTGCTCATGCTCTGCCTCTCTCTGTCTCTCAAAAATAAATGTGAAAGAAAGAAAGAAAGAAAGAAAGAAAGAAAGAAAGGAAGGGACACTTACAACTATACAGCTTGAAAATTTTTTCCAAACTTTCACCTTACATAATAAGTACCCTCATAATAATAATAATAATAATAATAATATAATAAAAACAGAATAGAATATTACATACATTCCAGAAGCCCCACCATCTCCCTTTTCATTCACTGTCTTCTCACCACCAAGGTTAACCACTTTCCTGACCTCTAACAGCATAGATTAATTTTGTCTGTTTTTGAACTTTATTTAAATGGAGGCATATTGTATGCACTCCTCTGTGCCTGACTTGTTTTCTCTTGACATTATGTTTCAGAGATTCCCTTATGTTAAATTTTTTTAAGTTTATTTATTTTTGAGAGAGAGAGAGAAAGAGAGAGAAAGAGACAGAACACAAACAGAGGAGGGGCAGAGAGAGAGATGGACACACAGAATCCGAAGCAGGCTCCAGGCTCTGAGCTGTCAGCACACAGCCGGACGCGGGGCCCGAACCCACGAACCGCGAGATCGTGACCTGAGCCGAAGTTGGATGCTTAACCGACTGAGCCACCCAGGCGCCCCTAAGATTCCCTTATGTTGATGCATGTAGTTGGATTTCATCAGTGCTCACCACTGCATTATATTTCATTGTGTGATGATATTACAATTTATCCATCACGCTGTTGATGGTCATTAGGGTAATTTCTCGTCTGTAGTGTGCCTTCTTACAAACCTGCCAGCTCCATTTTAAGGGGTAGGTTCCTTCTCCAGAAGTCTCACTCCAGCCCTTTTGCCTTCTCTACCCTGGTACAGGAATCCCTAGCCCAGTGGGACACCATGAAATGACAGGTTACAGTCTACAGTCCCTGCCCAGGCTTTAATTTTTCTCCTCATTTCTGGTAATTTAGTTTGAGGTCATCTCTCTCTAAGTTTTGTATAAAAATATATATAATAAATCTTATATACTAAAATATATGATACATGAAAATTATTCAATATAAGTTATATACAATATACATACAACTTATATAATATATAAAACTTGTTTTTTATGTTATTTATTGTTATTAAATTTTTATATTTATTATTATTAATCCCATATATATGAATATAATTTTGGGACTGTATTTATCCAAAACATGTGTTCGTCAGGCTATCTGGGGCCTGCCCATATTTGCTTAGACTTCCCTGGACGCCGTTTATTTTCAGGACACCAGACTGCCTGAAGCCACCCCTGACTCTTTTCCTGGCCAGGTAGATTTGTGGGCTCTCACCCTGTTACTGTCATAGCAGCACAAAACTTCTCTTACACGAGTGATCCCACCAGTGCAATTTTCCCTGCATGTACCCTTTTCTCACCGGATTGTGAATTCCTTCAAGACGAAAGCTGTGAATTCTTTTCCCCAGCACTTACAATTGTGGGGTTTGAAAATCGGAGCCTCAATGGTACACAAACTGAAAAGACAACCATCTCCCCAAGTTTGCCTCTACCATGCTTTTTTCCCCCAGCTTTCATGGGGAACGTTTTGGAGAGTATTCTCCAAATAAAACAAACAGAGGGAAGTCGGAAAACCCTTGGGTATACCTCTCAATACACCTGTTGCAAATGTGTATGCAAACGTGCCTTCACTTGACAAGTATCTCAAAAAGGGAAATGTGACCATTGGCATAAGACTCCCATCTCGATATGCTACTGGGGGGGCCCAATACTGCCCTGGGTATAGCCAGACAGCGAAGTAGAAACCCCAGCAATTAATTGGCGATTTCAAAAATCTAAACCACCATGCAAACGGTAATTCTGTACTTTCCTCCATTAGTTCATAGCCCGTTAACTCCATAGCTCGTGACAGGTGAGTGTTATGTCACCTCTTACCACCATAAAGAATGGTCATAACGCAGGTGTCAGCAATGCTGATGCGGACACTAACAGTGACGATCATGAACTTAACACAATAATACCTTTAAGGGAAAGCAGACATTTCCCTAAGGAATGCTCAGAGTCAACTAAACACGGGAGCCTGAAGGCACTATTACAAGGTTACCAACACCGTTACCGTTAGAGGTCAGGCCTTTCGGAAGAGTAAACAGAAATTCTTCCAAGGTATCTCTGTATACAGTTGGGAAGGGAGATGCCTACGTGAGCCACGTGACCTGAAGGTAAGGTCTCTGAGGGCAGGGACCGTGTTCATCATGGTTGCCACTGGCCCCCAGCACCCAGTACACAAGTCCCTAGGTGCATGGTAGGCATTCGGCATGTGACGAATGAATTTGGGAGGGAAGTCTTTCCAGAACGATTAGAGATTGAACAAGGAAAAGATGAACACAATTCACAGCTGCTCTCAAAGCCAAGGGCATAAGAAGCTGTGGGATGAAAGAGAATTTGGGTCTTCAAATAGGAAATGCTCCCATTTACGTGCTCCGTTACAGTTTTAAAGCCCTTCATTGTCCGTTATCTCAAAGGCACCTGACAGAGATCCGAGAGGTTCGGGGCAGATGTTATCGCCACCTTTAGTTTACAGGTGAACAGGAACAGTAGGAGCACGGACATATCTCGTTGGGAATGCGAAAACCAGGAGAATTTTTTTCATCAGTAAGCGTAGCCCCACGTTTGGCACACCTGCTCCTGAGAGCGTGTGTTCTTCATGCGGGATTTCTTCAGCCTGCCCTCTCGACCCCCTAAGACTAATGGCCTGGAAAGTAAGTGGTGGAAAGCCGCACCTAGCATCGCCTTGCTCCTATGCGCCTTCCCGGTACAGAGTTGAAAGAAGGCTGTTCAATTACAATCATCACAGAGAAATCTTGGAGGCAGGCATGTTAATGACGGACGGCTCTCCAAAAGCATTAACGGAGAGCTGCGCGGACAAAAGGGCCGAGATCATCCTCGTGGGGATCAGTGAAAAGAGACATAGGAAAACCCCTGCTGTAAGGGAGAATAAGCAGGCACGCGACAACTGCCACATTTGAAACCGTCATTCTCTCGTTTTTAGAATCTTCTGATTTAAAATTTCAATAAGCCTCCTCTGCCTCCGCAACATATTTCTGCTTTCCCATATTTGCCAAGAAACTTTTCCTAAACTTGCACTCCGGAAATATCCGGGTTAAGTTCATCATTTTCTTCTAGCTCCTGAAAAGGATGGGAAATAAGTGTGATCGGCCCCTGTGGGGTCACCTCTGCCAGGCTGACGCTAGCCGCCTAATGTGGACGCCGCCCCGCTATGCAACAGTTTCATTCTCGGCACGCTCCGGATGCCGCCACGACAGACCGTGTTCGCCCTCAACGTCTGCGAGCCTCTCTCACTGGCCCTGCGGACGTAAACGCTGCCCATGGTAAACATATTTTAGGCTCCAGCTGGGACCCTTGTTGAAAAATGTTTGCTGGCATAATATTGGACACCATATTACACCCAAAAGTACAAATTGGTTCCCGTGTAGATTTATGACCATCAGCTGCAAAGGGGCCGTCCGGCACTGCCTAGCGAGCCTTCCACATCCCTCTGATCAACATTCCCACTCTCCACAGACAGCACCACAATTTATCAACCCCCCTCCCTCCCACTTATCACTCTCCCTCTCACAGATGATCTTACCTGCTCCTTTACAGAGAAACCAGAAGTCGCCCGATGGGGATGTTCTATCTCTGTGCTACCAAACAGATTCACACCTAATCCGTACTCCATTCCCATCACCGTTCACATCATAGGAATCACTTCTCCTTTCTAGGACCAACTGCTCCCCCCCACCCCACCAAGTGAGGGTCCCAGCTGTTCTAGCAACCCTCACCTGGCAGTAGCAATTATCCCGGCTCTGTTTTGTGTGTTCAATCTCTCCCATTGGGTTGCATCATGCTCAAGTCTCCACTATTCAAAAAAAAAACAAAAACAAAAACACCCAATAAAAGCTTCAATGAACCAACCCCATACTACTCTCTTCTCCTTCCGTAACCAAATCTCTGAAAAGAGTCCTCTGTACTCATGATCGGTCTGCATTTTGTCACCTCCCATCCATTCCCAACTCGCCCAGTCGGGTTTTCAGGGACATCCCAACTAAAGTCGCTGAAGACCTTCATGTTGCTAAAGCAAAGGGACACTTGCCGGTTTCTCACTTTACTTTGCGTCAACAGCACGTAATATCGTTGCTCGCTTCTCTTCCTTTTGAAACACTCTCTTCAAAGAGAGGGAAACTAAACCACAAGAGGCTCTTCTAGACGGAGAACAAACCGAGGGCCGCTGGAGGGATGGGGGACGGGGGATGGGCTAGATGGGTGGCGGGTACTAAGGAGGGCACTTGTTGTGACGAGCACTGGGTTGCTGTACGGAAGTGCTGAATCATTGAATTCTACTCCTGAAACCAACACTGCACTCTATGTTAACTAAAATGTGTTTATCAAAAATGTTTTTATTAGTTTTCTTTATTCTTGAGAGGCAGAGAGAGACAGAGCGTGTGGGGGGGGGGGCAGAGAGAGAGGGAGACCCAGAATCGGAAGCAGGCTCCGGGCTCCGAGCCGTCAGCGCAGAGCCCGACGCGGGGGCCCGAACTCACGAACCGTGAGATCATGAGCTGAGCCAAAGTCGGACGCTCAACCGACGGAGCCACCCAGGCGCCCCTTAACTGAAATTTAAGTATAAAAAACTTTTTAATAAAAAGTAAAAAACCTGAAACAGTCTTCTCTTGGGTAACATCCTACAGTATCTGTCAATCCTTTCCCTCCCTGTTTTTCCTCCATTTCCGTGACAGATGTGTCCTCCTCTACTTGGTCATTAAACACTGGAGTACATCATGACTTGGTTCGAAGCTCACTTCTTTCCTCGTTGCCAGTTGGAGTCACCCACACTCATGGCTTCCGTTCTCACCCATGCAGACGTGGCTCCCAGCGTCCCATCTCCAAAGTAGACTTGTTTGCTGAGTATCAGCTCTGTATCTCGAACTGTTTACTTGAAATGTTTCCCGGATGTCTCAAAGGCCCCCTCCGGATCAATATTTCTAAAACTGAGCTCATGGGCCTTCCACCCAAAACTTCATCTTTTCCTGCTGTTCTGTGTCTCAGTTAAGAGCAACACCATCCATCCTGTTAGGTAAGCCGGAAATTCAGGCCCTGTCCTTGTGATTCTATCCCCTAATCCGATACTCGGTCATCACCAATTCCCGTTTATCTTACCTCTAAATGGGATCCACCCCCCACTCCCCGTCTCCAATACCACTCCGGTCAAAATGCCACCAGAATTCACCCAAACTGTTGCAATGACTTCCTAACTGCAGCTACTCTGGTCCCCCTCCAAAACGTTGTCTTCCTGCAGTCAGGGCAATCTTTAAAAAAAAAAAAAAAGCAAAACTGATTTTTTACTCCCTTGCTTAAAACTTCTCAACGTCTTCTCTTTGCTATTAGGATAAAGAAAAACAAAATTCCTAATATAGATGTATTCTATATGGTCTGACTCTACCTCCCTTATTTTTTTTTTTAATTTTTTTTAACATTTATTTATTTTTGAGACAGAGAGAAACAGAGCATGAACGGGGGAGGGTCAGAGAGAGGGAGACACAGAATCTGAAACAGGCTCCAGGCTCCGAGCTGGCAGCACAGAGCCCGACACGGGGCTCGAACCCACGAACTGTGAGATCACGCAGGCGCCCCTACCTGGTTATACTTCATACCTCAGATCCATCATCTCTCCTTCAGAAAATCCTCTCCCTATTTCTAAGACCCATCCTCTGTAGTACTTGTCCAGCTACCACTTTACATTTCTTTTTTATGATTATTGTTTAATGACTCTCCATCCACAAGACTATAGGCTCTAAGACGCTCCGAAACCTGCCCATCTTGCCTACAATTGTATCCCCGGTACTTTGCTTAGTACTCAGAATATAGTAGACACTCAAAAAATATCTATTGAATGAACCCTTAGATAAATCAAAGTAATAGATAAGGTAGGGGGAGAGAGTTGAACTACCATAAATCTTGATTAAAATAACACATCAAAATATCGCAAAAATAGATGTATCTTTGCTTGACAAGAGTCAAAGACAGTTCCATGTTGCGTAGACACTATGTATGACATGACATTAATTACTAGGAGGTTCCAACAATAGATGCCTGCCATTGTACTAATACGCTAATTAATTCACGGTGTTACATATTTTTGTAAGTTATTTACTGTGAATTTTAAGTTGTTTTTAGGTTTATTGCTAAATGCAGTCCCTGCAAAATCCAATTCGATTTTCACTTCTCCTACTGAATATTATTTTGGTTGCTGAGGTTTTCCTTTTGTTACACTTTCATTTCATTTAAGTCTCTTTTATCTCATTATTAAAAAGTAAATGATTTCTTTCTTTTCATATGCTAAATTTCTTTCAGGAAAAAAAATTTTTTTGAAAGCTTTCCTACTCTTCCCATCTTCTCTTTTGTTGCAGGATTTTTCATAGGTTCTGTGTTATTTTTCCATATCCTTGAGTTTGAATTAGTTAATAGTGACAATAATAACCATAGCAGTTACAATAATATTAATAGCTGCTATTAATCAAATGCATTGTATATAACTGGCACAATGTGGCTTAATTTATATGCATTATTTCATTTAATCCTAACAACAAAATTACGAGGGAGAAAAATGTTATTATTATCATTGTACAGAGAAGAAAACAGAGGCTCAAATGGGCAAAACATGTTGCCTAAGGAAGCAATTAAAATAGTAAAAACCAGCCAAGCTTCCCCTGCCACTTGAACAAATCATCTCTAAAGGATGTTAAGACCATTCCAAACATGTCTATCCTTCACTTGAGAATTTTGGTTGTCTTGAGTGCTTTCTAAATGTTCTGTGAGCTTTAATTAGGTTCAGACTTCCTTTTTAACATAAAGTATGTCTATGTTGCAAGAGGATAAAACCTAGCTAACGATTTCCCTTTCATTTGTGAATATATCGCATGGTTTTCTAGATTGCAGAATGTTTCCCATGTAAGACATTACTCATGGACGGTTTAACTTTTACACGCCGTGAAAACAAGAAATTTTAATCTATGGATCAATCTCTCAATGACAACCTTATAAGCTTTATTTCATGGCAGATCAAGGATAGCATTCACTACCATACTGATCGTAGTTATAGTACATGAGGCAAGAATTGATTTAGGAAGAAAAAGTAGACATGATTTGATTAGAATGCTACTGAGCTACGAAAAGTCTTTGAACTTCCAGTTTAAATCATGATAACACATCAATACATACTTTTTGGATTTTGATTTCTTGACATTTTTGGAGGTGATCGCTCTGGTGAATGAGTATACTAGAGGACTCGGAGATGCATTACCAAATATGAATCTAGTCTATTTTTAATGACAATGCACCGTCAAAACCAATACCTGGAAGTTAAAATCTCAAAGTTGTTGCAGGTAAAAAAGGATTTGCACATCCTTGCCTTCTTCTTGACTGTGGTCTTCAGTGTTGCTACATTGCTATTGTATTTTCAGAAATGCAGTTTCGTTTGAAATGCATAATGTAAGTAATTTGAGCAGTATTTTCATCAACTAAATTACCTTACAGAATAGCACTCTCTACTCTGCCAACAAGTACGTATGAATTCTGACAACGTTCTAAAATCAATAAAGAGGAGACTATTCGCAAAACAGATTTAAGTCTCTCTGCCCCAAATTACATGACTTTGCCATTCCTAAATTATCCTCAACTCGGGACATAAAAGTTTATTCCTCATTACATTTATCTACTAAAGTAAACTGAAAAGCTAACCTTTCAGAGGCAGGGAAAAGACTAATGAGTAAAAGTTTCTCACGACCCTTTCACGTCTCTAAACCTTTTGACATGTTATCAGGTCAAAATGATATGACTTAACAGAAGTACAGGGGGCCCAGTTAAACTGCTAAATGTGAATTTCAGATAAACAATGAATTTTTTTTTTCAGATAAGTATATCCCATGCAATATTTGAGCCATCCTTATCCTAAAAAAAAAAAAAAAATCTTCCATTGTTTATCCAAAATTCAAATATAATGGGGGATCCTGGACTTCTGTAAAATCTGGCAACCTTATCTGCCGCTTGTGTTTACGGTTACTCCTCTAGTGTCTTATTGTTCTCTTTCTTTTCACTGTGGGTATCAGACCTAACATTTTTGCTCTTCACATCTCATTTTCTCCACACAACGGCTTCTACTACTAAACTTTATGCTGGCATCTCTTAAATTGATATTTCTCTTTGCTTTTATTTTTTTTTTAATTTATTTCTGACAGACAGGGAGAGACAGAGCACAAGTGGGGGAGGGACAGAGAGAGAGGGAGACACAGACGCGGAAGCAGGCTCCAGGCTCCGAGCTGTCAGCACAGAGCCCGACGGGGCGGGGGGCTCGAACTCACAAACGGCGACGTCATGACCCGAGCCGAAGTCGGACGCTTAACCGACTGAGCCACCCAGGCGTCCCCATATCTCTCTTTTCTTAAGAGAAACTCTAGCCTCACATTCTAGGTGTCTGCGGGCTACCTCTGTTGGAGTATCTCACCTCCATTGTCAAATCTAAAATACCAAACATGGAGCGTATATGGTTAGCCTCCAAAATGTGTCCTCCAACCCACTGCTTGAAGGGGCACCATCAGTCTCCAGGGCCACAAGGCTTTTGGGGAAACTTTTGTCTGAGAGGCTCCTTCCCCTTGCCCATCATATCCAGGTAGTTACTTAGACTTGCTGGTCCTTCCTTTGTGAGCTCCAAGTTCTCCTTATAATGTGCCAAGAAACCAGCTCCCCTTTGGACGATCTTCTTTTAGGGAAAACTACCAGCCTAGAATATTCGATGTAGGCATTGAATTGGGAGAGGAGGTAGTATACTAGAAATTGAGAATAAGTATACTTAGCATACAAAGTATCCATGAAAAGAAGCAATGCATACGTACATAGGTGGAAAATCATCGTTGTTATCAGCGTTAACCACTAAACAAGGATAAACGTAGTGTGGATCATGTGCTGAATACCCACCACTGTTATGTCAGGCAAAGAGAAAATGGAAGTATAGCCTGTCCCGCTTGCATTGGTCTAGATCCTTCTCTTCCTTTGGAATTCTGCTCAAAACCTTTTGCGTCTAATCTCTCATGGCTTCCCATCAACGGGATTTGAACGGGAGAGTGCCGCTGGTGTCGATGTCTGCAATTTAAGTACGGAGGCCTTTTGCCTCAGCTACGCAAATTTCATTTGTCTGTAGATTTAGCTACACTGGACCTATTGGCTTTCATTCACGTGCATGCACATTCTCGAAATTCAGAGGTGTGCCTCTCCTCCAGCGTGGACTCGGGCCACCACTGCCTCCGACAAATTGTCCAGGAATACGTCATGTATTACTTTTGTGACGTGAGTGGAGGCTTCTGGACCTCAGTGGTTTCAGACGGGGAAAAAACTAGTTAGAGAGAAAGTGCTGCTGAAAGTTAATGCCCTGCTGCAGTCAGAAATTCTTTCTGCTTTATTTGTTTCTCGTCTTCTACCGTCAAACCTTCCGCCGGTTAGAGTTAACTGAGGGGGGAGTGGGGGTAAAACAAAACGATCTCTATGGCAAGTGCTGCCTGCCCTACTGTGGGTTTACTCCTTAAATGATTCATGTGCAATGCAGCTACAATGGGAATATCGGTTTCCTCCACCTTAGGTACCTCGCACCCGCTGAGCTTCCCCCACTATTGCCAGGGTCCTCTTCCTAAAATTCTCCCCATTTCATTTCGCTACCTAAAGACCTCGGTGATTTTCCGCTGCTTGGAACATCACGTCCAATGCCTGAGCCCGGCCTACGCAGGCGGACGTCGCCAGCCTCACGTTCTTTGGCCGCCGGTCCTCCCATCACTTCCTGCTTCCACTCCTTCTGCCCCTCCCAACAGTGAGCAGGTTTATTTTGTACTCCAGACCTCTGCTACCGCTGTCGGTCACCTTTTCTCAACCCTCGTCATACCCCAGATATCAGAATTCCTTCTAGGACAGTCTACACGATCTTTCTCCTCCACTGGGTCTCTGTGGAAGATCGCAAGCTCAAAACCACCATTTCCACCGTTATATATGATACTCTCCTTTCTGAGCTGTTTTACATTTTGTCCCCTCTAATCAAATTAACAGAGTATTAACAGGTAAGAACTGCCTTCTACCTCCCCGAGTTCCAGTTAGTATAGGTCTCCACACAGTTGACAGCACTAACTGAATGGATGAATAAGTGAATGGTATCGTGGAAAGACCACCGGACTTAAATTCAGCAGATCAGGACTGAAATGTCAGTTTTCACATTTACCAGCTTCTGTTCTTGTACAGAAGTGATTATAGACAGGAGTGACTATTCCTTTACCTGTAAAAAGGCATAAACTACCCATTCCAATTAATCCATAGTGTTCTTGGTTTAAAGATAAAGTCAAGAAATATTTTTGAAAACCACCAACCTGGCGCTTAAGGGAAATATAAGTTTTAGTGCCGTTGTGTGTCTAGTGCACCTAGAGGTGAGAGGCCCAGCAAGTACGAAGGCAAGGCCATCAAATGACCTTTCCAAGAACATGGAAATAAACATTTGCCTAGCTTTTCTAGCCGTAAGTCAGATCACTGCAGTAGATTTTCTATTTTCCCATATTTCATTATGGTAATACAAAATCAATCAATCTACCCATGAATTTATTCAGGGATGATTTCTGTGTTGGCAATATGCCTTCTGAATAAATCCATATTTTTCTCTTCCCAAAGGTCAGATGTATTACCCATCATCTGCTGTAAGAAAATGTGTATGGAGTCAATGATGTTCTAGAATAAGGAGACATTCAATGCTCCCAGCACATTTCTCCCGTTGCCTGCCCCTTGTCAAATGCCTGGGCCTTGTTGAACATGGTTCTTCAACTGACACATATAAAAATCTTGGCATATGCAAAACTATTTTAAAGAATTCAAATCTGTAAGACAAAATGGCCAAAGCATTTCTAAAAATGCAACAACATATATCTGTTCTTATCTGGCTATAAATGATGATGGAAAACATTTACATAGCCTTACTATATGCCAGGCAATGTTCTAAGTGCTTTACCCAATGAATTAGCTAATGCTATTATCCATATTTTATAGGAGAAGAAATGGATACACGGAGAGGTTAAGTGACTTGTCCAAGGTCATACAGTTAGTAGGTAGCTCACCAGAATGCAAACCCAGGTAGTTGGGCTCTAGGTGTTATACTTTTAACCACTACGCTACGTGCCTGAAATAATAGTTCAATTTCTTTGTAAATTTTGCATAGTACTGCATTCTGTGAATGGATCATAAAGTTTGTGTAAACAATCACTTATTCGGGCTCCTGGGTGGCTCAGTCAATCGAGCGTCCAACTTCAGCTCAGGTCATGATCTTATAGTTCATGAGTTTGAGCCCTGCATCGGGCTCTCGCTACTGTCAGCTCAGAGCCTGCCTCGCATCCTCTGTCCCCCTTTCTCTCTGCCCCTCCCTCATTCTCTCTCTCTCTCTCTCTCTCTCTCAAAAATAAATAAACATTTTAAAAAATCGCTCATTAACGAACATTTAGGTCGTTTTACTATTTTTGCCATGATAAACTCCTCCATGAACAACCTGGTATAAAAACGCTTGTGTATCTGTCAAGGTATTTTCTAGCGATAAATCTCCATACTTTCTGGAATAAAGTGTTCCAGAAAGCTTATACTTGGAGATGTTATTTTCATGTATAATATTACATTTAATCAACCCAGCAAACCCACGACTTGGGTATGTTTATCTCAATTTGAGGTACAAGGAGATTGGGGACCAAAAAGTTAAAGTAAAGTACGCAAAGTCAGATAGCTAATATGCCGGGCAGGTTGAATTCTAATCTAGGGAAGTCCAAGATCAAACCTTTTACTCTCCTCAGTTATACTCTACTGTCTTCCTACAGTCGAAGCTCACCCCTTCTCAGATTACATGCAATGGACCTAAAAGTCTGTTTTCCCCTTTGGGTCCAGGTTCACCCCAGGGGAGCTCACCCTACAACTACGCACCTTCATTGCGCTGTCTGTAGAAAACACAAACAAAAGCAAAAGCAAGACATTCCATTTTACTTCAGACCCCATAATTCCCCGCTGCAATTTTTTTCCAGATTTTGAAAGTTTAATAAACTGATGCTTTTTTAAAAAAGAATACTTCTGTGTCACGATATAACCATAAAATTACCCTAAGCCAAAAGCAGTGAGAACAACAATCTAATGAGAATCAAGCATAGTTATTTGTGGCTGTGGTTATTCAATACATCTTCATAAACAACTTCCAAATAAGTGCCTTGATGTAGGAGAGTAGTTGAAAGAGATAACCAAAAAAAAAAAAAAAAAAGGGGGGGGGGGTGTCCGGTTTTAAAGGGTGGATTAAACATAAAGGATTGTTACCACTCCTTCCAGAATCCTCAGCAAAATGGCAATAAAAGAAAGAGAAAGGGCCGAAAAATGAAAGAAGAAAAACCAGCAGAGAAGTTAACAGCATGTCAGAAGATGGACGTCGGATCGGGCTTCTTTCATCAAGCAGATCTGAAACCTAAATACTTACTGAAATAGTCTATTACACAACTACATTGTTAGCACTCCGGTTCTGTCGCCCTGACTCTGGGCGGGCCCTGTGATTTGCCGTCATCAACGGAGCGAGAGAGGAGTGAAGCTGTGTCAGTTCTGAAGATCAGTGTTTTCTCTCCTTGGTGTTTAGAATTCGGATATGTATCCCCTAAGCAGGGGATTGGACAGTCCTCGCAGAAGAAGCTGACCAACCTAAGGGAAAGTAACTACGGGGATCCCAATTCGGGAGAATGGTGAAGAGAATTCCAAGGATAGGGGTCAATGGACATAACAGGATTCCAACCGAGCAACAGGCCTCCGGGCTCTAAGAATAGCTGTGACAGGTGCCTCCAAGAAGAAGAAAAAGCCTTAAAATGATAGAACAGTCGATGTGCTTAAAGAAAGGGTTTACAGTTATTCAGGACGGTGTAGGGAGGAAATGAATGACTGTATACCGAAGAGTAATAAAGTGGGAAAAAAAATAAACCGGCAATTTTTAATTCTAGGCCAAACCAAGTGTCATAACAGATAAGGGATATGTGTACGGCCCTTTTGCGAACAATCCATAAAGACAAAATACTGCAAACCCTGAATATTTGCTAAACCAAACATCCTGGTCCTATTAGAACCATGAGGAGGGTTAACTGGAGAACGTGGGGGTGGCGTGGGCGTGCTAAATCTACACTTTCGACAGTAGGAGGAGTGCAAAGATTTGGAAGTAGGTTGCCTCTGAGGAACAGGGCTGAGAGATGTGGGCAGAGGAATGCCATTTTTTAAATAAGCCTTTGGGCTGGTTTAAACTCTCTGCATGTATTGTTTTAATTAAGATACACATGATGTTAGAAAGCCAAAAATAACAACACAGAGGAAGAAAAAGAGAGCCGTGTAAGAAGTAGGAAGGATGATTCCGTTTGGCCGCAAAACTGAATGTGTAGACCTAATAATTTTCAAAAATCTCTTCAAAAGACGGTTCAATACAAACACCGAGAACCTGAGTGCTGATTTCCTCCTCTAGTTACATTGGCGATGTCTTATGGATCTCCCACGTTCAGATATTGAATAAAACCAAGCTGCGGCCAGATGAGTTTATATTGACAATTTATATCTTCCTTTTATTTTTACCCCCAACATAAGCTCTTTATTTTCTCCGAGAAAATGAGCAAAATTAACCATACATGGGAGTAAACATGATTTCCATTAAAAAATAACTCTGTGGCAGTTTTCTTCAGCCTCTCGGTTTTGCCATCCTAGATAGCTAGAGGGAAGAAATGCCCAGAATTCGTTTCCAGGCAACTAGGCAGGAAGCTGAGGAGCAAATGAAATCAGCAAGCGACCAGATTCGGGCATAAGCCTAGGGAAGAATGGTGAAATGTGGCTAATTGAAGATCTCGCACAGTGTAGGGAGCCAGCCAATGAGTGGAGACAACAAAGAATCAAAGAAGATTTTGGAGACAACTAGAAAACGGAAAGCTTAAAATAGAATTGAAAGCATACTAAGTAGAATGGCAGCTTTCCATTTTTCTATAATGTACAAAAATAATCATCTGAATGGAGTATAAAAAAGGCAAGAGAATGAAAAATAAGCCGGGTAAGGTAAGGGAGATCAAAAACACCCAAGCAAGGAAAGGAAAGGAATGGGAAAAGTGCATAAAAATAGCAACCGCACAAAAAGCACAAAGCAGAAATACTCTTCATAGGATTATGGAGCTGCAAGGAATCCATTATTGAATCTCGAAGTCACTGAGGTCAACTAACCTAACGCAGAAAACATCCCCTCTGCCTTAAAACAAATAGAAGTACTGAATGAAATGCGTTTTTCTTTTAAAAAGTATACGCCCAGGGCTAAAAGCAAGAAAGGGAAACCCTTAGCAACAAAAATAAAGCTGGACCTCTAAGCCAGAAGGTGAGTAGGAGGCATATGAACTTGAAAGATGCCCGGAGGCGTGTGTGTGGTGAAGGAGCTGGAACTGAGCTCCCTGAATAAAGCCTAACCCCCCCCCACCCCCCCCCTCAAAAGTCTATCAAAAGTGGGACTAGAATAAAAAAGTATTCCCAGAGGTCCAAGGACCAGGCAAGGAATCTTCCCCGTCCTGCCCTAACCCAGCCCTACGACGCCTTGCGTGACAAAGAAAAAAGTGACCCTCATAAAATGGAGGTCAGAGAAGCAGCACCCATTGGACACTGAGAATTAACACGAGAGCAGAACGGGGCAAATCCCACAGCAGTTCGTGCAGACCTCCCCCCAGAGGCATGCCCCCGCTTTAAGGGCAGGGAGGGCCTCCACAGAACAGCTGTTCCATGTTAGTAAAGGAAATTGGAACCATACGGAAGAAGTAGGATGAAAAAGCAAAGAAATTAGTTAACACGGCTTGTTAAATCCAAATAGATATTGACCATGATTAACACCAATAACGGTGAAAATAACGGGGAGGGGGGAAACGAGGTAGAATATTAGACACAACCTGGAACGGGAGAGTTTGAATTTACTTTTCTGAAGGCCTAAGGAGCAAAGCTGTTGATTAGCCTTAGAGTTTAAATACATGTGTTAAAAATGGTAACTGTCGCCATTGAAGGAACAGAAATAGAGGCCTCTCCTGAGTATTTTCCGTTTGCCCATTAAGATCGGTCTTCACCCTTCTCCGTTCTGCTCTCTGCATCTAAAGGGTTACACCTCTAACAACTGCATCGACTTGTGCCTCTCAGAACTCAAGGTGGTAATAGCTTCTCCTACAGCAGGAGCCCCAAGATTATCCGTTATCCCCAAGAACTCTGGTGTTTGTTGACCCTGTCCACACCTTTGTGCGCAGTTCTTTTGTTAAACTCTTTCCAATAACCCCTTTTGGGTGTGTGATCTGTTATTTCCCTGTGTATGGGAACTTTCCCAATCTAGAGAAACAACTCCCAAATCAGCATGGAGAGGGAAAAACTAGGGCTGGAGAAGGCTAAAGACTCTGAATCCTTGGAAGCAAGGAGAAAAACTAAACAAACACGCAAACAAGCACGCGTCACAGAAGTAAGTCAAAATGATACGAACAGTGGGGTACCATTTATGTATATTTTAAAATGAACAAATCAATCTTATATATTGATTGTGGCTACAGACACGCAGAGTAAAATTATAAAAGCATGGACTGGAATTATATATGCCAAGTTTGGCCTAATTGTTGCCTCCAGGAAGAGATAAAAAGAGATTCAAACAGAAGAAATTTGAATGTATCTGAAACATTTTATTTTCTAAAAAAAAAAATTTCTGAAGCAAATACGCAGTGTATTAGCGCTTTTGCTTATTTTGGGTGGTATACATGTGGGTGTTCTAAAACTTTCCACGGTGTTCTGTATGTCTGAACTGTTTCATAATAAAACGATCTATTATTCCAAATTGGAACTGTTTGGTTCTTTCTGAAATCCCGTTGTATCTCGATTGGCTTCCCTTTTATATGACCTACAGTATTACATTAGGATGAAAAAAGTCTCAAAATGTCACAAGCGTACCCGCCAAAATCTTTTCTCCCTGTGTATTATTAAACACCTTTGCCGTGCTGCTATTGACATATAAAATGTCATCCTCAAGTGTCTATTAACACCCCAGGTGCTAGGGGATTTACAAAGCACTAAGAAAGCATGGTCACAGCCCTCAAGGATCCAATAATAATGAGACTTTAACACCTCTAGACGATCTTAATTAAAGAAGAAAAAAATAGCCGCAGTAGAGAGGCATTGCAGACATTATCACATTCAAGATCACAAAACCCATCTATGGACATTTCAACACAAAGTCGGGCAATGATTTAGCATGTTGAGAAAATAAAAGCTGGCTCCCACTGACATTGATGTATCTTAATAAAATAAGATGGATTCTAATGGCTATCTTTCTGAGAACTAACTATATTATTTACATTTTTCATTTTGTCATATGACACTGTAGATGTATGAAAATGCAATTCAAATTTCCTTGCAATCTTCATAGGGCTTTCTGCCTTAGATAGAATATTCTGTTATGCTCTAAGAAACAGAACAAATGTAATAAAAATTGGTATAGTGTTACACTGAGAATAGTAAACACATTTTAATTCAATATTCTAATACTTTTCCATTTCCCTGTGCATTTTTATGATCATAAAAGATAGAGCTCGCTGGAAGTTATGTCTGGGAAGGATATCCATAAACCTGGAGATCATCTAACACACAAGAAAAAGATACTTGCAATTAGCGAAAGGCTGATTTTACCAAGTTCTGGATTATACGAAAGCCTTTGAATTCCTCCGCGCTTCTGAGATCTCAACGTGTGGTAGCATTCTGCTCACTTCTGCCCTTCAAACACAGGAGTGGGCGAAGGAGGCGAAACCTCCGTTCAGGCTGAGTCTGACATGACAGCAGTCTGCGTAGGCTCTCTTACCAAGAAGGATAGTAACAGACCAAGGTGGAATTTCAAGACTACGCACAAATTCGTTCTCAATACCATCTTCCCCCAAAAGAGCGGAGGAAAGGTTGCCCATAACGCTTAATCGGTAGCCAAGTTAGCCGTGAACTGCACTCCCGTTCTCAGACGGAAGGAGAGGAGAAACGCACTGAACGCTAATTTATCATCCGCTGTGGGTCGTGGAGCTTGGAACGCATTATCTCACTTAATCCTTTCAACGATCTCCGAGTAACTTTATAGGTGTAGCAACTGAGGCTCGGTGACATTCAACAATTTGCCCATGGTCACACAGCAATTAAGTTGTGGATGTAGGATTCTACTGCCGATTATTTGGGCTCTAAATCACAACTGTAGCAAAACACGGAAACGAGGGTACTGGCTTTAAACCAGAACAAAAATTCCAGCGTCCCATCCTCTTTATAGATGCCCACCTAGCAAACACTTCATTACGCTACATAGACACAATCTTACCTCCCCCTCCTTTTGATCGATCCAGGCCCAAGAAGAAAAACTAACTGGATCTTCGCAAAATCAAAACATATATTGCAAAGTGACTTTCCTCGCCAAAAAGTCAAGGGGAAAGAGACTTCCGTGATCCGAAGACAGTGACATTGACACACTTCATTCCTTAATAATCCAATCAGCACTTCTGTAGCGTTAAGACCAAGTGCGAGGTTGTATATGATAATGGTGTGAATCGGGAAAGAATATTTTAAACCTGCTTAGCACCCAAGAAGTCTAGTCCAGTCGCTTCAAAGAGTTGTCTCACGGACTGGGGAAGGACATGGAGGTAGGATTTAAGGGGCGGTAACCTAGGACCTTTAACCCTACTTTAACCAGAGCAGTTCTGGTTTTATCTGTATTAAATAATAACCTTCTTCATGAGGCCTCATTTAAATACATTGCTCAGGGGCCCCTGGGTGGCCCAGTCAATTAAGCATCCGACTCTTGACTTCGGTTCAGGTCACCATCTCCTGGTTGGTGAGTTTGAGCCCTGCATCGGGCTCTGCACTGACAGCACGGAGCCTGCTTGGGATTCTGTCTCCCTGTCTGTCTCTGCCCCTCCCCCGCTTGCTCTTTATCTCTCTCTCAAAATAAATAAAAATAAACTTTAAAAACTACATTGTTCCATACATTGTAACAACTTCAAAATTACTGTTCTGGTTCAAACTCACTCATTTTTCAGGTAAGGAATGTGGGTCCAGGTTATGGAAAAGACTCACTCACGCCTGCATAGCTACTTAGAGCTGAAGTGGATTTAAACACAAATTATGCGGGGCGCCTGGGTGGCTCAGTCGGTTGAGCATCCGACTTCGGCTCAGGTCATGATCTCGCGGTCTGTGGGTTTGAGCCCCGCGTCGGGCTCTGTGCCGACAGCTCGGAGCCTGGAGCCTGCTTCGGATTCTGTGTCTCCCTCTCTCTCTGCCCCTCCCCTGCTCACGCTCTGTCTCTCTCTGTCTCAAAAATAAATAAAAACATTAAAAAAAAAATTTAAACAAAAATTACGCACCATCTGATTCTACACCTAAGGCTCTCATCATTATAGCTTGCATACAATTAACAGCTCCTAGTACATTGTAATCTTATTCTATACTGTGAATATAACTTCTATAGTGCATTACAGTTTTAAGCATTGTGATTTTATGTGTGTGTGTGTTATTTACAGAAAAAGATTTTGTGGTTCAGTGTGTAAGTGGCTGAACTAGGGCTAGAAACTCATTCTCCTACTTTTTTTTTTTTTTTTTTTAGTTTCCCTTTTTTAAGTTTTTATTTGAATTCCAGTTAAGTAAAATCCAGTGTGCTATGAGTCTCAGATGCACAGTACAGTGATTCAACACGTCCGTACATGACCAGGGCTCATCACAACAAGGGCGCTCCTTAATCCAGTGTATTTTCTCCTACACCCAGCAGCATCTCTGAGTATCTTTTCCGCCTTGATTAGGGATAGGCATCAGGACTATTTCCTTCCAAGGATATCTTGTACCACATTCTTTATCAAATTGCATTCATTTCCCTAAACTGTGACTTAGGAAGAACAAGATTATTCACGACCTCGCTGGAAATCCCAGAACTCGCCGTTCCCGCCGTGAACTGATAGGTGACATCCTTGTTCTTTGAAGAGTCTGGAAAAGCAACATTTTCAAACAGGCAAACATCGAAGGCCACTACTGTTAATCAATGAGAAAAACCCACTTTGGATAGTCTTCCACACGAGTTTCCAAACAAAATTGGGTGCCACACGTCCAAGCACTTTTCCCACAACATCGACAATAAACTCATTGGTTCATTTCATCAACCACCTGTTCTTCTAGAAGGTAGCATCGCTGCTCACCTCTGGACTGGACTCATCTGAAGGAAGAAATGCGATAGCTCCCTTCCCCTGAAATGGTCATTCGAAGGGGCCTCACATAGACCTTTTCGACTGCAAGTGGTAATTGAATCCTTGAAAGGACCTCAGAAAGGTATTGACCACTGCCTTAAGGGAACTATCACTTTTGGTTTGTTTTGCAACTGCTCTTTTCCACCCAACGCATCGGTGTGGATGTATACACAAACACACCCTCTTCACTGGGCCTTGTCTACTACTCTGGTCCTCTAAGTGACATTTGGGTATTCCTTACTTTTGCTTTCCATAGACTCTGATGGAAAAGGAGTGCTGCCATCTGTGAGAGACATTTATCAACAGTAATTCTCTGTTTAAATGCACTAAATTGTTATTTTTTTAAACGTTTATTTGAGAGAGAGCGCACAAGTGCAGGGGAGGGGCAGAGAGAGAGAGAGAGAGACAGAGGATCCGAAGCAGGCTCCAGGCTCTGAGCTGTCAGCACAGAGCCCGACGCGGGGCTTGAACTCATGAACCGCAAGATCATGACCTGAGCCGAAGTCGGACGCTCAACGGACTGAGCCACCCAGACACCCCCTGAATTGTTATTCTTATATTTTAGTAGTATCGGCTGCTTCAGATAATCTGGGATAATAACCAGCCCTAAGTTTTCACTCGAAATACTCATTCATCATACCATTTCCCCAGTCTGCACTGTTGAATGTCTCATTTTGCATGTTACTGTCGACTCACAATAAATGTGGCATTTGCGGAATTTACTAATTTCCCACTGAAACTTCATTCTTCTACGGTTAATCTTGTCTTGAGGTTTACTTGAATGAAAAATAAGGATTCTTGCCTGATTTCTTCTTGTATTCCCTCCATTTTGCCTGAGAAGTGCTTGAAATTCTAGAACAGAAAGAGATCTCAGGGCACCTGGGTGGCTTACTCAGTTAAATGTCCGATTCTTGATCTCATGCTTTGTGAGATCAAGCCTCACATCGGGCTCTACACTGACAGCATGGAGCCCGCTTAGGATTCTCTCTCCCTCTCTCTCTTTCTGCCCCCACCCCGCTCACACATGCTCTCTCTCTCTCTCTCTCTTTCGCTCTCTGAAAATAAACATTAAAACAAAGAGAAAGGGATCTCAAAGGACATTTAAGTCCTTCTTTTCCCTGATGAGAGAAAGTGACTTGCATAAGACAGGACAGTAACAAAACTTGTTTTAGACCCTTGTCTTATGGTTACCAATCCAGCCTTTTCTTTTCTTTTTCTTTTTTTTCAAGTTTTTTATTTTATTTTTGAGAGAGAGAAAGAGACAGAGTGCGATCGGGGGAGCGGCAGAGAGAGAGGGAGACACGGGATCTGAAGCAGGCTCCAGGCTCCGAGCTGTCAGCACAGAGCCCGACGCGGGGCTCAAACCCACGAACTGTGAGATCATGATCCGAGCGGAAGTCGGACGCTCCACCGCCTGAGCCACCCAGGCGCCCCAACCTAGCCTTCTTTTTTAACACCAAGCACAAGCAACCTAAAACTGCTACTTTCTCAGGGGAAAACGTTTTCAAATGAAAATGGGTGAAAAGCCTGTGCTTCATTTATCTTTCTGGCTTATTTTCTGAAGGTCCAGACACCTATAAGGCACAGAGAATTTTCCTATTAGTGCCACACCACACCATGCCATTACGGTGGTACAAAATATTGTGGCCCTAACATATTCCATGATATCAGCAGATTTTGTAAAATAAGAAACACAAACTCATGGCTCTTCGGTTCGCCCATTCAATTATGAATGCACTAAAATAGCCGTACCAATATTATGGAGTTTTCCCCAAGGGCTACTTCAGCTATTATTTTTTATGACATATATAGGCTTAAAGCATTTCACAATACATATTCAAAAATAGAATTACAAAAAGTGAACTTAGGAAAACAATTCCACACGAAAACCTATTGAAATTACGAGACAAAGCCTTCATGAAAAGTGCAAATTCATTTCCATTCATTATGCCTCAAAAGACAGAGTGTACTTAATGGTTTTCTCTGCATAAAATATCACCATAAGGTATCCCGAGAAAGTTTTTAATGAATTTTGTTTATCACCTTTTCTGAGAAAATTATGAACAGTAGTCAGTGAAAACTCATCTTTTCCCCTCGCCAGGAAGAGAGGACCAATTTCTTCTTCCACATTTGCGAAGGAAATACACCTGTCACTGTGCATTTTTCTAAAGGTTCTAAGAGAGAGCAAATCTGAAACAGCATTTGCAATCTTTTTTGGGGATCTTTAGCATTCTCACGGGAAGCCTGTCAGAAGTGAGGAGGGGAACACCTTACAGTGTAAGATTGAACTATCCCAGATTCTGAATTTCTCCCTGCATCATGCAAGCTGTATTAAGGGGTAATTGACAAAGAGACTTGTACGCATATGATGATTTGATATACACATACATTGTGAAATGATTACCACAATCAGGCTCATGAATACATCCCTCACCTCACACAGTCACCTTTTCCTGCTGCGAACACTTAAGCTCTACTATTTTAGAAAATTTCATGTATACAGTACAGTGTTATAATATATACCCAGAAGTGGGATTCCTGGAATGTATTTGTCCATTTTTTTCTTTGTTTCTTCATTTGTTTTGTTTCTTAAATTGCACATGTGAGTGAAAACTATACGATATTTTCCTTTCTCTATCTGACTTATTTCACTTAGCATTATACCCTCTAGGTCCATCCTTGTTGTTGCAAATGGCAAGATTTCGTTCTTTTTGATTGCCGAGTAGTACTCCATTGTATCTATATACCACATCTTCTCTGTCCATTCATCTACTGATGGACATGGGTTGCTTCCATATCTTGGATATTGTAGATAATGCAATAAACATAGGGGTACATATATCTTTTTGAATTAGTCTTTTCGTTTTCCTCAGGTAAATGTCCAGTAGTGGCATTATTCGATCATATGGTATTTCTAATTTTTAATTTTTTTAGGAATCCCCATATTACTTTCCACCGGGACAACACCAGTTTGCCTTCCTACCAACAATGCACAAAGGTTCCTTTTTCTCCACATCCTCACCAACACTTGTTATCTCTTGTGTTGTTGATTTTACCCATTCTGACTGGTGTAAGGTGATATCCGATGGTAGTTTTGAATTTGCATTTCCCTGATGCTGAGAGATAATCAGCATCTTTTCATGTGCCTATGGGAGATCTATATGTCTCCTTTGAGAAAATGTTTATTCGGGTCCGCTGCCCATTTTTAATTGGGTTAGTTGGCTTTTTTGGTGTTGAGTTGTATAACTTCTTTATATATTTTGGATATTAACCCCTTACTAGGCATATCATTTTCAAAGATCTTCTCCGATTCAGTAGGTTACCTTTTGGTTTTGTTGATGGTTTCCTTCACTGTGCAAAAGCTTTTTATGTTGGCATAGTCCCAATAGTTTAGTTTTGCTTTTGTTTCCCTTGCCTTAGGAGATATATCTAGAAAAATGTTGCTATGGCTGATGTCAAAGAAATCACTGCCTATGTTTTCTTTTAGGAGTTTTATGTTTTTGGGTCTCAATTTTATGTCTTTAATCCATTTTGAGTTTATTTCTGTGTATGATGTAAGAAAGTGGTCCAGTTTCATTCTTTTGCATGTAGTTGTTCAGTTTTCCAACACCATTTGTTGACGAGATTTTTCCCATTATGTGTTCTTGTCTCCTTTGTCATAGATGAATTGACCATATAAGCATGGGTTTATTTCTGGGCTCTCTATTCTGTTACATTGATTTATGTGTTTATTTTTGTGCCAGTACCATACTGTTTACTGATTACTATACCTTTGTAGTATATCTTGAAATCTGGGATTGTAATGCCTCCAGCTTTGTTCTTCTTTCTCGAGATCGCTTTGGCTATTTGTGGACTTCAATGGTTCCATACAAATTTTAGTATTAATTGTTCTTGTTCTGTGAAAAACGTTGTTGGTATTTTTCTGCTCGCCCATTCAATTATCCCAAGCAGGATCTGCGCTGGCAGCGTGGAGCCCAATACAGGGCTCGATCCTACAACCGTGAGATCATGACCTGAGTCGAGATCAAGAGTCAGATGCTCGGGGCACCTGGGCGGCTCAGTCGGTAAAGCATCCGACTTCAGCTCAGCTTGTGATCTCACAGTCCGTGGGTTTGAGCCTCACATCAGGCTCTGTGCTGACAGCTCAGAGCCTGGAGCTTGCTTCAGATTCATTCTCTCTCTCTCTCTCTCTCTCTCTCCCTCTCTCTCTCTTTATCTCAAAAATAAAATAGACACTCAACTGACTGAGCCACCCAGGTGCCCCAGTTGTTGGTATTTTGATAGGGATCCCATT
The DNA here is from genome assembly GCF_018350195.1 of Panthera tigris. Classification (NCBI taxonomy): domain Eukaryota; kingdom Metazoa; phylum Chordata; class Mammalia; order Carnivora; family Felidae; genus Panthera; species Panthera tigris. The sequence continues at coordinate 119,622,717 of NC_056677.1, read as the reverse complement.
AAATCTGCAGATTGCTTTGGATAATATGGACATTTTAACATTATTTGTTCTTCCAGTCTATTAGCGTGGAATATCTTTCCAATTGTTTGTGTCATCTTCAGTTTCTTTCATCAACGTTTTCTAGTTTTCCGAGTACAGTTCTCTCACCTCTTTGGTTAATCCCCAAGTATTTTATTACTTTTGGTGCAATAGTGAATGGGATTGTTCTCTTCATTTCTCTTTCTGCTGCTTCATTATGAATGTATAGAAATGCAACAGATTTCTGTATGTTAATTTTGTGTCCTGCAAATTTACTGAGTTCATTTATCAGTTCTAGTAGCGTTTTGGTGGAGTCTGTAGGGTTTTCTACATCTAGCATCATGTCATCAGCAAATAGTGAAAGATTTACCTCTTACCCATTTAGATGCCTTTTATTTCCTTTTATCGTCTGATTGCTGTGGCTAGGACTTCTAACGCTCTGTTGAATAAAAGTGGTGAAAACTGGGGCGCCTGGGTGGCTCAGTCGGTTAAGTGTCTGACTTCAGCTCAGGTCACGATCTCACAGTATGTGAGTTCGAGCCCGTGTCGCTCTCTGGGCTGACAGCTCGGAGCCTGGAGCCTGCTTCGGATTCTGTGTCTCCCTCTCTGCTCCTCCCTCACTCGTGCTTGCTCTCAAAATAAACATCTGAAAATTTTTAAAAAATAAATAAGTAAATTCTAGTTAGTTAGCATACAGTGCAGTATCAGTTTCAGGAATAGAATTTAGTGATTCATCACTTGGAGTCATTATTTTTTGAAGCATTTTTCTTCCCTCCCCTTCAGAGACTCAAATTGCATATATATCAGGGTGCTGATAGCTTTCTCACCACTCTCAGATGCCTTTTTTCGTGCGTGTGTGTGTTCTCCCCTGTATTGCATTTTGGAGAGCTCCTGCTGCTGTCTTCAAGTTTACTAATCTTATCTTCAGCAAGGTCTAATCAGTCTTTAATCTCGTTCTGTGCAATTTCTATTTCAGACATTACAGTTTTGATCTCTAGAAGGGTGATTTGGGTGTTTTTTTTATATCATACCTGTCTCTGCTTAACTTTTTGAACACATATTATGCAGTTATAATTTTTAAATGTCTTCATCTACTAATTCTAACATCTGTGTTAGTTCTGCATTGGTTTTGACTGATTTTTATCCTTATTGTGGAACTTATTTTCCAATTTCTTTGCATGTCTGCAAATTTTCATAGATGTCAGACCTTACAAATTCTATCTTATGAGTTGTTGGATATTTTTGTATTTCTATAAATATCCTTAAGCTTTGTTCTTGGATGCAGTTAACTTATTTAGAAGCAGTTTGATCTTTTTCGGGGGGGGGCTTTGTTTGTATGATACGTTAAGTAGGATAAGAATTGTTTAGCCTAACGCTAATTATTCCCCCCACTATTGAGGCAAGTTCCTTCTGAGTCCTCTATCTACTTCCCCATGGGTTATGAGTAGCCCCATGTTAACACTGAGTCCTGTTCCTTCTAAATGTCTCAGATGGTTCTTTCATTGCCCTGGGATAATTTTCTCATATGCATGTACTTGGCCAAATACACGAATGAGAACCTGTGCAGGTGTCAATATTTCTATTTCTGTTCATTCCTTTCATCTCCAGTACTTTGTTCTACAGACTCTAGCCCTCAGTCCCTCAGCTCTATCTTCTCAAGTCGCAGAATTCACCTGGCTCCACCCTGATTCCATCTCCCTGTGGTACAGCCTGGGAATTCTTTTAAGGAATAAGCTGGAACAATTGTAAGACTCACGTTGTTTTTTTCCATTTCTTAGGCGCCTCTGTTCACTGTCATTTGATGTTCATTTTCTTGAAAACCATTTTTTTCATAAATTGCGTGTGTGTGTGTGTGTGTGTGTGCATGCGCGTTTTGGTCAGGTGGTGTTTCAGGTGGGAGGGTGAAACTCAGGGTCCTGTTGTTTCATCTCGCCTAGAAGCAGAAGTCTTGCGTATGTTTTTACATAGAACATTCTGTAAATTACAAATCATCATACCCTGATGTCTCTGTCATGGAATCAGCAAGGTGGCATAATCATCTCAATAATCACCAGGCATTAACTTCCAACCACATACAGAACGCTAGGTTGGAGACCAGTGATAGGAAAAGAAACACAGTCAATATCATTACTCCTCGACTAAAGATCATACTCTTTCTTCCCAGACCATATCTCTGACCATGGTGGAACCATATAAGCACATGGGCCACATGAGCAGAACCTAAAAAAGCAAAGCATCCATATAACAGAATGCATCATTATGGGGCTCTCCCCTGTTGAATATGAATAATTTCTCTCTCAGGATGATTCCAATAAGACATTGTTTCTCAGTCCCAAAGCTGTTCTCCAAAATCATTACATCCAGAAAAGAATTTTAGAGCCACCGCACTTTTTGACCATTTTCTTGAATTCTTTCATGGCTCCTTGATGTTTACATCACACACGGAAGCATTTCTAAAATGATCCCCACATCTTTGGTCTGGAAGGCAAGCTAGGAAGTGTTTCCCAAACTTGTTGATAACGATAACCAGCTGGAGAGCTTGTCGATCTAGCTTGCCCAACTTCACTCTTGGAGGGTCTTTGGTGTAGGACCGGAAATTTAAGGTTTTGTTGGGGTTTTTTTTTTTTAGCAAGTTCTCCAAATGACTCATAACATCATGAAAATTTTAGAAATAATGAGTTAGAGGACCCCTTGACCAATGGATACCGCTCAGAAATGTACACGAGAGTTAAAATCTGCCTGTTTACCTCATAATTGGTGTACTTTTTCTCCGGCCAAAAGAAACATGGGTACTAGGAAGTGCTCCCTAATGACAGATGACAGTGAAATGACATCTATGACCCAAGAGCAGAAATTACATTGCATTTCTCTGGCACATTTTTCGGGAAAAATAAGCCTTCATAGACCCTTCCTTTATTTGATATGTAAGTGCAATTTTCAAAATCTCCGTGCCCGTGATGCACCAACTTGCGTAAAACGTCCCATGGAAATAAAGTGCTTTGCTAGATACCAGAGCACTTGGCATCCTGAAATAACTCACTTACAGTGCCTTAGTCACTCTATGTGAATAGCGGGATGTAAGAGCAAGAAGGCCCAGACGACTCAATTGCATCCGATGAGCCTGCAGAATCATACCTTTGATCTTCCTCACTAAGAGCACTCACGAGAGACGGACTTGACTCAGGCAATCATCCCAATCTTTGACTTGCTGGTTGTAAAAAACATATTTTGTAGCTATATTTAAGGCTGCGGACAATAAGGAAAATTACATGTCCCAGACTTTTCTCATACCATTATTTATCACAAAGGGGGAGGAGGGTTAAAAAGGAGGGGAGGAGGGGGCGCCTGGGTGGCTCAGGCGGTGGAGCGGCCGACTTCGGCTCAGGCCACGATCTCGCGGTCCATGAGCTCGAGCCCCGCGTCGGGCTCTGTGCCGACAGGTCAGCGCCTAGAGCTTGCTTCCGATTCTGTGTCTCCCTCTCTCTCTGCCCCTCCCCCGCTCATGCTCTGTCTCTCTCACTCTGTCAAAAATAAATAAACATTTAAAAAAAAAGGAGGGGAGGAGGAAGTTAAGCATTAACACGGCCATCCGGCACGTAACAGTCGCCGATATAGGCATCTTATGTTCTAATAATCTCATTTAATAGAACCTCTGAGATGTGCGTGTGTGCACACGCACGCAGGCGTGTACGTGGGCACGGGCACACACCTGTGCACAGCACCCTCCAGGCTTTCAAAAACCCATTTCCGCTAAGTGGAACTATGTACATACGTGTGGAATCTGGATACGCTTCAGTTCTTCTGGGTACTACTCCTTCCCTAATGCACAGGTAGTTTGGGAAAGCTGCTGAAGACATAATGGGCAACTACTTCAATCGAGGTAAGATACATGCCGTTTATCAGTTGCAGAGGACATTCACGTGTTGTCACATCTGTAATCGAGCCTGCCATGCTGCACTGCTACGTGACGTGAATGCAATATGACGTGAGGTGTTACACTTGGGCAAGCCTCGTCCCCCAAGGCTTTGCTTCTAGCTAGGTCAATATTTAGGAACCGTTTCAGGAAACCGGTTGTTAAGTCCTAAAGGAAAAAGACCATAGCACTTCCATTTGGAGACTGCTAAAAGCTTTTTCTCTGTTATTATACATCAGTTTTTCTCACATAGCTTTTAAAAAAGCTATGAGGTAAATGTCAAAATACTTCACAATTCTCTTTCCTGTTTTGCTTTTAATATAGTATGCATTCTTCAAATTAAATAGCATACCGATAATAAAGTATATGTTCCCAAGTGACCCAAGATTAGAATAGCACACCTTTCCTGACCCCACCCTCCTTTAGTCACCCCAGCTTTCGGATGTGACGATTTCCAATGAAATCCTACAATAAAGCTAAATAAGGGAGATGTCTACACCTTTCTGCTCTGACGGGAATGTTTTATATCTACGCTGCCCAACACGTAGGTAGCTACTGGCCACATGTAGCTGCTGAGCAATTGAAAGTATGTTAACATGAAGAGGGGTCTGAATGTTTGTATTTCATTTTAATTAATTCATCTTTTAATGCTTATTTATTTTGTGTGAGAACATACGTGAACAGGGGAGAGGCAGAGAGAGAGACAGAGAGAGAGAGAGAGAGAGAGAGAGAGAGAATCCCAAGCAGGCTCCGCTCTGTCAGTGCAGAGCCTGACATGGGGCTCGATCCCACGAACGGCGAGATCACGACCCGAGCCGAAATCAAGAGTCAGACGCTTAACCCACTGAGCCACCAGCCACCCCTCCTTTTAATTAATTTAAATGTAAATCGCCACCTGCTGCGAGTGATGAGTCACTGTGGAAGAGTGCAGGTCTATACCAAAGATGTTTAGGATCGCCATCTAACTGTAAAACCAGTCAACATCACAGTAAAAGGTGAGCACCGAAGAAACATGCATAGTATGTGATATTTCCGGGATGCCTGGGTGTCTCGGGCAGGTGAGCCTCTGACTCTTGGTTTTGGCTCAGGTCGTGATCTCACAGTTCGTGGGCTCGAGCCCCAGGTCAGGCTCTGCACTGACAGCATGGAGCCTGCTTAGGGTTCTCTTCCTCCTGTTTTCTCTGCCCCTCCCCCACTCGTGCTTTCTCTCTCTCTCTCTCTCTCTCTTTCTCTCTGTCCCATCCTCCCTCCCTCCCTCTCGAAATAAATAAAATAAACATTAAAAAAAGATATGATATCTACTTAGTTACGTTCTCTTTTTTCCAACAAGACAAGGCTCGGCACACAAAGCCGGTAGGAAATTTCCCCTTCGGTGCCCTGGGATGTGGGAGACACACATTTCTCATATTCTGTAAAAAGGAAAGGTTAACCCAATTCCAAACCGGACCTGGGGAAATGAGACCACGTGCCATCCCCCTACCCCATGCCACTTTCTGTTGTCCGTGCATTAGTACATCACACGGCCGCTACAACTAGAGGGGGCGCTCGACTCCGTGCCAGTTATTCAAATAAGGAACTATGATACACGCGAAACACTGGGACTGGCAGTGCCATATGCCACGTAAACATCACCGCGGTGGCACGGAGCGCGGGGCATCAGTAGCTCTTGAACCCTAGTGAGCACAGTACAAAGCACACGCTTATCCTCAGCACCCGTCCAACTCAAGAAAAGATTACTTCCTTTGCTAGGACGGTTCTTTCAGCCTGGCTCATCCCAATCTCTGCGTGATGGTGATCGGTTTATTTCCTTCTTTCTCCTGCGCAATGCATTTGCCTAACGCGTCGGACAGAGATCATTCCATTCTAAAGCTATAATCCAGTATCTCTAGGTGTAACGACCCCCCCTAAAGGAACAGTGGAGTGTTTGACGCTTCAAAAACCAGCGCAGCAAATTGGGTATGACGGTCTTCGGTGGTCTGAACGCAGTGTCTCACTGCAGCTAATACGGTGAAGGTACTTGGGGCGGTTAAGGCCGACAAGTGCCGAGAACTTGAAAGTCACTTTTAAATACCCTTAAAAGAAAAAGCATTCGTTTTTTAATTCAAATTCAAGTTAGTTAACATACAGTGTAGTAATGGTCTCCGGAGTAGAATTTGGCGACCCATCACTTCCATAGGACACCCAGTGCTCATCCCAACGAGCATCCTCCTTAATGCGCATCGCCCATGTAGCCCATCCCCCACCCCCACCCCGCCTCCAGCACCCCTCGGTTTGTACCCTGTGCTTAAGAGTCTCTTCTGATCTAGTGATGCTATGATGATTCTCAATGCATGCTTATTTATCAGGCTTCTCAACGCTATCAAAATGTTTTCTTTTCCTCCTCCATTTTAACGAGCAGGGTTTGCTCTGTTGCATTTGTATGCCCTTCCCCTGGTTTTACCATAACTACAGGTTGTTTTCATGACTGTTTCTTTTGTCAAAGGTAAAAAGAGGGCACAGACCTTTCATTGTACTGGTTGAGAGCAGATAGGAAAACGTAAGCACTTCCCTGTGCCCGAGCTGTGAGTGTCGATAAGAGAGAGTCAAGAGGTGACTGAGAGGGGGGTGAGAATCAAGGCAGAGAAGTGGCTGTAGGGGTGGCATTTCAGAATATGAAACAGCATAGGGGAGGATGGAGCGTGGCTTCACAAAGGGTGAGGAAGAGTGTGAGGAAAGCTCCATGTGTGGGCGTATGAGGGGAGAATTTCCAAAAGACAGAAGAGTTTGAGAAAACGAGAATAGAATATTTTGTCAGCATCTGCCTGTCTCTCCTATGAGACTGTGAACTCTTTGAAGGCATGGGCTGTATCAATCGCGTGTTCCTTACTTTTATGATGTACAGCTGCCCCTCCCCAACCTTCTAACTCAGCAGTTTGCATGCTTGTTGAGGAAATGCAGGACAAAGAAATGAATGAGTGATTAGAAAGAAGGGAGGACAGGAGGGAGGGAGGAAGGGGGGGGGCGGTGTCTGGATGGCTGGGTCAGTTAAGCGTCCAACTCTTGATTTCCACTCAGGTCACGATCTCACAGTTCGTGAGTTCGAGCCCCGCGTCAGGGTCCCCGCTGACAGCACAGAAAGCCTGCTTGGGATTCTCTCTTTCTCTCTGTCTCTCTGCCCCTCCCATGCTTGTGAATGCGCACTCTGAAAATAAATATGTAAATATTTTTGAAAAAGAAGGAAGGGGGAGAGGAGAACTGGAAGAAACCATTAACAGTCACCTAGTACAGGCAAACATGTGATGCTTCCATTCGGTTTGAAAGGAAAAAGGACTACGGCTTGCCTGTTGTCAACCCTTCCCTTGGAGCACCTCTTAGCATGCCACGCATATGAAAAGTGCTCAGAATGGAGAGGATAATCCAGTTGTGTGGCTCATTTTGAGTTCTGCTTACCCCGCAATGTTGAGCTAGGGTGCAAATCAGAAGACAGCATTTCCGTCTAATGTATAGTGTGGTGACTATGTTGTAGAATTGAAATTTGCTCAGAGAGTAGATATTAAGCATTCTTGCCCCCAAAAAGGTAAATCTGTGAGGCGATCAACGTACTAATTGCTTCGATTGTGGGAATCCTTTCACATTACATATATATACATATAACGGTCATGTTGTACTCTTCAAAGATATTAAAATCTTATTTGTCAATTATACCTCAATAAAGCTGAAGAAAAGCAGAAATGTGGGAACGAAAGAGAGAAGATATTTCCACACAACTCAGTGTTTCTTACAACATCAATGTAAATGGAATTTTCAAAGTTCCCCGCTCCCCACGCCCACCTATGCTTACTCTCTTCCTCCCCCTGAACTTGCGATTATTTTGCTTGAACACCTCCATGCACAGGGGCTCTCTACCTTCTGACGTAACCCACTCCATTTTAAGGGAACTCTCGTGGTAGAAACACTGAGCCAAACTATTGCTTCTCACACTTTCCATCTTTTCACGTCAGCACTTTCTCCCGGCGCCGCAGTTCAGCCTGTCTTCAACATGAAGACATATGTCTGTCGGGATAGTGGCAGGAAACAGATGGTACCTTCCAAAATATAATTAAAAAGTTTCCTGAAGAGCCTGTTTATGAGGGGGCAGGTGAAAGGGAGTTAAAGAGCCCTTGGGCTAGAAAGTTGCTGAGGCGACGAGAAGAGGAATTACAGAGCGAGCTGCCCCTGTAAGAGAAGACAGCCCAACAGCAGCTACGGCCTCCAGGAAAGGAGCACCGACCCCGTCAAGCCACAGCTCGGCAAGGACGACGTGGAGAAAGAAACACCCTGCTTTCTTCTGCTAGTCCCGCAGCAACCTCTGGCTGGCCTCCCGTTGGCTGAATCCACTCAGAAGCTGGGGGGGCAAGGGAGTGGAGAATGACGGGAAAAGGGGCTCAGAGGGCCGAGGACGTGTTTCCAGGCAGGATCCACATCCTCCCCGAGTCTTCTCGTCTCCAGCCAAACATCCTGTGTTCCCCCATGTGCTCTTCATATGATAAACAGAAGCCCGTTCTCCATCCCAGACGCCTATTCTCCACCCACCATGGTCACATACATCAGTGCAAGGGGGGCAGGACTTTCATCTCTCTCCATCTCGGTGACACACTTTGGAAGGGACGGATCTGAAGACGGATTTGAAGAACGATCTCAGTGGCTACACAATACAGTGACCCCTTCTGATTTTCAGTCCCAAAACGTCTGCCCAGCAACCCTATCCATCAATACTAAGTTATGTCTCCCACTCTCTGTAGGCGTAGAGCTCGCTTTTTGGACCCGAGGGCAGAGCAGGGCATTTGCCCTTTTTTACATTTCATTCTGATAATCGGTCTCTTGCTATAGCTTGATGTCGTCTTTTTTTTTTTTTTTTGGATTTCATAAAACCAGCTTTTTAAAAAAAAATTTTAAAGGTTTATTTATTTATTTTTTGAGAGAAAGAGAGAGAGCGTGCACAAGCACATCTGCAGGGGAGGGGCAGAGAGAGGGAGAGAATCCCAAGCAGGCTCCACACTGTTAGCACAGAGCCCAACACAGGGCTCCATCCCGTGAACCGCGAGATCATGACCTGAGCAGAGATCAAGAGTTGGTCGCTTAACTCACTGAGCCACCCAGGCACCTCAAAACCAGCTTTTAAAGGGAAAAGACATTTAGGGCTACCTGGCTGGCTCAGTCAATGGAGTATGCGACCCCCGATCTCAGGGTTGAGTCTGAGCCACACATCGGGGGGAGAGATTACCTACAAATAAAATCTTCCAAAATTGTAATAATAAAACTAAAAGACATTTAGATATCCTCTACTCCAACACTGCCATTTTGTGTAAAGGCAAACTGGGATCTAAAGAATAAAAGCCTTGGGCAAATGAGTAGCTGGGTAGGGACTGGGCCCCACTGGTTTCCACTCCAAGCCCCACAGAGCTCTGATTTGGAATCACTGGACATTTTAGCCTTTTCTTACATTTATTTTCCTCAAACACGGGACAAGATAAACTCTTACTTATTCTGCAGCATTGCCCTCTGAAAGCATGCTTGTCTGCTGTCAGTGTGATGACACTATTTTCTCAAGCTATCAGAGAGCAAGCAATTTCTTGTATCTAAAGAACTTGATTCATTCTGCTCTCACATGAAAAAGCCCGGATACGGCCTCTCCACACTCAGAAGCAATTTCACTGAATTACAGTCCAATGAGTAATGCTATTAAGAATCAGAAGTATATTATATGTTTCTGGGAAAATTATCCTTCCGTTTTTATAAACCTCAAGAAAACACAGCCCGAGTCAAACAAAACTCTTAAGGGTTGGCTCATCCAAGCTCCATGTATCCCTTGTGTCTGACCTACCCATGAAGTTCAAAATGCGAGGGTTTTGTTCTAACTTTACGTATGTAGGTACATCTCTCTGCCCAACGCTGGGGCTTGAACTCACAACCTCGTGATCGAGAGTCGCGCGCTCCTCCGACTGAGCCGGCCAGACACCGCCAAAACGTGAGACTTTCATCCAAGGCAGATTATTAAAAAAAGAAATAACACCTAAAAAACAACAGCCGCAAAAAAATAAGACGACAAACCAACAAACACAGCCGGGGCCTAACTCTTAGTTCCCCACCGAGAACCTTTCCCGGTGACCACGTTCTCATTACGCCCTTGGCTTTTACTGATGCTCAGTACGGCTGCTCCAAATGTGACGCGCAAAGTGACAATGAGTGAGCCTTCTCTACATTTTATGATCAGCAGCTTTTCAAGATGCTTTCAGTTTTGTGGTCCAAAGTCTCGTGCGTGCGGACCCCCGTGACAAATAACTTTTAGAACACAATATCCACCTCAACCACGCCCCTCCCAAAACAGTGACGCCCGGAAGAACTTAGTAAACAGGATGTGGTTTTTCTCCCATAAAGCAAGCGGACGTTTTCTTTGCAGCAGAGAATAGGAATGTGCACCACGTTGTGTTTCTTTTATGTCCTGGCGGCCAGGGAGTTCACAGTCTACCTGAACACCCAGTGGTTGTTGTATCAGTGAGGTTCTCCTGCACGTAATTGCTTCCTCCTCAATCTCCATGGAGATTTTTGTACCAGTCTTATCATAAACACATTTTTATTGTAAACGCCCTCGAATCATCCTTGTAAGCACGCAGAAAACGTATAACAAAGCATCTAGTCACCATCGCTAAGGCAGATAATACAGCATATTTGAAGAGGCTGCCCCAAAATTCTCACTGCATGTGGTCAGGGATGAACGCCTGGGACCTAGTTTATCTAGTTAAAGTGGTTAACATCTAGTTTATCAGCAGGGACCGTCTGTCCTGAAAGCCACTCCGGAAAATGCAGAGATAAGTCATAAAAGTGGCCCTACTCAACATTTAACTAGACGCCCAATTCCCTTGAGAGCTTTGCCTCCCAGTAATGACCGGGCCTGAACTAGAACGCAGTTGCTTCAGTTCAGAGGAATAAGTGTTCGGGAGGGGGCACTAGGATAGTCGTAAGGAAGGCGGTGATCGCTGCTGGAAGGAGCAGGAAGCCACTAAGCTGTAGTGCATTTTTAAGCGGTCTAAATACGTGAAAAACAAGGAAATGACAAGTGTTGGCAAGGATGTGGAGAAAGGGGAACCCTCGTGCACTGTTGGTGGGAATGTAAATTGACACAGCCACTGTGGAAAACCGTGTGCAGGTTCTTCAAAAGATTAAAAATAGCAGGGGCACCTGGGTGGCTCAGTCGGTTGAGCGTCCGACTTCAGTTCAGGTCATGATCTCGCGGTTTGTGGGTTCGAGCCCCACGTCGGGCTCTGTACCTGACAGCTCGGAGCGTGGAGCCTGCTTCACATTCTGCGCCTCCCTCTATCTCTCTCTCTGCCATCCCTTCCCCTCAAAAATAAATAAACATTTAAAATTAAAAATAGAAATATTGTATGGCCCAATAATTCTACTTCTGGGCATTTACTCAAAGAAAACAAAAATACTAATTAGAGAAGACATATGCACCCCTCTGTTTACTGAAGCTTTATTTACAATTGCTAAGACATGGAATAAACCTAAGCGTCCACTGATAGACACTGATAGTGTCCACATAAAGAAGAGATGGGGTGTGTGTGTGTGTGTGTGTACCGAATTGAATACTACTTGGTCATAAAAAAGAATGAAATCTTGCCATTCATGAGAACGTGGATGCATCCAGAGGCTTTTATACTAAGTGAAATGAGTCAGAAAACAAAGACAAAATACCATATGATCTCACTTATATGTGGAACCTACGAAACAAAAGAAATAAATAAAAATAGAGGGGTGCCGGGCAGCTCAGTCAGTTAAGCACCTGGCTCTGGATTTCAGCTCAGGTCATGATGGCACGGTTCATGAGATCGAGCCCCACACCGGGCTCTGTGCTGACGGCACGGAGCCTGCTTGGGATTTTCTCTCTCCCTCTCTCACGTTCCCTCACTCTTTCTCTCTCTCTCTCCCTTTAAAAAACATTTAAAAAAAATAGACTCATAAATACAGAGAAGAGACTGGTGATCGCCAGAGGAGAGGACAGTGGGGAATGGGCAAAAGAGGTAAAGAGGACTAAGAGGTACAAACTTGCAGTTATGAAATAATAAGTCACAGGGAAAAGTACAGCATAGAGAATACAGTCAATAATATTTTAATAACTTTGTGTGGTGACTACACTTACCATGGTGAGCATTTTGTAGTGTATGTAATTGTCCAGTCACCATGCTATGCACCCGAAACTAATGGCATCTCAACTATGCTTCCATAAGTAAATACCTACACACACACACACACACACACACACACACACACACACCAGAGGCCATGCTGCTGATAACCTCCAGAGTCTATAATCAATGCTACTTCGTGTCCCGCACAAGAAGACATCAAGTGAAGATAATTCTACCATCAGAAATGGAAACGACTCCCACAGATTCTGGTATGCAAACGAAAGAGGACATGTGAAAAAATAGCTATGGAGACAAAGACTTCCCCTCATATACTCAGTCACTTAATTTCTAGTTTTCCAGGGTACCTGGGTGGCTCAGTCGGTTGAGCGTCCAACTTCGGCTCAGGTCACGATCTCGCAGTTGACGAGTTCGAGCCCCACGTCGGGCTCCGTGCGGACAACTCAGAGCCTGGAGCCTGCTTCCGATTCTGTATCTCCCTCTCTCTCTGCCTCTCCCCTGCTCACGCTCTGTCTCTGTCTCAAAAATAAAGACAAACATTAAAATTTTTTTTTTTTTTTACATTGCCAGTTTTCTGGCTAAACCACATAGAAAAGCAGTCTTGTTCAGACCTGCAGGAAAAAATAACCAGGAAATCAAACCTCTCCTCTGGCAAAATTACGCTTATTTAGCCCTATAATCCTCTCTCTCTCTCTCAACTGGGCAGCAAGTCGCCCGACACAAGAATTCAGAGGGATCAGAACAAGCCAACAAACCTCCAGCATTACCAAAGCCACACGCTCTTGTGTGACAGATATCACCTCCACATAGATAACAGATTGTTCATCAGTGAAAAGGAAGCCTAATCTCCTATGGGGGTGTAGAAATTCTATGGAAAACATGCAAGCCTTTTGTAAATACTTGACCATTTAGAGCAACTCTGCTTTGAAGGGGTAATTCCACATTTTTAAGGGAAATGGGAAAATGGCTTGGGGGGTAGGAATCCAAAAGCGTCCTGTCCACCTAAGTTCATTTTCATTCTGTTTGAACAGTACATCTCTAGATGATTACTGTGAGACCCATGTAACATCAGGTCTCCGCTCAGTTACCATGTTAATATGCCACAGCAGACTTCACTTCAGCGAGTTGTGGGAGCCAAAGAAATTATAGCACTTTCCCCCCAATAACATTTGCCCTGGGGAGTCCTGAGCAGGTACAAACGCACTGTCAGATGGCACTAGAGGATGCTTTGTGGGGCGCCTGGGTGGCTCAATCGATTAAGTGCCCGACTTCGGCTCAGGTCACGATCTCGTGGTTGGTAGGTTCGAGCCCGCGCCGGGCTCTGCGCTGACAGCATGGAGCTTGCTTTGGATTCTGTGTCTCCCTCTCTCTCTCTCTGCCCCTCCCCTACTCACACTCTATCTCTGTCTCTCTCTTGAAAATAAATAAACATTAAAAAAAGAAAAGAAAATCGGAGTGATGTGGCCACAAACCAAAGACCATTGGCAGCCACCGGCAGCTGCAAGGGACAAGGAATGAATGGTTCCCTAAACTCTACAGAGGTAGTATGGCCCCGCGGACACTATGAGTTTGGTCCAGCAATACTGATTTTGGACTTCCGGCCTGTAGAACATAAGAGAACACATTTCTGCTGTTGTAAGCCATTACGCTTGTGATATCTTGTCACCGCATCCACAGGAAACTAAGAAAATTATATCTGGGAATGATCTCATGCCACCTCATTCAACCTTCATGTTTAATATAGAGAAAACTAAGAAAGGAGTTATTCATGTTTTTGAACAAGGAAAGGCTTTCTTGAGGGATCATCTTACCAACTCATTAGTTAATCTCCACCAATTGGATCTAAAGTCTGAAGTTTCTAGCCCTAGGGGAGGTCCCCAAATAACCCCAAAAGAGCAATGAATTGAGTTTTCAGTTTTGAGTTTCAAAACAACCAGGGAAGCCATCGCAATAAAGGTAGGGTGGATCCTTATCATTCGTGGATTCTGCATTTGTGAATGTGCCTCCTCAGGAAGACTTACTTTAACTGCAAACTCAATACCGGCAGCACTTGCCTGGTCATCAGCAGACACGCGCAGAGCAGCCAAAATTTGGAGTCGCTTTACCCGCAAGCTGCCAGCTGAGGTCGAGCAAGGAGACGCTCTGCTTTCTTCTTTCAGCTCTTACACGGAGACGGCCAGAGCATGGGGATAGCAAGGGGCAGTGCAGTGTGCTGCAGCCAGTCCCAGCTTTGGGGTCAGTTGGACAAGGGCAGAATCCCAACCCCATCACTTCTCAGGGAGGCGGCTTCCAGCAAGTCACTTGTGAACTGCTTTCGGATGTGTGTGTGTGTGTGTGTGTGTGTGTGTGTGGTTTTTTGGACACTTTGAAACCTGGTTGACTCTCTTTTTAGATGTTGTAAAGAAAATGGAAACTCTCGAGATGCGTTCATTTTATGATTTAAGATGATAATCTACGTGAAAAAAAGATTATAATCTATGTAAGATACATCTATACGTGCCTATCCATCTGTTTTTCTAGGTGTGTGTGTGTGTGTGTGTATGTGTGTGTGTGTGTGCGTGCAGTGGCTCACTAATCGCTAATTTAATCCATGTTCATGGCAACTGTATAGACTGTAACTATAAGAATGAAAATTGACTAGAAACCATTGAATATCAAAACTAACAGCAAGCACAGGCTATGTGGTGTTTCTCTGACGCCAGAAGGATATAAAAGTCCCCACGGCCTTGCATATTACCCCAGAGACAAAAACAAGAGAGGAAGGAAAAGAAGGAGGACAAATTTTCATTATTTACCAAGAGAGGCTGGAGTGTAACTTACGCATTCACCAAAAACTTACTGGATTAGACTGAGGAAAAGCATGGAATTACTAAAGTAAGGGTTCTAGAACACTTAAGAAGGGTGGGGACCAAGAGTCACTGAAACGCTTTTTTTGTAAAAATTAAAAAAAAAAACAAACAGAAAACAACCTAAATGTTCACCAATAAGGGATTGTCAAATTTTGAAACACACATTCAAGGGAATACTACTCAGCTATGAAAAAGACTAAAGTGTATCTATTAATATACGCTGGTATGAAAAGGTCACAATGTAATATCATTCAGTGAATTATAAAGTCATAAAATTGACCATATAGCATGACAGCAGTTGAGGAAAACGAAACAGCATGGGTGTGTGGATGTGTGGGTGTGTACACAAAAGACAGGTAAGAATCCACACAGGACTAATTACATACTGTGATTTATCCGGTAATTTCATCAATTCTTTTGTCTCTATTCACTCGTGCTTCCAAAATCATGTCAGAGAAATGGTGAATAAGGAGGCTTTGTAAGAGGAGAAACAGTTTGGAAAGGATTTTGCCTGCTTGGCTTTTCATGGTTTGTGGTTGTGTGTCCCCCACGCGCCCGGCAGTTGGTCTTAAAACTTCTCCCCCTTCCGTGGGGATATGCAGCCTGGAACTCAGCTGCCAGCACAGAGCCCAGCAGCCAGAACGGAGGCAGCATCTGGACTCAGGTACCCTTCTCTCAGGTCCTCTCATCTTCAGCCATCCGTTCATTTAGTCAGTCGGCCCATATTTATTGTCCCAGGCACTATTCCGGGAGCCTGGAATATAACGGCCAATACGGCAGGCACAATCGCTACCCTCACGAGCCTTACAGTCTCATGCCGGAGATTCTCAACTCCACCACTATCAACGTGTGGGGCTGGATAATTAATTCTCTTTTTAAAAAATACATTTTTTTAATGTTTATTTATCTTTTGAGAGAGAGACCGAGCACGGGCGGGGGAGGGGCAGAGAGAGAGGGAGACGCAGAATCGGAAGCGGGCTCCAGGCTCCGGGCCGTCGGCAGGGAGCCCGAGGTGGGGCTCGAACCCACGACCCATGACATCATGACCTGAGCCGAAGTCGGACGCTTAACCGGCTGAGCCACGCAGACGCCTCGGGATAATGAATTCTTAATTAACGCTGGGCTGTCCTGCGTACTATAGGATGCTTAGCAGCGATCTTGACCCCCACCTACCAGATGCCAGTAGCGCAGACCCCCCCACCACAGTTGTTGCAAATCAAAATGGCTCCAGACATCGACAAATGTTCCCTAGGGGTAAACACTGCCCAGGGTTGACAACCCTCGGTCCAGACCTGCCGCTGTCTATGGGGCTAGGCAGACCCTGAACAAATAATCGTAAGCAAGGAATCACGGTGTGTGCATTTGGACAAAGGAGTGAAAGAGAGAGCCATGTGGAACTCTGAACTAGGGAAAGAGAGAAGCTGTTTCTATTGTTTTAATTAAGTATTTTATTTTTATTCCAGTACAGACCGCATGCGGTGTTCTATTAGTTTCAGGTGTACAATATAGTGATCGAGCAATTCTACCCGTTCCTCAGTGCTCTTCATAAGTGTACTCTTAATCCCCTTAAACTATCTCACCCATCCTCCCCACGCACCTCCCCTCTGGCAACCATCAGTTTATTCTCTATACTTAAGAGTCTCTTCTATAGATGCTGGCGAGGATGTGGAGAGACGGGGACCCTCTTGCACTGTTGGTGGGAATGCAAACTGGTGCAGCCTCTCTGGAAAACAGTGTGGAGGTTCCTCAAAAAGTTAAAAATAGAACTACCCGATGACCCAGCAATTGCACTACTAGGTATTTATCCAAAGGATACAGGAGTGCTGTTTCAAAGGGGCACATGCCCCCCAATATTTACAGCACTGCTATCAACAATAGTCAAATTATGGAAAGAGCCTAAATGTCCATCAACTGACGAATGGATAAAGAAGATGTGGTTTATATATACAACGGAATACTACTTGGCAATGAGAAAGAATGAAATCTTGCCATTTGAAGCAACGTGGATGGAAATGGAGGGTATTATGCTAAGTGAAGTAAGTCAGGCAGCAAAAGGCAGATACCATATGTTTTCACTCATATGTGGATCTTGAAAAACCTAACAGAAGACCATGGCGGGAGGACGGGTAAAAAAGTTACAGAGAGGGAGGGAGACAAACCACAAGAGACTCTTAAATACTGAGAACAAACTGAGGGTTGATGGGGGGTGGGGGGGAAGAGAAAGTGGGCGATGGGCATGGAGGAGGGCACCTGTGGGGATGAGCACTGGGTGTCGTGTGGAAGCCAATTGGACAATAAATTGTATTTAAAAAAAGTCTCTTTTCTGTTTTGTCACTTTTTTCCCCTTTGTTTGTTTGCCTCTGTTTTTACCTTCTTTTATTTTTCCTTCCTTTCCCCTACGTTCATCTGTTTTGTTTCTTAAATTCCACATATGAGTGAAATAATACAGTATTTGTCTTTCTCTGACTGGCTTATTTTGCTTAACGTTACAGTTTCTACCTCTATCCTTGTCGTTGGAAATGGCAAGATTTCATACTTTTTAAGGGCGGAATAATATTCCATATATATGTGATATATATATATATATATATATATATATATATATATATATCACGTCTTCTTAATTCATTCGTCAGTCAATGGACATTTGGGCTCTCCCCATAATTTGGCTCTTGTTGATAACGCTGCTACAAACATTGGGGGGCCTGTGCCCCTTCGGATGAGCATTTTGTATCCTTTGGATAAATACCTACTAGAGCAATTGCTGGGTCATAGGGTGGTTCTATCTTTAACTTTCTAAGGAATAGCCATCCTGTTTTCCAGAGCGGCTGCACCAGTTTGCATTCCCACCAACGGCACAGGAGGGTTCCCCTTTCTCCGCAGCGTCGCCAACGTCCGTTGTTTCCTGAGTTGTTCATCTTAGCCATTCTGACCGGTGTGAGGTGCTATCTGACAAATACAAAAATTGATTTCTATTTCCCTGGTGATGAGTGATGTGGAGCATTTTTTCGTATGTCTGTTAGCTATTGGTAAGTCTTCTTTGGAGAAGTGTCTGCCCATGTCTTCTGCCCGTTTCTTAACTGGATTATTTGTTTTGGGGGGATTGAGTTTGATAAATTCTTTATAGGTCTTGGATACTAGCCCTTTATCCAATATGTTATTTGCAAATATCTTCTCCCATTCGGTAGTTGCCTTTTAGTATTGGTGATTGTTTTTTTCACTGTGCAGAAGCTTTTTATCTTGAGGAAGTCCCAATAGTTCATGTTTGCTTTTGTTTCCCTGCCTCTGGAGACTTGTCTATTAAGAAGCTGATATGGCCAAGGTCAAAGAGGTTGCTGCCTGTGTTCTCCTCGAGGATTTTGATGGCTTCCTGTCTCACGTTTAGGTCTTTCATCCATTTTGAATTTACTTTTGTGTCTGGTGTAAGAAAGTGGTCCAGTTTCGTTCTTCTGCATGTCGCTGTCCAGTTTTCCCAGCACTGTTTGCTGAAGAGAATGTCTTTTTTCCGTTGGATATTCTTTCCTGCTTTGTCAAAGGTGAGTTGGCCATACGTTTGTGGGTCCATTTCTGGATTGTCTATTCTGTTCCATCAATCTTTGTGTCTGTTTTTGTGCCAGTACCATCCTGTCTTGACGATTACGGCTTTGTAATACAGTTTCAAGTCTGAATTGTGATGCTTCCCACTTTGTTTTTCTTTTTCGACATTACTTTGGCTATTCGGGGTCTTTTCTGGCTCCATACACATTTTGGGAAGGTTTGTTCTAGCTCTGTGAAAAATGCTGCTGTTATTTTGATAGGGATCGTATTGAATGTGTAGATTGCTCTGGGTAGTATAGACATTTTAACAATATTTGTTCTTCCAATGCATGAGCGTGGAATGTTTTTCATTTCTTTGTAGGGAGACCCGGATTCTTGATCCAGCTCCACCTCAGCAGAAGTCATGAACATTCTCCAAATATCTGTTTACTTGTTTATATAAGGAGAAACTATCCTGCTAGATGGTGCCATTGTATCCCGAGTGCTGTTGGCGTGGGGGACAAGTGACTTGTTACTTCATTAAAGCACAGAGTCAAGCGGGGCCGTACCTGGTCCTGATGGAAAGGACTGTCTCACCTCACCCGAGATTGATGCAATAACCAGATGGGGATTTTGGCTATTATCTACCTACGGGAAGGGTAGATGGCTAGTTAATGTGTTGTATGTGTGGGAGGAAGAGTGAAAGGAAATTTGCTAATCAGGAGGTTGAGATGTAACAAAGCATTCTTGTACTCACTAGTGTCTGCTCTCTCCTGCCTTCCTTGACCCGCCATTACACCACATTTCTTGGCCCCCTTGCAGTTAGGGGACTCCATGTGGCTGAGTTTGGGCCGACGGGAGGTGCCCTGAAGATCCAGGGTCTCAAGCACTCCTCGCCATCCTCCGTGGTTTTTCTTTCCATTACCTACCAGGTGGACACAAGCAATCCAGTGGAGAATTCCAAGGCCCCCTCAGGGGGTGAGAGCTCTTGACAGAAGAACCCCCAGTCCCTCGACGACTGCATGAAGTAGAGTCCCGTCCTGAACCAGTTCGATGGCAACAGGAATAAGAAACTAACCTTTGTTGTGTTAAGCCGTGGATCGTGGAGCCAAGTCTGAGTCCTGCACAACCGTCACCTCATCTGTAATCTGGGGAGAATAACACCTACCCCGCAGGGATGTTGGGAGAAGTAGAGGCGTCCCATGTCTACCACACTGCCTGGCGCATTGTAAGTACTCAGCAAGTACCTTTATGGGGTGGAAATTGACCCTTTAGAGTGAGTCGGAGTTGTTTTAAATTGTTACAGATACATGTAAATGGCCCTGTGGTTTATTATTGACTAATGCGAAGCTGAAGCCACTGTAAGCACTAAAAACGCTCGCCAATGCCTCAATTTGCGCTCATCTCAGAAAGCACAGGCCCTCTTCTTGTGCGGAGGAAGAAAAATATGCCATCGGTCTGGGGACGGTAAGAAAACCTTGTCCTTCTCTATGTTGATTTCAATATGAGTCATGCCTATTTTTTTAAGGTTTAATGTTTATTTATTTTTGAGAGAGAGAGAGACAGAACATGAGTGGGAGAGGAGCAGAGACAGAGGGAGACACAGAATCGGAAGCAGGCTCCAGGATCCGAGCTGTCAGCACAGAGCCCGACCTGGGGCTCGAACTCACAAACCACGAGATCGTGACCTGAGTCGAAGCCGGATGCTTAACCGACTGAGCCACCCAGGCACCCCGAGTCGTGCCTATTTTGAAAAAAAAAAAAAAAGAATAAACTCTCATTCACGTTTGCCATCACAGGACTGAACCGCGGAATGTAGGCTGGGACTGACTGGGGTTTCGTATCTGCAGCCAGAAAATGATTGAGGGCTGGTTTGGAGTCCTATGTTCTCTTCGTAATAGCTCCATTTTCTTCTTAATTGTCCCGGCAAACACACACTCTAATAAAACAGCTGCAGTTCCTATAAAATCCATTGGAATAAAAGACGCACTCAGGTAACCCATTCATTATTCTGGAAAAGCATTGGTAGCTTTGACAAAATAATTATATAGGGAGTCAGACTGTTAAAAAAAATCCATTGATTTTCTACATATTCAGATAAACAACACATCAGAAAATGGACTGCTGCCTCGGGCTCTGTGCTATCAGTCAATCATTTCTTGGATGTCGGACATGTGCAAAGTATCTACTAGAGGCTACGTGACATCCAGCTAAACAAAAACATGAGAATGGAGGAAATATTACTCAAGACCCGGCCCTCTTCAGATCCCTTTCCTTCTTAGAAACTTCCGCAAGCTCCTGCTGCTTATTAAAGTAGTTAGGAATCTGATTCTGCCATTCAAGACCCTCATGCAGGCTTATCTGATTACTTCTCAAAACACTTGAAAAAGATGTGGTGTCCCCTCCCCTGTCAGCGCCTCTTTGGGCACCTGTCACCCTCACCTATTCGTCCTCTGTACATTTCTTTTCGGTGCCCTCCTGCTACTATTCCTTAAGGGTCAGAACTGTCCTACTTTTTATCCCTCCGAGTATCTAACGCAATGCCCTCCATGCAATTTATTCTGCTTAAATATTTTTATTAAAAAACTAACACTGAAGCAACAAAAACAGATACACAAGTCATTTTTAAAATGGGCAAAAGATGTGGATAGATGTTTCTCTAAAGAAGATACGCAAGGGGGCGCCTGGGTGGCTCAGTCGGTTAAGCGTCCGCCTTCAGCTCAGGTCACGATCTCACGGTCCGTGAGTTCGAGCCCCGCGTCGGGCTCTGGGCTGATGGCTCAGAGCCTGGAGCCTGGAGCCTGCTTCAGATTCTGTGTCTCCCTCTCTCTCGGCCCCTCCCCCATTCATGCGCTGTCTCTCTCTGTCTCAAAAATAAGATAAAACGTTAAAAAAAAATTAAAAAAAACTCATTTAAGAAGATACGCATGTGGCCAACAAGCACGTGGAGAGAGGATCAGCGTCACTGGTAATTGTGGAAACGCAAATCGCAACCACTGTGAGATGCCGCTTCACGCCCATTGAGACGGCTGTTGTTACGAAAGAAACAGAAAGTGACGCACGTTGGAGACGATATGGAGACACCGGAATGGTCTTGCGTTGCGGTTGGAAATGCAACGTGATGGAGCTGCTGGAGAAAATAGGATGGTGGTTCCTCAAAAAAAATCAAGAAGGGAATTACCATACAAACCAACAGTTGCACTCCTAACTATATATGCAAAAGAAGAGCAGGGACTCAGATACTCGTACACCCGTGTTCCCAGCAGCAGCATTCATAAGGCCAAATGTAGAAACAGCCCAAACGCCCGTCAGTAGGTGAACGGATAAACCAAATGTATACAATGCCATGGAATATTCTGCCTTAAAACGGAAGGAGGTTCTGGCACACGCTACCGTATGCATGAACTTTGAAAACACTATGCTAAGTGAGATAAGCCTGCCATACAAGGACAAACATGACATGATTCCACGAATATTATAGATTCCACCCAGAACAGGCAAATCTCCACAGAGAGAAAGTAGAATGAAGGCTACCAGGTATTGGGGTAAAAGGGGTTGAAGCGTAATTGTTTAATGGGTAACAAGCTTCTGTTTGGGATAACAAAAAAGTTCTGGAGGTAGATAATGCTGATGGTTGCACAACATGGTGAATTACTTACTGCCACTGAATCACACACTTCAAAATGGCTAAAAGCATACGTTTTATGTTATGTATATTTTAGCATGATAAAAAAAAAAAGACAGCTGGGGCACCTGGGTGGCTCAGTTGGTTAAGCATCCAGCTTCAGCCCAGGTCACGAACCTGTAGTTTGTGAGTTCGAGCCCTGCATTGGGCTCCGTGCTGACTGCTCAGAGCCTGGGGCCTGCTTTGGATTCTGTGTCTTCCTCTCTCTTCCCCTCCCCTGCTCGCGCTCTGTCTCTCTCTCAAAAATAAACATTTAAAAAAAGTCAAAAGGATTTAGAGCCAGAGAAATATGGCTAGTGATATAGAGCAGAAAGCAATGAAAAGAACATAAGAGTCCAACAGAGATGAGTTCAAGTTCAGGGTATCCTTGGAGTCATTATTAACGTGTCTGAGTGTCCATTTCCTTATGTGGAAAAGGAGGACAATAGCAGCACCTGCCACGCAGAACTATTCTGCGGGACTATAGGACATAATCCACGAAAAGCCCTCCACAATACTATTACTCTTATGACCAACAGAAGTCACTGAGCATCTCTTATGTCCTCGGTGCTGAATGCCAAGCTCAGGAATTTGCAATTTATCCTGCTACTGAGTTGAGGACTTTTTTGAGCAAGAAATTGCCTCGGTGACAGGCAGATTTTAAGTGGTGAACTCCGGGGACGGTAGAAAGACAACGGAATATTTTATTTGAAAACAATTGGTCGAAGTGGCAGATAAGCTGACACAACGAGTTGCCAGAAAATGAATGTTTCCGGGTAGTAGTTGGGTCACTATTTAGCGGGCCGTGTCTACATTATCTTTACTCACTGTGATTGGCCAAGCTACGGGAGTAGAAGATCTAATTAAGTCCGGTGAAAGATACAAAACGCCTAACGGTTTTGTAAGGATTAATAAACAAGACGTGATCTACAGAACCGATTTCTCCTCTCTTCATTTCACATTTTGATGGGAACACTAAATCAACAAAAAATGTAATGCGTATTTCAAAACTATCCCCAAACCAAACCGCTAATCCTCTTATTCCTACCCAAAGATTTCTTTCTGTTCTTCTTTGCCACAAAGACCATTAACCCTGCTTGAATCCAAAATAAAAAGCAATTTGCAGCGGTCTAAAATACAAAATAGGTAAAATGAACTTGTCTGACTAAAAATGTATTAAAAGTTAAAAAGAAAAATTATCTAGAAAATGGAAAAAAAATAGTTTGGAAATAACAAGCACGCTCCAGGATCACCTCGAGATAAACTAACGTCATTAATAAGGGAACTAGTGCCTGACGATTCGTTTAGAGCCAGAGGCAAAATTTAAAAATTCAAGCAGCATTGAAAAGCATACAGAGCCGGTATAATTGGCAAATGAATTAAACTTTTTGCAATTCGAAAACCGAATAAAAATTATTAACAAAGAAAAGCCACTGCAAAACTTTCCCGTCGTTTACAGAAATTACCAAGACTACTGTGTAAGAAGGATAAATGGCCAGAAATGCATAAAAGCACATGAACACATTTCAAAATTGCTTCAGGGTACACAAATCTCGACTCCGCATGCCTGTGTGTGTGTGTGTGTGTGCAGTTGTACAGTTAAAAAAGATAATTCAATTTTGACACATGCTGTCTTCTCGGGTTTGATTTTTACCAATTTCTCTTCTTTGCCAATACCTTTTGGACAAATGTGCCTTCAGTTCTGCCCAAACCAGACTGGAGTTGGTGGAGACGTGAAGAAAGGTTGGGTTGCTAAAATGCTGCATGTGTGAGGAGTTTTTCTCATTCTCGAAGAGCAACAGCTTTTTTTTTTTTTTTTTTAATATTTATTTATTTTGGAGAGAGAGAGAGAGAGAGACAGAGAGCGAGTGGGGGAGGGGCAGAGAGAGAGGGAGACAGAACCGGAAGCAGGCTCCAGGCTCCGAGCCGTCAGCACAGAGCCCGACGCGGGGCTCGAACCCACGAGCTCTGAGATCATAACCCGAGCCACCCAGGCGCCCCGAGTATTCCTGCTTCTTATCTCCACTGAGGCGAAACCAGGGTGAGTCAAATGGACCAAATATTACGCTGTATTCTGATGTGCTCACAACTCCCTCCCATCTCTCGATTTCACCATCTCTAAAACGGGAATACTACCCAGGTCTATGTCGCAGAGTTACTGTGGGGGGATCGTTGCATGAGAACTACTCACACAGTACCTGGCGCAAAATGAGGACTCGTGAGTACTGCATTTGAAAGGAGTACTCTAGTTACTCTCAAGTGCCTTGTCTCTCCCCCTACGCTATGAATGTGCCAAGTGCAGGCATCAGGGATGGCGTGGATGTGGAGTTTTGCCTGCTCAATAAATCCCAGGGACAGGACAGGAGCTCAGAGCAGGTGGCTGTTAATAACCTTGGTGAAAGTCTAAATTAAAATACTCGCAGGCATAAGCAAAAACACAAATTGATGAAGCCACAAATGTAGGTGGGGTCGAAACTCCTTGGAGCAGTTTCTGAAGGAAAGAGGAAAATGACCTTCCAAAGCCAAAGCCCGCCCCGTGCATCTTGAACAGGGAGAAGAGAAATCAGAACAGCCCCAAAGGGCCCTCGAGTTCCCTGACACCACAGACTTAACACGAATAAAGCTTACCATCTTCTTCCCGCTCCAAGGCGGATGTATGAACTGCCACCACGCTGGGCTCTCCTTGCGTGATGGGTGGTGGTGTGCATCCGAGATACTCTGCGACAAAGGAGGGACAGAGTCTTCGTGCCGTCCAGAGCAAGGGCGTAATTCCATCCGTTCCCAGGCTGTCATAACAGCGAAGGGAGCTGACGCGCTTAGGTCGCGTCGCGCGGCCCCCGTGTAAAGCACGGTCCTAAGAATTCAAGGAGTCGGACTCGCAAGCTCTTGTCTGCACCCCAGCAAATGTTTACTCTTTAATATCCGCTTGCTCACTTCTTCGTTCCCTTCTCAGCTCCAATAATTTCCCCAACCGTGCACGGCTCCCGTCCCTGGGCTGGGTAAGATTTCTCTAAGAGATCTAGTTTGGAATAATCAGTTGAGAAAAAAGAACTAAAAAATAAAGCCAGGCTGTACCTGGGGCAGCTTTAAGGAAGGGCGGGGGGGGAGACGCTGTGAATTTAGCGTGGTGCCCTCCCTCATAAGGCTAGAAATCTTTCATCTACTTTACTTAACATAGAGCTAGCACTATGAGGAACTCCGACTGCATCCTCCTGTGTGCAGAAGGTTACGACTGGGCCGGGATTTCAGGATTAAGATGATTTATTCTTTGATGAACTAGAACAAAGTTGCCTCCTGGCTGGGTCTACCTGTTGAAAAGGGAAAAGAGAGCTGGGAGAATTGTCCAGTGCTGGACACATTTTAAGTCGTCTCCAGACGCCGTTCGGCGAGCATGAGGATTAAAGCCTAGCTCTCAGGCGTGCCTCAATTCCCTTGGTAATTTATGAATAAATGGATGTGGCTTTTTGAATTTTATAGGCTCTCTCGTTTACTGATGGAAAATTCCAAGCATACGGAGAGCATTAATAATAACAGCGACCGTTTCTCAAAGGCCTGTTTTGAGCCAGGCGAATGTTCCGTGCTTTCCGTACATCTTCTTTCATTCTTACAGAGCGGTGGGTGCTATTAGCCTCATCCTGCAGGTTCAGAGAGGTTAGGCATCCTCCCAAGGCCATTCAGCTAGCAACTAGTAGAGCTGGGACTTAGTACCCTCCCTCTGCCCTTGACTTGGACCACACCAGCCTCCTTGAGGAGACCTTGCTGCCCACGCCCCTTCTGATCCCCAAGCCTTTTTGTTCTCTGCTCCGTCTGCTTGGAAAGTCTTTCTGAGTCTTCCGTTCTCACTCAGTCAGGGCCTAGCTCAAATATCGCTTCCTTTGAGATGTTCTTCCCGTACCGTAACCCAAAGAGCTGGCAGTCGGTCCCAACTACTGAGCACTTATGTTTACACCGAAAATGAACTCGTAGGTGGGCACTGTGCGAAGAAGGTCTAAGATGACTTCTGTCTGTAGTCTGTGCGTACCTGGCATCCGAGTCACTTGTGTTGCTGGGGCTGAGTGTGCGTGCATTGAGGGGGAGGGGAAAGGGGCTTTCCTGGGCCCCATTCCAGGTCTACAGACACAAAGTCTCTGGCCCAAAGTCCCTGGAACCTTTATAAGCCTCAGACCTCCAGTTTCCCTGGTGACGGGCTCCCCAGACACAGGCATGGTGCCTACGTGGAATTCAACAACTTCGAAATAAAAATCGGCAATATCACCTACAGGAAAAGGAAAGAATTGCAGAGACTGGGGCTTTTTTTTTTTTTTTTTTTAGCTTTAAAGGAATTTTCTTTTGATGGCATCTTTTTAAAATGTCATATAAATGAATTGAGTCCAAAATAACTACAAGCTCATGTTTTTAATTTGTTTTAGTGTTTTAATTTATTTTTGAGACAGAGAGGGAGAGAAGGAGCACAGGAGCTGGGTAAGGGCAGAGCAAGGGAGACAGAGGATCTGAAGAGGCCTCCATGCAGACAACAGAGACCCAACGCGGGGCCCGAACTGATGAACCGTGAGGTCGTGACCTGAGCGAAAGTCAGAGACGTAACCAACTGAGCCACCCAGGTGCCCCACTACAAGGTTACTTTTATGAAACCAGCCAGATACATTTGTTGCTGATTTGTCAATTTCCTTCCTGAAAGGTGGGACTGTGTTTTTCACCTATGCTTCTCCAGACTCAGCACACAACTGGAGAGGAAAGCGTATACTCACGGAAACAAACAAGTGAACAGGAGGAAAGGAAGAATACTATGAGGGAGGTAAAGAAAAGTCCAATCAGGGGTTTAAGGTTAATGATTTTCTACTACTGAATTCGGGAGGACTGCACGGAGGAAGGGGCATGCACCTAAAAGTACAGTAGCTAACCTGTACCCTTTAAGGTAGAAAGTAGGCGAGGGAGGTGGGTGGGGGGTGGGTGGAACGGTCGACGGGGATTAAGGAGGGCACTCGCGGTGAGCACCGGGCGACGTATGGCAGGGTTGAATCACTATGTTGTACACCTGAAACTAATAGGACACTGTATGGTAACTGGAATCTAAAGAAGAACTTGAAAAAGAAATGGAATAAAACAAACAAAGGAAAACCAAAAACAGATAGAAAGTAGGCAATAAATATTTCTGTTTGTACATAGTATGAATTATGTTCAAATAAAAATGAGCTAGGAAGGCAGTAGAAATTTGTCCTTACTTTTTATACCAGTAAGTACAGAATCCATAGGCAGATTCTTTGGTATAAAAACATTCTCCAACTAATAAAACATCAGCAATGCATTAAAAATTCTCGGGGAGGAGAACTATGAAATAAACATAATAAATCACTTTAATGGCAATAAAACCAAGACAAATCAAAGTCCCAGCGTTGACTTTTCCAGCTATCTTTGAACAATTTTGTATCTGGAGAACAAACGTCAACATAATTCCAAAAACTTACAAAGGACAGCATGTAAATATTATATTAAACAGTTTTTCATCTAAAAGCCTTGCCTGCCTCACATTTTATAGCTTTCCCATTCAGAATGTGAATTTTTGCCTGGAAGTTGCTTTGTTTTATTATTTCTGCCACATATGCTTTTAGAGCATTGTGTAGCTGAATACTAATTCAGAAGTTCTTCTTACGTTTTTTAATTCCCTAGATGGAGTTTAATTTCTTTGTTATGACTCCTCAAGCTTTTTGAAATAAAGTAGAATTTAAGGCACACAGATTTATCCTTACTTTGGGGCATCTTAAAGTCTACTGATATCAAATGCTAGGCACAAGTTACCTACGGGTTTAATGCTTCCCACTTTTCTTTTGTTAATGAAATGTTTGCATAGCTGCTACAGTGTGCGTAGGAAGATTAAAACCTGCTGTCACTTTGTGAAGAAAAACCAGGGGCAGATTTAACACATCTGGCCCGGGAATTAAGGGAACCTGGTAAAATCAAAATTGCCCATTAGTGTACAGGAGCCTCTACCTGGGGACCGGAAGCAGGAAGGAAGAGGGGCTGACCTTTAAAACTGACCGAAATCAATTAACCCGTGTACCTGTCAACAGTCCGTGACTGGCGCTTACACGCGGGCCACCTTTAACACACCTATGAATTCCCGAGAACAAGTCCTTCTTTGGTTTCAGGTGGAGGAAAACAAAATGAAATGAGCATGATGTGTCAGGATGGGGGGGGAGGGGGCGGGGTGTCGGCTAATGCTTCGCCAAGGGGACAATCATACCGCAGTATGTCAACGTATGGAATGCACACGCTGTCCGCCTTAAAGTTGCACAGTGCTATCTGTCAATTGCACCTCAGTTCAAAAGAAAGATGGGCGGAGAAAGCAGTCTCCCGGCGGAATCGCAAACTCAGACCCCGTCGAGCAGCTTACAGTCGCTCAGGAAAGAAAAAATGTACCAATAGAAATGAAATAGCAAGTCCCTGGGATAGATGGGAGGGGCAATTCGGCAAGCGGTGTCCCGGGTAGAAACAAAGGGAACGCCACCCCCCCCCCACCCCAGAGACCCGCAGCTCCAGCAATAGCCAACACACGCCTCCCCGACTCGACGCCAAGCCCGGTGGACTGGAGAGCGCGCCCATTTGGGGCCGGACGGCTTGTCACTCGCCCGAAGGCTGCAAGAGCTCGCGTCTGTGAGTTTGCACACCCTCCTGAGCTAATCCGTTCGGGGCCGCGCCGAGGGCGCGGACAGGGCCAGGCACGGAGGGCTTGGAGGCTTTCACATCTTGACTCTCCGTACTTGAGCGGCTCTTTCACGGAGGGAACTCAGCGTGCGTTTGGGCCGCAGACAGGAGAGCAGAGAGGCCTAGGAATTTAGCAGCTTGCCCAAGGCCAGTCAACCTGGTTCTGAAAACGCCAGAGAGGAGGGAGATCGACCTCTTTGTCCTAAGCACCAGGCCCAGATCCCCTCGACAAAGCGACAAAGCGTGCTTCTCTCGGAACACCAGGAGGGGCCCTGTGGCCAGCGGAAGACAGAATGAAAGGGTTAAAGGAACAGACAAAGGAAACCCGCCGCCACTGAAAACAGAGTCCAATGGGTTGAACTGATCCGAGTGACCGATTTTAAGACACTTACACTGCACTTGAGCACCCAACTCATCTGCAGAGCCATCGGGGCGCCCAGGCCCAAACCCGGGGATCGCCGGAGTTGTTCTAAGTGGAGGCTCGCCGGGCAACGGTTCTGGCCTCTCCGGTGTCCTCTGATCACCTCTGCACTGAGAAGCCACGGCATGGGATTTATCACCGGCGCGAGAGGCCTTGGGCCCAGTGGGGCCTGTCAGTCAAAGATGACCACTGGTCTGCGTTTTGAGAGTTTCCCAGTGGGGCAGTTCTCCGCCCTGTTTCCTTCCAGAACCACCAGCTGATCCGAGGCAGCTCTTCACTTCCTCACTTGTAAGTACCATGCTTGTCTGTCAACAGTACGTTCTAAGGTGAAGGGCAGTCGGCTCCCGGAAGTCGCGCGGCTAAATTCGACTGGCAGACGAGAGACAAGACAGCAGATGGACGCTGCCGGGGAGTCGTGCCTCTCACTCACCCCTCCTTCCCACCCGCTGCCAGAGCCTGCTGCTTCTTCTCTGCACAGTCTGCTTCGCGGCCCTGTCTTCTTCGCCCTGGCACAGGTATGCCCCCAGCAGCCCACCCCCTCACACCTCTGCCCGGCCGGTTCCACTCGGCAAAGCTAGCCTTCCGGGCCTCTGCTCGAGCCACGATTTTTCTATTTGACGTTTTGCCCCTCTTACTCTATTCGTTCCCTGAAGTGTATCATCTTTCCACGAACTCCAAGGCGGCTGGTGTCACAGAATAAATCTCATCATGTATTGTTTGATAGGAGTAAATGATGGAAAACTGCCCACCCATTAAGAGTCCAGAACCTGGACGGGGCACCCGGGTGGCTCGGTAGGTTAAGCGTCTGACGTCGTCTCAGGTCGTGATCTCGCTGTTCATGAGTTCGAGCCCCGCATCAGGCTCAGAGTCTGGAGCCTGCCTCGGATTCTGTGGCTCCCTCTCTCTCTGCCCCTCCCCTGCTCGCTCGCTCTCTCTCTCTCTCTCTCAAAAATAAACATTAAAAAAAGAGAGAGAGAGTCCAGAATCCGGAGCCTTCGTTTGCTTGGGTCTGAAACCCACGTGACACTTCTTCCTGGCTGGGTGAGCTACATTCCTGTTTGTAAAATGCAGATAATAATAGTCCTTACCTTACAAGGTTTTTCTGAGAATCAAATAGGTGAATACATGAAGTTCTTAGAACAGTGCCCGATAAGTAAGTATTACATAAGGTTAAATAAAAATGAATAAATAGGAAAGAGCATAAATATGGTTGCAAATATTTCTGCTGGTCTGATCTTTACATGAGGAGACAATTCTTGCCCAATAGAAAACTCAAAATATCTAAAATGACTACCACGATTTTATATACAATCGTCTTTCTCTGTAATAATAGAAATGTTGCTGTTTCAAACCATGCGCTACCAGGACAAACCGTTGTTTTATGAGGCCTTTCTGGAGACCAATGAGGTTTTAAAAATAAGCCACCACGAGGGGGCGCCTGGTGTCTCAGTCGGTCAAGCCTCTGAACTCTTGATCTCAGCTCAGGATCTTAGGTTCCTGAGTTCGCGCCCCACTGGTGTCCACACCCCCGCCTTGGCCCCGGGGATCCCACTGAAAAAAAGACAAGCCACCAACTCCTTAGAGATACCACATACTCTCATCTCCCTATGTCTTCGCTCAGCCCTTTCTTTCTGCTTCAATTGTCCTTGGGACCCGCCTTTCCCGGTCATAACCCCAGGCGTGGTCTAAGGCTCCAATGACACGTTCTTTGCTACCTATGGCCCCTCCAAGCAGGCGTGAATGGCTTCCCTGCCTGCCCTCCCACATGACAGCAGGTCCCTGGACCGGAAGTGCAGGCGTGTTCCAAGCCGCACGTGGTTGGCTGCCTACACGCCTCCCTCCTCCCTGGGTTGAGAACTCTGGGAGGGCGGAGCCCGGCTTCCTTCACGTTTGCATCCTCGGTGCCCGCGTAGTTCAGGATGTGGCCAAGAGCGCTGCTCAGCCAATGCGGAAGGACGTGTGCGTAAAGTGACGTGTTCTGTTTGGCTTTCCCACTCTTGGCTCGGCTAAGCGGTACTTGGAAAATAACAATGACGGGACTCTTGTCCAGCTATTTGAAAGTCCAAGGACAATCGTGACTCTTCTACATTTGGCCCTGCTTTTCTCTCTCTCAGAAACAAAACAAAACAAAATGATGCTTCCTCAGTAGTTCTTTATGCTTCCCACGCCCTCACCCCGTGATTTTCCATGACATTCCCTTGGCAGTCACACCTCTTGACTCTGGCCTATTACTGTAACGCGAAATCTCTGGGAGCATCGGCCTGAGACACCGGCAGCGATCACCAGTGTCGGTGTCCTCTCCCCCCTAGATTCACGGGAGGACTGTGTCTCCCAGTTTCCCTTACACGGTTTACAGGAGCAGCCGTGTAACAGAGTTGAGCTAAAGGGACGTGAGTAGAAGTGGCCTGTGCCTCTCCCGGGCCTGGCTCACATCTGTCTCGTTCTCTGTGTGCCCACCGAATGAGCGAGGCCTCCAAGGACAAGATGAAGGGAGCCCCGCTCACTGAATGCGGGGAGAAAACTCTCTTCCGCTGCCTGAGAGAGGGCAGTGAGCAGAGCAGTTCAAGGCCTCTCGGGTTAAGCCCCCCGGATTTTAGGGCTGCTTGCCACAGAAACGAGCGCTCCAGGAAAATACCTCAGCACCTAACACAGTGCCTGTCACGTTGCAGTCTCCTTGTCAATGACAAATGAACCAAAGGCTAATGAGGAATAAAATTCATCTGCAAGACCACGAGTTCTTTCTGGTTACAGTAAGCTAGAAAGGGAACGAGGAGCCCCCAAATGCGACGAGAACCCCCCAAATGCGACGAGAACCAAAGCCGAGTGAACACTCGGAGGTTTGCTCTTGGACTGGAGGACGGAACGGTGCTGCGCTGACTTGCCTTACCCGACCTCCTCTCCCTTAACTGCTAGGCAGATTCATGCATCCGGGACGCTTGGACTTCTCTAGATTTTAGAGCCTGGAGCTTCTGGCCTGCCCTTAGCTGCTGCCTCCCATATGCCAATGAAGTCCAACATGCCTGTAACTTAGAAAAAAGCTTAGGAGATTAAGATGTACGTTTTCTGGAACATAGCCATCGTGCCACTCTTGGAGAAGCATCTGCAAGGAATCATGTTGATTGTATCTATCCGGTTGGGTTCTGAGACCTAAACCCTAACACCCACGGTACAGAATAACACTTTTCCATATCGGAAAGCATCGACTTAGATGAACGCGTACGTATCATACGGAGTATCTATGCCACATGACCTCAGTCCGTCAAATTAAATCAACTGCAGTTCGGCAGGGCGAGGGAAGGAAGTGATGGGAAATGAAGCCAGAGAGAGGAGAAGGGCCAGATCATACAGCACATCCCCTCTAACGCTATTTTAGGCCCTCAGGGAACTATTAAAGAGATTTAATAAGAGGTATGTTGTGATCTGATTTCTGGTTTGGGGAGATCACTCCGGCTGCTGTGTAGAGAATGAATCTGAAGTGACAAGACTGTAGACAGACAGACGAGCCAGTGGACTGTTGGCAAAGAATGAGGAAGCCTCGAAAGAAGGCAGCGTCCGGGGATACAAAGTGAGAAGTGTACTGTAAGAACACAAATGTGGCCGGATAGAAAAGGTACCTGGTCCTTTACTATGTCACGTGCGACATGGTTTGTTAATGCCCCAGAGGTAACTGGAACTCTCAGAGGAAAGCTAGTGGGTGTAGAATACAGTGGGACTTGGCTTGGGCAGCAATATGCTTCCATATATTTGCCCTAAAGTAAAATATCTGCATTAATCAGGTCTCATCGCGGGGTCACTCTGAACCTAGAAGAACTTAAAAGTCTTGGGACTTATTAAGATGAACGGCTCTAAAGCCACATCCCTCCCTTTGAAACTCTGTGCCCGTTGCCCTTGAGAAGAGATTACTGCTTCGCATCACACACAAGGGCAAACCTTGATACGCAAGTTCATTACCGGGAGAAAAACAGAGCTCTGGACCGATGGTTCGTATCTCCTTTCTGGAGTTTCACTTAAAGAACCCCTTATAATAGTAGTATAGGACGCAAGAGCGAGCTTAGGGCATATGGGTCTGTATTTGCATCCGCTCTCCAGTACTTACGACGTAGCGAAGGCTAATAAACCTGTCTGAGCTTCGGTTTCGTCATTTACTAAATGGTAGCAAAGCTACTTGTCTGACAGGGTTTTCATTCAACAGAGGTGCCCTGGGCAGCTACTACGTGCTGGGCACCGGGCCGGGCACTAGGAACACAATAGCAGACGGGACGGTCTATGGCCCCGTCCACATGGAGTTTCTGTTCTAGTAGGAGCTCAGCACTAGACAAACTGCACACGGGGCCTGGAACAGACACCGAGGAAAGCATGGTTATCATTTTTCAACCAGCCGGTGTCGGACTCATCACACGGTCCACCTGACCTGCTCAAACCGTTAACACGGGCGGAACCGTTACGCACGTGCGTCATATACATGTCCCCCATCCACCACCTGATGCGCGCATCCCCACGACGGCGCTGAAAAACAAGAGGAAATACGACCGAGGACTCCGAGATTGTGAGGACCTTCTTGAAGGAAATGCAATTGAATTTGTCTGAGATACAAAAACAAGAGAGAACACAGCCTAAAGGGCAGGAAGGGACCAACCACTTCTAAGGTAATGGTGGAATTAGAGACTCCAAGAACAGAGACAACAAAGACCCCAAGGGATGCCTGGGAAATTTTTCAAGGTGATTCATATACAATATTCAGAACGTAAGAGAAAGACATCTTCTCCCAGCAATCCCTATAGCTCCACACTACACACACACACACACACACACACACGCACACACACATGCGCGCGCACGCAGTTGAGCATTTGACCTTCAACTAAACCCAAAAACGATCTACCTGAGTGGAAAAAGCTCCTTACGAGAGTTTAGGAACGTGACGGAGAAGGAAGGGCGTGCAGTGGTGTGGGGCCTCCACAGCAAGCACGCGTGTGTGTGCATGGCGTGGCACGTGGATGGGCCAGGAGAGCAGTGTTGCCCAGGAAAGAGATACACTCCACCAGCGGCAGAGGCCCGCTTCCTCCCCCAGAGCCTCCGCCAGCCACCTGCTGTCCTGGGAGGAGAGCACCACCGGGCCAACAGAGCTGCCCCTCTCAGATCGAGACTGGTGGATGCGAGTCGTCATTCAAAATCAAGTAGATCTTCGTATCTGAGAGAAACGAGGAAGGTGAAAGAAAAGCACTGCGATGTGTAACCTGGACAAAGGTCCAGAGCTGACTCTGTAGGAAATGGGTCATTTAGGGAGCGAAGGAGAAGTGCACATACTTCGAAGAATGGGAATGGAGGCTTCATTTATGAAGAAGAACAGACTTCTAGGACAAAAAGCAACCCAACAGTAAGAAAACGTACTTAAAAGCTAAAACGATGACTGGCAAAATATGACATTTGATAAAAGGGCCAGATCACACAATAGAAACAGGGAAAAACGAAATTCATGATCTGGAAGATAAAGTTGAGGGAATCTTTCAGAATATAGAAAAAAAATGATAAGACATGGAACAGTGGGGTGGGGGGTGTTCAGAGGTATAAATTCCAAAAACCACTAATAGGAGTCAAAAGAACAAGCCCCTGATGAATGGATAAGAGGAAATCATCTGAGAGCCAGCACAGGAGCAATCCCCAGGGTGAAGGAAACACAGAACATGTCGATGTGAAAGGGATCCACTGAATATTACACGGGGTGAATGAAGACAGCACCCCCTCTCCCACATCTGGACACGTCCTGACAAAATTTCAGTCGTCTAAATCTAAAAAGCCTCCAGAGAAGGAAAACAAAACTCAGACCCGCACCAGACTTATCATTAGTAGTTCTGCATGACAGTGATTTTGAACCCAAAAATCAGTATCTAGCCAAGCCACCATTCAAATGTGAGGGTAAGCTAAAGACATGTTTGGACAAACAAGAAATCAGAAAGTGTACTATCTAGAGACCCTCTCCAAAACAAATATTTGCTAATATGTCCTAACAAAACAAAATAAGGAAGGAAGGAAGGAGGAAAGGAAGGGAGGGAGGGAGGAAGGGAGGGAGGAAGGAAGGAAGGAAGGAAGGAAGGAAGGAAGGAAGGAAGGAAGTGAGGGAGGGAGGGAGGGAGGAAGAAGGGAGAAAGGAAGGAAGGAGGAAGGAAGGAAGAAGGGAGAGAGGAAGGAAGGAGGGAGGAAGGAAGGAAGGAAGGAAGAAGGGAGGGAGGAAGGAAGGAGGGAGGGAGGGAGGAAGGAAGGAGGGAGGGAAGGAAGGAGGGAGGGAGGGAGGAAGGAAGGAAGGAAGGAAGGAAGGAAGGAAGGAAGAAGGGAGGGAGGAAGGAAGGAGGGAGGGAGGGAGGAAGGAAGGAGGGAGGGAGGAAGGAAGGAGGGAGGGAAGGAAGGAGGGAGGGAGGGAGGAAGGAAGGAAGGAAGGAAGGAAGGAAGGAAGGAAGGAAGAAGGGAGGAAGGAAGGAAGGAAGAAGGGAGGGAGGGAGGAAAGGAGGGAAGGAAGGGAGGGAGGAAGAAGGGAGGAAGGAGGGAAGGAATGGAGGAAGGAAGGGAGGGAGGAGGGAAGGAAGGAAGGAAGGAAGGAAGGAAGGAAGGAAGGAGGAAAGGAAGGGAGGGAGGAAGGAGGGAAGGAAGGGAGGGAGGAAGAAGGGAGGAAGGAGGGAAGGAATGGAGGAAGGAAGGGAGGGAGGGAGGAAGGAAGGAAGGAAGGAAGGAAGGAAGGAAGGAAGGAAGGAAGAAGGAAGGGAGGAAGGGAGGGAGGGAAGAAGATGAAACTGGACACATGAGTGACAATCAAAGAATGCAGTATAAATGCAGTATAATTTCCAGTTACATCTAAATAAATGTGTTTATATTGATGACAATATAGAACAAAAACCTGACATGAAGACTACACGAGGGATCTTAGGGGAATGGGAGAAAGTAATAGACTTTCTTCTATTTCAGAGGGAGCAGAAAAATGCGGATTAGTTCAGGGCACCTGAGTGGCTCAGTCGATTAAGTGTCCAACTCTTGATTTCAACTCAGGTCATGATCTCATGGTTCATGAGATCGAGCCCCACATCAGGCTCTGTGAAGAACCTGCTTAGGATTCTCTCTCTCCCTCTCTCTGCCCCTTCCCCACCTGTGCTCGCTCTCTCTCTCTCTCAAGACAAATAAATATACTTTAAAAAATCACTACATTGTATACCTTAAACTTACAATGTTATATGTCAATCATATCTCAATAAAGCTGGAAAAAATTTAAAATTTTGCCTATCCGGTGGAGAAGAAAAATCTTATGCTTGGTATTAATTCAAATTTTCCTAATTAATAATTATGATGATATAAACTTTATATCTTTATTGCCCATATGACCCTCCTGTGAAATGTCTTTATGATTTTTGCTTATTTTCCTACTGAGTTTTTCCCTTTGACTTTAGGTTAGTAGATCTGCATACATTCTGGATTTTAATTGTGTCTGTAGTTTATGTTTTACATATTTTCTTTCAGCCTTCCACTTATATTTTGCTTTTCCTTATGGTGTCTGTAATTAAATGATAAGCCTTTCCATGCTCAAATCTGTTGGGTTTTTTTCTGTAGGCTTCTGGGTTTCATGTCTTACTTAGGAAGGTCTTTTCCACTTTGAAACAATGAGAAAAATTCTCTTGATTTTTCCAGTGTGTTTAAAATTGGGTAGTTTTCATACCCAAGTCTTTAATCTGTATGGAGTTTAATTTTTTAATGATCTTATGAAAAGATCCAATCAAGTTTTTTACAAATAGACAACTGTCCTAAGACTATTTGATAAATGTTTAATTTATCCCTCACTGATTTACTACACATCAAGTTTTTCGATAAACCTATATTTGTTTTTAGATTTAATTTTATGTTCCACTGATGTATTTTTCTAGTCCGCCAGTGGTACACTCTACTCATGATCACTTTATACGTAGGGCTACTCCCTCACTCCTATTGTGCTAGATGAAATATGTCCCCTCTATTCCCATGCATTTTCTTTTTATATTTATTTGTTTTGGGGGCACCTGGGTGGCTCAGTCAGTTAAGCATCTGACTTCAGCTCAGGTCATGATCTCACGGTTCGTGAGTTCAAGCCCCACATCAGACTCTGTGCTGACAGCTCAGAGCCTGGAGCCTGCTTCGGATTCTGTGTCTCCCCCTCTCTCTGCCCCTCCCCAACTTGTGTTCTACCTCTCAAAAATAAATAAACATTAAAAATGTTAATTAAAATGCTTCGGATTCTCTGTCTCTCTCTCTCTCCCTCTGTCCCTCCCCCACTCATGCTCTGTCCTTCTCTCTCAAGAATAAATAAACATTTAAAAAGTTTTAATTGTACTTATTTGCATTCAAGAAGATATAACCATCATATTTATGCACCCAACATTAGAGCACCTAAGTATATAACATAAATGCTAACAAAACTAAAAGGAGAAACAAATGTCAATAATATTTGGGAATTTTACTACCCCTCTCTCAACAATGATTGGGACCATCCAGGCAGAGAATCAATAAAGAAACAGCAGATATGGGGCACCTGGGTGGCTCGATCAGTTGCACAACTGACTTCGGCTCAGGTCATCATCTCATGGCTGGGCTCCTGAGTTCGGGCCCCGCTTTGGGCTCTGTGCTGACAGCTCAGAGCCTGGAGCCTGCTTCAGATTCTGTGTCTCCCTCTCTCTCTGCCCCTCCCCCACTCATGCTGTCTCTTTCTCTCAAAAAGATAAACATTAAAAAAATTTTTTTAAAAAGAAACAGCAGATCTGAGCAACGCTATAGACCAAATGGACCTAACAGACATACAGAAAATTCCATACGACAATAGCAGAATACACATTATTTTGAAGCGCATCTGGAATGTTTTCTAGGATAGGCCATATGCTCGGCCACAAAACAAATCTCAACAAATTCAAGATGGTAGACATTATATCAAGTATCATTTCTGACCACAATGGAATGAAGCTAGAAATCCGTAACAGGAGGAAAGCTGGGAAATGCACAAATGCATGGAAATTAAACCACACAACCCTGAACAACCAATGAATCCAAAAAGAAGTCAAAATAGAAATAAAGAAATATCTTGAAATAAATGCAAACGGAATCACAACAAACCAAAACTTATGGCTATAGTAAAACAAACAAACAAACAAAAAACAGCCCTAAAAGGGAAGTTTTCAGTGATAAACACATACATCAAGAAAAAAGAAAGATCTTGGGGTACTTGGGTGTCTCAGTCGGCTAAGCGTCTGACTTTGGCTCAGGTCATGTTCTCATGGTTGGTGAATTCATGCCCTGCATCGGGCTCTGTGCAGATAGCTCAGAACCTGCTTCAGATCCTCAGTCTCCCTCTCTCTCTCTACCCCTCCCCAGCTCTCTCTCTCTCTCTCTCTCTCAAAAATAAACATTTAAAAAAAATTTTAAGGAAAAAAGAAAGATCTCAGATAAGCAACCTAACTTTACACCACAAAGAACTTTGAAAATAAGAACAAACTAAGCCCAAAGTTACCAGAAGAAGGGAAATAATGAAGGTTAGAGCAGAAATAAATGACATAGAGAATAGAAAGACAATAGAAAACATGGAGAGAACCAAGGGTTGGCTCTCTGAAACGATAAACAAAATTGGCAAACCTTTAGATAGACTAACCAAGAAAAAAAAAACAGAGAGGACACAAATAAATAAAATTATAAACAAAATTTTTGAATTCTACACTTTGGTTCGTAAACATTTCGTCTCATATGTTATTGGGGACAACATAAATGGCTGGTCCCTTTTGAGAGCAACTGGTGGGGTCTACCTACAATTTAAATGCACAGATGCTTCAAACCCATGATTTGATTTCTTGGTATTTATCCTTCTGTGAACCGAGAGACATGCACAATGCCATTCACCACATCTCTGCTGGGGAAGATAGCTACATAAATTATGGTATCATCTATACTGTGGATTAATAGGATACATTTAACACACTGACATATGCACTGACATAAAAAGATCTGTAATATAAATAATGTAGTGAAAATAAGAGAGTGATAAAATAATACATAGAGCAAAGTCCAACTGACATAAAAATGGTTATTTATACATGTTCACAGTTGTTCTTTCTGGGAAAGAAAAGGGGAAAAAAAGACATATTCTTTATTTTCGTGTTAGATTCTGCATGTTTGAGAACATCTTTCACTATAAGATAGTATCCACATATCGCTTGAGTAAATACAAATTAAAATATCTCTGCTTTCTTTCCTAATTCCTTCTCTTGGAGAAATCGTATTTCCATAAGCTTTATTAATCTTTTCTTATTTCTCTTTAATATGACAAGCATAATTACCAATTTAAAAGTTTCACTGGCTTTATTAAATTATTGTAAATTCAACTTTTTAATCCTAGCGAATTTATTCCGCTTACTTGGGGAGCTATAAAAGGGGGGGAAAAACGTTGCATAACTGCTCAATTTCTTTAGTTTCCCTGGGCCTAAAAAAATCATTAGACATATTTTCTTTTTTTTTTGTTTGTTTTAATTTATTTAGTTTGAGAGACAGAGAGAGAGAGAGAGAGAGCAGTGTGGGAAGGGCAGAGGGAGAAAGAGAGAGAGAGAGAATCCCAAGCAGGCTCTGAGCTGTCAGCACAGAGCCTGATACGAGGCTTGCACTCACGAACCATGAGATCATGACAGGAGCCAAAGTCGGACGCCTAACCGACCGAGCCACCCAGGCGCCCCTGGACATACTTTCGACGGTCATACTATGGCCAGTGGCTATTGATGAGTCTAATCCAGCATACCGATGAGTCAAATGCAGATAATTCTCTCTCTCTTCCATTCCTGAGTCATTGTAGCCACTTACCTCTCATTAGAAGTCACAGTCAAATCAGCTTTTGCACAAAAATAGTCTTCGTGAATATGAACAACTGGCAGTTTTAATACTTAAGCAGGGCATGCAAGTATTATACTTCACAGGAGTTTTTATTAATGCGAGGGGCGCCTGGGTGGCTCAGTCAGTGAAACGTCCGACTTCGGCTCGGGTCATGATCTCGCGGTTCGAGCCCCACATCGGGCTCTGTGCTGACAGCTCGGAGCCCGGAGCCTGCTTTGGATTCTGTGTCTCCGTCTCTCTCTGCTCCTCCCCTGCTCACACTCTGTCTCTGTCTCTGTCTCTGTCTCTGTCTCTCTCTCTCTCTCTCAAAAATAAATAAATATTTAAAAAAAATTTTTTTAATCTTGGATGGAAATAATGGATGTCTTCTCGCATGTTGTCAGAGCAGTATCTCATTTTCTTTATATGTAGGACGCAGCTAATAATACTTGTCCTTGTCCCCTCACAAGATTATAGAAGGATTCACACGAAATACTGAAGAGCAAAGCACTATGCACATGGGAGGTGTGACTATTACATGAGAATCAGCCCATTGATGCCGTACAGGTTCAGTCAACAGAAAGCCAAAATAACTGGGCGCCTGGGTGGCGCCGTCGGTTAAGCGTCCGACTTCAGCCAGGTCACGATCTCGCGGTCCGTGAGTTCGAGCCCCGCGTCAGGCTCTGGGCTGATGGCTCGGAGCCTGGAGCCTGTTTCCGATTCTGTGTCTCCCTCTCTCTCTGCCCCTCCCCCGTTCATGCTCTGTCTCTCTCTGTCCCGAAAATAAATAAAAAACGTTGAAAAAAAATTTTATAAAAAAATTAAAAAAAAAAAAGAAAGCCAAAATAACTATGTAAGCCCTGTGCTTCTCTTTCAAAAAAAACAAAAATTCTAGTATCATAGAGTCACAAGTATACTTGTGTGGGACGATAGCTGTCAGTCTTTGTCACGCTTTGTTATCTTTCGGTCAGCGATGCTCTTTGGTGTTGGAATAGCTGCTTTAGTCTCTTGGCGGGGGGGAAGCTCAGTGCTTTCGGTGCAGGGAAGGGTTTGCAGAGAACAGGGCTAAGCAACAACAACCAGTAGCCGGATGATGATTCAGGGCTTTCCTTTAACTCGATGGAACTTGAAAGCTTTTTAAAAATCTTTCCCTGCAGCAAACATTTTAAATACTAAGACCAGAAAAAAATGAAGTCAGCTTTGAACGTTTTTTCAGGTTGCATGCTCTATTTGTGTTTAAAATAAACTAGAGCCCTGTGAAAGGGAAGGGCGGAGCAGACAGAATCAGGAGAGGAGAAGCCCAGACAGAGATGAGATTTGGAAAAGTTCCGGCCAACCCAGAGCAGAGCTCCAGGCCAAAGAGGAAGAGCTAGAGAGTTCTCCCTTGGCCCCAACAGCCAGGCCCTTGTACCGCTGTCCTTTTCAGTCATCAGCTAGGGCTTACCTGGCAAGACTGTGGCCTTGCCTGGAAGGCTGAGATGTTTCCTGAAGAAGACTGTAAGCTAGCCGCGATCCTTTCCCGTAGGGAGGTCCGGGCACACGCATTCATGGCTGTCACAGAGGTGCCAGAGTTTTGGTGAGAAAGGGCATAAAAACAGAGAGGGGGGCAAACCAGAAGAGACTCTTAATGACAGAGAACAAACTGAGGGTTGACGGAGGGAGGTGGGGGGGAGGATGGGCTAACTGGGTGACGGGCACGAAGGAGGGCGCCCGTTGGGAGGAGCACCGGGTGTCGTATGCAATCATGAACCACCGAATTCTATTCCCGAAACCATGTTACGTTACATGTTAACTAACTGAATTTTTAAATAAAATCTTTAAAATAAAAAAGTCGTCTAGGAGGGCTAATGAGTATATGAGGTAAATGAAGTAGGGTTTCTGGGTTGCCCTAAGGACTCACTTGGAATTAGCGGTCACGTATTTATTAAACAGAAGCCAGTCAGCGCGACTGATTGTGTGCGTCCCCCAATTCATGTTCACCAACAGGTGAACAGTAGGTACGTGGGTGAGCAGCGCATACATCGAGTGGTGGATTTACCAGACTTGGGATGTCTCTATTCGGGTAGACCAGAGGGCCGCATCTGTACAGTCCATTCGGCTCCAAAATTCTAGACTCTTCTTGGGCATAAAGGTAGTATTTCACCCCCATGTCTCCCACACTGATTCCAGGGGAAGGCAAAATGCAGCCCAGGGGCCAAATCCGGGTTGACTGTTTTTGTCAAGAAAACTTTATTGCAACATAGTCAACCCCGTTCGTTTATTGCCTGTGGCTGTTTCCGTCTTACAAGGCAGAGTTGAGTGGTCACAATGGAGGTAGTATGGCCCCCAAAGCCTAAAATATTTACTTTCTGGCCCTTTACGGACAAAGTTGGTCTCTTGATTAGGCTGTGGCTTCTGTGGGTCCCTCCGCAAACTGCTGCTTCAAAGAGCATGACCACCTGGCAAGGACGAGGGGCACAGGAGGGGGCACAAGTGTGACCACAGCTAGATCCCCCGGGCCCTAGCAAATTGCTTCACGTTTAGATGGTGCACGTGCATTTCTGTTGAAAGAATTTGTGTTAAATATGATCTCAGTTTGGTATTCGTTCGTTTGTTCTACAAATATCTAAGCAGCTCGTCTGTGCTAAGTCAGTCTTCCAGGGGCTAGGGATACAGCATATAGTTACGATATCATTATTACTGAATACTTTGTCACAACTAGGTATTTCTCTCCTATTTTCCAAGTGAAAATAATACTATCGGTCCAATATATATACTACCTGCTCATCTATAAATAATGTCCAACGAATAATTCTGTATTAAATAAAACTATACGTAAGCCGACACGTG
This sequence comes from Panthera tigris, assembly GCF_018350195.1. Lineage (NCBI taxonomy): Eukaryota > Metazoa > Chordata > Mammalia > Carnivora > Felidae > Panthera > Panthera tigris. The sequence goes on along the minus strand of NC_056677.1, from coordinate 119,579,780 downwards.
GAAGCGAATGCAGGCTCCTAAAATCCTGCTGAAATGTTTAACGCCCTTTACTTTCACGTGGGGCTTGGCACGCTAAGTTTATAAACAACTGTTATTTCTAGCTCCAGTCTCCGCTGACCTTAACCTTGTCTTGTGGCACTCACTCCGCGGGTGTTTAAGCCACCGGTCACGCGGGTGTGGACTTCGAGAACCAGTGTGGCGGTCACAGCTCACACGCCCTATCGCCTTGCAGAAGTGGGAGCTGAGACCAAAGGGCCAGGCTCAGTACCTACAATTCAGGTGAAAGAAGTTGGCTTGCCACTTCCAGCGGGTTCTGGAGATGGCGGAGGAAAGAGGATTATGGACTCCAGGAAATGGAGACGTCGGGGGTCGTGGAGAAAGGTGAGAGAGAAAAACGTGGAAGGCAGTGCTAGAACTGGGCAAAGGCAGGCTGTTCAGAAGACCAGATCAGGGCTACCCGGGGCCGAGTGAGAAATCGCCCAAGTGCACATCCAACATCAGCATGGACAGTGACACCAGCGCGACGGCCGCTCGGGAAATGCAGGGGTCTCTGACCCCTCCGCCAGAAGGAACATCAGAAGACACAATGGCGGGGACGCTGGGCAAAACCGGACTCTCGCATGGCTCGTCTGGCTTTCGGTCGTTGTCTGCAGAGATGATGGTTGTTGTAGGGTTTCTGCTCATTCAGTTTCTCGCTCCTTAGCAGGGCAAGAAGGAGGTCAGCTGCTCTTGGGGACCGAGTCGTGTCCCCTCCCACACTCGTACGATCAAGTGCCGAAGCCCAGCGTGGCTGTACTTGGATAGAGGGCCTTGACAAGGGTAAGTAAGGTGCAAGGAAGTCATAAGAGTGGGGTCCTAATCCTACAGAACCGGTGTCCTACGAGGAGAAGGGACACAGATCTCTGTCTGCACACTCACAGAGAAGGGGCCATGTGAGGACACAGTAAGGAGGCGGCCATCTGCGAGCCAGCAAGAGCACTCTCACCAGAAATGGAAGCTGCCGGCAAGGACCTCGATCTGGGACCACTGCCCTGCATCTTCTAGGTAAGGATTAACGCCACGCAGAGCTCGACACACGCAGAGAAACGAAGCCACGTCGCCGCGGTCAGGGATAGCTCTGCACCGAGGGAGGGGTTCCCACTGGTCTCACATCGAGGGCCTTCTGCGCGCTGAGGCCGCGAGGCTGTTTCTCGAAACCGTGTCATGCTCGCAGACTGCCACGGGCCACCAACTGTAGGACGACAGCTACAGGACAAACCCCACGGGCCTTGGATTGCCTTACCAACCCCCCTCCAGTCCTGCTCTCGTTTGAAATGTGGGGCCACCACCGGGGTCCCTTTGCGCCCAGACGCTCTAAACCCCAGCTCTGCTTCCTGAATGTGCCTTCGTCTTGTGTGCTTCAGTGACTTTGAGCCATCGCCCTGTCCAGAACGTCCTCCCCCACATCAAGCCTCCGCTCCTCAACTACCTGCCACACCTTCCCCTCCCAGGGCCAGCTCAGGTGTCGCTGTGCTTCAATCTCTCCCACCTTAGGCGGAACTAATTGCTCCCTCGTCTTTGTCCCTACGTACATTTCCCTTTAATAGCACTTGTCACATGAAATTGCAGTTGCTTTTTAGAGTGTCCACCCCCTAAAAGAATGAGTTCTTCAAAGCAGGGAACATAGCTTACTCATCTCTGAGAGGAGAACAATACCAGTTCAATAAGAGCTGCTGAATGAGCGTTCGATGAATTTACATCGACGTTCAGGAAGATCGTTATGAAAGAGCAATGAGGCCCCTTTGGAATAGCTAAATGAATAAGCTGACAGTCTCCTCATGCAAGATTCCTTTCTCTAGCTGAGCCACAGTCATCATCACGAGGATTCAGCTGGCCAGAAGTCACATTTGGATGAGAAGCAAAGTCCATGATTCTGGTCAGCGAGGAGGAGGGATGGGGCCACAGAAGAACTACATGCAAATATCTGCGAATGAGAAGAAAGCAAGCTGACTCAACGGCTCCCTTCTTCGTAAGATGGGAGATTTAGGTGAGGTGACGTCTAAGAGCCTTCCAAAGCCCACAGTCTTTGTACGACTTGCCAGACAGGCAAGAGAACACCCGTCTCCCCGGCCCCGGGTTTATCGTTTCGTGCTTACGACCCGCTCAACAGGCCAACCTTCCACCACCTCCAAGGACACGGTTACCTTGAAAGGGCTGGGGTGAAAGCAGGCTTAGAAAACCCAAAACACCCATTGCAACACTCAGTTACGCAGCTGCCTGCCTGCGCTGCCTTCCTGGACCCAACAAGCCATCAGATTTAATGAACGGGGTCACCTGGGGGCAGCTCCCACACATTTAAACAGCAGCAAGGCCGACAGGCCACTCCTTCCTGGGCTTACTGGGGCCATTGCAAAGTAGACATCAGATTTCCAGCGTGGAACCAAAGCAGTGGTCTTAGAAAACATAAGCTGAGGAGGGTGCCTCTCGGACAGTAGACGTGTCTTAACCAGATAGTCGACCCAGTGTAGATAAATCTACTTTGGAACCTTGGTGATAACTGTCAGATTAAACTGCTCACTGCTTAACTACTTCACATCGAGGGTAGAGACCCCATTCTGGGAGATTTTCACTTCGGTGATAAGCGAACTATCATCATCTAAGCCGTGTCTGGGCGAGCTATTAAAACCAGAATCCTCGGGGCGCCTGGGTGGCTCGGTCGGTTAAGCGTCCGACTTCGGCTCGGGTCATGATCTCACGGTCCGTGAGTTCGAGCCCTGCGGCGGGCTCTGTGCTGACAGCACAGAACCTGCTGGGGATTTTTCTCTTCCTCTCTGTCTCTGCCCCTCCTCGACTTGTGCTCTCTCGATCTCTTTCTCAAAAATAAATAAACATAAAAGAATTTCATATGAAAAAAATCCTACAAACCCACTCCCTCCACACACCCTTACCCTGTCAGTACCGCCTGGGTGTCTATGGGAGACGATACGTGCTCCTTACCCTGGTGCCCAAGACCATGTGTGACTTGACTTCTTTGACCTTTGCGGCAGCACTCACCCCGGCTCCTCCCCGTCCTGGTCTTGACTCTGCAACAACTCAACATCCTTGTTGGCTCCCCTAAGTGTGATCTCGTCACACTGACTTCAATAAGCCTTCCTAGAGAGCCCCTTTCAGAACCAATCTCTCCATTCGCTCTCACCCTTACCGCTACTAGTAGAGTCCCGGGCACATCCTTCCTTGCATTTAGAGGACCTCTTCATATGTGTCTCCCCATTAGATTGTAAGTTTGGGAATCCCCAAGATTCCTTGCAGGGAGCTCGGCATATAATACATGCTCAATAAAGTCTATGTGTTTGCATTTTAATTGAGACCGTAGGTCGGGGAGAGGGCACGAAAGATCTTGCTGTGCGGGGGCTCTGGGGAAAAAAATGCAAAGCAGCCGACACAAGTCTGTATGGCCCTTCTGGTCTGCATATTTCCCCGCCTCTGAGACCCAATACTCTCGTCCTGGCAGACCTAGATTCCCCTAACGTGCTCTGCACACCCCAAAAGTTACCTCTTCCCCGCTCCCATCTCAAATCTGCTTCCAAGCCTCCATTCTCTGAGTAGCTGATCTCAGTTGGGCATTAAGGAGGGAAGCACTTTGTTTCAGGGAATACCGGCAGGGGTACAGGTGCTGGGGCAGACCTTCGCACATACCTACTGAACGCCCCCAGGAAAGAGTTCATGGGAAGCCATGAATGCGATTCAGAGTAGTGCTTGCCAGCATATCAACTACTGGTTCATTTCTCTCCTCTTGCCAAATGAATGAATGCTCTTAGGAGAGTGTATTGGATTCAACCACAAAAACCTGTTCCTTCTAGAAATTGGTTTTCTCCATACAGGGGCTGGGTCATTAAAAAACCCAGGCAATAGTTCATTAATCTAGTTGGCGTCTTCTAGTTAGTCCCAGTTAGCTATACACAGCGGCTGCAGACAGCTCTATGGAATAAGCTCGGAGTCAGAAGACTGGGTTTAAGTCTTGTCTCCACCAAAGAATGTCATTTTAGGTCCTCCAGAATGGGGATACCAAGACAGAGTCAGAAGTGCAAAGGGTTTATTGGCAGTAGCCACTGTGATATAAAAGGGGGAACAGAGGGCGGGACTAGGCGTAGAAGCTTTCCGAGAACAACACAGGTATGGTATGTGTGAAAGGAGGGAGGAAGGAAGGAGGGGTGGTTACAAAGAGCCTCAGGTTGTGGTGTAGGTTTTAGAACGTCTCATCCAGCCCAAGAGGGAACTCCAGAGTGGTAGCTGGAAATAGCCAGACCCTAGTATGCCACTGTGCTCAGTCACTGGCTAGAGCCGCCCAAGCAGATCCTGTCCCAGGCTTGAACGCCCCAGTGGAGACCAAAGGCGCTGCATGTGGAGGTTGTCAACTGAAGGCCCTCCTTAAAGAAAGTTGTCTCGGGCGCCTGGGTGGCCCAGTCGGTGAAGCATCCGACTTCGGCTCAGGTCATGATCTCACGGTTCGTGGATTCGAGCCCCGCGTCGGGCTCTGTGCTGACAGCTCGGGGCCCGGAGCCTGCTTCCGATTCTGTGCCTCCCCCTCTCTCTCTGCCCCTCCCCCACTAGTACTCTGCCTCTCTCTCTCTCTCTCAAAAATAAATAAACATTAAAAAAAAGAAAGTTTCTCTTAAAAAATCTGAGTGGCACACTCAGACTGCCACGACTGCCACACAAGTGGATTCCTTTAATCTTACCTCGTTTCTACTTCCTCTTCTGCAAAATGGTGGGGGGGGGGGGAGACGTAGCAATCATACGGATCCAATAAACCAACCTGGCTCGCAGATTGGTCGGGTTTGCTTGCGCAGAGAGTAGGGTTTTGTGTACAGAGCAGGCTTCCGAGAGAAATGCAACTGAGGTGACGTCTTACAAAGTGGAAGGGTGACAAAGTTTTGGAAGTCATTTGGAGTGTGTGCGCACACACACAACACACGCGTGCATGTTTAATCACACAATAGCTCACTGTATCTTTGTAATTGCGTAACTTCCCAGCCGCTTTTTTTTAAGTTTTGTTTCCTTGGGGAGAGAGTGGCATGATCTGAGCTGAAACCAAGAGTCAGGTGCTTACCTGACTGAGCCACCCGGGCACCCCGCTTCCAAGGCACTTTGATATACATTAATTTGCTTCTCACAACACTGTAGACCCATGTTTTGCTCTCCCTATTTCAAAAAAAAGAAAGCTAAGGCTCAGAGAGGTTTAGGTAAATAGCTCAAGGTTGCAGAGCTGGTGACAGGACTATGTTTCAAATCTAGATCTTGATTCCAAATCCATTGTCTTTCCTACGAGTTTACAAAAAATAGACCTAGTGGCAGAATGAGGCAAAAATCCACATGACAGCTGACCTGGGACTTGCAGGGGACTTTTCAGATGTACGTGTCAACAACACCAAGGGCCGAGCCTACTTCGAGATTCTGTTATGTAGCACTTGGTTCGCTGAAAAGGTACACGCCAACAGATGTGTCCTTTCAATCTGTACTAAAGACTCCGAAGGATTCTTGGACCTTTCGTGCAAGGAGTCAGCAATAGAATGTTACTGTGACAGCTCTCCTGAGATGCCATACAAGTCTCCTATTTAAAGCAGACAATTCAATGCTTTTTAGTACACTCACAGAGTCGTGCGCCCATCGCCGCTATCGATTTTCATTACAATCGTTTTCGTCACTAACCTCCCTCGCACCAAAGACAACCTCACGTCTATCGGCAGTCTTTTGTGCCCGGCTTCTTTTACTTGGCAGAATGTTTCCCAGGCCCAGCCATTGTGTAGCGTACCGTTCATGTTGTAGCGGTATCTCACTCATTTTTGTGGATAAATGCTATTCCATAGTATCGGTCCACCATATTCTGTCCATTCATTCATCAGTAGGTAGACACTGGGTCACCTTCCACTTTGGGGCTACAGTGGATAACACTTGGATTATGAACATTCATCTACAAGTTTTAGTGTCAACATATGCTTTATTTTTTTAAGTTTATTTATCTGTTTTGAGGCAGCGAGAGAGAGAGGGTGAGTGAACATGAGCAGGGGAGGGGCAGAGACAGAGAGAGGGGGAGAGGGAATCCCAAGCAGGCTCCATGCTGTCAGTGCAGAGCCTGATGAGGGGCTCGAACTCACAAACTGGGAGATCACGACCTGAGCCGAAATCAAGAGTTGGTCACTTCACCGCCTGAGCCACCCTGGCACCCCTCCACATATATTTTAATTTCCCTTGGACACATACCTGGGAGTGGCTGTGCTGGCTCCTATAACTCCGTGTCCAACCTTTTAAGGGGCAGCAATAGACCTACGAGGTCCTTGGAAACGAGAACTTATTAGAAAGGCCACCTCATTCTGCAGTAAGACAGGGAACGACTTTGCATCCTAGGACTGGCCGAAGTCATTGACATCTCCTAGATCTGGCCCGGTGGCTTCAGTTGTCCTCAGCTCTGGGGATACGACATGCTGCCATTTCTAAAGTTCTCGTTCATGTTCTTCAATAAGTCTAGATGCCTTCTCGTCTCAGGGCTTTCACGCTTGTTGGTTCTTCTACCAAGGGACACCCGTCCTCTATATGCTCGCACGGCTCGCTTCTTTGCGTCATTCTCACTTCAGCTCGAATAGCATCCCTCAGCCAACCTAAAGCAGATCCCACTCAGCCATTCGCTGTCCTCTTACCTCGTTTTAATGTTCTCTATACCACTTACTGCCATCAGACCTACTCTATATACATTTATACATATAGTGTGAACGTATATATTATATACTATAATACAGGGGCACCTGGGGGCCTCAATCGGTTAAACAAATGGCTCTGAATTTCGGCTCAGGTCATGATCCCAGGGTTGTGGGATCGAGCCTCGCAGCGGGCTCCGTACTAAGCGTGGAGCCTGCTTAAGATTCTCTCTCTCTACCTCTCCCTGGCTGGTGCACGTGTTCTTTCTTTCTGGCAGACAAACAAACAAACAAACAAACAAGCAAACCATATAGTAGCATATACTTCCTCAAAACTGACCACTATTGCCTGCTCTGTGAAATGGGTCTGAGCACTTTAAATAGGTTTCCTCTCAGCAGGCATGATGCTAAATGTAGTCAATAGAGGGCGCCGGACGGACACGGGCAGAGAAAGGCATTTCGCTTCCCGGTTTCTGTCGCTCTCTTGCTAGGTTCCCTCAGCACCAGTAGCTTCCACCCCTGCAGCTCCCCCACTGCCCCCCTCCGTCCGTGGGCACCTTTCCCAGAGCCCAGCCCCCACACCGCACCAGACTCCCTGGTGCCCGTCTCTCGCAGCACGGACGGGTTTCCCGGCACCCAGATCCCGTGACGCTTGCGCCTCCAGCGTCTAGTTCCTGCAGGGCGTTTGGCCAACATCACCCCACTTGCGGATCGTTGCCTACGTGGTTTCTATTGGGGGGGTGGAAGTGACGGTCCAAAGAAAAATCCTGTAATTAGGTTTTGGTTCGGTTTCCTCTCCACCTCCCAACTTTTTCGAAGTGTAATGGACAAATAGTGCATATGTCTAGGTGTACGAGTGTATGTTTTGATAGAGTATACATCGTGAAATAATCACCAATACTAAGCTCATTAACATACCTAGCATCTCACATAGGCAACCACTACTCTCTGTTTTCAATGAGCTCAATGTTTTTAGACTCCACGCATAAGTGAGATCATACAGTATTTGTCTTTCTCTGCCTGACTTATTTCACACACTACACACACACACACACACACACACACACACACACGCGCGCGCGCGCGCACGCGTTACTTTTTTTCCTATCCATTTATCCAGCCAAAGCTGGACCACAAGACAGACAGAAACAACTTTGGCCAGTGGTTTGGCCCTGCACTTAATGGATGCCAAACAAACAAATACAGGATCTAAGAACACTCACAGCAAAGACAGAAGGGTTGGTGAGGAAGTACAGAAGGCCAAACCGTTTTTATCTTTGCTTATTTATTTGCTATCTGTTTCAGTCTGACCTAGTTTGTTTTCAGGCTAGTTAAATAGGCAGCATTTTCCTACACTCTCCACAAGCTATCTGTTAAAACACATAAATGAGAAGGACCACAGAATTGACATTTCTTGTGAAATGTTCAATATAATGCTGTCTTTTCACAATAGCGAGATGAGAAAAAAGGCAACCTTGAACCGAAGACAGAAATCAAATAACCATGAGATAAAGTATTACTTCCTGTTGACATTTTATAACACTTAATTTACCTTTAGAAAGGTCAAATGATCTGTTCTCCTTTATTCAGCATGTCCTCCTTGCTTTCTTTTGAAAGGACTCCTCTCTCTCCCTCCCAGAATCTCTCGACACAAGGTAATAGCTTAACTAAAATGAAAGTGAGAAAGGAGGTGAGGCACCACATATGGAAAACGCGCGCTATTTCTCAGGATACCTGAAATTAAGGATTCTAAAATATTTAGTCTTTATTCTCATAACAACCATAACTGCCAGAATACCTACAAGATAGAGCAATTTGCATCTCTCCAGTTCATGGAGCCCTTTTGCAATTTAATCCGTAGACACATAAAACGTTATAGCTGGAAGACTCCTGAGCGATCACTAACCCCAGTGTTTCATGGAAACACTCAGAGATCTGCAAGCATGTCCTAAGGGTCCAGGTGGTAATGGTGGCCATCGCGTCTTTTTCCATTTCTGTTTTGAAAATTCAGTCCACTATATAACTTAAGAAACCAAACAAAGGAATACAGGAAAAAAGAGATCAACAAAATAACAGACTCTTAAATACGGAGAACAAACTGGTGATTGCCAGAAGGGTGGTGACAAGGGGCGGAGGGGGGAGGAGTGAAATAGGTAAAAGGGATTAAATGCATACTGATAAGATAAGATAAGATAAGATAAGATAAGATAAGATAAGATAAGATACAAGGCACCTGGGTGGCTCAGTTAGTTGAGCATCCAACTTTGGCTCAGGTCATGATCTCATGGCTTGTGAGTTCGAGCCCAGGGTCAGGCTCTTTGCTGACAGCTCAGAGCCTGGAGCCTCTTCAGATTCTGTGTCTTTCTCTCTCTCTCTGTCCCTCCCCCGCTCACCATCTGTCTCTCAAAAATAAACATTTAAAAAAAGTTTTTAAAGATTAGATAAGGTAAAAAACAGTACACTTATTGTGATGAGCTCTAAGTAATATATAGAATCGCTGAATTGCTATATTGTACACCTGAAAGTAATACGTAACACTGTATATCAATTATACTGGAATTCTGTTTTTTTCAATCAGTCCATTATAAAATAATTATTTTACTATTTTGTTTCCATTTAAATAAGTATCAGGTGGGAGTGCAGTGGTTGATTAATAGATGAGCTTGCTCATGAAGCATCTCGATCTATCAACACCAGCTGATGTCAGGGTTTTGGTTAGTACTGTTTTTATCCTTATCATACATGTTTAATTTCCATCTTTGATATACCAGGTTAAAGACAGAAAACATAGGGAACACTGATGCTGATATACAGCACGTGACTGAGGAGCCTAAAAATGGTAATAATTCTTCCAATTTGCCTTCTGAAGATCTATGACTTTTGATTAATCAACATTTGCAGAAGAAACATGACACCATCTCTAAGACTTCAAAAGCCACCCTTGAAAGAGACAATAAAGTAATGAATATATAATGTGCCTATTCATTTATTAGGAATAAAAACGACCCCCATCCAGAAAGTGCCATTTGCAGAGAAATGCTTTCAAAAAGCAGCCTGAAGCTTTCCCTCTTATGTCAATATTTAGCAACTAATATACATCACGGAAATCAGCCCCAGAATAGCTAACACAATATGGAAGAATTACAAAGTCAGAGGACTGATGCTACCTGACTTCAACACTTACTATAAAGTTACAGATAACGAGACAGTGTGGTGTTGGAGAGAGGAGACAAACAGGTCGAGGAGACAAACAGGTCAAGGGAACAGAATAGAGAGCCCAGAAATAGACCCAAATACATAGTCAACCGATCTTTAACAAAGGAACAAAGGCAATACAATGGAGCCAAGATAATCTTTTCAACAAATGGTCTGGAACAACTGGGCATCCACATGAAAAAAAAAAAGAATGTACACTCAAACTTTACAACCTTCACAAAAATTAACTCAAAATGGATCACAGACCTAAATGTAAAACTGAAAATTATAAAATTCCTAGAAGATAACATAGGAGAAAACTTAGATGATTTGGGATATAATGATGGCTTTTTAGAAACAACACCAAAGACATGACCCATGAAAGAAATGCTTGGTAAGCTGGACTTCATTAACATGAAAAACTTCCCTGTGAAAAACGCTGTCAAGAGAATGAGAAGACAAGCCACAGTCTGCCAAAAAATATTTGCACAAGACACATATGATAGATTTGGATATATCCAAAAAATACCAAGAACTTTTAAAACTCAATAATGAGAAAACTGACAACTTCATTTAAATATTGGCTGAGGACCTGAACAGACACCTCACCAAAGAAGATATACAGGGGCACCTGGGTGGCTCAGGCAGTTCAGTGTCTGACTTCAGCTCAGCTCATGATCTCATGGTTCATGGGTTTGAGCCCCACATTGGGCTCTGTGCTGACAGCTCAGAGCCTGGAGCCTGTTTTGGATTCTGTGTCTCCCTCTCTCTCTCTGCCCCTCCCCTGCTCATGCTTTCTCTCTCTCTCTCTCTCTCTCTCTCTCTCTCTCAAATAAACATTTTTTAAAAAGAAGACGAAGATATACGATGACAGAAAAGCCTATGAAAAGATAATCCATAGGTGTCATCAGAATAATGCAAATTAAAAGAGCAATGAGCTAATCCAAAACCCTGCCGACCACCAAATCCTGGCAAGGATGTGGGACAAAAGGAACTCGCATTCATTGCTGGTGGGAATGTAAAATGGTACAGCCACTTTGGAAGACGGTTTGGTGATTTTGTACAAAACTAAACATACTCTTCCCGTACAATCCAGCCATCACACTCCTTGGTATTTTCCCAAAGGAGATGAGAATTATGTCCACAGAAAAACCTGTACGTGGATATTTATAGCAGTTTTATTCATAATTGCCAAAACTTGGAAGCAACCAAGATGCCCTTCAGTAAATGAATGGATAAGTAGACTGTGGTCCCTCCAGGCAATGGAAAATCATCCCGTGCTAAAAAGAAATCCAGCCATGAAAAGATACGGAGGAACCTTACATGCATAATCCTAAGTGAAAAAAGGCAACCCAAAAAGGCTACAAACTGTGTGATTCCAACTGTATGAGATCCTGGAAAAGGCAAAGCTATGGAGACAATAAAAAATCAGTGGTTGACAGGGGCTGGTGGGAGCAAAAAAAAAAAACGAATCGGTAGAAAACGGAAGATTTTTAGGGCAGTGAAAATACACTGTATGATACTGTCATACTCTGTATGGATACATGTCATTATACTTTGGTCCAAACCCACAGAATGCACAACACCAAGAGTGAACCCTAAGATAAACTGTGAATTTTAGGTGATTATGACGTGTTAATGTAGGGCCGTCAGTTGTAACAAATCCAACACTCTGGGGGATGTTGACAATGGGGGAGGCTATGATGTGTGGGGACGATGGATATATGAGGAATCTTTGTGGTAAACCTAAAACTGCTCTAAAACGAGTCTTCAAAAATAAATTGATACGTACAGAGTGCAAGATTTTCAAATATCTATCAATCAGTAATCCAGACACTTTAAAATAACTTAAGACATTTCTCAGGCAAGGTATGAAACCGGGAGAAAACTGGAGAAGCTCATACTATCAGAGAAGAGTTGGATTTTCCATGGAAAGAAGCTATCGTCAGCTCTCTGGTAGCAATTTGGTGAAGAAATTGGACACGGCGCCCTTTTCCATAACACATTATCTCGAAGCGCATATGGTACGAATACAACTGTTGAGTTTCTCATAAGACAAGTGAAATAAAACTCCCTATTATGATTTGTAGTCAGATGAGGAAACTTACGTTTCTACTTTGGCCATTTTAACATGCACTCAGTCCCCAAATCAAACATAATATATTATGCATTTTTAAGATTATCTGTCAACAGAGTGGAAGAAAAAGGGCTTGAAAATGATAGTTTTGCCTACCCATCTCACTTTTCTTCAGGAGTTAAAGGAGATTCAGAGAGGGGAAGCGACTTGTCCAAAGTGAGAGTCCACACAGTGAGAGTAAAGGCAGGACGAGGAGTCAGTTTTCTGCTTCCCTAGACCCATACTGGTCCCACGGCATCTTCCTGAAACCCAGAGTAAAAGTCCACTGGAGACTCTTTAAGGGCTCTCCTTCTGAGCGCTCATTTTAAACAGTATTTTTCTAGCTTCAAAGTGTAAATTTGCCCATCTCACTGGTAGAATCAACTCAGATATTGGGGTCCCTGGCCGGCTCCCTTGGGAGAGCGTGTGACTCTTGATCTTGGGGTCGTGAGTTCAAGCCCCATATTGGGTAGAGAGATTCCTTAAAAACAAATAAACTTTAAAAAAATGAAAATGCACATGCTTTAAAAAAAAAATAATTCCGACATTGCTCACCCCTTTTGCTCCTGGGAGCCGCACACGCGGAAGGGGGAAGAAGAAGGGTGGAGGGTAGCAGATTAAAGGCAAGCTAATAAAGGCGAGTGGCCACAGGGCTTCTCTGATTATCCAAACGTAAAGGAATAAGAGCCCATAGAAATGACAAGGTGAACGGAAAGGAGGGGAAATGTGGGAGGGATGGCTGGAGACCCGACAGGATTCGGTGAGTATCTGCAAGCGGCCGAAAAGACAGAAGTCAAACAGGATTCCGAGTGTTTTCACCGAGATGCCTAGGAGGCTGGAAGACAAATGCAAAGAGGGAGAGAAGGAGTAGGTTGAGGACTGAGCCTCAAGGGAAGGTGTGCCAGATCCTGCTGCTGATAATCAGCCCCGTCACTTCTTTCTCAGAGGAGGGAGGCTTGGAAACTATATTCCCCAGATTGCCTTGCCATCGGGCTTCTGCGAGATTTGGAAGGCAAAACCCAAGGAGAAGCAGGAGCAGACGGCAGACGTGAAGTTTGCAGTGCTGCAGGCTGCCGGGAGCACGGCTGACAGCTTCTCACCACGCGTCCCGATTCCCTCAACTCTCCCGACCGTCGCCCCATTCCGAGGGTTACATAAGCATGATGTTCCCTGGACTGTATCCTCCTGCGAGAATACCTGCGGTGGTGTCTAGCTTTCTGGCCAGACTCTGACCGATGCTGACCCTCACTAGTCAAAGCGTGGCTCCTGGGCCAGCAGCCCCGGCATCATCTGGGAGCTCGTTAGAAACTCCGAATCTCAAGCCCCACTCCACACCTACTGAATTCAAACCTGCATCTTAACAAGATGGCCGGGTGATTGGGAGGTGAATTCAAATTTGGAAAGACTTGCCAGAGAGCCGGTGGAGGGCGCGACCTCTACCGGCGTTCGCAACTCTAAGACAACCCCTAGGGTGGTGGCTATTTTGCAAGTGTTACTTCTTGAAGTATCTTTATTTTCCACTGGACTCTGGTACTCTAGAGCTATGATGACCGATGCAGTAGCCACACTAGCCCCGAGTGCCTACTGTGCACCTGAAACGTGGCCAGCCCAAACTGACACGTGCTGTCGGCATCAAATCCACAATGGATTTCAAAGACTTACAGCAAAGAAAGGAATCCAACATATCATGTTAATATTTTTGCTTCTTTAAAAGTAGTTTTTTTCAGGGGTGCCTAGGTGGCTCGGTCGGTTAAGCGTCCGACTTCCACTCAGGTCATGATCTCGCGGTACGTGGGTTCGAGCCCCTCGTCGGGCTCTGTGCCGACAGCTTGGAGCCTGCTTCGGATTCTGTCTCCCTCTCTCTCTGCCCCTCCCCGGCACTCTCTCTCTCTCTCTCTCTCAAAAATAAATAAATGTTAAAAAAAATTTTTAAATAAAACACACATATTTTCTTCATCTGGCTGATAGATGGATGACTTTTCTTTATAATTATTCAACTCTACATATATATCTTATATATTTTTTTTCTGTATGTACATTTGACAAGAGAAGAAAGGTGAAAATATGATCAGGTGTAGGTGCCTGGGAGGCTCAGTCGGTTAAGTGTCTGACTCTCGGTTTCGGCTCAGGTCATGATCTCACGGTTCATGAGTTTGAGCCCCAAGTCGGGCTCCCCACTGACAGCGCAGAGCCTGCTTGGGATTCTCTCTCTCCCTCTCTCTCTGCCCCTCCCCTACTCATGCTGTCTCTGTCTCTCTCAAAATAAAGAAATGAATAATTTGTTTTAAATGCGATCAGGTATGTAAAAATGCTTTCAAAGCAAAACCGTTACACACTTGCTACACATTACTATAAAAAATAAATCACGACCTTTTTATAACAAGCCAACATAATAAGTAAGGGGGCCGTGTTATGTGGGCCATTTACTTAAGGCCAGTCAATCAAAAGGCACTTACTGAGGACCAATTTTTGAGGCTAGCCCTGTAATAATATGTGATTTTTCCATGAGATCGTTCTTACACAGCCATCAGTTCCGAATCCTGTTTACTTTGATGTTAGGTAGTATATGTTTCTAAATAATTCCCAGGAACTGCAACATGATACCCTAATACTCATTTTGGAAGCTATTCTAGCATATGCTGCCTTCAAATTTACTACAAGAAAACTGTGAATGAAAGCTTTATAATTACTGCAGTATCATGTATAGCTTATATTGTCCATGGATAAACTTTGCCTGTTTTCTATAGGTTTTGGCTAGTTTTTTTCTCGTTAGGATTTCGCAGTATTTTTTTTAAACCCTCAAGAGTCAAAAGTCGTTCCGAATTTCATGTTTTCAAGCTGACTTTTAATATATTATCCGTCTGATTGTCTTTGTGTCATCTAAATCAAAATGTAAATCATCATCACCTTGTTCATTTCTTCTGCAACATCTATGGTTGGAACGTATGCTTTCTGTGTTTTCTGTCCTTTCTGGTTGTTTATGAAGCAGAGCAACAACGTCTCCTTTCTTTCTGCATTTTGCACAAACTTCAAACGCACAGCCACGTAGCCTACACATTATGTGATAAGAATCCTTCGCCAACTTTTCTAAACACGTACCATACTTTTTAGGCTTTGACAACACTTTGTATTTGCTGTGTTTTGCACACCAGTCCAGAACTTCTTTATGGCATTGACAAATTCCACCATGAAGCTTTGCATTAATTTTCTTGGTCTGAACACTCTTAGCAAACTTGTCATTTTTGAAGCTATATGTAATTCTGGGGCAACTGAGGCCTGGGATGAGCCACGTTCCCTTTCTGGGAGCTCATCCTTGAAACCACAATCACCTTGCGTCGGGACAAGAAAGACAGAGAAAACCAAGGTGCCAAGAGCTACCCCATGGAGTCCACGCTTCTGTCCTGATGTATTCTTTTATAGTTGTGATATATCAAGTGGTGATCTGTTGGCTATATCGAGTTAAATAATAAGTTTCAGAAAGTCAGTATCTCCTGTTGCTTTTTATCTCTCTTAACGTAGCGACTAGAAAATTGAAAATTGCATATGTAGCTCACATTCTATTTCTTTTTTTTCCCTAGCTTTATTGAGATATGGCTGGCATATAACATTATGTAAGTTTAAGGCATACACGGAGATGACTGATAGACATATATCGTGAAATGTTTTCCACAATAAGGTTAGTGAACACATCTTCACCTCAAATGATTACAATCTTACTGTTGCTATGGTAAGGATATTATTACAGCTCTACTCTCATAGAAACTTTAGACACCCTTGGGGCGCCTGGGTGGCTCAGTCGGTTAAGAGGCCGACTTCGGCTCAGGTCATGATCTCGCGGTCCGTGAGTTCGAGCCCCGCGTCGGGCTCTGTGCCGACAGCTCAGAGCCTGGAGCCTGTTTCGGATTCTGTGTCTCCCTCTCTCTGACCCTCCCCCGTTCATGCTCTGTCTCTCTCTGCCTCAAAAATAAATAAACTTTAAAAAAAAAATTTTTAAATAAAAAAAAAAAAGAAACTTTAGACACCCCAAACCATCTTGTAACTGAAAGTTGTACCCTTTGACCAACATCTCCCCATTTTCCCTACCCCTCAGCCCCTGGCAACCACCTCTACTCTCTTTGAGTTCAATGTTTTTAGGTTCCACATATAAATGAGAACATACATTATTTGTCTTTCTCTGCCTGACTTCTTTCACTTAGCGTAATGCCCCCAAGGTCCATGTGGCAAATGGCAGGATTTCCTTCTTTTTATGGCTAAATAATATTCCACTGTGTGTATGTGCATGTACATACACATTTAGGTACATCTACGTGTATGTGTGTGTGTGTGTGTGTGTGTGTGTGTGTGTGTATCATATTTTCTTTTCATTCATCTGTCTATGGACACTTGGGTTGTTTCTGTATCGTGGCTATTGTGATTAATGCCACAATAAACTTGGAAGAGCCCATATCTCTTGGAGATCCTGGTCTCATTTCTTTTGGAAATATACCTAGAAGTGGGATTGCTCAATCATATGGTAGTTCTATTTTTAAGTTTTTGAGGAAACTCCACCCTGTTTTCAATAGATGTTCTACCATTTTCCACTCCCACCAACAACGTGCAAGGCTTCTCTTTTCCCCACATCCTCGCTACTACTTATTATCTTTTGTCTTTTGGATGCTAACCATTCTAACAGGTGATGTCTCATTGTGGTTATCACTTGCATTTGCCCGGTGATTAGTGATGTTGAGCATCATTTTGTGTACTCGTGGCCATTTGCATGCCTTCTTTGGAGAAATATCTTTTCAATTCCTTTTGCTCCTTTAAGTTTATGTTTTTATTTAAGTAATCTCTACACCCAATGTAGAACTCGAACTCACGACACTGAGATCAAGAGTTGCATGCTCTGCCGACTAAGCCAGCCAGGCTCCCACCTCTGGCTCATTTTTAATCAGCTTCCATTTCACTATTGAGTTGTATGCATTCCTGATACACTTTGGCTATTAACCCCTTATCAAAAATATGGTTTACAAATGTTTTCTCCCGTTCCATAAGTTGCCTTTACATTTTGTTGGTATTTTTTTTTTTCCTTTTGCTGTACAGAAGCTTTGTAGTTTGCTGTGGTCCCACTTGTTGATTTTTGCCTTTGTTGTTTGTGCCTTTGCTGTCAAATCCAAAACTCATTGCCGAGACAAACGTCGAGAAGCTTTCTCCCCAATGCTTTCTTGTAGGAGTTTTATAGTTCAGGTCTTATGTGGGAGTCCTTTATCCATTTCTAGTCAATGTGAGTGGCGTAAGATAGGGACCCAATTTCATTCTTTTCCGCCACGTTATGTTTCTATTAGACGCTGCTGTCCTAGAGACCTGGGTAGGGACTTAGTCATAGCTGAATCCCCAGCACCGTGCACTCCAGCACTCAGTACTAAATTGCTAAATGGAGATGAAAACGCCCAAGCTCTCCAGTCAAAGCAGATTTCTCTTATTTTCCTGAATCCTCACATAACTTAATATGTTCACTTCCTTATGCCTGATTACACGCAATTTAGAACTTCCTTGGCATAAATTCACGTTATTAATCATGTCATATGTATAAGTGCTGTTGCTACCATTGGACATCCTGTTATTCCTGTTATGCCTAGCACAATGCTACGTACACAGTAGGACCAGATTTAAGTTCCTGTGAAACTGGTGGTGTTTCTAATCCTCTGCCTGTGGTGAACTTTGCTACCACCGTAATAAAAGCTCAGTCTATATATGACATGTGAGGCTGACTTACTCGAAGACTATCTTTGACAGAAATGTGGCCCCATGATATTAAATTACCCCATTGAGGGGCGACTGGGTGGCTCAGTTGGTTAAGTGTCTGACTCTGGATTTTGGCTCAGGTCATGATCCTAGGATCATGGGACCGAGCCCCACATCGGGCTCCACACTGAGCATGGAACCTGGTTAAGACTCTCTCTCCTTCTCCTTCTCTCTCTCTCTCTCTCTCTCTCTCTCTCTCTCTCTCTCCCCCTATCCTTCTGCTCCTCATGCGTGCTCTCTCTCTCACAAGATGAATTAGCCCATCAAGATATTAATGCATTCAACAAATGTTTGACATCTACTGTGTTCCAGGATTAAGCCCTCATTTACAACCACTAACCCAATTACATTCTTTTTCATGTCTGTTAAAAAACAATGAATAAAAACATGATAATCCTGAACTCTCATGCTTTTTGTTTTTTAGAACCACATACAGTTTTTATTTCCTAAAATGTGCATGTTTCTTTTTTTTAAGTTTATTTATTTATTTTGTGAGAGAGAGAAAGAGAGAGAGAGAGAATGAATGGGAGAGGGGCAGAGAGAGAGGGGGACAGAGGATCCGAAGTGAGCTCCGTGCTGACAGCAGAGAGCCCGATGCGGGGCTTGAACTCCCCAACCGTGAGATAATGACCTGAGCCAAAGCTGAACGCTTAATCGACTGAGCCACCCAGGAGCCCCAAAATGTGCGTGTTTCTATATTCCTTCTATTCAGAGTTACTTTTTACAAATATATTCATTTTATTTCGTTGTCTTGATTCCCAGTAACATAGATTGGCTCAAAGGAGAAAAGAAGAAATGGGTTGAAGAGCCTTTCTTAAGAGCAAGTCAGAGCTTGGTGGAGGGGACTTAAATGGACTTCATGATCAATAATTTGTCTCAAAGTTTCTCCATTTCTCACTTTCCCCTTAAAAAATGAAAGAGCTACAGTTTGATCTTCACCTTTGACATACAGTAATTTAAACATCAAGGAGAGATTTTAGTAATGGGTTTCACACTTTTGAGGGGGGAAAAAAGGTTCCCCATAGCTTTGTTGGCAACAGATCAAAGCCCTGAATCAAAATAACCTAGATAAACTGCCCGTGGAGTTTACCCGTGAGGTCCAGGGTCTTTGCTCAAAATAAGACTTTACTTAGGTCAACGTATTTCTTTAGAGAGATAATAACCTGATTCGTCGGTTAAGTTGACCAACAAAAAGCCCGTATGTAGATTTTTAAACTTCCCCCAAAGCCCAACATGGCTGAAGTCCTATCTGTTCATCCACAGTCTTCATAGCACATGCTCTGCGGGGAAAACTTTCTCTGTTCTCTTGTATATCATGCTCAACTGTCATGTGGTGACTCCCTCAAAGCTTTCATCTACCGTCTGGCTTCAGGGTAGAGACTCCTATATTTCTGTCCGTTGCGGGTGGCCAACTTGGGACTTGAGAAATCTTTCAATTCTGATTTATTCTTTCTCTATACAACACACACAACGATGGATGTATACATATTTAATATGTGTATGCAATTCCTAATATGGGTTGGATCTCTGAGAGGCCAGCTTTTTTTTAAGGTTTTTCTTTTTTTAATGAATTTTTTATTTTTTTAGAGAGTGCAAGCAGGGGATGGGGGCAGGGGAGAGAGAGAGAGAGAGAGACAGAGAGACAGAGAGACAGAGAGAGAGGGAGAGAGAATCCCAAGTAGGCTCCATGCTTAGGGTGGAGCCCAACACAGGACTCGATCCCACAGTTGTGAGATCACTACCTGAGCCGAAATCAAGAATCGGACGCTCAACCGACGAAGCCATCCAGACACCCCAAGAGGCCAGCTGAAGACCTACATGACCCTGCATGATCTGCCTTGGAACTCCTTGCTTCTAGAACTTCAGTTCTTAGCTCTCTTTACTTCCAGGTCATTGCTTCTTGCTACCCTTCAAACATGTCCAACATAGTCATGCGTGTGGTCTTTGCACTTGCTCTCCCTTCTGCTTCGCACAGATACTTGGTCCTCCCTATGTCCATAGGATCCCATCCCTCACTTACTGTAGGTCTCTGGTTGGCTGTCCCCTGATTAGTGAGGCTTTCCCCAAATGGCCCCTAGAAAACAGCAACACTGTGCAAACACTCCCTACCCACTTCCCCATTTTGTTATTTTTTTCCAAAGTGCTTAATATTATTTACATGTTCATTTATTACATTTCCCCCCAGGATGCTATAAGGTGCATGAGGACAAACATTTTTTTCACTGTTGTATCTCAAAAACCTAGAATATAGGAGGCACCCAACGATTTTTGCAGAATTACTGAATTTATAAGTGAACAGATACTATTTAAAGACTTGATTAAATACCTGGGATTAACATTGAAAAAAAAATAATGAGACTGAACTCCAGGCCCTGGATTAAAATTTCAAAAAACATTTTTTTCCTGGGGCACCTGGGTGGCTCAGTTGGTTAAGCATCGGACTTCAGCTCAGGTCATGATCTCACGGTTGATGGGTTTGACCCCCGGGTCGAGCTCTGTGCTAACAACACAGAGCCTGGAGCCCGCTTCGGATTCTGTGTCTCCCCCTCTCTTTCTCTGCCCCTCCCCACTCATACTCTGTCTCTCTCTCTCTCTCTCTCTCTCAAAGATACATAAACATTAAAAAATAAAAACAAAAATAATTTTTTTTTCCTGACTTCTTCTTCTTCTGCCCCTTCTGCTGTGGACTCAGACTATTTCCTCATACAAAAAAAGAAAGATTTTTAATGACTCAGCCGTGGTCACAATAGCAAGACGGATGTATCTGGGAGGTCTCAAACACCAGGCCATGCTTAGAGGCACGTTACCTGGAAATTTCCTCATGGAATCAATGGGAACCCAATGAAGAGCCAGAAATGAAGACAGAAGTCACAGGCTGAAGGAAAGAAAATGGCGTCACAAGCCAGAGGGCGGAGGAGGAGATATGAGAAATCATTTGGCAAACGGAACAGTGAAGTGAGTGACACAGGTGCCAGGTGCCGGATGAACTAAGCCAGATGGCCCAGGTACTCTGAATCGAGCAGCCAGAGGAGAAATAATGGGCAACGTATCAAGAGCACATCAGTAGGCTAGGACTGGATTACAGAAAGCCAGAATAGACGGGGCGTCATAGGCAGACGCAGACCCCAAACGGAAGCAGAGTTTGACATCTGAGCCTCGAGTGGGGGAATGCTTTAATAAGTAGAGACCTTGCACATGGAGAGACAAAACTCAGATTTGTGGTTATCTAATGCAAGCGGACAGGTCTGCACAACCAAGCACGTATCACAAGACTCCTGCTCCCAGGTGAGAAGCTATCTGTCCTCTGGCTAAGCCCGGAGCTCCCATCTGCTGTGCCCAGGCAGACAAGGCCTGCTCCCCCAAGAGGTGACAAATGCTCTTGACAGAGAAAATGCAAACTACAGACGAAAACTCCCACATCTTTCCAACACCGTTTCCTAACCTGGCATCCTCATTGTGTGCATAACCACATATCCTCCCTTCCCTCCAATTACAAAAGAAGCAGCACCCGCGCTTTTATCAGAAATCAATCCTGGGGGGCCTGGGTGGCTCCGTCGGTCAGGTGTCTGACTTCGGCTCAGGTCACCATCTCACGGTTTGTGGGTCCGAGCCCCGCGTCGGGCTCTGTGCTGACGGCTCGGAGCCTGGAGCCTGCTTCGGATTCTGTGTCTCCCCCTCTCCCTGCCCCTCTCCCGCTCACGTTCTGTCTCTCTGTCTCTCTCAAAAATGAATAAACATTTTAAAAATTTTTTTTAAAAAGAAATCAATCCTCGTGCACATCTTGCTTCTCCTCTGCAAGGACTTTCACTTTATCCTTTACACGATCGATCGGCAGAATTCTAAGATGGCCCCCAAGATTCCTGCCTCCCGGGTGCAAGTGCCCTGTACAATCCCCATCCCTTGAATGTAAGCGAGACCTGTTAATATGGCAAGTGGTGCTAGGGCAGCTACATTCCGGAAGACTCTTTGATCACCTTACATTACGGAAGACTCCCTTGCAGCAGACTGGAGAGAAGTTCTCCTGCCGCCTTTGAAGAAGTTGGCTGCCATGTTGTGTAAAGGCCACCGGGCTAAGATCTGAGGACGGCCTCTGGTGACTGAGAGCTAACCCCGGCGAACGGCCAGTAAGAAAACGGACACGGCAGTCCTACAACTTCTAGGAACCGAATTCTGCCAAGAATCTGAAGGAGCCTGGAAGCAGATGAGATCACAGCCTCCTCAGACAAGGAGCAGAGGATGGACCCAGCCCGGATTCCTGACGCGTTGGAACTGGACGGTGGGAAGAGTCTGGAAGAAGGTTGAAAAGCATGACGGACAAAACCAGAATCACCTTCAATAGACTGTGAGGAGAAATCTGGACCCCAGGGGCTGCTGCTGGCGAGGGCTCAGAAGGAAGTGAGGAAGACGTAACCGGAAGCTGGTGGAGAGGAGCTGCGGTTAGGGAGCGACAGAAAGTTGAGCTAAATTGTGACCAATAGTCGTGTCGAAAGCAGAACTTGTACGTGATAAGCTTGGATGTTTAGCTAAGGAGATTTTACCTCACATTTTCCTCCCTACATACTTCACTGGTTTCTGCCCCCATCGCTCCGTCAAAACGGCTTTCACTAAGGATATCAGCGACCTTCACGTTTTAGGCTATTCATTTTATTTATTTATTTCGAGAGAGAGAGAATCCCAAGCAGGCTCCGGGCTGCCAGAGCAGAGCCCGACAAGGGGCTCCATCCCGCGAACCAGGAGATCACGGCCTGGGCCGAAATGACAAGTAGGATGCTCACCCAACTGAGCCACCCAGGGGCCCCCTGTCCTTTTCTGTTTCTATGCCATGACACTCTTCTGGTAAACACCCTACCTCACCGACCACTGCTTTTTTTTTTTTTTTTTTTTTTTTAATTCCTCCATTACTGTGCCAGTGTTCTGTGATTTTCCCTGGGCCCTTTTCTCCAACTAAACTCTCGAGGTGATTCTTCCATTTTCATAACTTTAAAACCACACCTTGCAACTGAATTCCATTCTCTCACTATCTTCTTGATAGCTCCATCTGGATGTCTCATGAACGTCCCTAAGTAAACGTCCAAAAGAGAATTTGTAATCTCCCTCAAAGTTGCTCCTAATCCAATCAACAGCGCCTCTACCCGCTGGCCCAAGCCAGTGACCTCCGCATCATCCTTGACGGTTCTGTCTCCTACAGTCCCCACCTCCAACCACCTGCCAGCTACTGTAGTGAGCAGCAGAGAAGCAGAGAGAGAGGGAGACACAGAATCTGAAGCAGGCTCTGGGCTCTGAGCTGTCAGCACAGAGCCCGAGGCAGGGCTCGAACCCTCGAACTGAGACATCATGACCTGAGCCAAAGTCAGATGCCTCACTGACTGAGCCACCCAGGCCCCCCAGTAAATGTGTATTAAATGAGGCATTGGTAGAGATGTCCAGAAAAGCAAAGGGCCGGACCCCGTGAGCAGTTCTAATAATCCTCGCAAATCCTCTGGAGGATTTTCTACCCTCCCAGTCCCTAAACCCTAGGTGAGTTGTTAGCCACTGTTACTTAATTAAAACAGGTCTTGTCCTCATCAAAAACGACACATAAGCGGGGCACCTGGCTGGCTCAGTCGGTGGAGCATATGCAGCCCTTGATCTCAGGGTTGTGAATTCAAGCCACACGTCGGGTGTAAAGATTACTTAAAAATAAAATCTTTCTGGGGCGCCTGGGTGGCTCAGTCGGTGAAGCGTCCAGCTTTGGTTCAGGTCATGATCTCGCGGTCGGTGAGTTCAAGCCCCGGATCGGGCCCTGGGCTGACGGCTTGGAGCCCAGAGCCTGCTTCGGATTCTGTGTCTCCCTCTCTCTCTGCCCCTAACCCACTCACGCTCCGTCTCTGTCTCTCAAAAATGAACAGCGTTAAAAAAGATTTTTTTAATAAAAAATAAATAAAATAAAATCCTTTTTTTTTTTTTTTAAGTGACATATATGTGCATTCTTGGGCAGCTCTTTAAGTTGCCCATGAAGCCAGAATATGGGCAGCCCTCTTCTGGCAACCGAAATCTTAACATGTGTGTTTTTACCACCATGCGTTTCCCAGAATACATTTAGCACGCATTAATGGTAGGCAGACATATCCACGCTGAGTTGTCCCAATATATCATGTATCTATGCCTAGGTCTGCCAGGCATAGCAGGAAAGGGCCAATAACATAGTTGAACTCTACAATAGTTTTAGTTCCAATTCCCACTCACTTAGCCCCTTCTTTTACAGGAATGTACCTAAGTGTGTGTGCATGTGTGCATGCTTAGAAACGAATAGTCCTTTACTATACGTATGTATCTCCCATCATCATCCAGCTCCCTTTCCACTGATGTTGTAGACTGCAAGAATAAGAAGAGAAAGGGAATCTCTCCTCTGAGCCCAGGATGACATTGTAGCTAGCTCAGCCTTCAGATGTGCACACGCTGGTAAAACCCGAATACACAGATCTATAAAACGGGAAGAATGAATGTAATTGTATCTTTTGTATTTTGTGACCCCGATAATTCTGTTAGTGATGCGGCCATCACAGTTTGATTAGTATTAAGTAAACAACTTGAGATAAAAGGCAAAGGCGTGTTTTCTAACAATTGCACCAAGGTGAGGTGGCAACCTTTTGTACAGTGACAATAACACTATAGCGAATCTGGCTTTTTTTTTTTTTTTTTTTTCCTGATGCCGCATCATGAGCAAGCCCTCGCAGCCAGGCTCTGGAAGGCTATTCGAATAGGTAATTAAGTGCAATCTGTGCACTGACTGGCACGCAAGGAGAGGAGAGAAGGAGCCATACCTGCCAGCGATGTCCTCAGTTGCTGTGACAACAAGATCTGACAGACTGGATGAAACAAGCACAGAGTCCCCGGGCCCTGGCTGCCCACGGTCACAGTCCCAGGTATCTGTGAATGACCCTGGCTCACTCCGCGCTGGGAAACGTCCACCGCAGTTGCCGGGCAAACCGCTGCCCCTTTGGACATCGGTAACGTCCTCGTCGCCCCTAAATCACTGCCAGAAAGTTCCCCGCCCTCTGCCGCTCGGCCCGAAGCCTCCCAGATGCTGGCGATCTTGTTCCGCGCCCAGCGTCGTCCTGCGTTCTCTCGCTGGAATATAATCTGCCGGAAAGAAGCCACGAGAATATGCCTACGATCCACGCCTAGAAGACACGGAAAATAAGGATTGTGTGCAGTTGTAGGATGCTAGCTGATTTGGTCCCTTTTTACAACGCGTGTTCCATGATGTCATGACGCTGCTTTCCTAAGAAAATAAATACCAGGGCATTTCTCGGGTGGCCCCTATGATGGCAGAGAAAATGCTGCGTGTCCATCAGCCCCGAGAAACGCCATTGGAAATGCCCTGTCCGGTCACCCTGTCAGCGCTGTGACCCAGCACATCACAGCCCGCCAAGGGCCTCGAAGAGCTCCGTGCGTGACCATCGCGTGAGCGCTCAGCTTCGTGGGCTGCGGTGGTAGAGAAAGGAAAACAAAACCGGAGTGGGTTGCTGAGGGAGGCCAGGGCTTTACGTCAGCCACCGGCCCCTCCGCTCACACTTCTTCCAAGAATGTTTTCTTGGTAGCACCTCAAAATCATGCACGTCGACCTCTCCCCCGCCCATCAAAGCCTTGCCACGTATGCTCAGGGTTCCAGTCATTGCAAGGGGACATTAGGTAGTAGCGGGCTGAATACAGAAGTTGATCCCTTGTGCGATCTCCATAGTGCTGTAAGTCGAGCAAAACCCCTTTCAGTAGTGACCACTGAGTGTCCTTAGAAGAGACGGGTTTGTGCGTACGACCTGTATATTTCGTAGCACAGCCTGACACGGCCACTGAGCACACCTGTGCCGAAGGGTAAACTCGCCCGAGAACTTCAGTACCCTTTGTCACCAGGTGATCCGAGAAACGTTCCTGTCCTTCATCCTCCTCTGCTTTAGAGCATCTCTAAACGATGACGTAAAGGGCCAGAGGCTATTAATAGGCCGGAGAGGGCGTCGAGAACTTTTCCGACGCCCCTCCCGCTAGGCCCGAGCTGTCGTCTCTACTTCCGCAGCTAGTGGGGTTTGCTGAACCGACTTGAACTTCTCCGAGCGCCACTTCCCTTAAGCAGGAAAGGCTTGTTGTGATGATTAGAAATGATGTATGCAAACTAGCTAATTACAGACCTGGCTTTCAGTAGGCAATCAATAAATTGTGACTATTTTTATTTTGCTCCTAAGCTAGAATTCCTACTGGGGTGGTACACGCTATGAAAAAGTGGCATAGTCTAGACAAGAGACAAATACCCAACCTTGATTCAAGCCACAACCAGACTCTCTAACGAGGAGCAGACCATCAGAAAATGTTCACAAACGTGTTCTAAGGTGCGTGTGGCACCAGTGACCGGAGGATGTAGGGCTTCTTCAGGGCCTGGTGGAGGGTAAGGCAAGTGACACGGCTAGGGTGCACGGTACAAGAAGGCCGGCCCTGCACTTGCACGATGTTGATGATTTTGACACCGGGTGCTTCTTTTTTAAAAAATTTTTTAATGCTTATTTATTTTTGAGAGAGAGTGTGTGCACAGGCAGGGCAGTGGCAGAGAGAGAGAGAGAGAATATGAGCGAGGGAGCAGCAGGGAGAGAGGAGGGCAGACGATCTGAAGCGGGCTCCATGAGGACAGCACAGAGCCCGATGTGGGGCTCGAACTCATGAACCGCGAGATCATGACCTGATACAAAGTCAGACGCTTAACCGACTAAGCCACCCAGGCACCCGGAGAGTGGGTACTTCTTTAAACGGTGTGGCACAAACACTTCACCTGCCTCAGCCTTAGTCCAGCCCCTGCCCCACCTTTGACCCCGTTTCCGAGCGGGTAGGGGAGAGTGTGCTATGCTGTACGGACTGGCATGGGCGGGGGGGGGGGAGGTAGACCAGACGAGAGAACACTCTGGCCTGGGTCGTCAGTACTCTGCGTCACAAGGGAAAAAAAGGAGCATGGAGACAATCAGGGAAGAGAAAGGGTGCAAGTCAAGTGGGCTTAGCAGCGTGCCCATGTAAAAAGACGTCAGGGGAGCCCGGGCCAAAGGAGATGGTCTAAGACCTGTGCTCTATCCGTCGCCTCTAGCAGAAAAAGCATGAAAGCAATACCCCAAAAGAGGTGAATAATATAAAGGTATATGGTTCACAGGTCTCCTGAGATGAATCTATGAGTTTCACTTTACATTTTATAAAAAACTTGGAAATTCATCGTCTTATCTGTTCATGACAACTCAGACCGGCAGCATCCTCCGTACTATTATTTTACAGACGAAGCGGGGGCAGAGAGGGGGCTGACACCTCAGTAATGCGACTTTTTAGGAGGGATCGCGGTGGAGCGGCGAGGGTTTGTCCTGGAGAAGCTTACTTTTGAGTCAGACGTTCCTTGGGATCCCGGATCCGCAACTATTAGCTCTGTGGCCTCAGGTGGCTGATTGCCCCCTTCCTGTTTCCTTTTCCATAACCTCTCGGATGCACAGTACCGAGCCGAGCTGGCTTGGCTGCAGTGAGCGCTGAATCAGTACAAACTGCCCAGAACCACATCGAGTACACAGCGAGTCCTCAGCAAACACTCTTCTCCTTTTCCTCCTTGGACTCGGTATCGTACTGATTCCCTGTCTCCCTGCTGATTTGGTCATGAGCCCTTTTCTAGACGACTTGCCCTCCGAATGCAACGGTCAGCTTCTCCAGCCCGAAGACGAATGACAAAAAGAGTCCTCTGTTCGTGAAACCAATCTTTCCACACAGCTAAATGAGAGGGGGGCCCCGGGAGCAGAGCCGCGATGAAGACGAAGCAGACCGTCCCGTTCATTGGAAATAAATCAATGCACGAATCAGGGCAATGCAGCTCAGGGACCAGGGTGGGAAGCATTTTTAGAACTGTCACTTTAAAAATATGTTCCCTCCTGCCTTGCGGCTCTCTCAGTGGGCAGATTTTAAAATAGAAACAAGTAACTTTAATTAGGCTCTAATTAGCCCCATAAGTTTGGTGAGCTAGGATAGTTTATTTTAGAAAAAAAAATTATAATAACAGACGGAGGATTTTCCAGGCGCCACAACTTTAATTACAATCGCAAACACCTCCAGCGTGCTTGCTGGGCCAATTAAATCAGCAGGGCGAAGGCAAAGCTAATGTGCTCTACGCCAGACCCAAGCTATGATGATGGCCTCCACTTGAGTTTGTTTCCAAAGTAATTTGAAAAGCAGATAACTTACAATGCTTACTTAAACAGAAGCAGGGGGTCTTTAAACCGTTGTTAATGCACGATTAGCTGGGACCTCGGAGACGGGGGCTCTCCAGATCAATGCTGCTCAAGTGCAGGTGCACGGGCACGCTCCTCTCCTCTTGTTGGCTTCAGCCCACCCACCCCACCCCACCCCACCCTGTGATGGAGCTGCTGGGGCCTTCTTTCTCCCACTGACCCTCGAGCCTTGGTAGGAAATCCAATAATTGACCGGTCCCCAGACAGGAGGAGACCAGAGAGAAACACGGCTCTAGATGCCTTCTGGCACCTTCTGATGCATCCGGGAGCCAGCCCGAAGTGGATTTCCTCCGAACTCAGGGCCGTGAGGCCTAGGCCAAGGAAAAACAGTACCTCTTCCGGTTCCAGTTACGTAGCTAGAAAGGGAAAGAAGGTGAAAGAGGCCGTGTGTTTTCCTGACCAGGTTTGGGAGAATGACGAGGGTCGACATCCGTGTCCAAACTGGCAATTTGACTCCTACCAGGGGTTGAAATGAGAGGTTTCTGCAGATGGGAAAGCACTTTAGATACGTCCTCAGAAAATGCACCTTCCATAGCATGTGGGAGAAATACATTTGTGGCCAATGAATAGTCAGGTGGTCCCCATCCACACGCATAGATCTAGTGGATGTCCTACAAGTATGGGCCTTGGATGCGACGTCAGGAGAGCCTTCCAGTGCCTTCCTTTCACCTCTGCGGAGTTATACTGAAAAAGAGCCACTCCGGCAAGTTACCGATATCATCTGAAATGACCATTTTGATGGGAATAACATAGCAATCAATATGTGGGTGGCCCTGTATTTTCTATTTTGTTTTTAGTTTTTTCTTGTTTTCCATGGCCTCGCTCATTGACCCGAACCCGGTGCTGCATGTAATTCACTTATTCACCTAACAAAGAGTTACTTCGGCCCCACCCGGGCGTCTGGCACAGGGCTAGCTTCTGAAGGAACGAAAAGGGGTAAGGAAAGGCTCCTCCCCTCGAGGAGCAGGCTACCTGGCCAGAGCGGGATGCAAGGCCTTGGTATCAGGGAAGGAAAAAGAATGGCAGGGGGCCACTCGCCAAAGGTCAAAGCTCTGGAAATCAGCACCCCGGTTTAACGAAGAACCAACACACTGCTCTTTGAAACCATCAGGTCTATCAGGTTCCATGTGAGATCGACGAAATAAAACCACCCTTGGATAAACAGGGGGGAAAAACAAAAAAGTAACCTGCTCTACCTTTCGAGTCACCAAAGGAAAGCGCCCCAAGGCCAGCGTAACCTCACCACTGACTGTCACCACTGCTTCTCAGGCCTCCCCTGACTGCGGGAAGAATGACAGCCTCAAAATGGTCTTTCTCTGGTTCCAGGCAACCTCTCATTCCTTCCAAATAATTACAGGAATCCTCGGGAAAGGTCTTACTCTCTTGCGCATACTCGGACTACTGAGAGGCCCGCCAGGTTTTCTTTTCGGTTCTCTGGCTCAGGTAACTTCTGCGTCTGGCCTCTGACAACACCAGAAGTGGCCGTGACATTAGTGCGGAAACTTGATATTAATAATCTGAGCAAGAAAAGCGTACCGGCAACATTTAAATAAGCGCGTGTCGTGTGCCAGGCACCGTGCTGAGTGATGTGCACTTGACTCTAAGTCTAGAGCTTATCGAATCCTCACGACAACCCTCTGAAATGGACACTATTGTCTTCTCCTCTCTCCATGTGAAGAAACTGAGGGTCGGAGAAATAATCTCGCCCAGGATAGGAAGCGGTGGAGCCAAGATCCTAACTCAGAGAATCTAAATCTAGAGCGAGCATTCTGCTGTCAGCCGGTGCTGCTCTTGGCGCACAGACTCCTGAGGACTGACGGTCACCGCTGCTGACGTCGGCGCCAGGAGCCCCGGTGCCCAGCGTTACGGACTGAAGGCGATGACGTCACGACCGCTACCGTTGCCATCACCGTCCGGGCCATCAACATCTGCAGTGAAACACCACCGCTGTCGTCACCGTCACTGAGCCAGGTGAAGCCCTTCCCATAGCTCCATCCGCCCGGAAGAATTAGCCACGAAGTCACAGGAGCCGTGCCGGAGGACAATGGGAACGACGCACACCACACTGCTCTTGAAATCACTGTCCTCTGGGGCAACTGACCTATTGTCTCTGAATCCACGACCTCGTCTCAAATCTTCCTTCTCCCAACAGTTCTTTCCCAGGGAGCTTCTCGACCCCCACCCCCCAACAGAAAGGCTCCCTAGTGGGCCCGCATGACCCTACTCGAGACGGTACAGATGCTCAGGGGAAGGGGGAGCGGTGGGATTGGAATGCCGTGAGCCCCCGGACAGAGACGTTCGAATCTTAGGATCACGTGGAGTTCAGGTTCAAGTCAGAAAAACCCTTCTACCCGACATCATGTGGTGATTTTGCTGACGGAAATCTGGAAGACCGTACCTCCACCGATGCGGTTTCAAAAGTCCTACCTACGAAAAGGTGCAACTGGATGTGTTTATCATAAAGATCATCTATATTTGAGGTGCTTGGGAGCCACGGCATCTAATTCGTGTCGTTTTCTGTGCTTTGACTCCAGAGTTATGCTAAAAGTTGAAAGATAAATTAACAGCACTCACCCTATTATTCGGAAGTCAGTGTTACAAGGTATTGAACCAAACCACACGCCATGATGACATAGTCTTCCTAGCAATTCCTACGTCTTGACCATTGTCACACTCAAAAAAAAAAAAAAATTCATATAGATTTTCCTTTCTTTTTTTTTTTTAATGTTTATTTATTTATTTTGAGGAGGGGCACAGAGAGAAAGGGAGAGACGGAATCCCAAGCAGGCTCCACACTGTCAGCCTGGAGCCCAACGCAGGGCTCGATCTCACAAACGCTGAGACCGTGACCTGAGCCAAGCGATCAAGAGCCAGATGCCTAACGGAGCGTCTGACAAGAGTCAGCCACTTAACTGGGTGACTTAGCCACAGTTTAACTCGTTTCATAATGGTACAACGCCTGTCATTTTATTTTTTATTTCTGTTGTTTCTGGACTTTATGATTTCCTTTCCTTTTTTCTTGTTGGGAAAGTAAATTACATATAGTACCTTCTTTACCACGTCCCCAATGCCTTGCAATTTCTTGCTCATTCCTTCTATTCTCTGAAATGTATTCATCTCTTTTTTCTTGAAACTCACTAACCACCTGATGTGAATTTTCCGAGTCCTCGCATATCTGAAAAGTGTCTATATTCGGACTTCACACTCTACTAAAACCTTGGCTGGTGTGACAAAAACCATTAGTAGTCTCTTCTCCCATAGTAATAAAATACTGAGCTGGCCACATGGCTGCCTCCCACGTAAGCCAGTATGGACAATGAATGTGAGAAGTGTCATACGGCAGCTTCCGGCAATCATCCACGAGAGGCAGTTCACATGAACCATTGGTTCTCTTCTTTGTCAACCTTTCTTTCAGACTGCTGCTGCCTGGGACATGAACGCTATCATCATGTACCATGGGGTCAAGGTCGTGCAAAGTAGAGCAACACAATAGGAAAAGCCTAGGCCTCTGAATGTCCTAGCAGCTTTGGGATGCTCACCAGGACTTTTACATAAGACAGAAAGACTTTGTCTTATGTCAGTTTCTGACAAAGCTACCCCTAATCCTGGGCAGAACAGGTTGGGTGTAGAAACATATGATGAAATCATTTTCTCTGAGAACACAGAAAGCATTATTCCACTGATTTCTACCATCCGGTGCTGCTGATCTATAAAAACCAGTTCTCCTCCTTCATATACGACCTGTTTTTCATTCTCTGAGAGCTCCGAGGACCTTATCCTCTGACTTTTTGAACTTCACAGTGGGTCTTTATTCACTCTTCCTGATTTGCAGTCATTAGGCCCTTTCAATTAGAAGATTCACCTTCGAGGCTCAGTTGGTTGAGCGTCCGACTTCAGCTCAGGTCACGATCTCATGGTTCATGGGTTCGAGCCACGCGTCAGACTCGCTGCTGTCCCCATCTCTCTCTGTGCCTCCCCGACTCATGCTCGCTCTCGCTCTCTCTCTCTCCCTCTCAAAATTAAACATTTTAAATAAATAGATGGATAGATAGATAAAAGATTTATCTCTTCATTCAACTCTAAGGTTCCTGTTTTATTTCTAACTCTATTCCTTCCTTTTTATTCTGTCCATTCTCTGTTTCTAAAGGATCCTTTTTTTCTACTAGTCAGATGCTAGACCTCCTGATTTGAGACTCAGTTTCATATTTCTTTCAAAATTTAGTCTTTTAAATTTTTCCTGTGTCCAGTCCTTGTACTGAATTGTAAATATGGCAACCACGTTTTCATTTCTAAGAGCTTTCTTGCTCCCTCATTGTACATAGCATCCTGTTCTTGCGTACCAATGCAATTTCTTCTTGAGTCACTCTGTAGTAGTTTTCCATCAACATGTAGTAATACCCCAAACCTTGTGGTCAGGAACAATGAACTCTGATTATCTCATAGTTTTTGTGAGCCAGGCACCCAGGAGCCACTCAGCTGGGTAACTCTGGCTTGGGGTCTCTCACAAGGATGCAAGCTCCCACACATGACTATTAGCAGGATTCAGAAGATCTGCTCCCAAGCTCAACCACGTGACTGCTGACAAGCCTCCAATTTCTTCCCACATGGACCTCTTTCACAGTATGGACGCTGTCTTTCTTCTTCCTGGGGTTGCCTTCCCAACATGGCAGTCGGCTTCCTCTGGAGGAGGGGGTGTCAGTCTGGAGGGTACGGAGGGAGGACTAGAACCCAAAAGGGAAGCCCCGGGCTCTCGTAATTTTTAACCTAATGTTGGAAGGGGCGTGCCATCACCTCTGCCATAGTCTGCTTGCTCACTAGAAATGATTCACTAAGTTCAGGTCGCATTCAAGGGGAGAGGATATAAAAAGAAATGTGGACATGCCTTTACAACCACCACATTCTCTAGGATGCGAATTAGTTTGTTTTGAAATTACCTCCGTTTCCTCGCGGGTCGCCTCCTCTTCTTTCATCTAGCTCTTTCTTGGTCATGCTGCAGACTTTCCGCAAATACCTAGAAGTTCAGATTTCGTTCGTTTAAATGGTAAAATGAGAACATGTGAAGGTTGACTCGGTTTGCATGTGGAAGGATGTGGGACTGGCAGATTTTTAAGGTGAATAGTCAGGGAACTGGTTGGTCCCCAATCCCAAAATGACAAGGTCATTGTGCAGAGATACGCTCCCCAAAATACCTGTCTTAGTTCTTCTGATACCAATAGTTCAAATATTTTAGGAAAGTCTCTGTTCAAATTGGTGCTTGGAACTACATTCCCAGCCCCCAACTTTACGGGAAGGGAAGGGGAGTGAAGAGATTGACTCATCTGTGCACAGATTTCCAGCTAATCCTCATCTTGTCAGTCCCTCTGAGGCACCTGCCTATTTCCAGGTCTGGCCTCGTAGGGACGACAGTGCCAGGATTTTGCAAGGAGCCCATTTTCTCCCTTTTCCCAGGAGGTAAACTGCTCTGGAGCAGAGAGTCCTGAAAGTATTACTAACTAGCTTTGTAATCTCAGCAAGGAATTTTCCTACACTTGTCTCATTTACAAAATCAGAGGGATGGGGGCACCTGGACGGCTCAGTCGGTTGAGCCTCTGACTTCGGCTCAGGTCATGACCTCACCGTTCGTGGGTTCGAGCCCCGCGTCGGGCTCTGTGCTGACAGCTCAGAGCCTGGAGCCTGCTTCAGATTCTGTGTCTCCCTCTCTCTCTGCCCCTCCTCCGCCCATGCTCTGTCACTCTCTCTTTCTCTCAAAGATAAATAAACATTACAAAAATCAATTAAAAATTAATTTAATTAAATTAAAAAATCAGAGGAATGAACTAATTGAACTTTAAGTTTCTGTACAATAATAGCAATGAAATTCAGCCAGGATTGGAGACTTTTCTGGCAGTATGCTTCATATATTTTGAAATATAAAAAAATCTAGTACATGGTGAAAAATAAATAAAATGAACTCGAGCTGAGACTATATAAGAAAGGTAAGAACAAGCTTCCAAAAATGGATGGGTCTGTATGTTTTTTTTTCAGATTCTGCAAGAAACTTTCCTATTCTTGTTGGTAGAACTCTGTGTGAGAAGCACTGAAAAAAACGAAGAGTGTTTTCCCCAAAGAAACACAGTTTTTTGAGCATTTCAGTTATTTAGAAGGAGACTATGAAGCTGAGGGATGCCATCATTTTCTTTTAAGGGTATAACTTGGGCTTCTGGGCTTTACAAGATTCTGGGGAAAGGAGTTCTGGTTAACCTACACTGGTGATATTAAACACACCATTTTCTGATCATTTATACTTTGGATATACTCCTAGCACCTACTCTAATGCTTTAAATGACTTTTCATTTGAAACTGTAAAGTTCGAGTTTGTCCTCTAAATTATGGGTAATGGAAAATCACCCAAATATTTATAATTTTGTTTTCTGGTTATGCGTCACATCAATCTTTTTTTTTTTTTTTTTTTGAGAGAGGGTGAGTGCACTCGCACGCACACACACGTGTGGGGTAGAGACAGAGAGAGAGAGGGAGAGAATCCCAAGCAGGCTCCACACTGTCAGTGCAGAGCCCAACATGGGGCTCAAACTCACAAACAGTGAGAGCGTGACCTGAGCTGAAATCAAGAGTCAGACGCTTAACTGACTGAGCCACCCAGGAGCCCCACACATTAATCATATTTCAAAGCAATATCAATATGAGGATTTTGGCTAATGAATCTGAGAGTAAGAGAGATCTCAAGACCTACTCATTGGTACAAAACAAGTTCAAGACTTGGGAAACGCATGGCTGTTTATGGGTAAACATTTATATCAGCCCCAGCAGTTATATTGTCCTGAATTCTGCACAGAGCCCTTTTAAGGATTATTCAGGACAAAAGAAGTCAGACAAAAACCAGACCAATTCTTGGGGCACAGGCCTTTGTGTTCTTCTCCACCAGAAACGTATCAGAAAACCTCTGACTTGCAAAGGGCTTCAGAAGCCATATGTTACAATTACCTTGATCACAAAGTAGACGCTCATTCTTCAATATCATTGCTTTAATAAATCCAGCCAATGAAGGCTCAGCTGTTTCTGAACACACTCTAATTGTTGGCAGATTATGACCTTTATGTAGATGAAACTTGCTCCCTTCTAACTTCCACCCAAAACTGGTTCCCCTTTTGCCCTTTGGCAACACAGTGTTAGTCTAGACTTTTTCCCACGCAACAATTCTCAAAGCACTACCATATTCCCTGTGAAACTTTTCTTCTCTGGATTAAATAATCCCCCTCCTTTCATCTAGTCTTATAAATCTTTGCTACCACCCTCCTCTAACTGTTCTTGCTTCCCCATAAGCTTCTTCGGAAGGGCAGATACTAAGTCAGCACTGGTTTTGTCCAGATCTTACTTTGGGGATCAAAGGAAAGGCAGTGCATAGTCCTTATTAGGCAATAATATGGCGTATATGGGAGCTTTAGAAGCCATCTGTTATTTCTGGTAGTAATATAAAGGATGTATCACTCCTTCCTTCCTTTCTTCCTAAAACATTTTACTGAGGGCCTACCCTGTGCAATAGGGATATAAGGATGAAAAAAACCAGCATCAGAGCTGAAGTCTATAGCCTCAAGTTCTCAATGTGGCAAAGAACACAACAGATTGGCAAGTGGAAGGAGCCCAGAACTCTCAAACTGTCTCCAAATTTTTATATTTTAGTAGTTAAGTACAGGCAGATTTTTGGAAGTTTGTTTTGTTTTATTTTTATTGAGGCACAGAGATCCAGGTATTAGAAGCCCAGACTGTGGTACAACAGAAGGAAACCTTAACTGAGAGTCAAATGACCTGGGTCTAGGTCCAGGCCCCGCCATCAACTGACTGTGTGATCTCCGACATATTACTTTACCCGTACGGACATCAGCTTTCCCACGTACAAATGTGAAAAAGAAATAAACTTCATTACTTGTTTGAAGATAAGGACCCAGACCACATGAACTTTAGAAGTCCAGTCCAACTTTAAGGCAGAGGTTTCTTGGGGTGCCCGGGTGGCTCAGTCAGTTGACCACCCAACTCCCGGTTCCTGCTCAGGTCATGATCGCACAGTTCGTGGGGTTGAGCCCCCAGTTGGCCTCTGTGCTCATGCGTGGAGCCTACTTAGGATTCTCTCTCTCTCTCTCTCTCTCTCTCTCTCTCTCTCTCTCTCAATACAGGTTTCTTTTCTGTATCTTTTCTGCTCTGCCAACTGAAGCAGAGGCAGCCTAGGTGACTACATTGATTCAGAAAGCACCTTCCCTAGAGAATATCCTCCCTCCCTCGCCTAAACGTCCTGTGAGAGGGACCCTTGTGGCTTTCAAGGACGTATTGGAGAGGCAGGTATAGAGAAGGATAAGAGGCTTCGGCAAGAGGGAGAGAAAGAAAGTAAGCTCCTGGCTGTTTAAAGTGTGCCAGAGGCTTAGACTATAGAAAAGAAGGAAAGAGGATTTCAAGCAGGCCTTGCAGAGTAACCAGCCTGCCTTATTAGGTGAATAAAGAAAGCAAGCATTTATGACTAAAGCCCTCTACTGGGGGGACACAAACATCAGCGCAAAGCTCACTGGGTTGGCGACAATTCCAATGGCAGATATAGCAAAATTCGGAGAGAGAAAAGTTCAACAAAACAAGCATAAAGGTAATACGGTAGTGCCCTCCCCCACCCCCCCTGCCCAACACACACAAATCAGGAATTCCTGGGTAATATGTCCTTCCCTCTTCATGTAACTTGACCCTTAAGACCCAGCTTAAATTCACCTTCCATTCTGTGGTTTGTGCTGAGCAGCCCACACAGAATCTTCCACATTGCCTCTGTTGTCACTCAAGCTCCGCCATGGCCCTGGTCACCGTGTCTTGCAGTCATCTGCCCATATGTCCGTTTTCCCCATTTGCTTGTGACTTTCTACGGAAATGCTTCATTTCAGAATCCCCTGGATCTTGAACTGTGTAGGACCTAGAGTAGGTTGGCAGTGAATGACTTTTAATTTGACCTCAGGGAAGGGTCAAATACTAGTTCTAACAGTCTCTAAGAACTTTCCTTTAAGGGAAATTTGGATACATTAACCAGGAAGTTTGCGACCCTGCTAGAGGGAGTTCTAGGCTGACACTTATCTCTGTCCTTGCTCTGTTCACCAGGGGTTTCACGTGAACCTCTGGAGGGTAGCAGATTGACCCTCAAAGGGTGGAAATGTCAGAATCATCCCAGCACTGAACTGAGTGAAAGCATTTTACTCAGAAGTTTACACTGAATACAGGGACGTCTCTACCTTTACCACTGGAGTGCCCACTCACTTCCTCCCTTGTCTAAGAGGTTCAAGAAACCTAGGAAAAGCCCAGGAATTAGGAGGCAAGGAAAATTCAACCAGACACGGGATACATGCTTTTTGGTCGCAAAATGCTCTCTCTGCACAGCGCCTACCTTCCTAAGCACGACACCAACACACACACATGTACCCCTGTAACCGCTACAGAGCGTTCTGATGGTTTCATGAGGCCACGCAAAAACTGAAGATAGGAGCTCTTTCGTAATACTTTTCTAGTACCCTCCACGATGCCCACAGACCACTTCGGAGGCCATCTAGTTCATGCATTTTTTAGTGGGGTCCCAAATACGGTCATACTAAATTCACAGGGGCCAGGAATTCTCTGAAACTCTCTGCTCTCTTTTGTCCCTACCCCCCCCCCCCCACATCCTGAGGAGGTCAGAGGGGAGGATGGAACTAGAGACTAGATTTAATTCAATCCAATAAACTCATACCTATCCATGATCTGGACGATCCCTTTAGGTAGTTGTCTCTCTGGCCAAATCTTGGGTTGAAAGCCCATTGCCGTGCTATGGACCCAACCCCAAATGGAATTTCTTTTTTTTTTTTTTTTTTTCAACGTTTTTTATTTATTTTTGGGACAGAGACAGACATAGCATGAACGGGGGAGGGGCAGAGAGAGAGGGAGACACAGAATCGGAAACAGGCTCCAGGCTCCGAGCCATCAGCCCAGAGCCTGACGCGGGGCTCGAACCCACGGACCGCGAGATCGTGACCTGGCTGAAGTCGGACGCTTAACCGACTGCACCACCCAGGCGCCCCCAAATGGAATTTCAAGTGAGCAATGACTTTTAAGTTCTAGCAGGTATTAGCACTTCCTCAGAAGTCAAGTGACAATAAGGCAGTGAAATCTGTAGAGATAGACCTCTTTCAAAATATTTCAAAAATATGTTATATTTTGGTTATATTTCCATTCACTCATTTGCATGTACTAAGCACCCGTTGCATGATCCACCCCTCCCAGATTCAGACGACACATAAGTACACAAGGTAGACAAGATCCTGCCCCCGAGAAGAGCACAGACAGTGACGAAGAGACAAGCAAACAGAAAAATTCACTATGGTGCAAGAAGTCCCAGACAAGGATCGGCTCAAAGGATTTACTACTCAGAGAAAGCACGCGATAGATGTATAGCATGTTTGATGTGGAAATGTCCTTAAAGATCCTCTGGCCTGGTGATTCTCAAAGCTGGCACCTCATCAGGATCATTCATCACTCAGGAATTGTAAACTCAGACATATTCCCTAGACTCCACCCCAGATACTGAATCAGAATATCCGGGGACTGGACCCGAAGATCTCACGTTTTATAACACTTCTCAGATGATCATGGTGCCAGTCCACAGTCTCGTGTTCGGGAATCACTGACCTGGTCTAGAGGTTGGCACGCTATTTTTAGATCCAGAAGCTGTTCGCTAACTAAAAGAGAAGAAACGTTCCTACCACTCCTGATACCCAGAAGGAATGAGTCCACATGTGCCCCCAAAGACATGCACACGAATGTTCATAAGAACTCTGTGCGTTCCCGCCACACGCTATAAACAACCCGGATGCCCACAGCAGTGGAGTGACTGAATAAACCGTGATGTAGTCGTACGACAAAATGCTGAAATACTACTTAGCAACGGAAAAGAATGAACTTCCTGTACAGGAAATGACCTGGACGAAACTCACAGATGTTATTGGAGCAAAAGAAGCCAGACACACATATGGGTACCTGCTGATTTATTCCATTTATATGAAACTCCGAAATAGGCCTAACAAAGCTATGGTAATGCCGGTGGAAATAGTAGCTACCTTGGGGTTGGCGGGCAGGAAGCCTGGGGGAGAGGGGTGGTGGTATTGGAGCTTGACCGGGAAGAAGGCATAAGGGAAACTGAAGAGATCAAAACGTGGGGCACCCGGGCGGCTCAGTAGGCTAAGCATCCAACTCTTGATTTCACCTGAAGTCACGGTCTCACGCGTCGTGAGATCGATCGCCGCGTCGGGCTTTGTGCTGACAGTGCGGAGCCTGCTTAGGATTCTGTCTCTCCCTCTCTCTGCCCCTCCCCTGCTCACTCTCTCTCTCTCTCTCTCTCTCAAAATGAATAAATAAACATTAAAACAAGAGAGAGATAAAAATGTTCTGTGCCCTGAACTGGGTAGTAGAGGGGTGTGTTCATTTTGTAGAAATTCATTGAGCTGTACGCTTACGATTCGTGGACGTT
Source organism: Panthera tigris (assembly GCF_018350195.1). Taxonomy (NCBI): domain Eukaryota; kingdom Metazoa; phylum Chordata; class Mammalia; order Carnivora; family Felidae; genus Panthera; species Panthera tigris. The sequence goes on along the minus strand of NC_056677.1, from coordinate 119,540,222 downwards.
ACTGTATACGGCATACGCCACAGTGAAAGTTTAAAACCCAGCAAGACACAGTCACCTCCCGAGGCGGCGTGAGTGAGCGCAGCAGAGACGACAGGCATGCTCTGACTGAAACGCAACATATGAATCCAATTAGCCCTCCTCACTGTTCAGATGAAGGCATTGACTTCCAGAGAGGGGGTGTGCTTCAGAACCAGGGCAGGGCAGAATCGGGAGGGAAGATGTATCTGCCACAAGTAACTACGTCAGAAATCCATCAGACATAAAATGAAAAAAAAAAAACAAAAAACAAAAAACGAAACAAAACACTGCGATTGTTGCCGCGACCTAAGACCAGGCAAGACGGAAGCAAAGGAGGCCAGGTCAGAACGCTCCCTTTGGAGCGCCTGTCCGTTCCCTGGATCGAATCCCCTCCTCCATTCCATTTGCACCGTTGCAAAGCCACATTCATTCAATTTCCGCTAATTGGGACGTAATGATAATTTAGATAGATGCTCAACTGAAGTTACCTATTACTCAGCAACTCTTTCTTCAAAGATTAGGCAAACGAGCGGCAGAAACACAATTAGAGGCAGTATGTTTGTGATACTCAAGGAAAAAAAAAAAATAAGCAGGTTTCAAGTAACACCAAGCACATTAGAAATGCCTGACAAACCCGTCATCCTTCAAGTCCGGGTTCAAGTACTGCCTATTTCCTGTGGCTTTCACTGACACGGCGCGTGTTACCGACAGCTGCCTTGCCCATATTCCCCAGCAATTGGATCCTCCCTCCATCTAAACTCCTCACTCTCCTCCTCCTCATCTACTAATTTCTTAAATCCTTGGCCTCCTTTGCTAGCTTGTGAGCCCTGAGAAACCCTTGCTCTGGTCAGTGAACAGGGAGTATCAGATGTGACTAAAACAAAGGGCATATAGGGGGGTCGGGGTATCTGGACATGAGCTCAAGATGAAAAGTTGAGGCTTGACTCTAAATCTGGGTCTAAACTTCCAGGTTTGCAAAAAAGAAAAAAAAAAAAAGAATCAGATACAGCAGAGTGGCAGAAAATAGCAAGTAGTTCCTTATGGCTCCAATATAGGGCAGAGGTGGAGCGGGGAGGAAGGAGGAAGGAGGAAGGAGGAAGCAGGTAGTCTCAGGTAGTCAAGGGCCAGGACAGAAAGGATATCGTGCATCCCGTGAGGACTTTGTCAGCAGCAATGTGGGGACCCACTGAAGGCTTCTGAAGCCGGGACGTGAAATCACCAGAGTTCTGGACGTTTTTGAGGAGGGCACCTTTTGGGACGAGCACTGGGTATTGTACGGAAACCAATTTGACGATAAATTTCAAATTAAAAAATAAAAAAATAATAAATTCTAGTTACTTAACATATAGCGTAATATTGGCTTCAGGAGTCGAATTTAGTGAGTCATCACTTATATACGATACCCAGTGCTCATCCCGACAAGTGCCCTCCTCAACGCCCGTCACCCATTTGGCCCATCCCCCCCCACCTCCCCTCCAGCCACCCTCAGTTGGTTCTCTATAGTTAAGAGTCTTTTGTGGTTTGCCTCCCTCTCTTTTGTCCCCCTTCCCCCACGTTCATCTGTTCTGTTTCTTAAATTCCACATATGAGGGAAATCATATGGTATTTGTCTTTCTCGGACTGACTTGTTTCACTTAGCCTAATACACTCTAGCTCCATCCATGTCATTGCAAATGGCAAGATTCCATTCTCCTTTTTTAACTTTTTAATGTTTATTTATTTGTTTTTAATTTTTTTTAACGTTTGTTTATTTTTGAGAGAGACAGAGACAGAGCTTGAGCGGGGGAGGGACAGAGAGAGAGGGAGACCCAGAATCCGAAGCAGGCTCCAGGCTCCGAGCCGTCAGCACAGAGCCCGACGCGGAGCTCGGACCCACGAACCGTTGAGACAGGACGCGCAACCGACTGAATCACCCAGGCGCCCCACGATTTCATTCTTTTTGATAGCTGAGCAATATTCCCTTGTTTATATATACTACATCTTTCTCCATTCATCAGTCGATGGACGTTTGGACTCTTTCCATAGTTTGTTTATCGCTGATCATGCTGCTATAAACTTTGGGGTCCATGTGTCCCTTCAAATCGTTTTTTTTGTATCTTTTGTGTAAACACCTAGCAGTGCAATTGCCAAGTCATAGGGTAGTTCTATTTTTAACTTTGTGGAACCTCCCTACTGTTTTCCAGAGTGGCCGCCCCAGTCTGCATTCCCACCAACAGTGCAAGAGGGTTCCCGTTTCTCCACATCCTCGCCAGCATCTGCAGTCTCCGGATTTGTTCACTGTAGCCACTCTGACCGACGTGAGGTGGTTTCGATTTGTATTTCCCTGATGAGGAGCCACGTTGGGCAAATCGTCAGATTTCTGAAAGCTTCCCTGTCACCAATTGTGAAATGAGGAGATGCAGTGTGGACACGAGTAGGCCAGTAGGGGTCGCTGGGGGTCTTCCTTAGGGTGCCAGGAGGGGGCGATGGCAGCAGGAAGGTGCATTCCAAGGATATCTAGGAGGCGGAGCCACTAAGACCTTTCTGGCTGGCTCCCCAAGGATGGATGCTAACTTTTCAGCTGACACACGCACGGGCCAAGTGTGTGTTACATAAAAATGTTTACCTGATAAACCGGGAAGGGCGTCTGGCTGGCTCGGAGTTCAAGCCCTACGGTGAGCGTAGAGGTTACTTTAAGAAAAAAATAAATTAATTAAAGGGGCGCCTGGCTGGTTCAGTCAGAGGAACAGGCAACTCTTGGTCTTGGGGTTGTGAGTTCCAGCCCGACGTTGGGTGGAGAGGTTACTTAAAATGTCAAATCCTTAAAAATAATAAAAATTTTAACCCCCCCCAAAAAAAAAACAAAAATAAAATAAAAGTAAGTAAATAAATAAATGATGAACCCAAGGACTGGTGTCTGTCTTTGTTATTGGTTCTCTGTTTAGCTTCAACCCCATCTGCCCGGGGACAGAGCCCTTCTCTGACCTTGACCCCCATGGCCGGAAGATCAGACCCTAAACTTCACACCCTCAAGTAAGAGCATATGCCAGACTCCACGCAGTTTGGATCTAGCCCTCCCGCGTTCCAGGCTGGATGCACACAGATGCCCGCAAGAAGCTTCCAGGCTGTTGAGAGGTGGGGGGTAGATACATAAACCAGCAAGATACGTACGGTGCGAGAGAAGGTACTTCTTGTCCACACCTCCCTCCGTTGGTCTGCTCATCCATCCGTTCAACGAACATATCTGAGTATCAACCTGCTAATTGCTGTTTTGTATGTTGGGGGCAGACGTGCATAAAATAATGGCGTTCAGGCCCTGTGTTGAGAGGCTCTCGGTTCCCTGGTCCCACTGATCCCATTCCTGATTTCCTCCATTTCCCACACGTCCACATCCAAGTCCTCAATGAGCTTTGTGACCAAGTCCTTCTAAGACACGCAGTACACATCTAAGATCCTCTGTCTCTGACATCACAACTCAGGCTAACATGAGAGGAGACACTGCAAAACTGTGAAGGGAAACCCGACGTCAGAGCAAATACACAGAAATAACAGTCTCATAAAATATTCATTATGTGTAAATGTGCTCTGGGATTCTTACTCCATCTGGAAGACCTGGATCTCTCAGGGGGAGCATTTTTACCTCAGATTTTTCTGCGAGAGAAACATCTATGCAATCTGTGTACTTTTCCAGTGCCTTTCCTCACATATGCTCTAAGGGCTCTGACTTTCCTTTGGAGGCCATAGACCCCTTCGCAGGTTTGCAGCATTTCCAAAAATCGGGAGACTCTCCAAAACCAAACTGGATTTCAGGACCTGTAGGCGGCGTTGACGGGTACAGATTTGTGGTATCTAGAATAGGGTCCCTGTCAGGCCCATCGATTTCACTCATGTCACTAAACTATGAGGATACGACAAATTTTCCCGGTTCGCTCCACTCAACTCCAGAAACTCGGTCCTACTTTTACCTTAAAATTAAACTCAACTTAGAGGCTCCGTGGAGGGTGAGGAAGCACCAGAGAAATATCATGATCTACGAACACAAGCGAAGCATCTACTAGACCGTTACATCCCCCCTCAGTTCTGGCATAGACCATGGAGATTTCTAAGTTCCCCAAACTCAAGGTTGACTAGGACCATGGTAGGTACTCAAAAGAAACCCACGAACCATGTCATCTTCTGAGAAGGTAAATCTTGTCTCGTTCACGTAGCATCCGTGAGAAGTCAGCACACACACTGAATTGACACGGGGAGCCCATACAAGGAACACCTGACCAGACGCGAGGGTGGAAGATAGCCTGGACGAGCCAAGAAGAACGTTAGCTACCATTTATCTCGTGCTTCCCGCGTGCCAAGCACATTTTCTTTTTTTAAAAAATTTTTTTAACGTTTATTTATTTTTGAGACAGAGAGAGACAGAGCATGAACAGGGGAGGGTCACAAAGAGAGGGAGACACAGAATCTGAAACAGGCTCCAGGCTCCGAGCTGTCGGCACAGAGCCCGACGCGGGGCTCGAACCCACGGACTGTGAGATCACGACCTGAGCCGAAGTCGGACGCTTAACCGACCGAGCCACCCAGGCGCCCCCACATTTTCTTAATTAACCCTCGCAACAGACCTGGCCCACTGGTGGTACCATGAGCATCAACATCATCACCATCACCACCATTTTATGCGTGAGGAATCTGAGGCCCGTTGAGGCACAATAACCTGCCCAAGTCCACGCGGCAGCTAAGCGGCAGAGCCATAATTCGAACCCAGGTCCGTTCGACTCCAGAAGCCCTTCACCACGACGATTCACGGTCTCTTAACAAGAAAGCCTGTTTTTTATACTTCCAACGCCGAAGTCAAGAAAATTCAAGAGTTCCACCAGCGAAATCCAGTCCAAAGGTGGTCATGGTGCGCGGTGGGGAGCCATGGCGCGACCAGCCCGCGGGTGGGGATGTTCTGTCATTGACACAATGGCGGGGAGCCGAAGCGCGTGCTGAGAAGGGGAAAGCCGGTCTGACTGGCGAACGCGGTCCCGTGGCTTCTGACCTCGCCCTGCCGTTCCCAGCTCCTTTTGGCTGGGCCCACTTGTCCCCGACCCGCAAGTTTAGCCCCGTTCGGCACCTGGGCCGGTGCCGGACAAAGGAAACACGGCTGTCTTGAGTTCACATGTGTTACTCCAATAATCAGTCCTTGCTGACGTGACTGCTTGAGAAGACAGCATGGGTAAGGTAAATAGAAGGCACCTGAGTGGCTCAGCTGGTTAAGCGTCCGACTTCAGCTCAGGTCATGATCTCACGGCTCGTGGGTTCGAGCCCCACGTCGGGCTCTGTGCTGACCGCTCGGAGCCTGAAGCCTGATTCGGATTCTGGGTCTCCCTCGCCCTCTGCCCCTCCCCCACTTGCCCTCCGTGTCTCTCTCTTTCAAAAATAAATAGACATTAAAAAATTTGTTTTTTAAGTGGAAGAGAAAGGAAGAAGCAATCAGAGCGATCCAATACGAGCACTCAACTCTCCTTTGCTAGCTTTGAAGACAGAGGAAGGGCACCATGAGCCAAGGAAAGCAGGCAGCCTCTAGAAGCTGGAAAAGGCCACCGGAGGGATTCTCCGCTAGAGCCTCCAGAAGGATCATCGCCCTGCCAACGTTTTTACTTTTTAACTCAATGATACTACTGATCTCCAGAACTGTAAGATAATAAATTTGTATTGTTTAAGCCACTTTGTAATACTGTGCTCCCGTAGCAATAGAAAACCAACACACCATCCTACTACTCACCGACACGATGGCGAAGAAACTCCTAGTTAATTACGAAACCAGGTCAACTTCAAGTTTAGAGGCACATGTTCAGTGTGAGGGCACCATGGAAGAGGGCCAGTCCCGGCCCTTAGAGTTCAGAGCTGAAGCAGTGTAGAGAGACCCAATCTATAGCCCCTCCAGACCCCATCAAGACAATATGGTACTTCGGTCACTTCGAAGTTTTTCGTAGATTTCAATGTAAGTCTATTCTCATCAAGCCAACGGGATGCTGTGTGGGGTTTCCAAGTTGAGCCTTTTGCTTCTGGGATCAGAGCTCTTCAGTTGACCCACAGTGAAGTGAGAGACCAGGTTTCTATGCCTCACGACGGCACTTTACCAAGACAAGCGCAAAGACCAGAAAGTTCTGCATGTCAGCATCAGTGATGAGGAAGGTTCTGCTAAACACTGCACATTTCCATCCCAGTTATAGACACAGGAAATTAGGGAGGCTGAGAGAAGACTTCATTTAGAATACAAAGTTAAAAGGAAAAAAAGCAAAATAGAAAATGTGCCCAAAAAGATAGAAAATGAATTGAAACAAACAAGTCAATTTAAGACCCTTTAGATCCTTGTTCGTATCGTTGCAGGATTTTGAAGTTGGTTGCATTAAAATATCCCTGAACTTTGAAGGATCTCAGGTTTCCAAAATAATTTATGTTGACATCAATCCTAATTTCTTCGCAGAGATTTCAACTCCCCAAAAAAGGTCTTTATTGGGGAGAGGAAAACCTCACTCTGAGGAGGCTGAGAACAGGGCTGCCGGGGAAATGGGCCTGAGCGGGGCTCTGTGACTCTACCGACTGACTCAACACGTGGCAGAAATGACACGCTTGACTTCCGCAGGGAGAAGAGGACTTGACTTCTTCTGAAAGCCCTCCCTGCCGGCCGCCAACAGCACACCCAGCGAAGCCTTGTGGCGCCATCAGCTCGGAGCCGCGGGCAGAGGCGAGGACGTGTTTTTTTTTTTTTAGTTTGTATATTTTGAGACAGAGAGCACAAGCAAGGGAGGGGCAGAGAGAAGGAGAGACACAGAGTCGTTGGCCTTGTAGGTCAGCCCGCCGCTTCCCACCTCCTAGGACAGTCTCCCTCGGTCAGTGCCAAAGCCCACAAGCTCCAAACTCAGGGGACTTGAAGTGCGTCGGAGGCAGAAAAGGTCAAGTGCGAAGAACAGCTACACAAGCTAGAGCCGGAGAAATGTCACTGTCCGTAAACACTCCTTGTTTACCTAGCAACTGGGGATTGACTATAATACCTTGGTTTTCGAGTTCAAGCTGGGGTGACCCAGCCCCTCGCTATGCAAACCATGGTCCCTGGACCAGCCGCGTCATTCCCACCTGAGAGCCTGATGGAAAGGCCGAATCCCAGCCCCCGCTCCAGACCTGCTGCATCAGAACCTGCCTGTTAACAAGATCCTCAGGTGATTCACGTGCACATTAGGGCAAAAGAAGAACTGAACGAGTCTATTCCTCTCTTGGCGTAGATGGGGAAACTGAGGCCCAAAGACGGGAAGGGACCAGTTCAAGGCACCTAGGACAGTTTTTAACAGAGCCAGGATTACAACTCAGGTCTCATGGTTTCCAGTTTTATAAAACTCATCCTTTTCTTCTTGTTTTGTTTGCAAAGTTTTGAATAGCATTTGATCATTTTAAAACAGAATTATTCTAAAATATCTCATCCATTACCTTACCTTCAGAAAAATCTGAAGTAAATGGAACTTTTCATGATGATTCAGCATCCCCATCGCTGTTTGACTCTGCACTGTTTTTTATTTTTATTTTTTTAACGTCTTGAAAGGGAGAGAGTGCGAGAAGGGGAGGGGCAGAGAGAGAGGGGGACAGAGGAGCCCAAAGCGGGGCCCGAACTCACGAACCGTGAGATCATGACCTGAGCCAAAGTCGTATGCTCAACCGACTGAGCCACCCAGGAGTCCCTCGGCACCGTTTTTTTAATGTATTTTTATTTTTTTTAGTTGATTTATTTTGAGACAGAGAGCACAAGCAAGGGAGGGGCAGAGAGAAGGAGAGACAGAATCCCAAGCAGGCTCCATGCCATCAGCTCAGAGCCTGGTGCAAGGCTCGAACTCACAAACTGCAAGATCGTGACCCGGGCTGAGATCGAGAGTGAGACATGTAACCAGCTGAGCCATCCGGGCACCACCGCACTGTTTTTTAAAATTCTTCTGTCTCCTTATGACTACCAGCTACAGGACGTAGCTTACTATAGTGATAGGAGACTGGGCTTTGCAGTCCTACAGACCTGGGTTCAAATCTGGATTCTGCCGCTCCCAGGCCGTGCTATCGTGGTTAAGTCATTTAACCTGTGTGAAACTTTGGTCACCTGTAGAATGGGGTAACACTACTCCTCCACAGGCCTGTTGTAAGGAGTCCTTAAAGTAGCACATGCACAGCCCTTAGCACGGGGCTTAACGTGGAATGAAAAGTCATCAGACTTTGGCTCTCACGGCTGTACAGCTAACGCTGACCAGCAGCCCTGTGAAGGCTTAGGGGGAGCAGCACGCCCTGGGACAGTCATTGTCCCTAATGCTGTCCTTTCTTCTTTTTCCTTCCAGCCACTCAGCTTCCGCTCTGGACGAATGAGGTCGACAGATTGTCACCTTCATATGTCAGCAGTGGGAACCCCAGCAGCAATGGAACAAGGGGAGCCCCATTTCCATCTACCCGCCATGCACCTGAGTAAGTCGGAGCTTTTGTGTCCTGACCTGCACAGGAGCACCCACTCAGTCCGCCTCAGAGGGTGGAGGGCTGAAAACAAAAGGGTAGACGATGAAGGCATATGTTGCTTTAAACGCCGGAATCTTCGAACGCTGGCACTGGGAAGGCTCCCTAGGAATGACCTAGTGCCACCTGCTCACCTTACAGATAAAGAAACTGAGGGGCACCTGGGTGGCTCAGTCGGTTGGGCGTCCGACTTCGGCTCAGGCCGTGATCTCACGGTCTGTGGGTTCGAGCCCCGCGGCGGGCTCTGTGCCCACCGCTCTCAGAGCCTGGAGCCTGTTTCAGCTTGTGTCTCCCTCAGTCTCTGCCCCTCCCCTGCTCACGCTCGCTCTCAAAAATAAATAAACATTAAAAAAAGAAAGAAAGAAACTGAGCCCAAGAGAATGAGTGTCACAAGTATCAGAGCCAGGGGCAAATAACAGTGAACGTGCTAAGAAACAGCTTACTGCTGGGGGGAGGTCTTATAAACCGATCTCGTTAAATCCGCACGGTTTTCTTAGGTACTAATATTGCTCCCATTTCAGAAGTACGGAAATTGAGGCACAGAGAGCTTAAAACACGCATCCAAGACAACACTGCCAGGAGGTGTAAGAGCCACGATTTCGGTCCAGGCCTGGCCTCTCCGCATGGGGCCCGGCTCCCTGCCCGCGCTGGGCTCGGCGATCCAGAACCAACTGCGCGGGAAGGGGAGAGTCACGGCCGGCGGACGCGCGCTCTGCGAAGTCGCGCCGTCCCCTGGGATTCCGTCTGGGACCCCGCTCCCGACCTGCTGAGTCTCAAGGTTGGACTCAGGCTCAAGGTTGGAGCTCTGTTTCGGAGCTGCTTGTCCCAAACTTGGTCGAGCCTTAGAACTGTCGGCTCCTTGACATACTGCCTGAATTACAAGTATCCGTTCCCAAGGCACCCGAGGGCCACAAGCTCCAGGGTTGCGATCAACGTCTTTGAACATGATTCCCTCGTCGCCTCGCCCGGGCGTCCCCACAGGAGCTGTGAACTCACGGCCCGCAGCTTCCCGCAATAACGCAGAGTATCACTAAGGGCCCGAGGATGAGCGTCCGTGGGACCCGGAGCAAGTCGCCTTGGCTCTCTGGGCCTCCGGTGCCCGACGCTGTGACCTCCCATCCCAGCCCAGTGGGGGCGGAGGGCTTATCTGGGCTACGATCGACCGACAGGCCTCACTCGGACACAGCACGGATCGTTCTGTGTTACCAGTGCTCATTTTACTGTTCCTTCTCTGCCCGCCACCCCGTAGGTTCCCTAAGGTTACAGACCGTGTCGTATCCATTTCTGCATCCCTGGGGCCTAACGTGGTGCTCAGCGCGCGGCTGGTGACAAGAAATTTTCTTGAATTTTCCCGAATGACGTAGGAAACAAGCCACTGGATTTCTCAAAAGCAGAACTGAATTTGTTGCGCTTATCTCTGGATATAAAAATCACACAGCGCTGCATAGGGAAAACCAGAAAATAAACACAGAGAGAGAAGTGGCCATGACAACAGGGGATCTGAGGTCTCAGGAAGAAGGAGCGAGATTGGGACTTAAGACAGAACTGGACTCAGGGCGCCTGGCTGGCTCAGTTGATGGAGGATGCGACTCTTGATCTCAGGGCCGTGAGTTCAAGCCCCGCACGGGGTGTAGAGATTACTTTAAAAAGTAAAACTTAAAAATTGGAAAAAAAAAAAAAAAAAGACGGAGCTGGGATCGATCTGTCATGGCGAACAGCACTGACCCCTCCTCATGGTCATAATTTCTCTCAGTTCGTGTCTTTTCTTACTAAAATAGGGGTGGAAGACAGGGCATAACATGATGATACTTTCTGGAAGCTTCTGGTAAAGTAATTCCTGAATTATGTGGAATTTCAAGGGGGTTGGGATCCATACCACAAAGTATTAGGATTAGAATTCTGCTTTTGTGTCCATTACTATGCCGAGTACACAGAATCCCAAGATGAACGCGATTTACCTTCCTGATGGGTTCAGGGTCCATGGGAGGCATGATGATTTCGACAGAGAAATAGAATTCTAAGACTAACATAGTAACTGTTAGAGCAGAATGAAAACTGGAGGTGCCTGGGTGACTCAGTTAAGCTTCTGACTCTTGTATTTCGGCTCAGGTGATGATCTCATGGTTTGTGGGATCGAGCCCTGCATTGGGCTCTGTCCTGACAGACCAGAGCCTCTTTGGGATTCTCTCTCTCCCTCTCTCTCTCTGCTCCTCCCCTGTTCTCTCTCTCTCTCTCTCTCTCTCTCTCTCTCTGCCCCTTCCCCACTTGCTCTCTGTCTCAAAATAAATGAATAAACTTTTTTTAAATTTTTAATGTTTATTTATATTTGAGAGAGACAGACAGACAGACAGTGCTTGAGCAGGGGACGGGCACACAGAGACAGAGACACAGACAGAATCTGAAGCAGGCTCTAGGCTCCGGACGGTCAGCACAGAGCCCGACGCGGGGCTCAAACTCACAAGCCGTGAGATCATGACCTGAGGCGAAGTCGGACGCTCAACCGACTGAGCCCCCCGGGCGCCCCAAGAATAGTTTCTTAAAATTGGGAAGCGATTGAGAAGTTATGAGGTATCTGGGTTAGCTAGGGAGACAGTATAGACAAAAACAGTTTAGCTTCATCAGTGAACTAGTTCAAATAACAGCAGTTGAATCCCAACTGCAAACTGGTCACCGTGTCCTGGTCCTCTGTGCCAGGAATAAAACGACTGGTATACAGATGACTCACGTTAGCAGGTCATTTCCAATACAGTAAATATCAAATTCCTGGTCCTCTGATGCAAAATGATCCAACCCTGCCTCTTCTCTTCTAAGAAAGCAAACCTCCTTCCTGGAAGAAACACCTAGGAAATGTCTGGATCTACTCTCTTGAAGCCAAGGGTATTATTAGCTTTCCATTGCTCCCGAACAAATAATTAGACCTTACTGGCTTAAAACACAGGAAGCAAAACAGAAAACCCCAGATAAGGGTTGAACAAAACGGACGTTTGTCTCTCACAAAAAAGAAGTCTAGAAGCAGGAAGTCCAAGATTAGCATGGTATGTCCAAGAGCAGTAGGGACCCAGTCCCCTACTGTCTTCTCTGTTCCACCACATTAGCTCTTGGGTTTCCATCTTCAAGTCATTTCGTGCCAGTAAGGCTGTTGACACTCCAGCCATTTGGACTACATCCCATGCAGCAGGAAGAAAGACTAGTCGGAAGGCAAAAAGGCTCACTTCTGTGTTGAGACAGCCCCCTTCAAAACTCTGTCTTGGGGTGCCTGGGTAGCTCAGTTGGCCCAATCGGCTCAGGTCACGATCTCACGGTTTGTGAGTTCGAGCCCCGCGTCGGGCTCTGTACTGACAGCTCAGAGCCTGGAGCCTGCTTTAGATTCTCTGTCTCCCTTTCTCTCTCTACCCCTCCCCTGCTCGTGTTCTGTCTCTCTCTCCAAAAAAATAAACATTAAAAAACAATTTTCTTAAACAATACTTTTATTATCTCACAATTTCCGTAGATCCGAAATCCAAAGGCAGTACATCTGGCCGTCTGCCTCAGGTCTTATCGGGCTGAAATCCAGGTGACAGCCAGAACTGAGGTCTCTTCAGAAGATCTACTGGGGAAAGTTGTCCCTCCAAGACCCTCCGTTGTTGGCAGAATTCATCTCCTTATTATTTAGAATTAAGGTCCCCAGATTTTTGCTGCCTGTCGGCCAGAAGACTACTACTCATCCCGTGAAGGCCATCTGTATGTTCTGTCCCCTGACTCTCTCCCAACCCGACGGCTTGTTTCCTCAAGGCCAGCACTGGAAAGAAAGTTTCTCTGACCTAAAGGAGGGTCTGGTCACGCTTTTTTTTTTTTTTTTAATTTTTTAATGTTTATTTATTTTTTCAGAGGGAGCGTGAGCTGGAGAGGGGCAGAGAGAGAAGGAGACACAGAATCCGAGGCGGGCTCCAGGCTCTGAGCTGTGGGCACGGAGCCCGACGCGGGGCTCGAACTCACAAACTGGGAGATCACGACCTGAGCTGAAGTCAGACGCTTCGCCGACTGAGCCACTCAGGCGCCCCTGGTCACTCTTTTAAAGCCTTTTGCCTGATGAATTCAGCCGCTCAGGATAATCTCCTGTATGATACAGGCACGAAGAGCCAGAGGCAGGGGTCACTGGGGACACCTCAGGGTCAACCCACCACCCCAAGTTCTGCTCTCGGACGTGCTCAATAACTCCCAGAACAAACGCATCGCGGATTCGCACAAAGCTAACTGGGTACGAACCCAGTAACCTTGTTTTGTTTCTGCGCACGAGTATCTCGATGAGTGTCCACTCATACCAATCTGTAAATCTCTAGTGTCTAACAAAACCTGTTGCTCAGTTAAACGGAAGGCAAGAGTAGACATTTGAGGTGATAAAAAGCTTCTCCTTCACCCCCAGTCAGCCTCCGAGGTGGAGCCCCAGCTTCGCGTCACTGAAAGTCGCCCTCCAACCGCAAGGATGACAGGAACCACCTAACAAAGGAAGCCGTGACCGCAGTTAACCAAATGGGAAAATTCACGAATGCAAAAGGAGGGAGGGGTCTGGAGATGGCCATTCAAAGTCTCAGGGCTTTTTGAAGAGACGGAACTTCCCTTGTGCTTGAAATGAGTACACACGGGGTACACAGCCAAAGTCTGACGCTTAACTGACTGAGCCACCCTGGTGTCCCAGTGTTTATTTATTTTTGACAGAGAGAGAGAAAGACAGAGCGCGGGAGGAGAAACAGAGATGCTGGAAGCCGAGCTGTCCCAGCCTGAGTGGCAGGGCCCGGGCCGTGGACGGATTGGTGACTGCGGGGCGGCCCACAGACAGGGAAGCTTCTTGTCCTCCCGCTTTTAGGTAACTCGGCCTTAAAACTACCTGGGGTATTGTCTGTTGGGGAATGGCCCTCGGCAGGCCCCCTGGGAAAAGAACCGTCAGGGGAGAAAATAAGGTTCCGCAAGAAATTGAGCGGCCTTACGTTTAGCCCTTGCCATCCCCTACGGAGACTCCTCTACTTACAGGAAGGATAGCCTCATGCCTTTGCCAGCAAAGAAGGCCTGTAAAGGAGACACATATGGATCTGAAAGCCTCACTCCGGCAACTAAGGAGTGTATCTCTGGGCACGGGTGACTTCAGCCCCTAGGCCCTCCTGGCCCCCGGAGGCATTCCAGATGATGACTGAACCTAGTCTGTTAAGGTACAGAATGGTTCATTGGTCCCTAGGTGCGTTGTCTCTCTGAGAATGTATGAGGCGTGGGTTTCTAAGGCTTTTTCGGCCCCTTCCTGGCACCTGGGACCGAGGCGAACACATTGTTCTTCTGGCCTCATGTGGTCAGGAGGTCATGTCCCTGTCACTGTTCCACTTGAGGTGTTGAGAAACGGAGGGCCTTTCACGAGAACAGCAAAGCAAATGCTTTGTAGATTATAGATAAACGCAGATGCATAATGGAATTATGTAAGAAATTAATCTATAATCAAAGGGTATGCGGGAAAGTTAGGGGAAAATCGCCATGTTATTTCTTAAAGGTTGATGACACATAGGAACATTTTCAAAGGTAGGTAATGTTAGAAAAACATAGAGCTGGACTCCGGCACAGAGAGAGAGGGAGACACAGAATCCGCAGCAGGCTCCAGGCTCCCTGCTGTCAGCGCAGAGCCCGACATGGGGCTCGAACCCACAAACCGTGAGATCATGACCTGAGCCGAAGTCGGACACTAAGTCGACTGAGCCACCCAGGCGCCCCAAAGACAGTCTTTTTAGATATTGAGATTTTCCAGAGGATGCTCCTCTGAAATTATCTATCTCAGGCATGGAGTCAATAGGAAAATTCTCATGTTACGCATACAGGAGAAGTATCACCCAAAAACGGTGATGTAAATATCAAGCCATGAAACAAAACTGAGATTGTGCTTTAAAAGCAAGAATCCTGCTTCCATTAAAAAATATGCCTCGGGGACGCCTGGCTGGCTCAGTGGGAGGAGGATGTGACTCTTGATCTCCAGATCTGGGTTGTGAGTTCCAGCCCCACAGTGGGTGTAGATGATGAAGTTTTAGGGTGATGGGGGGATGGTGGGAGGTCTGGAGCCGATGGCCAAGAAAGAATTCTTGAAGACGTCTTTGTTGCAATAAGGTGATTTTATTAAAGCAGGGGGACAGGACCCGTGGGCAGGAAGAGCTGCACTGCGGTGGTGACGGGTAACTCATTATATACCCTCGGGTGGGGAAGGGGTCAGGGATAGAGTATGTCTTTAAGGAATTCTGGAAGCCAGGTTTCCAGGACCTGGAGGGGCTAGCTGTTGCTAGGGAAACGCCATTTATTATCATTTAATAAAACCTTAATGGGGTGCCTGGGTGGCTCAGTCAGTTGAGCGTCCGACTTTGGCTCAGGTCATGATCTCACGGTCCGTGGGTTCGAGCCCCACATCGGGCTCTGTGCTGACAGCTCAGAGCCTGGAGCCTGTTTCGGATTCTGTGTCTCCCTCTCTCTCTGCCCCCTCCCCTGCTCATGCTCTGTCTCTCTCTGTCTCAAAAATCAATAAAAACATTAAAAATTTTTTTTAAAAAAACCTTAGTCATGAGACCCTTCAGATGTATATCAGGGGCCATAAGCTTGGGGGTATGATTGCCTGCACATATCTTGGGGCAGTGGAGACAAAGGAAGGAGAGTTACAGAGTCCCCGAGGTTGGGATAATGTTGTGCTAAGGTTCTCTTTTGCCCCCAGCAAAGTGTCATCCCTGAGGCAGCTGAGCTCCTAGAGGGAGGTCACTTTGCCTGTCTCAAGGAGTTGTCCATGGGCTGTAGGCAGTAAGGGTATTTAATTTTTCATTTGCCTTACTTTCTCACATCACCATGGCAAGCACTTAAACCCCTTTCCTTTGTCCTGGGGTAGCCAGGAGTGTCTGAAGAACATCACACATATTCCACTGGGGGTGGGGGGTCGGGGGGATGCCAGCCTATATTTTGCCCTCAGCTTGACCCATCCTCCCTCATCATAGAGATTACTTAAATAAATAAATAAAAATTAAAAAATGACTCCTGAGGCAAGGGAAACAGATGCAAAAGTAAACTATTGGGACTATATCAAAATAAAAAGCTTCTGCATGGTGATGGAAATAATCAACAAAACTAAAAGGCAACCTACAGAATGGGAGAAGGTATGTGCAAATGACACATTTGATAAAGGCTTAGTATCCAAAACACATAAGGAACTTCTACAACGCAACGCCAAAAAAACCAAATATTACAATTACAAAATGGGCAGACGACAAGAACAGACATTTCTCCAAAGAAGACATCCAGATGGCCAAGAGATACATGAAAAGATACTCAACATCATTGATCATCAGGGAAATGCAAATCAGAACTACGGTGAGATATCACCTCACACCTGTCAGAATGGCTAAAATCAACAACACAAGAAACAAGAGGTGTTGATGAGGATGTGGGGGAAAGGAACGCTCTTGCACGGTTGATGGGAATGCAAACTGGGGCGGCCGCTGTGGAAAACAGTATGGACCTTCCTCAAAAGGTTAAAAAAGAGAACCACAATATGACCCAGTAATTCCACTACTAAGTATTTAGCCAAAGAATGTGACAACACTCATTTAAAAGGATATATGCACCCCTCTATTTATTGCAACATTAATAACAGTAGCCAAGTTATCAAAGCATTCCAAGTGTCTATCAATAAATGAATATGGATAAACAAGATGTGGTATGTATTTCACATACACATGCACACACATGCACACACGTGGGAATATTATTCAGCCATAAATAAGAATGAAATCTTGCCATTAACAACATTGATGGATCAAGAGAGTATAATGCTAAGCGAAGTAAGCCAGTCAGAGAAAGACAAATACCATATGATCTCACTCATATGTGGAATTTAAGAAACAAAACAAACGAGGGGCGCCTGGGTGGCTCAGTTGGTCAAGCGTCCAACGTCGGCTCAGGTCGTGATCTCTCGGCTCGTGAGTTCGAGCCCCACATCAGGCTTGCTGCTCTCAGCACGGAGCCTGCTTCAGATCCCCTGTCACCCCCTCTCTCTGCCCCTCCCCCGCTCGTGCTCTCTCTCCTTTTCTCAAAATAAACATTAAAAAAAAAAGAAAACAAACGAGCATAGAAAAAAAAGAAAGAGAGAGAAACCAAAAAACAGACTCTTAACAACTGAGAACAAACTGGTACCTACCAGAGGGTAGATGGGTGGGTGGTGGGTAAGATAGCTGAAGGAGATTAAAAGCACACTTATGGTGATGAGCACCGAGTAATGTATAAAATTGTTGAATCACGATATTGTACACCTGGACCTAACATAACACTGTATGTTAACGATACTGGAATTAAAAGTAGACAGTGTGAAACAGGTCAAAACCGTTTTAAAAGTTTTTTTTTTTTTTAACCTTTATGTATTTATTTTGAGAGAGAGTGTGCACGTGCACGAGCAGGGGAGTGACGAGACAGAGGGGGAGAGAGAATCCCAAGCGGGCTCTGCCCTGTCACCACATAGCCCGAGGCGGGGCCCGATCTCCAGAACGGTGAGATCGTGACCCGACCGGAAATCAAGAGTCAGGTGCTCAACCAACTGAACCACCCAGGTGCCCAGGTCAGGTCAAACTCTTTGTGAACAGCATCACAAATTCCTCTAAGTACCTATACACAGCCTCAGAATCGTCTCGTTTCCATTGCACGACTGATTTACTGTCAAAGGCACACGCGCTTGAGAAGGAAGATGTTCCATACCGTGCCTTGGGCTGTATCTTCCCGCCAACCAATGACAATTCTAGAGAAGTGGCCTAAGACCTTTGTCTACAAATAAAAAGGATGTAGCGTGCCTGGCATAGGACCTGACACATGGTACATACTGAATAAATTTTATTCCCAGCTCTCACACACACTCACAGCTCCTCCTGGGTTCTCCGCGCCGACCGCAGAACCCGCCTCGTAGGCTTGGTGCACAAGCGACACGGGACGCTACTTACCAAGGTTTCGGGGCAGGGCCTGCCCAGCTCGTGTTCCCAGCATGTTACCGGCGTTGCCCTGGCTAAACCCTGCTAATGACTCCAAGTAACATTAGCAGGCTGGTGTGGTGGCTGTTCAAGAAATGCCGTCTTGGGGCGCCCGGGTGGCTCCGTCGGTTGAGCGTCCAACTTCGGCGCAGGTCATGATCTCACGGTTCGTGGGTTCGAGCCCCGCGTCGGGCTCTGTGCTGATGGCTCAGAGCCTGGAGCCTGCTGCGGATTCTGTGTCTCCCTCTCTGTCCGCCCCTCCCCTACTCATGCTCTGTCTCTCTCTCTCTCTCTCTCTCTCTCTCTCTCTCTCTCAAAAATAAACATAAAAAAAAAAAGAGAAATGCCATCTACATTCCCAGTCTGGTAGTGGTACTCTCTCCTTATCTACCGAGTAGAGAAACTCCCCCCCCCTTCCTCTTCAAACTGGACACCACAAATGACCACTGGTTAGATGGGATACCCCAAATTACTGCTGTTCAAATTCCTTTTTTTTTAAGTCATGAAACCATTTCCTCAAAGGTAAGTCTATGAAGAAGATATATAAGATCAACACATAAAAGCGGCTGCTTGGTTCGAAGCTGGGAGGTGGCACAGGCTCCTGGCCTCTACCTTAACCCTCCCTCTCCCCTACTTCGTCCCTCTCTCCTTCTTCTCTTCTCTCTCTCCTTCCCTTTCTCTCCCCCCACCCTTTCACTTCTCTGTCTCTCTGTCTCTCTCTCTCTCACGTGCACACGCACGCACAGGCACACACGTGCACACACGTGCACACACACACACAGACACACTGCCTCTCTGAGGGAACTCCAGGGTTCTGAGCAGCATGATTTTGATAATCCCAACATTAGTCGTTCTTTAACATGGCAGATTGTCAGAATCGTACACGGATAGCTGGGACATGGGACCACCACAAACAGCCATTCAGTAGGTCTGGCCTACTCTAGTGATGTCCCCTACGACCGTCAACATCCAAAGTAGGGGCTGAGCTGCCGGAGTCCACCAGGAAACTGCGATAGCTCCCCCTGTACAAGGAAGGTACCAAGACTAATGGAGATGCCGCCAACAACATTCGCCACTCTTTTCCCTACTGGCAGAGTCCTGATCATTCGCCACTCTTTTCCCTACTGGCAGAGTCCTGATTCTGTTCAAGTGCCCGTTCCTCCCCTATGGGATTCGGGAGACAGAAGACCCCTCATCCGTCCCCAGAAGAAAATCCTAATTGTTCTAAACCATACCCATGGTCCATTCTTCTTGCTAGGAATCAGATCTGGACCGAAGATGTGAAATAATTCTGCCAATGCGGAGAAATGGGCTGAGGAATTTCTGGGAAAGGTCCTTCTATTAGTAAGAGAAAAACTGAGCAAAAGACAGTTCCTCTTCCTCCACTGAACTCAGCCTGGATACGCAGCTACGCGACGGCAGCCATCTTGTGACTGTGAGGTGCGCTTACCTAAGGCAAAGCCGCAGCACTGAGACGGCGGAGTGAAGGATGGAAAGGCCCAGTGCCCTCGAGGATATCACAGAACTTTCAGATAAGCAGGGAGCTTCCTTTCCTCGAGATTTCTTCCTGCGTAGGCTAAATATTCTTTTTATTGTTTAGGCTACCGTCTCTCAAAGAGTATCACCATCATCATGTTAGAAATGTGAATTCTTGGGCCCCAACCCAAAACCACTGACTCTGAAACTCTTGGGGTTTGAGGCCAGCTTTCCGCATTTTAACAAGCCCTCGGGGAGTGTTGATGGATACTCAGGTCTGAGGACCACTGAGCACCAAGCCATTTTGAGTTGGTTTCTCTTTTTATTTTTTCCTTTTTTTTTTTTCCTATACATTCCTAGTGCTCATCACAGTAAGTGTATTCTTTTTTTATTTTATTCTTAAGTCATCTCTACACCCAACGTGGGGCTCAAACTCAACCCCAACATCAAGAGTCGCACGCTCTATGGACTGAGGCAGCCAGGTACCCTTTCACTCATTTTACTCATACCCCCCACCCACCCACCCCTGGAAATCACCAGTTTGTACTCTATAGTTAAGAGTCTGGTTTTTGGTTTGTCTTTTTCTTTGTTCCTTTTATTTCTTAAATTCCACATTTGAATAAAATCATTTGGTATTTGTCTTTCTCTGACTTATTTCACTTATCATTACACCTCTGGATCCATTCATGTTGCAAATGATAAGATTTCATTCTTGTTTATTGCTGAGTAATATTCACATTAACAAGGGAAAGAATAAAAACATGATCATTTCAATAGATGCAGAAAAAGCATTTGACAAAGTACAACATTCATTCATGATAAAAAAAACTCTCAAAATAGGTTTAGAGGGAATATACTTCAACATAATAAAGGCCATATATGAAAAACCCATAGCTAACATCACACTCAATGGTGAAAAATTGAGAACTTCTCCTCTAAGACCAGGAACAAAACAAGAATGTCCGCTCTCACCACTATACTACTGAAAGTCCTAGCCACAGCAATCAGAAAAGAAAAGAAATAAGTCATCCATATTGGTAAGGAAGAAGTAAAACTGTCAGTATTCACAGATGACATGATACTATATATAGAATACCCTCAAGACTCTAGCAAAAAACACTAAAACTGATCAATGAATTCTGTAAGGTCACAAGATACAATATCAATATACAGAAATCTCTTGCCTTTCTTTTTTATCATTATTTTTTAATTTATTTATTTTGAGAGAGAGAGAGAGCAGGGGAAGGGCAGAGAAAGAGAGAGAGAGAGAGAGAGAGAGAGAGAGAGAGAGAGAGAATCCCAAGCAGGCTCCACACTGTCAGCACAGACCCTGTTGTGGGGCTCAGACCCATGAACCGTGGAATCATGACCTGAGCCAAAACCACGAGCCAGACGCTTAACCAATTGAGCCACCCAGGTGCCCCAGAAATCGGTTTCATTCCTATACACCAATAATGAAGCAGCAGAAAGAGGAATCAAGGAATCGATCCCATTTACAATTGCACCAAAAACCGTAAGATACCTAGGAATAAACCTAACCAAAGAGGTAAAAGATTTGTACACTGAAAACTATAGAAAGCCTATGAAAGAAATTGAAGAAGACACAAAGAAATGGAAAAGCAATCCATGCTCATGGATTAGAAGAACGAATATTGTTAAAATGTCGATACTACCCAAAGCAATTTACACATTGAATGCAATTCCTATCAAAATAGCACCATCATTCTTCTCAGAGCTAGAACAAACAATTCTAAAATTTGTAGAGAACCACAAAAGACCCCAAATAGCCAAAGCAATCTTGAAAAAGAAGATTTGGCTTTTCTTTTACTTATAGTCCAGAATCTTAACTGATACGAAAATCTCTATAAAATTTCAGTCTATGATTATTCTTTTAATTTTATTATGTTCATTTTATTTTTGAGAGAGAGACAGAGCACAAGCAGGGGAGGGGCAGAGAGACAGAGAGAGGGAGACACAGAATCCGAGGCAGGCTCCAGGCTCTGAGCTGTCCGCACAGAGCCCGATGCAGGACTCGAACTCAAGAACTGTGAGATCGTGACCTGAGCCGAAGTCGGACACCCGACCAACTGAGCCACCCCGGCGCCCCTATCCTTTGTTGAATTCTTTTAATTGTTATGTGCTCGTTGATGGTACCCCCTCTGCCTAGGGCTTAGATCTGCGTTCATAGGCCTCCTCTCCCACGCTACTCTTCCTTCTCTGGACTTCTCATGAGCCTTCACAGGCCCGTGACTCTGAGCCAAACCCAGTAAGTCTTAATCTTCCTCCATCCCTGCCTCCTTCAGGCTGGGGGCCCCCACTCGCAATCCCTCCTGAACGGAAACTTCTCAGAGGCCTGCGCCGTCCTTCAGAAATGGCTCGACGTAAAAACCTTTACTACACACACGTCGGATTTTGAGTCTCCGTCACAACAACTCTTTTTTTTATAGCAACCCTTTCACACAAGTGTTGTCACCATATGTGTCACGTGAGAAAAACCCTGAGGCTCTGAAAAGATAGGACATTTTCAAATTTCAGTCCGTTAACAAGGTACGGAGCCTGGGTTCGGGCTTACATCTTCTGGACTCCAATGACTGTTGTTTCGCGGGCAGCTGTGCCATGACTGGGAAGGGCGCCCTGCATAGCATTGTGGCCATTTCTGTCGCCGGGAATGTAGAACAGTCCAAAGTGACAAAGGGGTCCAGGACCTGCCTGCCACCCAATCACCTAGGATACCATTCAGGAACATCTCCAGCATTAGGCATGCTTTTAAACAAAGTTACTGCAGTCAGAGACTCCTCTCTGGGGTCTAGAACTAAAGGTGGTTGAACTGATCAACCAAGAGGCTAACAGCACAGACCTCTTAGAGGTTCTGGCAATTTAATATGTTTAAAGACTATAAAACGCAGGGATGCCTGGCTGCCTCAGTCAGTTAGGGCACGCGACTCTTCATCTCGGGGCTGTGAGTTCGAGACCCATGTTGGTCATAGAAGTTAGTTTTTTAAAAAAGACTATGAGGGGCGCCTGGGTGGCTCAGTCGGTTGAGCGTCCGACTTCGGCTCAGGTCACGATCTCGCGGTCCGCGAGTTCGAGCCCCGCGTCGGGCTCTGGGCTGATGGCTCGGAGCCTGGAGCCTGCTTCCGATTCTGTGTCTCCTTCTCTCTCTGCCCCTCCCCCGTTCATGCTGTGTCTCTCTCTGTCTCAAAAATAAATAAACGTTAAAAAAAATTTTAAAAAAAAGACTATGAAATATCTACAACTCTGAAGCCACAAACAGGTGTTATGCACAGTATCCACTTCGACTACGATTGGGACCTACAGGAGGAAGTCACTCGTTGAATAACTCACTCCACGTCTTGGGGACGAACTCTTCATTCTTTGAAATATGGCCCTAACTTCCTTTGAAAAAAAAAATAAGGCAACTGAGACTCAGTTAAAGGAGGATGCCCTATGACAGCTACCTTTTCTCTCTTTCTCCGCCCTCCCGGCATCATGCACGTTTAACAGAGAGGCAGCAAGTCAGAAGACTTGGCATCACAAGACTTTGGTTGGATTTCCAGCCCTGCCACTTACAGTCACTAGTAGGACTTCTAGGTCAGCTCACTTAACCTCACTGGGCCTCGGTCTTCTCATCTGGAGGATGGGGATTATAATCCCACTACCACCCTCATAGATCTCTTATTTGGGAGAGTACCAAAAGAGATAATACATCCACAAATACCTAACCAGTGGCGATGCAGTGGGTTGGCATTAACCATTAATGACAATAAGTTTCTGGGGGTGCCTGGGTAGCTCAGTCGGTTGAGTGTCCAACTCTTGATTTCAGCCCAGGGGTCATGAGACGGAGCCCCGTGGAGCCTGCTTGGGATTCTCTTTCACTGTCTCCCTCTGCCCCCCTCTCTCTCCTACCCCTTTCTCCCGCTCGTGCTCTCACTCTCTCTAATAAAAAAAAAAAATAAGTTTGTGTATGTTGAGTGTTCACTCCTTGCCAGACACTGTGTTTACATGTGTTATTCCTCCTGACAATAATCCGACGATGACTGTTTTATCATCTTCTCCATCTCACAGATGAAGAAACAGACTAAGGTCAAATAGTACCTTCCTGAAGCACGTGACAGACAACGCCAGTTCAACACCAAGACTGTCTGATTCCAAAGACAAATACGTGAGTAGTATTATTGTGCCCCTTTTACAGATGAGAAAAGCCAAAAGCTTAAAGGCAGGTGATGTAACCTGCCAAAAAGTCACTTTGTGAACACCTGGGTTTCAAGTATCGATCTATATCTGGCTCCTTGTTCCTATGTTCACAAACATGGCACTGGTCTTAGCAACACCTGGGGATTCTTTACATCGAAGTTTTGTTGCGAAGTTTTGCTTAAAGATAGAGGGAACAAAGGGTGTGGTGGTATCTACCTAAAGTATAAAATGCATGGGGCATTTGGGTGGCTCGGTCGCTTAAGCATCCGGCTTCCACTCGGGTCACGGTCTCATGGTTTGTGAGTTCGAGCCCCACATCGGGCTCGCTGTTGTCAGCGCAGAGCCCGCTTTGGATCCTCTGTCCCCATCTCTTTCTGCTTCTTGCCTGCTGGTGCTCTCTCTCTCAAAAATAAATAAACGTTAAAAAAACTTTTAAAACTTTTTTAAAAAAATAGGGGCGCCTGCGTGGCTCAGGTCATGATCTCGCAGTTCCCGGGTTCGAGCCCCGCGTCGGGCTCCGTGCGGACAGCTCGGAGCCTGGAGCCTGCTTCGGATTCTGTGTCTCCCTCTCTCTGCCCCTTCCCTGCTCATGCTTTATCTCCCTCTGTCTCTCAAAAAGGAATAAACGTTAAAAAAATTTTTTTTAATTAAAAAAAAATAAAGTATAAAATGCAAGTGGGGGGTGCCTGGGTGACTCAGTTGGTTGAGTGTCCAACTCTTGATTTCGGCTCAGGTCACGATCTCCTAGTTCGTGAGGTCAAACCTCACGTCAGGCTCCGCGCTGACACTGTGGAGCCTGCTGGGAACTCTCTCTCGCTCTCTGTCTCTCTGCCCCTACCCCCCTTTCAAATTAAGTAAATAAACTTTGAAAAAAATTTAAAAAATAATAAAAGAAATAAAATGCAAGTGGCCAACCTAGCTAGAAAATACAGGCTTATTGACTTTTTCACAGATTGAAATATTCTTTTCCAGTGCATAGAAGGCTGGTGCCTGCTGTCCCAAAAGGTCCGGACTATGGATTGTTAGACGAGTGTCCTGCTTTCTTCCGTATGTGTTATACTCGGGAGCCGTCCCTTACTTGAAACCAGTGAGCACCTGTTCCCACACTGTTCGCCTGGTAAGCGTTCCCGGCATCGACATGTACCGAGACGTTTCGTTCACGTAAACAGTATTTGTCCATTTGATTTGCTGGCTGGCACACAGCGCTGGAGACCCCTCCTCCTTCCCGCTGCTCTGGGGACGAGACCGCAGACCGAGCCCTCCCTTCTTGCTCATCCGCCAAGTTCGGGCCCCTCCGTAGCCGCTAGTCACAGGGCCCTCCCAGTTATCTTGTCTACTCCTTCACCTGTTTTTCACTCCAGCCCCCCAGGAAGGCCACTCCTCTTTAACGCAAGGGTCAGACCGTGTCCCCACGGCCCCTCCCACAGCAAGGTGCCCCACAACAGGCTGGCTGATTCACACCCGCGCCCGGCAGTGGCCCGTGGGGACCGGAAACGGAAACCCTTTCTATGCCACTGCCGCTGTGCTGACGAGCTGCTTGTGGGTGGTAGACGCTCGCTCATTTCTGGATTGGGTCAGTCATGGTCCTGTAGGGAAACAGATGAGTAGGGAAGGCTGGCACGCTGCCAGAATGGACACAAACACAGAGACCCCGATCTGAGGAGAAGCAGAGACCAGCAGAGAGGAAATGAGGACAGGAACGCCGGGTCATGATCCCAGGGCTGTAGGATCAAGCCCTCCTCAGGCTCTGTGCTGAGTGTGGAGTGCGCTTAAGCTTCTCTCTCTCTCTCTGTCTCTCTCTGTCTCTCTCTCTCTCTCTCTCTCTCTCTCTCTCTCTCTCTCGACGCCTGAGTGGCTCAGTCGGTTAAGCATCTGACTTTGGCTCAGGTCATGATCTCATGGTTCATGAGTTTGAGCCCCGCATCAGGCTCTGCACGAACAGCGCAGAGCCTCCCCGGGATTCTCTCGGTCTCCGCCCCTCCTTCACTTTCTCTCCCTCTCTCCCCCTCTGCCCCTCCCCCCCCCCCCCGAAACACTTTCTGGAACCAGACAGGTCTGAATGCAAAGCCTTAGTTTTCTACTAACTCAGAGACTCTGGGCAAGTCCCTTCCCACCGTTTCCACCTTCGCAAAGTGGAGACGGCCCTACTCCCCAAAGTTAACTCGAGGGAATAGAGGAGATGAAAGGGACACGAAAGTCCCGGCACATAGGACGGGATCCACACTTGGTTGTTCACGTTCCTTTCTTTCCTTCCTGTGAGCGGCAGAGCCAGGGCGGGGCGAGAGAGGACAAAGCCTCCCGCAGGGGGAGGACAGCCAGAGGAGGCCGACCGACCGCTACACGGCCCTGCCCAGAAGGACTGCTGAACCATGCGACGCAGGAGAAGCTCTATTAGTTCACGCGTGCTGGAGACCAGGATCGGGGAGGAATAGGAAGGAAGAGAAGGCAAAGAGGGTTAAAAAGAATCACAGAGGGGCGCCTGGATGGCTCAGTCAAGCGTCCGACTTCAGTCGAGGTCGTGATCTCACGGTTTGTGGGTTCGAGCCCCACATTGGCCTCCCTGCCGTCCACACAGAGCCTGCTTCAGATCCTCTGTCCTCCTCTCTCTCTCCGCCCCTCCCCTGCTCATTCTCTCTTTCTCTCAAAATAAATAAATAAACTTAAAAAAAAGAAAAAGAATCACAGATTTGAGCATTCGTTTAGCCCTAGGAAATCACCACAACAAACCGAAGAAAATGAAAAACAAAGAGTAAAGGCTTTTGGAACGGCCCTTGCATTCGTCCGAGGGTAGAGCATACTTAGACCCTTTTCAACATCTCCTTCAAATTTCCAGATACTTCACATAATAGCCGGATGATATGTAATCCTTTACAACAACTGTCTCATTAAATCTAAATTAACTGCTTAAGATACTTAAAATGTGATCAGTGTTGCTCTGTATCTTGTTCCTTCTATGGCTTAAAATTATGCAGATTTGTTTAGGGTACATTTCTGCCCCAGTGAATCTGACAAGAAGACGTTCTTTCATTTATGATGTGCCACTCGTGAGCCTGACAACTGTGTATTGTAGAAAGAGAAGTCTCAAGAGGCAAACTCATAGCTCAGAAGACGACGAGTCATCCGACATATTTAAAAGGGGATTTGAAATAGACCAACGCACCCATTAACACGGTTAGGATTAGTGACAGAGCATGACTCAATTTACAAATGAAACTTTCTTTTTTCCTCTTTGTTCAAACTGAGGTATCTGCCACGAAAGCATTCAAATTAAGACACAAGGAATTTGGGTAGCTGTGTGTGCCCATGAGGTCATATGAAACTCATTATGTCTGTGTCTGGGGAAATCATGTATCTTTCGGCATTAATAAAATTAAAACACTTATGGCTTTATGATAAATCATTTAATCAGGCTATAGTCGCAAAAACTTCCATTTTAATTGTACTATTAAAGGCACCTTTTAATTGATGTGCCTGCTTAAAGTGAACAATGCTAGTGACAGAGCTCTAGAAACAATGAAGATAATCCTGTCGAAATGAATAGAAATGACATATTCTCAGCCCAAAATGCCTGCTGGAATCCAGGGTTCTCTTCTCTTGTTTTCCTTTCCCTATTCTTCTCAAAGGTCAGCTAAGCTGTGCGGAGGAAGAGATCGAAGGTACGGGTCAAATTCGGGGGTGAGGATGTGCGGCTCCCCCATTTTCTCCGGTGCCCCAGTATATTCCGTTAGAGCTAAAAGGTGACCTAACTCTCTAGGAAGAAAAGACTGTCATAATTAAGCCAGGGATCTTCTCTCAAGGATAAAGCTCCATAGATTTTCAATTCAAGCTCCGGAAGGCCACCCAGTTCCAGCACAAGAGTGGCACCATTTGACATGAGTAGCGTCCTTCTGCAAGAGCTACAACATTTATGGTTCTTTTATTCTCCGAAGTGGTTTTAGAGGACGGGTGTGTTCGGCAGGACATGCATTCCACGTCCTTTATTAAGCACTTACTATCTATCAGGAAATGAGCTGAGGGCTATGCTTATATTACCTCCTAAAACCTTTAAAGCAGTCCTGTAGGAAGGTGTGGCAGAGCCCGTGGACTGCCTGTCGAATGTCCATTCTTCCTTGTTGCTTCCTAAACAGAAATAAGATTTTATTGGGGGCGGCACTGTCACCAACTAAACGCGTTTCCTAGCTTCCCCTGCAGCTATGCGTGGCCATGCTAAGTTCCGGTCAATTACACGTAACTGGAAGTATTAGGATTATGTCAGACTTCAAGACGGACTTTTTTTAGTGTTTATTTATTTTTGAGAGAGACAGAGACGGAGCGCAAGCAGGGGAGGGGCAGAGAGAGAGGGAGACACAGAATCCGAAGCAGGCTCCAAGCTCGGAGCCTGACACGGGGCTCGAACTCACAAACCATGAGATCGTGACCTCAGCCGATTGGACACTTAACCAGTTGAGCTACCCAGGCACCCCAAGACAGAGTTTTGAAGGGGGCTGTCTCAACACAGAAGTGAGCCTTTTTGCCTTCCGACTAGTCTTTCTTCCTGCTGCATGGAATGTAGTCCAAATGGCTGGAGTGTCAGCAGCTTCATTGGACCATAAAATGAGCTAATGTGGTGGAACAGAGAAGACACTAGGGGACTGGGTCCCTATTGCTCTAGGACATGCCATGCTAGTCTTGGACTTCCTGCTTCTAGACTTCTTTCTCATGAGAGAGAAACGTCCATTTTGTTCAACTGATATTTTGGGTTTTCTGTTTTATGAAGTCCAACCTAATCGACCCTAACTAATGCAGGAGGATACTGTCGTCGCTCTTATTTTACAGATTGGAAAAGTGATGTTTATAGAGAGGTTCATTACTCGCCTAAGGCCCTAGAGCTACTAAATGGTGAAGCAGAGCTTTGAATACAAGTATGATTTGTATGTGTGCAGTGTGTGGGATGCATGTACACGTGAGCATATACATCTACGTGTTGTTTCAAGCGAATATTAGTTACATTCATATTCTATATTCTACATTTATATTCTATATTCTATATTAGTTCTACATT
This sequence comes from Panthera tigris, assembly GCF_018350195.1. Taxonomy (NCBI): domain Eukaryota; kingdom Metazoa; phylum Chordata; class Mammalia; order Carnivora; family Felidae; genus Panthera; species Panthera tigris. The sequence goes on along the minus strand of NC_056677.1, from coordinate 119,511,995 downwards.
TATATTCTATATGCTGTATATATTCTATATATATATTCTGTATTCTATACATCTATATTCTATATATTCTACATTATATTCTATATTCTACATATATATTCTCTACATATATATTCTATAGAATATAGAATATATACCCTCATCCGTAAAAGAAATGACATAGTTAACATTTATTGGGCACCTAGAATGTATCAGACATGTTAAGTTCTTCTCATCCATTCTAGGTGCCCAATAAATGTTAACTATGTCATTTTCTTTTGAACATCTTTTAAATGTTTATTCATTTTTGAGAGAGAGAGAACAGGGAAGGGGCAGACAGAGAGGGAGACAGAGGATCTGACGCAGGGTCTGCCCTGACAGCACTGAGCCTGACGTGGGGCTCGACCTCTCGAACCGCGAGATCACGACCTGAGCTGAAGTCAGACACTCAATTGACTGAGCCACCCGGATGCCCCAAGAAAATGCTATCGTTTTCTACTGTAGAAATGAAGAAAATAAGAATCAGAGAGATGAAGTAGCTTGCCCAAGCCCTCGCAGCTAGGAAACAGCGGAGTCAGCACTCACACTCAAGTCTGTCCAACACGTTGCACCTTCGCGGAAACTGTATTGTTAACGTTGTCTGGCTATAGCACCCACGTAAGAGCAGGAAATGTGCATCTCTCATGGCCCTGGGGTCTGGCAGCCAAGAGAAGTTGGCAGTCCCCACAATGGACACAATACATATAGGTGTTCTGATCCCTAAGAGAGAAACCAATTCAGATGATGTCATTTGTGTGTTTCGGACCCACCAACGGCTTCTCATCGCCTTCGGAATCAAAGTCAGGGTCTTTACCCAGAACTGGACAGCCTTGCATCATCTAGTATTATTCTACTCCTGGCTCAATATGTCACAGCCACGCTGTCTTCCTATGTTTCATACTAGTCAAGCTCATTCTGGCCTCAAGACCTCGAAGTTTCTGTTCCCTATGCCTGTACTTCTCTTCCCACACCATTCTCACGTGGCTTTTTTGTTTTTTTCCTTTTCACCATTCACATCTCTGCTAAATGCCACTTTCTCAGAGAGTTATTTCCCTGCAAATCTTGTCTAAAGCAGGTGCGGTCAATTCTGTCACTCATTTTCATTATCTGGTATTATCTGGCTTATTCATAAGGCCCATCAAACTTAATTACCAGAACGGCTGGTTCCTCTCTAACTAATCTTTTATGCAACGCTAATTCACTCAGCAAACATTTACCGAGTGTCTCTTGTGGGCCGGTTCACCTGATTCCTTTGCACTTTATGACGGTTGAACTTGGGAGACTAAGGGAAGATAATGACGATGGACACCTTTGTCTTATTGCAGGTATAACCGTCAGGTCTCCTTTCAAGAAATTCTGTTATATTAGAACATCGCCCTGCACAAGATTCTGCAAGGTTTGGAGTTTTGTTCATTTCCCTGCCCTTTCTCTTTCATGATAAAAGATACACACTTGCCAGATAATCACTAAAGAAGGAAGATGGGGAATCTGGGGTCGAGTTGGTGTAAATATAAAGCTCCTAAGTGAGGGCTAAATCCGTGGCCTCATGCTCTAGAGTCTAAGCAAATGAGTCACACGGTATTCATGCTTTCAAAGAAGATGCTGCTCAGAAATCTGTTTCCATCTGGAGCCCAGGTATCCTTTCTTACAGTATAGGTACAGTTCTTACATTACATGCTTTCACGATTAGGGCATTTATACCCTAGCTGCTGAAAACAGTCATGATTGCCATTGTTCTTAGATATCATCATCTATAAAACCAGAACAGAGTTTGGAGGGGACAAAGGAGGAGATCATTATCATTCCAGGTACTAGCCTGTTCTTTTTTCTTTTTTTAATAGTTACCTTTGAGAGAGCACAGTCGTGGAGGGGGCGGGTGGACAGAGGATCTGAAGCGGGCTCTGCGCTGACAAGCTGACGGCACAGAGCCCGATGCAAGGCTCCAACTCACGAACCACGAGATCGTGACCTGAGCCAAAATCGGACGCTCAAGTGACTGAGCCACCCAGGCGCCCCTAGCCTGTCCTTTTTTTTAACCAAATGTTTTATTCTGGGGCACCTGGGTGGCTCAGTCAGTTAAGCGTCTGACTCTTGATTTCGGCTCAGTGTTCCTGAGATCGAGCCCCACGTCAACGTCTGCCCTGACAGCACGGAACCTGCTTGGGATTCTTTCTTCTTCTCTCTCTGCCCCTCCCCTGCTGGCTTGCACGCGCTCTCTCAAAATAAATAAATACATTTTTTAAAATGTTTTATTTTGAGGGGCGCCTGGGTGGCGCAGTCGGTTAAGCGTCCGACTTCAGCCAGGTCACGATCTCGCGGTCCGTGAGTTCGAGCCCCGCGTCAGGCTCTGGGCTGATGGCTCGGAGCCTGGAGCCTGTTTCCGATTCTGTGTCTCCCTCTCTCTCTGCCCCTCCCCCGTTCATGCTCTGTCTCTCTCTGTCCCAAAAATAAATAAAAAACGTTGGAAAAAAAAAATTTTTAAAAATGTTTTATTTTGATATAGTTGCACATTGACATTCAGTTATATGAAATAATACCGAAGCATCCTGGGTACCCTTTACCCAGGTTCCTTCAACAGCAGTATCTTTTAGGAACTGCTACAATAACATTGTATCATTGTCCAATCAGGTATTGATAAAAATCAAGCATATTTTTTTTTCTCTCCTAGTGTTCTGGAATAAGCTACCGTGCGTATAGGTCGAGATGGAACAGTCTTACTTGCAAGATGAGGATTGCCTTAGCCCATAATGCCAGTGCTTTTTTGAATTCCTAACTAACACAGTCTACACTGGAGGTGTGAGATTAAAAACAAGCATGTCAGCAGTACATAAAACAGTAGCTATTTTATCAGAACACCACACTGGGACCAGGACTTCCAGTCTCTGTAGAAGTGAAACATTTATCCAATTATCATTTCATAAGTTTGTCCAATTATGTATGTTTAAGGTTAAAAGTAATCCCCCTAAATTTTAAACACACACACACACACACACACACACACACACCAAACAAAATAATAAAGCAACAGTTTTCTTGGACATATTTTTTTTTTTAGTGTTTATTTTCGAGAGACAGAGCACGAGTGAGGGAGGAGTAGAGACAGAGAGAGGGAGACACAGAATCCTAAGCAGGCTCCAGGCTCTGGGCTGTCAGCACAGAGCCCAGAGCAGGGCTCGAACCCACAAACGGTGAGATCATGACCTGAGCTGAAGTTGGACGCTTAACCACTGAGCCACCCAGGCGCCCCGAGACATATTTTCTTGACTACGAGTTCCATGAGGAAAGAGACTGTGTCTGTCTTATTCACTGCCATCGCCCCAGCGTGGTGCCTGGCCCATAATAGGTGATCATTATGTATATGTTAAAAGACTTTTTTGAACGCATAACTACCTCATCAGCAAGTCACAATTTTAAGTATATTAAGGGGCTAATAATTGCTAGAGAAGATATAATGAGGTCTCTTTTTCACACTTAATTGCAATAGTTTCCTTAAAAATACATAGCACAAATTCCTATATTCCAATAAGGAGAATTAGGCAATCTGCCTTAATGTAATTTAGAGCCATGATGCTCTAAATTACAGAAAAGAAATCTTAATCAGTCTATACTAGCCTTTTAATACAATCTGAGAGAAACAAGGTATACGTTTCACTCGGTCCATCAGCTGGGAAAATGTTGATATGTAACAGCTTAGGTCCACACAAGTTTCTTGACCCATTTTTAACATCTTAGCTGCCAACTCGCAAAACAAACATCTAGACAAAGACCCCAAGTACTGCCCTGCCTCACAAATGAACTCTCTGTGCTCTTGTGTGAGTGGCCTCAGGCTTTGAGGCATCTCTCTTGATGCCTAGTTAGAAGTAAAACCTATTTACTTATTTTTTTTTAAGTAAGTCCACACCCAATGTGGGTGGGGCTTGAACTCACAACTCTGAGATCAAGAGTCCCGTGCTCTACCTACTGAGCCAGCCAGGTGCCCTGAAACCTATTTATAAGTAAAACCTGAGAATGTTGAGAATAAAAAATTGTTACCATGGTTATTAATATGATTGTTGATTACTTTTTTCTTTTATTTTTTTTTTTAATGTTTATTTATTTTTGAGAGAGAGACAGAGCATGAGCAGGGGAGGAACAGAGAGAGAAGGAAACACAGAATCTGAAACAGGCTCCAGGCTCTGAGCTGTCAGCACAGAGCCCGACATGGGGCTCAAACTCACGAACTGTGAGATCATGACCTGAGCCGAAGCCGGACGCTCAACCGACTGAGCCACCCAGGCGCCCCACTTTTTTCTTTTATGTTGATTTCGTCTTGTACACAATATATGATTTTAATGATGCGTCATTGGAATCTGTACTTTTTTTCAAGTTTGTTTATTTTGTGTGACAAAGAGCACGAGAGTGTGAGTGGTGGAGGAAAAGAGAGGGAGGGAGAGAGAGAGAATTCCAAGCAGGCTCCATGCTGTCAGCGCAGAGCCCAGTGTGGGGCTTGAACTCACAAACCATGAGATCATGACCTGAGCTGAAATCGAGAATCAGATGCTCAACTGAGTGAGCCACCCAGGCGCCCCAGAATCTATACTGTTTTTATTTTTTAATTGTTTTTAATGTTTATTTGTTTTTGACAGAGAGAGAGAAAGAGAGAGAGTGCCAGCAGCAGGGGCACAGAGAGGGAGACACAGAATCCAAAGCAGGCTCCAGGCTCTGAACGGTCAGCACAGAGCCTGACGCGGGGCTCAAACCCACAAACCACGAACCTGAGCCGAAGTCGGTCACTCAACAGACTGAGCCACCCAGGTGACCCAAATCTATACTGTTTTTAACATTTATAAATAATTTTACCAGTGAACACTTTTGCTGATATCCATTTTTATTTATTTTTTTTCTTTTTTTTTCCAATATATGAAATTTATTGTCAAATTGGTTTCCATACAACACCCAGTGCTCATCCCAAAAGGTGCCCTCCTTAAAAATATTTTTTTGAGAGAGAGCAAGCGAGCATGCATGCCAGCAGGGGAGGGGCAGAGAGAGAGGGAGAGAATCCCAAACAGGCTCTGTGCTGTCAGGAAGGAGCCTGAGATAGGGCCTGATACCACGAACCATGAGATCGTGACGTGAGCCAAAATCGAGTCTGACGCTCAACAAACTGAGCCACCCAGGCGCCCCGATATCCCCTTTGAAGCATGTTAGTTTTCAGGGGGGCGTGGTCTCAGGCATTGGAGCATCTGACTCTTGATTTGGGCTCAGGTCACGATCTCAGTGTCATGGGATGCGGCTCTCTGTGGGGCCTCACGCTGAGTGTGGAGCCCGCTTAAGATTCTCTCTCTCTCTCTCTCTCTCTCTCTCTCTCTCTCTCAAATTTAAAAAAATATCACAGTGCTCATAATCTTGAAATTTCTATGTGATGCCAATTTAGTCAAACAACTCATTGATTTAGGAGAAATTAGGTAAATGAGTTGCTTGACTGAGTTCAGGTGTTACCACGATCATTATTTTCACTCCGTATTTTCTAAGCATCTCTAGAGTGCTTTACGCTAAAGGTGACCATAAGATTTATGTTTTTGTAAGTGAAAGCAGGTGCTGTGAATAAGCACACTGGGACAACAGGCATATAGTGGGACTGTCACAGGCAACCCAGGACGTACGGTTGCCCTATTTATAGTTTACGGAGCGCTTTCACTCACATACTGTCCTAGGTCACGTTCTCCCAGAAGCACATTCTGAGCCAAGGATTTCAGCACAAGTGATTTATTACGGAAGTGGTCCCAGGAGAAAAGAGTAGGAGAGCTGGAGGAAGCAGGACAGGGAAGGAGAAGGAAGCCACCCAAGGGTGCCATTCCAAGCAAAGTCCCAATTTCATCCTGATGTCAAGGGGAACACTGGAGAAACAAGGACACATCAGAGTGTATCCCACATCCAGGCAAAAATATTGGGCCTTTGTCCTCCCACACCAGCCAACCCTTGTCCCTGGGGGACCCCCGACAGAGACGGCACCAGTCGCGGGTGTTTCTAGCTCTTCAAACTGGCAGGGCAGTCCCGGTACCCAAGTGTAATCCTCGGAATGTTGCAAAGCAGGCAGAAACTTTACTTTAGGGGCACCTGGCTGGCTCGGTCAGTTAAGCGTCTGACTTCGGCTCAGGTCATGACCTCACCGTTCGTGGGTTCGAGCCCCGCGTCGGGCTCCGTGCGGACAGCTCGGAGCCTGGAGCCTGCTTCAGATTCTGTCTCCCTCTCTCTCTGCCCCTCCCCCACTTGTGCACGCGCGGGCTCTCTCTCTCTCTCTCTCTCTCTCTCTCTCTCTCAATAAATAAAAATAAACCTTAAAAAGCTAGCATTCAAAAAAACCAACCAAACAAAAAACTTTAAATACGTGAAAACGACTGTGAGTCAACTTAAAGAGACTTGTCCAGGATCACCCAGCATATCATCAGCAGAGCTAGGATTTAAACCCGGGTCCCTGGACTTAAGATGGATAGAGCTTCTACTTTGTAATACCTACCAGGAAGTGACAATAAACAAGTCTATCATATGTGTAGCCCTTAGTAGAAAACATTATTAAAGAAGCAATGGTTCGTGAAAGTTTGGGTACCCAGGCTGGGTGTCATGACATTTACATGTTTCCTTTTATAGGCACGTTTTTCTAGCTAAAACTATGAGCTTGAGACAAAATCGTTTATATTAACGGTTAATGGGGAAAGTTAGGGTATTATTCAGGGTTGTCCAGAGAAACAGAACCAAGCGAATATATACATATAAAGAGATTTATTATAAAGAATTGGCTCACATGCTTGTGGACACTGACAAGTCCCAAGATCGGCAGGGGGAGAGGGCAAGCGGGAGGCCCAGGAGGGCGGATGGTGTAGTTACAGTCAGAAGGCCAGCGAGCTAGAGACCCTAGAAGAGCCCATATTTCAGTGTGAGCCCCAAGGCAGGAGAAAAACGTGTCCTAATTCGAAGGCAGCCAGGCAGGAGGAATTCTTTCTCACTCGGGAGAGGATCAGTCTTTTTGCTGTATTTAGGCCTTCAGAGCACTGGATGAGGCTCACCGGCTTTAGGGAGCGAAATCTGCTTTACTCAGTCTAGCGATTTAAATGCTAATCTTATCCAAAAACATCCTCATAGAAACACCCAGAAAAGAATGTTTGACCAAATATCTGGGCACCCTGTGGCCTAGTGAAGTTGACACATTAAATTAACCATCACAGTAGGGGCGCCTGGGTGGCTCGGTAGGTTGAGCGTCCGACTTCGGCTCAGGTCATGATCTCGCAGTTGGTGAGTGCCAGCCTCACATCAGGCTCACTGCTGTCAGCCTGTCAGCACAGACCCCGCTTCAGATCCTCTGTCACCCTCTCTCTGCCCCTCCCCTGTTTGCACTCTCCCCAAAGCTAAATATTTAAAAAATAAAAATTAATAAAAATTAATTAATTACCCATCAAAAGTGAGTATTGCCCAGATGCCACGTGCATGATTATAAAGAAAAACATCATTAAAAGAAATTGAATTCCAGAGCGCCCGGGTGGCTCAGTCGGTTAAGTGTCCAAGTTTGGTTCAGGTCATGATCTCGCGGTTCGTGAGTTCGAGCTCCGAGTTGGGCTCTGTGCTGACAGCTCGGAGCCTGGAGCCTGCTTCGGATTCTGTGTCTCCCTCTCTCTCAGCCCCTCCCCATCTCACACTCTGTCTCTCAAAAATAAATAAACGTTAAAAAAAAAAAGAAATTGAATTCCAACTTAATTTCTAAGCACTTTCCATTTAGCTTCCTAAATTTGAAAACACATGCGTGCACGCACACACACACACAGTTTTTCTTCCTGTGATATGCTTGTATTAGGAACTATTTCTATATCATTTCATTAAAATTCCATGTGCTTTTTCAGAACCTATTCTTTTAGGACTTTTTTTTCTTTTTTTCAGTTAATGTATAGCCTCTTATGTGTTAGAAGTGGTTTTATAAATAAATGGCATAGACTTTGATACTATCTTTTTATGATAAGGAGAAGAAGGGAAATAATAAGGATTTTTGTTCACAAATCATTGTTTTAGCGCAGTCTTGTTTAGGGCAGAAATTGCTTTTAATGTTTAGATCTGCTTAAATACATAAGGCCCTGTTTCTATAAGGTGAAACCACAACTGGATTTATTGGGGGAAAGTAAAATTGTTCCTTTGAACTGAGCTGTTTAATTCAGCCAAATTACAAGGTCACAAAACTAGGAAGCAATATAGCTGACATTCAACCCAGCTCTTACCCACTACTCTTACCCTCTACTATCTCCTAAAACAGAGTGTTTGCTTATGTGCATTACAATCAAAGGTTTCATTTATGCTTAGCATTTTCTTTTTCTTTTTTATGCTTAGCATTTTTATTCAACTACATCTCCTTGGGGTGCCTGGGTGGCCCAGTGGGTTGAGCTTCCAACTTCGGCTCAGGTCATGATCTCGTGGTTCGTGAGTTCAAGCCCCGCATCGGGCTCTGTGCTAACAACTTGGAGCCTGGAGCCTGCTTCTGATTCTGTGTCTGCCTGTCTCTCTGCCCCTCCCCCATTCGTGCTCTGTCTCTCTCTCTCTCTCTTTCTCAAAAATAAAGATTTAAAAAAAAAAAGCCAGCTTCTCAAAGAAACCTTCCCTAATACAGTAAAACCTCGGTTTGTGAACATAAATCACTCCAGAAACATGCTTGTCAACCAAAGCACCCGTATATCAAAGCAAATTTCAAGAACCATTGGCTCAGTTGTGATCATGTGACGTTCAGCGTCACAGACTACTCGTATCGCAAGGCATCGTTCGTTTATCAAGTTACAACTCATTAGAAACGTTTGCTCGTCTTGCGGAACACTTGCAGAACAAGTTACTGGCAATCCAAGGTTTTACCGTACCCAGTTGGAATGCCTCTCTACTTCTTTGGTTTTTTCCACACCATCTTGCATGGGTTTCCATCAAGCTCATTGATTTCATATCTGTTTCCCCTGCTAGACAGGGAGACCCCTGCGAATTCACAGAATGTACCACCACGTCCTGTATATAGGTGTTCAATAACTACTGAGTGGATGTTTTTCAACCAAGTTTACACAGGGGGCAGAGGAATAACCAGCAGCTTGCTCCTCAGTGCTACAGAACCACGGGATGGGAGCTCAAAGACCTGGGTTTGGGTCCTACTCTAACGACTTCCCACCTCTGAGCCTGGGACTTGAGACGATTCACTGCATCGCTTTGAGTTTATTATTTTTTTAAGTTTTATTTATTTTAGTAATCTCTGCACTCAACGCGGGGCTCAAATTCACAACCCTGAGATCACGAGTTGTGCACTCTTCTGACTGAGCCAGCAAGGTGCCCCACTTTGAGTTTACTTTAAAATGAAGAGCTTACACAGGACGCTGTCCCATTCCCTTCTTATTCCAACTATGATACACCACCTTACTTCTCTCCTTCCATCTTCCCTCTTTCCTTCCTTTCTCCAAGCACTTACTGAGTATCTGCTATGTACCGAGGCCTTCAAGACACATTTCATTCACGACCTCATTCATTTAACGAGAATATATCCATTTTTTGACTCTCCACCATTTCAAGGTATATTGTTTCCTAAATCATTGGGGTGGGATTCAGTGGAGGAGTCAGGAATCTCTTTAGTTTCTTGTAAGCAGAGGCTAGGAACAGAGGCAATGAGTAGAGGCTAGGAACAGACAGCAATGAGCTGTCCTCGAATCTGTAGTGTTTCAGAAAATCAGCCATCTCGGTTTGGTTTTTTTGTTTGTTTTTTTTTCCCTCACAGTTTAGGAATAAATGTCTGGACAGACCAAGAGAGAAAACTCCAGGAAAAAAATGTAATGACTCAATTCTGTTATTGTGGCCCTGGCATAACACTGGTTATATTGGAAGGTTCACCTCTATTTCATTTCCAAAAGTCACTGTACTAGACAGGTGCCACCTCCATCCTCTAGTTACTTGGGCTCATGAAATCAAGACCCATGAAGAGACGGTTACAGTGAAAATGTCAGTATCATGGTCATTTTGTTATTAAAATGAACCAGATTTGAAGCCAGTATGATTTTTCACTTCCCACATTTGCAAGGATTCTTAAAGAACAATAATGCCCAATTTGGGGGGGCAGGGTAAAACCAGCGCTCACGGGTACCGCTAAGGAGACTATAAATTGCCATTATCGTTCTGAGGGGAAATTTTACAAAATATATTCAAACCTTAAAAAGCTCCAAATTGGGGCGCCTGGGTGGCTCAGTCGGTTAAGCGTCCGACTTCGGCTCAGGTCACGATCTCGCGGTCCGTGAGTTCGAGCCCCGCGTCGGGCTCTGGGCTGACAGCTCAGAGCCTGGAGCCTGTTTCGGATTCTGTGTCTCCCTCTCTCTGACCCTCCCCCGTTCATGCTCTGTCTCTCTCTGTCTCAAAAATAAATAAATGTTAAAAAAAAATTTTTTTTAAATAAAAATAAAAAGCTCCAAATTCTTTGACCCAGTCATTTGATTTCTAGGAATTTAACTTAACATTACCACGAGGGGCGCCTGGCTGGCTCTGTTGGTGGAGCAGCCGACACTTGATCTTGGGGTTGTGAGTTCGAGCCCCACGTTGGGTGTTAGAGCTTACTTAAAAATAAAGTCTGAAAAAAAGACAATTACCGTGAATTTCCACAGAGACTTACGTATAATGATATCCACCAAATAACAGGAACAATGGAATTGAAGCACCATACAATTGCCAAATCACAGTCTATCCACACAATACTCTTCGATATAATTATGCCAGTGAGGATACGATGGCTTATTCTGCCGTAACAAATGAACCTAGACATCCCAGTGGCTTGTCAAAATAAAGGTCTATTTCTCACCTGTGCTGCATGTTCAACATGGAGTGGCAGGAATGTCAGCGCCACACAGACGTTTTGAGACAAAGGCGGATGGAAAATCCGTCACAGAATGACCCCGTCACTGGGCAGAAAAAGAAAGACATTGGTGGATGGCCCATGCCAAGTCTCCTACACTTTGGCCCAGAAGTTTATTCCTGATTTTTGTGGCTTTTTTCCGAAAGAGGGCACAAGTGAGCGAGGGGCAGAGAAAGAGAGAGAGAGAGAAAAGCAGGGCTCACCCAATGCGGGACTCCAACTCACGAACCGTGAGATCGTGTCCTGAGCCAAAGTCAGATGCTTAGCCCACTGAGCCACCCAGGCGCCCTGTCCTTTTTTCTTACACGCAACGGCCAGAGTTAACCAGGTAGCCCTCTCTAACAGCCCAGGGTGAGTGGAAAAGCGAGCTTAATCTGTTGAACGTAACTTCAGGTTTATAAAAAAAAAAATCATGTTCCTTTTTTACTTAACACACTGTTGAAAATATTCTTTAGTTAAGCGGTTCACTTTTATAAAAACATCGTTTTTGAATAATTATCCTTTGGCTTTTGAGATCCAGCTTAAACTTCTCTTTGTCTTTATTAGTATTCACCTTAGTCAGACACCATGTAGGTACCGAGGATACAGACGTGGACTTGATGACCCTTACCCTCCACAAGTTCACGGTCAAGTGAGGGAGAAAAGTGCACAAACTCAATTGCAAGGCAGCACTGGTACTGTGACGTGACACGTGACGGGTGTGCCAAAGGGAAGGAGGGTTCGAGAATGCTAACAATGAGGAGATATTTGTACAGCAGCTTATAACATAAAAGGCCCCCGAAAGGTCTTGGGTTTTGAAACCTACCTTTTTTTTTAAGCTGCCTTACTTCCAGCCTGGTAAGATTTTAGAAACCTCGTCTACACGAGTGATGAGGTTTTAGGGTGATGGGGGGGCAGTTTGGCACCAACGGTCAAGAAAGAATTCTTGAAGACGTCTTTGGTGCAAAAAGGTGATTCTATTAAAGCAGGGGGACAGGACCCGTGGGCAGGAAGAGCTGCCCTGGGGTGGTGACGGGTAATTCGTTATATACCCTCGGGTGGGGAAGGGGTCAGGGATAGAGTAAGTGTCTAAGGAATTCTGGAAGCCAGGTTTCCAGGACCTGGAGGGGCTAGCTGTTGCTAGGGAAATTCCACTTATTACCGGTTAGTAAAACCCCAGTCACGAGACCCTTCAGCTGTGTATCGGGGGCCGTAACCTTGGGGGTATGATTGCCTGCACATATCTTGGGGGAGCCGAGAGGAAGGAATTTTTATATGTCAAAGGAGACTTACAGGATCCTGGGGGGTCAGGATAACCTTAAGCCAAGATTCCCTTTTACCCTTAACAAAGTGCCGTCATCGAGGCAGCTGAGCTCCTAGAGGAAGGTCACTCTGCCAGTTTCAAGGACTTGTCAGTGGGCCGTAGGCAGTGAGGGAATCTAATTTTTCACTTGCCTTAGTTTCCCACATCACCATGGCGAGCGCTGAAACCCCTTCCATCTTGATGAGGGTGATATTAGGGCTCCAGGAAACGGAGTCTATGGGTTTCTGGAGATCAGGCTATGGATAAGACTGCCTCTTTCCTGCAGTTTACCAAGCTCTCCGTAAACTGAAGGAGACTCCTGTCCTGCAGGACTGTGATCTCTATCAGTCAACCAGCTGCTTTCTTTCCTTTCCCCTGTTCTTGGGCAGCCGGGAGAGTCTGAGGAATATCACACGTTTCCCACCTGGGGAGGGGGGAGGGTGCTGTTAGCCTGTACTTTGTCCTCAGCTTGCCCCAGGCTCCCTGGTCACAAGTAACTGGGGACTAGATTAGACACGTGCCCTAAAGCTAGGGTCGAGGAGTCCTAGGATAGAGCCGCAAGTACCCAGCTGGGCTTTACCCTGGATCCCGCACCACATGCCTAGTCTCTAATGACACCTACTTAGCTTCTTCACTGGACCAGTTTTGAACCACAACACGCAAGGCTCAGGCTCTTAGAAGGCCTGCTGATTGTGCCTGCTACCTTTTTTTTTTAAGGTTTTATCTTTAAGTAATCTGTACACCCAACGTGGGTGTACTCGTGGGTGTACTCGAACTCACGACCCTGAGATCAGGAGTCGCATGCTCTACTGAGTGAGCCAGTCAGGCGCCCCCAGGTCCCTGCTATCTTGTCATTTCCACCAGAATGTGCATTGCTCAGATATCAGTGTCAGCCCCAACTGAACACAAATTCACTGCGTCGTCTTTGGAAACCGTGATTTGGACCACTGACCGCGTTTGGGGGTAATAGGCAGAGAAGGTCAATTCTTTCGGAGGATCTCACGCCTTGTAGAGCCAGCACACTCCTCAATTCAAGCCATCTTGGCTATACCATCGTTCTCAACTGCTCCTTACGAGACCAGAGGTGTGACTTGTGACCAGCGTCCCATTAATATTTCTCATCTTCGCCAAACCCATTTACAGCCATTTCAGGGTAATGGCTTATTAAACTGGCACAATAATGATTTCTGAACACAGATTGTGTTCACAAGAAATGTGAAATCGTTTGCATCTATAAAATGTGATTATCTTTAGATTGCTCATTTCGGAGAAAAACATTCTGTGCTTAGCACAATGAGAGATTACCCCGCAACTCCTTACCGTTTCTAATGGTTAATGATGCAAACTAATAATGCCCCAGCATGGCATTCATCATTTCAAGATGGATAGTATAAGTGGAAAAATGTTGCCAACTTAATAAAACATACATCAAATATTAGTTCAGGCGGCTGTTGCAAAAAACAACAACAAAAGAAATGCAGCTGGATTAACAGGAACTGACTACACACATTTTTCTTGAGTTGGTGGAGAAAAAGTAGCTTCACTGCCACAACCATCAGGTCGAGAGGTTAGTATTTCTCTTGCACTTGTTTTTGTATCTTGAAAAAATGTGTTTCACGTTTTTATTTATTTTTTCAGAGAGAAGCAGAGACAGACCGTGAGCGGGGGAGGGGCAGAGAGAAAGGGAGAAGAATCCCCAGGGGGCTCCAGGCTCCAAGCTGTCCGCACAGAGCCCACCACCACAGGGCTGGAACTCAAAAACCATGAGATCGTGACCCGAGCCGAAGTTGGACGCTTAATCGACTGAGCCACCCAGGCACCCCAGAGGTTAGTATTTCTTAAGTATTTAACTGCATAATAAGCACACGGAGCCTGCTAACATTTGTACGAATGGCAGTCCATTCAGGATTTCAAGACCAAAAAGAAGCGTACAAAAAGTGTGTGTGTGTGTGTGTGTGTGTGTGTGTGTGTGTGGAACAGCTAGCTATCCAATAGACTAACAGTAATAAACGTTCATGGCCAATAATTTTATACAATAACATAGAACATTAGGTTTCAATTTTTGAAAGACAATTTGCCTATGGAGTTTTTCTGGATTAAAAGCAAAACTAATGTTTTATGCATTCAGATTTAAATTTAAAGAAAGGCATTTATTTCAGTCCCGGGAATATGCTTCAGGTTATTTTTTAAATCTTTCTTTTAACATCACCAAATTATACTCTAAAGCAGAGGTCTGCAAACCCCAGCCTACAGGCCAAATCCAGCCTACCACCGGCTTGAAGTTTTAGTAGAATACAGCCGTGCCCGTTTGCTTATGTATTTTTTTCCTCACGTTACGACGGCAGCGTTGAACACTTGTGACAGAGTCCAGACGACCCGACCCACAAAGCCCAAGACATTTACTATTTGGCCCTTTACAGAAAAAAGCCTGCTGGTCGGTCCCTCCTCTAGAGCTGCATTGTCTAGTAGGTAGGCGCTAGCCACAGGTGACTATTTACATGTAAATTAATTAAAACGAAATAAAATGTAAAACTCAGGTCCTCAGTCACCGTACCAGCACCATTGTCATCAGCGAGAGTCTGTTAGAAACGCCCAATGTGGGCTCCCTACCGACGAGATCTCCAGGCGATTCCTGTGCATATTAACAACTGAGATATCAGTTCCAGAGGCACGAGGAAGAGGGTAAAACGAAAGGGAGCGGATGACTTAGTAAGGAGAGGAAAGTGCCATCGTCTAAGGGGAATAAACCACAGAAAAGTCCCCCACCACAAGACTCTGCTAACTAACCACCTGGCCTTCCCGAGCACCTGCTGTGCGCAGGCCCCAGACACCGAGCACTGTACATGGGGGGGGGGGGGGGGCATCCTGGCCAACGTCCAGAAAGGCCAAGGCCTTTAACTCTTGTGTTATTGCTGTGATCACTGCCAGTAGTTTTAAGGCTCCTGATGATGTCATGGTCTGAGGGCAGCTACACAGAATGAAAGCCTGGAAGAGGTGCCACTCTAAGGCCTCCCTGTGCTGAGGGACTATGTGCACATATGTGGCTGAAGGCAGACCAAGGAGCTATTTCTTGGTGTTGGGGTGTCTTCAACCCAGGGCTCAGTTTCTGTCCCTTTCCCCCAACTCCGCGGAGAGCAATCGGTCCGTAAGACTAAACTAGCGGGACTGCCTTCTGGCTTTTGTTTTGCTCTGTTTTGTTTATTCTGGGTTCAAAACACTAAGACTAAGGAGCAGTGAGTGAAGTCTTCAAAGAAGTCTCTTCTGCAAAGGATTCCGGTGCCAGAGGCCAAGACCAATGCATAGGAGTATGGAGGATGCAGGTGTCGGTCCACTATCCAGAGGGCCTGCGTGTCACAGCTGAAGGCCAGGGGACCCGCCCACTCTGCAAGGGGTCCCGGCACAGGGCTCTGTTGGACCAGTGATTTTCAACCAGGCGGACAAAAGAGAGTCACTGGAGGTGGGCGTGAGGGTGGAGGAGGGAGCAGTTTCTGTAGTCCAAGAAAGCAAATTATGAAATGATCTTCACCTAGGAATTTAGAAATTTTAAGTCACAATCAAGGACGTGGAGAGATATTTGTGTTTCTTCAAACGCGGTATGAATTTTAAAATGTTAAAAGTCTTTTTTAGGTAGAGGTGGAAATGGCTTCACGGGGTTATCCTCGTGACCTTGGTGAAGTTGCTCTGGTCCAAGGTCTAACACTTGGCATTGAGGACTCAGAAACCTGAGTGAGTCACATACGGAGGGCAGAGGTGAATCCACTCATCGCTCAAGAGTGCACTTGTGTTAATCAAGCTCACAAGAATAATGTATAAACCCAAATGCCAATTTATTAATGTAGAATGAGAAATATGTCACAGGAATGAAATCGTTGGCACAGCTAGTTCATTTTCCTCCTTTTCTCCCTATCGGTATTTCTACCCATAATTCGAAGTATGATCTGAATGTCAATTTAACATACAGGGAGACTTACTGTCACAGGACCCAGATCAGTTTAAGAACAGCATATTCTTTCTCTCCTTCGGCAAACATATATTTGAATCCAAACCTTAATCAAGTGATTATTTTGTGATGTTTTATGGAGTCAGCTAAAGACAACCGTTTGTATTGCTTCCGCGGTATGAACTACTTGCTAAAGAAATAGGAAAACATGCTCCTGTCATTGCTTTCATTTGTGCATTTTACCCGCTCATTCAACATACGCATCTACCATGTACCAGGCTCTCCCTAATAGGCATTGGGCTATGCAAGTGTGAACCAAACAGGCCCCAAACCAAACTATTCTCACGGAGCTTATATTTTAGATAGACAATAACATAAAGGGAGACCAAGCCGGGAAGGGAGATGGAGACTGGTGTGGGGGGTGGATTTTGCACCGGTGCTCAGATAAGGGTTCAAAGATCAGCTTTTCCTGGCTTCCTTAGCTAGCCATCTCCTTCCCCCATGTAATGCATGACCCATTCTTACTTGAGCAGCATTCAACGGTGTGAGTGAAATCCTGACGTCTGAAAAGCTATTCTGGCTCTTTAAGGAAATTCTCAACCTTGCTGGCGTTCTAGAATCCCTTGGGGAGCTTTTAATAAAACACCTGGGCCCCACCCTGGTTCAATGAAATAAGAACGTCCGGTAGCCAGCCTGGGGCATCAGTATTTTTTAAAAGCTCCCCAGGTGATTCTAATATGCTGCCAGAGCTGAGACTCTCAGCTCTAAGGTGACTTTGCTTTGATACGATGTATGTTGAGCTTAAAGTTTAATTCCTCAAAGGCAATTTTCCTATTTTGGGTGCAACATACCTTGCTCCTCCAAATTCTTCTGCAGGAAAATAAAGTGTATTTAAACTCTTTAAACCTCTACGTGCAGAACAAAGAGTTTTGATGGCTCTGGTTCAATACCCTTTTATCAATTTCTAAAACATGATCGGAAAAGACGCACCGAAGAATCATTGAAAAACATGAAGTTGAAAAATATAAAAATAAAAACGCTCTCCAAAACTAGGATCTCCCCTTCCTGGCAGATTTCTTCCCACCAATAATAACAGCTCCCACTCTTGGTTCAGCAGGCTCCTCGGTATTAAAGGTTGCACCTCTTTCTCCCTTGGAGACCAGAAGATTGAGTTAGTAATCTAGCTGCAGTCGCATTTAGCTATTGATTTGTTTCAGCTCCAAGACAGGCACTGCGTGGAGAATTACAGCACTTGGTTGCCGGGGACTGAGGAGATTTCCACAGATCTTCTACCAGGGAGACTGTTTACAGGAAATTCACAAAGCTGTAATGCAGACTACTGGCGGCTAATTGCGTAATTAATACAGCATAGACCAGATCTGTGTCACAGAAGTGCAATGCAAGGATTCCGTGTGAACCAGAGCTTCAGAAAGGAAATGTTGCTGATGTACATACAGAAGCAATGGGAAATAGGGTGGTGGAACTGGCCGAACAGCTTATCACGCTACCTGGTCGATCTGGACCTTGCCAACGATGGCATGAGCTAGGAGACCCCAAATTTGATTCGGCCCAAAACTAACGCCTGTCAAGATGTGCTCATGAGAAAGTTGACATTTAGAACCTGGCTTGGCTTCTCCTGGGATATACGGGAGTTGGGGGGTAAAGGGAAAGCTCTCCTTCAGAGGAACAACAGAAAGCATGGCCCGCGGAATTTCACGAGAACAGGCACAGCAGAGAGGAAAACAATGAGACCTTCAAGTACAATAGCCACGCCTTGAGGCTCTCCTCGCCTCCGGTTTATTGCATTTGTCCCTTCCCTTGAAAAGAATTTTTGCTCCAAAATGTAGAGAGGAAGAAACAACTGGTTTGGCTCCGGGACACATGTCATGAAAGCATCTTCTGGGTGCCCCAGTGGACAAGATTACCCCTCTGTCAAAATGGGGGGGATCTAGTTGGAGATTCCTACAACAACTCCCCACTCTACTCTGGGCCCTCGAGTCATCTGAATGAAAGGGGGAGAGAGGGCAGAGGAAACACGTGTGTTACGTGCTCACAGTGTGCCAGACGTTGGACTTCTGTTGATGTAATCTGTGGTGGGTTGACTAGGGCCCCCTCCCAAGTTCATTGCCCATCCAGAACCTCAGAATGTGACCTGATTTAAAAATAAGGTCTTTGGGGCGCCTGGGTGGCTCAGTCGGTTGAGCGTCCGACTTCGGCTCAGGTCACGATCTCGCGGTCCGTGAGTTCGAGCCCCGCGTCGGGCTCTGGGCTGACAGCTCAGAGCCTGGAGCCTGCTTCCGATTCTGTGTCTCCCTCTCTCTGACCCTCCCCTGTTCATGCTCTGCCTCTCCCTGTCTCAAAAATAAAATAAACATTAAAAAAAAATTTAAAAAAAATAAACTTTATAAAAAATAATAATAATAAGGTCTTTGCAGATATCATTGGCTAAGGACCTTAAGACGATAGGACACTGGAATTAGGGTGATCCCCTGATTGAATGACTGTCATCCTCTTAAGAAGAGGAGCGGACACGGAGGCAGAGGCTGATGTTCTGGGACCGCCCCAAGCGGGAAGGCAGGAGGCGGCATTCTCCCTGAGAGCCTTCGGAAGGCTCTGCATGGCCCTGCTGACCCCTTGATTTTGGACTTCCGGCCTCTAGATCTGTGAGAGAAGAAATTTCCGCGTTGTAGGCCATCTAGCTTGCGGTAATTGGTCAGCGTGGCCCTAGGAAACGAGTACACCATCCGGTCCCAGAACAAATGCATGAGGAACACCTGTTTATCCTCTCTTTCCAGTAGGTGAGGAAGCTGAAGCCAGGCAGCAGTGGAAAACAATTGAAATTCCTACCTGTCGGGCCCTAAGGCTTCTTCCCTTTTCAGTAACAGACTCCCGCTTGTGGAATAAGAAAAAGCCTTCATCAATTGCCTTCGGAGCCTGCCCCTCTCAAGCCTCAATGTGCTTACGAATCAAGAGGGGGGGAGGGGGGGCTTCTTAAAATGCAGCTGCTGAGTCCCTAGGTCTGGAAGATGCCTGATAGTCGACATCTCCAACATGGTCCGAGGGGCAGCACTTAGGTAGCACTTTAGATGGCAAGGACCTAAACTGGTGGCCAGAAAAGTATTTCTGCGAAGAGTCAAGATTGGAAATACACCGGTTCCCCCCCTCCATCCCCGGGGGACACCTTCCAGCGGACCCCCGGAGGATGCCTCACACCGCAGAGAGGATCAAACCCTATCCAGACCGCTTTCGCCTATATGTGCATACCTATGGTAAATTTAGAAGTTAAGCACAACAAGCGATCAAGCATAATACCCAACAACAAACAATGACACTGTGATAAAAGTAAAGTGAATGTGGTCTCTCTCTCTCTCTCTCTCAAAAGATCTCACTGTACTGTACTCACCCTTCTTCCCGTGATGATGCGAGGCCATAAAATGCCTGCGTGAAGGCCGAAGGCAGTGTGACGCAGCGTGAGGCTGCTGTTGACCTTCTGACCTTCTGACCTTCTGACCTCTGACCCCGCGGGAGGATTGTCTGCTATTGGCCACTCCACCGTGGGAAGCTGAAGCCGCCCAAAGCAAAACCTTGGCCGAGGAAGGCTCTGGCACTTTGGGTTTGGCGGCCTTCCGGTGTCCATTGCGGCTACTCAACCCCGCCATCGGAGCTTCAAAGCACAGAAACAATACGTAAATGGGCGGACATGGCTGGGTCTCGTTAAAACTGTTCGTAGATGTCAGATGTTCCATTTCTCTTCATTTTCATGTGCCCTGAAATATTATTCTTCCCGTTTTTAACCACTAAAACATGTAGAAAAAAAATTCTGAGCTTGTGGGCAATCACAAAAGATGTGGCTTGCTGGGTTTGGCCTACAGTCCACGGTTTGCTGACCCCTAGTCTAAATTATTCATTAATACCTGGTTGCTGCCTGGTATGGAAGGGATTCTCTCATTTTTAAAGAAGGCAGCATATATGAAAAACGCCGTGGTGGGATTGGAAGAACCCTGGGGGAGGGATGAGAACACCTACGTTTCAGGGGTGCCCGGGTGGCTCAGTCGGTGGAGCATCTGACTTCGGCTCAGGTCATGATCTCGTGGTTTGTGAGTTCGGGCCCTGCGTCTTGCTCGCTGCTGTCTGTGTAAAGCCTGCTTCAGATCCTCCTCTCTCCCCCTCTCTCTGCCCCTTCCTCTTCTCTCTCTCTCTCTCTCTCTCTGTCTCAAACATAGATGAAACATTTAAGAAAAAAAGGTTTAAAGAAAATCCAGGTTTTAAACACCACCTGCTCTCCTTATTAGCAAATGACTTCTCTGACCTGCCTCCTTTTTTCATTTCTTCCCTGGAGTTGATAATAAAACCTGCCCTTCTTATCTTCCTGGGTTGATGGCTGGTTACACAGTAAAAGAGATTCCTTAACTCCCCTTTCTTCCTGTTCTCCCACCCCTGGCTTTCTGCAGTTTTGCATATGAATTTACTCCCTTCAGGCAAATTAGCCGAGATGAGAACATTAATTTAAGAGGACTTGTGTCAACATCAATCTTAGAAAAAAGGTGTCAGTGTGCTTTGAAGGCCTGTGCACCATGAAATTAAAACCACTGGAAATAGATACACATACGCCTGCAACAAACAAACGCCAGGGCAGAGAGGCCTCTGAGAGGGTACAGGGAGCGGTGGCTAGGTGGCCGGGGAAGGAGAAGGGATTATGGGGGCTGCGAGGCAGAAACAGGCAAAGGGAATAGGGAATATAAGGAAATGAAGCCAGAAACAAGGGTGGAGGCTGAGGACGCAATCCTTCCGTTATCAGCACTGGGGCCTATATCCTTGTGGAGATGACTCTGTGTGTACAACTTGGGTACACCATATGCATTTGAACCCGACATTCCCATTCCGAAGTCACCTTTCGGAGCCAGCAGAAGCTTAACTCAGATTAACACTTTCTTCCGATGAAGTTCATCTTGATTAAATTCCTCCTCCACTGGCCAGCCACAAAAATGACTCAGGACACATCTGACCCACATTAATTAATTGCTCAGAGATAACCTCTAATTTGGAGGTCTGCCTCTTCTTTTGGCTGGTGGGAAGTAAACAAGGCATGGTAGCCAGGTCAAAGAAAGACAGCTTATACTCCAGTTTCTAGTAGTAAGAGAAATTTGACCCTGGAGAGTGGGGGAGAAGTGATTTGTTCTAGCTGGGGCCGAGGGAGCCAAGCTAATGGAACACAGACCAGGCAGAGAACACATCTTACATTCGGTTCAGCAAGCCTTTCCAGAGCACTTATCATGCATCGGGCACAGCGCAACACCTCATCTCCATTAATGGGTTGAAAGAGAAGAACATGGCTCATCTCCCCCAAGGAGCTTATAGTCTAGAATGAGAGACAGCCATGCCAATAAATAACCGTAATATAATACGTAACATACGATGAAAATAAAAACATCCAGAGGTGCCTGGGTGGCTCAGTCAGTGAAGCGTCCGACTCCGGCTCAGGTCATGATCTCACAGTTTGTGGGTTCGAGCCCCACATTGGGCAGGAGCCCGCTTCCGATTCCGTGTCTCCCCCCTCCCCCTCCCCCTCCCCTGCTTGTGCTCTGTCTCTGTCTCTCAAAAATAAACGTTAAAAAGTCTTAACAAAAAAAAAAAGTTAAGAAAAAAACCAAAACATATATACAAGGTTCAGCGACAGGAGTGCATAGAGGTGATTGATTCTAGCCGGGGTCGAGGGAGCGAGGCTAATGGGACACAGGCCAGGCAGAGAACACCCAAGGAAGGTTTTGAAAAAGAACAGCTAGTGTGCGCAGCGTGCTTCTTTCGTGCCAGGCCACCAGTCAGTCTCCGCCACTGGCCTGGACCGAAGCAGGAGGTGTGGATCAGCCCCGTCAGGCTACGCGTGCCCCGAAGGCCCACCGTCTTGAAGAGAACGGCAGAGACAGAACGAGAATGAATGAAACGACGGGGAAACAGAACCGGAACAGAAGAGATGGGCCGAGCAAGCGAGAGAGAGGAGAAAGGCTGACGGCTCAAATGGGTGTTGACAAGGTTGCTCTCGGTCACGTGGTCTTCGTTCGACCGGCGCCTGGAAGCCACTCACAGTCGGCCTCGGAGACAATCGTATTGGCACAACTGTGGTGTATTTCCAACAGCAAGCCGCCCCCCAATAGCTGATTGGACCACTTAACCCACCTTCAGCCCTGTGGATGCCAAGGCAGTGAGTCAAACATGCTCAGCGAGAAGCAGCGTTAAACCAACAGTAGCAAATTGAAGCCTGGGTCCCCCGAGCGTTTTCCAGGGCCTGCCTGATGTCTGTGACGCCCCGCCGTCCTCGCCCCCCTCGGACTCCAGAAGATGCCTCGGTATCTCGCCGATCACTTCCCTGGGCCTTGGCCGGTGGTATTTCGAGGTAGAAGTTTCCGTTAGTTGCAACCAAAAGAATCTTACCTAAAGCGGAAAAGAGGAACCTGGGCAATCGTTTTTCAGGAGGCTGACTTTTCAGCGGGCCCGCATGTTCCTGAGCGAAGCTTTTGTTTCACTCACAGCAGTGTATTCTGACTTGGCAAAACCTGGCAGACGATACAATTTTTTCACAGAGGGGTATAATGTTAAAGAATAAGAACTTAAGTGCTTTGGGTAATATGATTTAACATTTCTCTTTCTGCACCGTCTTCCCTATTTTTAGATCCCCGTTATAGGACTGCCGGTTTTAACAATTGCAGGTTAAAGAGAGAGAGGCAAGCAAGAGGCAGTCGTAAAGATTCCTTTGTGTATGAAACTCAACCGAACGTGCTCGATTCAACCACTTAAAGGCTCCTTTTTCCCCATGATGTTTGCCCATGAAACAACCAGACCCAGTTGCCACTTGAGGAAAGCTCCCCCAAGTACTAGAGGGATTTTCACATGTGTTCAGTTTTTCCCGAAGGTCCTCATTGTGTCCTATGTGTAGTACGAACAATGGAGAGAGAAGAATCTTTGAGACTGGCTTTGGAACCCACACTCAGGCATGTGAAAGTGTACCCGGGTCTGCTGGAAGCTGAGGCTTTTTATTCCACCTCATTCCGTGTGCCTCGTAGGGCACGTTGCGGGAGTAGGTAAGGTCCTAAAAATGAAAATGCCGTGTCATCTAACATTGCGTAAGGAGGAGGAATTAGAGGAGAAAACGGGTAGGGTTGATGGGGAAACTGGCACCTGCCGACTCATCTGACGTCTCCTTTAGCCTGCAGAACAATCCTGCGCCCCGGTATTTTCACTCCTCGTGTTACAGATGACAAAATGGAGGCGTGTTAAGGCTCTTAAATTACGTCAATAATCATAACAGATAAAACAGCTTTCCCATGCTAAAATGTTATTTTCCATGTCTCAACACGGGTAGCTAGGAGAACCCTTGAGCACCGCGATTCGGTAATGAGTTATTCCATGATGGAATCAACTAATGAGTATCCACGCTGTCCCCCGCATCGAGCACCCCCTCTGTGCTACTCCAGCCGTGGGAGCTGATTCCAAATTGCCCGTGTGGATGCGAAAGCTTGTTCAACTGATTCAAAGACGAGTCAAGTTACAGGACAGGGCCTTCGATTCTTAAATAAGAGGATAAAGGAAGATAATGCCACACGTCTGCGAACCTTCCCAGCATGCCTGTTTGTTCTCAGTCGTGTCTGCACGAAAGGTGCCCAACAGAGCAAGCGAGTGGCGATGGAAATCCATCCACAGTTCTGCTCACCAAGCCTGGCACAATGGCCTGGAGCTACCTCCTCCCAGAAGGAGCATTTTTCTGCCAGTCTGCACAATGGCACCAGTTACCGAGTTCTGTGCCCCATGGAGCCGCATATGCCCGGGAAGGGTGGCTTCTATGGATTCACGGTACCCTTGCAAAGGCACCCTATCGATGAGTGGCTCCCCGCTTCTTTCAAAGGCACATGCTTTTCTGTTTTTTCGTTTTTTGATCCCTGCCCCCCCCCCCCCCCCCGCCCACCAAAGCACAGCCTAATCCCGGAGTAAAAGCATCTCTTGTGCGAGGAAAAAACAAAAACAAAAAAAACCACCTGTATGTCGTTCATACCTGTCAGGCATCCCCAAAATAAGATTTTCAATACAAGAGGCTGATCTTTGGAGCCGGCAAAGTCAGAAACCTAACTGCAGAGACAAAGGCAGTCCTTTGCTTCTGTTACCTCATAAGAAGCCACTCGACATGGGCCTGGGTGAAAGGGGACAAGTCCTCTGCGATGACGCTCTGCTCCTCTTGTGCAAGGCTCTGTGAGACAGCCCTTGATCCTACCCATGGAGCACATTGTAAGGCTCTGAGTCTGTCCTTTACTTAGGAATTTGAAGTGTGGTGGGGCTGGGAAAGGCAAGAACAAACCTTGGGGAAATAGAGGCAGCCCTCCAGATCGACACTCTCTAGATGGGACACCAAAGTGTCAGTTTTCCTCATGGTATTGGTCTTTCATGACCGGCTCTTGTCTATCCTAATGACAGCTTTAATAGACCTTTGCTCCTGACTGACTTTAAAAATATATACATACACGGGCACCTGGGTGGCTCAGTCGGTTGAACGACCGATTTCGGCTGAGGTCACGATCTCACGGTCCGTGAGTTCGAGCCCCGCGTCGGGCTCTGTGCTGACAGCTCAGAGCCTGGAGCCCGCTTCGGATTCTGTGTCTCCTCTCTCCCTGTGCCCCTCCCCACTCACGATCTGTCTCTCTCTCTCTCTCGAAACTAAATAAACATTAAAAAATTTTTTTGAAAAAAAAAGTTAAATAAAAATACATACATAGAGGTGATTCTCATCCATTGTTATGAACTGCATGTTTGTATCCCCCCAGATTTCATATGTTTAACTCCTACCGTCCAATATGATGATATCAGGAAGAGGGGCCTTTGCGAGATAATTAGGTCGTGAGGGTACAGCCTTCATGATAGGATGTGTGCCCTCACCAGAAGACCTTGCTTCCTCTCTGTTCTCCACCATGTGAGGATACAAGAAGAAAACGGCCATCTGCGAACCAAGAAGCAGGCCTTTACCAGTCCCTGGGGTTGCCATCACTTTGATCTTGAACTTCCTCGGAAACAGGAGAAATAAAAGCTCGTTGCTTAAGCCACTCACTCTGCTGTTATCAGTTATAGCAGCTAGAACTAAGACATCCATATTGTAATCTACTTTATGTGGGAGGGAGCCGGTAACCAGGGCGTTGAATATTGCGCGTAACTGCAGCACGACTATGGGAATGTGGTACTTACATGACGTGCAGGAAACGTTGAACACAGCAGGCTTGAGACCGCTATCTTTGGGCTGCTTGGCAGAGTTGGCCATTGGCTGGAATCTGGGAGCTCGTATTTGGGGAGGGTTCCCACCGGTCCCTAATTGAAAGTGTTGGCTCGCTGGGCCTGAACTGTTTGTACAAACGCCATGGTTAATGCCGAACATCTGCTTTCCTTCTGGGAGTCTAGAATGCCGGTACATGCCGGGCCAAGGGGACCTCCAATACCAGCCCATTACAAGCTTTGAACACTGAATCTCTAATGGGCTTCCCTGGCAGACGATAGTCTCCACGTGTTGTCACAATTTCAGGCGGGAGGAATTACCGGCATCCTCTGGGATGAGCGGATGGCTCCTCTGGGAGAGAGCTCTTTGACAGCTGGTTCCAGGTTTCCTCTAGACATGGCACCCATGCTACTCTCCCCTTTGCTGATTTTGCTTTGTATCTTTTCACTACAGGAAGTCATCGCTGTGAGGAAGCATGTATGCTGAGTCCTGTGAGCCATCCCACCAAATCATTGAACTGGGGGTGGTCTTGGGGACCCTCAACATATGTAAGCACCAAGTGTCACGGGGGTAACAGAAGGAAGGAAACAAAAGAGATCTGCTGACCTAAACAACCAAATACTCACACACACACACACACACACACACACACACACACACACACACTACCTTCGGGGGCGTCTGGCTATCTCAGTCTGTAGACCGTGCAACTCTGGATCACAGGGTTGTAAGTTCGAGCCCCATGTTGGGTGTGGAGATTACTTAAAAATAAAATCTTGAGGGGCCCCTGGGTGGCTCAGTGGGCTAAGCTTCCGACTCGTGGTTTCGGCTCTCCCCTGCTCGTGCGCTCTCTCAAAATAAATAAAGCTTTAAAAATTTAAAAATAAATAAATAAATAAATAAATACTTAAAAAAATTCTTTCAAACCACTGAATACATGTTCATTTCTGTCCTGTTTATTCTTTAAATGTTTAGAAGTAGCTTACGATAAGAATATGAATAATAATACAGCATGATCTCATTATGTAAAAATATACACATGGGCATAGGGAAAAAGACTGGAAGGAATACATCAAAACATTAACAGTTGTTTTCTCCAGATGAAGTGATAGAATTCTAATGCTTAGTTTTTTCTTTCTCTTGTGTTGAACTGTATTTTCCACATTTTCTACAATGAGCACATATTGCTTTTATAATGAGACTAAAAAAAGACTACATAAATTGAATGTTAAACATAATTAAGAATAGGAAAATCAGACAAAATACACAAAAATGCAGGAAGCCATGACTAAGAGAAAAACATTGAAAATAGATGTACAGACTGTTGGGGCGCCTGGGTGGCTCAGCCGGTTAAGCGTCTGGCTCTTGATTTCAGCTCAGGTCACGCTCTCACTGTTTGTGAGTTTGAGCCCCATGTCCGGCTGCACACTGACAGTGCAGGGCCTGCTTGGAATTCTCTCTCTCTCTCTCTCTCTCTGACTCTCCCCCACTCTCAATATAAATAAACATTAAAAACGAAATAAAATTAAAAAAAGAAAATAGAGGTATAGACTGTAAAGATCTCTAAAAGTGAACATTTCTGCCCTCACATTTGACTCTGAGTTCCATGACAATGAAGACAAAATAGAAACATAGTTCAGTCATCAAGAAAGCATAGTATTTCTATCACCGTATATCAAATAATCACAAACTCAGTGGCTTAAAACAATATCTGTGTATTAGCTCACAGTTCTATGGGTCAGAAGTCTGGCTGGGCTCCTGGTGGCAGAATTTCATTCCCTGTCCTTTGTTGGACTGAGATCTCAATTTCCTTGCTAAATGGACTCCTCTCTCTTTAAGCAAGCAATAGTGTATCAAATCTGTCTTGTGCTTCAAATCTCTAACTTCTCTGTCTCTAACTTTAGATTTAAAGAGCTCATGTGATTAGGTCAGGACCACTCAGAGAATCTACCTTTGTTAAGATCAACTGTTCATAGGGGCGCCTGGGTGGCTCAGTCGGTTAAGCGGCCGACTTCAGCTCAGGTCACGATCTCGGGGTCCGTGAGTTCGAGCCCCGCATCGGGCCCTGGGCTGATGGCTCAGAGCCTGGAGCCTGCTTCGGATTCTGTGTCTCCCTCTCTCTCTGCCCCTCCCCTGTTCATGCTCTGTCTCTCTCTGTCTCAAAAATAAATAAACGTTAAAAAAAAAATTAAAAAAAAAAAGATCAACTGTTCATAGGGACGTCTGGGTGGCTCAGTTGGTTAAGTGTCTGACTTTAGCTCAGGTTATGATCTCACGGTCTGTGGGTTCGAGCCCCGCGTCGGGCTCTGTGCTGACAGCTCAGAGCCTGGAGCCTGCTTGGGATTCTGTATGATCTCACGGTCTGTGGGTTCGAGCCCCGCGTCGGGCTCTGTGCTGACAGCTCAGAGCCTGGAGCCTGCTTGGGATTCTGTGTGTGTGTCTCTCTCTGCCTCTCTCTCTCTCTCTCTCTGTCTCAAAAAATGAATAAACATTAAAGAAAATCAACTGTTCATATAACATAACTGAATCATAGGAAAGAAATCTATCATATTCACAATCTCTGGGTTACACAGGAAGTGTACATTCACCACCAGGGTGTGGAGAATCCTGGGGACTCATTTAGAGTTCTGCCTTCACACAGCATGTATAATTTTGTACATTTTGGAAAAGATGGAATTTAACCACTTTGCACGCATGCATAGTCTCTCCCCTCATTCTATGCCCAGAGGAAGTCCTAGGGGGATGCGCACAGCGGCTTGTGTGAACACCCAATACATTCAAATGCTCAATCCTAATGTTTTATTTTTTAAGGAAATACACTGAAAACAAGCTGCAAAAGAGGGAGAAATCGGCCGGAGATGGCAGGAAGGACAGGTGCTCTGGGGCAGGATGGAAAACGATTGACATAGGACACAGCCACAGGTTGGGGGAAATGCAAACTTAATCAAGAGTCTGAAACCAGGGATGCCTGGGTGGCTCGGTCAGTTAAGAATCCGACTTCAGCCTATGATCTTGTGGTCCGTGGCTTGTGAGTGCTCTCTCTCTCTCTCTCTCTCAAAAATAAATAAACATTAAATAAAAGAGGTCTCAAACCAGATTTTCAAGACTTTGCCCCTACCCTCTACCTAGTTCTGTGGACTTTGCTAATTCCCTTTCTTCCCCCATATAGGCCTAGTTTTCTTGTCCTTTCTTTTCCTTTTTTTTTTTTTCTTGTATAAGGAACAGTCTAAATGATAGATCCAAGTGATGTCTCAGCTTCCTACTTTGGACTACTGCATAGAAGTCAATGGTAATTGTGCCTTGTTTTCCAAAGTCTGTTTCAGAGTCCAGAGGAATTGGTGTCACCTAGGAGCTTGTTGCAAATACAGTTTCAGGGGCGCCTGGATGGCTCAGTTGGTTAAGCGTCCAGCTCCTGATTTCAGCTCAAGTCATGATCTCGCGGTTTGTGAGTCCAAGCCCCACATTGGGCTCCGCACTGGCAGTGCAGAGCCTGCTTGGGATTCTCTCTTTCCCACTCTCCCTCTGCCCCATTCATGTTCTCTCTCTCCAAAATAAATAAATAAACTTAAAAAAAAGAAATAAAGTTTCAGGCCCCCAGACCTACTAGATCAGAACCTGCTTTACAAGCAGATCACTGCGTGATTCCTGAAAGCTTGAGAAGGGGTACTTCAGAGCCTTACTGCTCCCTTTGTGAATTCTGCTGCACAGACTCACCGAAGTCCCAAGGGCCTGGGACCTGTAGCCCTCTGGTGTGCCCCTTCCCTTACTTCCACCTCCTCAAAAATGAAAAGCGCTGCTAATCGACATGGAACTGGGGTCGTGGCTATAAGCTCAGCTCACTTTAAGAAACTACGATCGGGGCGCCTGGCTGGTTCAGTCGGTTGAGCGGCCGACTTCAGCTCAGGTCATGACCTCACGGTCTGTGGGTTCGAGGCTCGCGTCGGGCTCTGTGCTGACAGCTCAAAGTCTGGAGCCTGCTTCCGATTCTGTGTCTCCCTCTCTCTCTGCCCCTCGCCTGCTCGCTCTCTGTCTCTCCCTCAAAAATAATAAACATTTAAAAAAAATTTATAAAAAAAAAAAAGAAGCTACGATCAAGGCTCTCTTCTCCCCGTCCAACAGACAGCCGCATCTTCTCGTGCAGTGCCGGCCATGTCCCCGACACACGATGGTGGAGGTCAAATTAAATGGATTTGCCGTATTGGGTGCCTGGTCACCAGGGCTGCTTTTAACCCTGGCGAAGTGGATATCATCGCCGTCCATGACCCCTTCGTTGACCTCAGCTACATAGTCTACATGTTCCAGTATGATTCCACCCACGGCAAATTCCACAACACGGTCAGGGCTGAGAACAAGAAACTCGTCATCAGCGGAAGGCCCATCTCCATCTTCCAGGAGCAAGATCCCCCCAACATCAAATAGGGTGATGCTGGTGCCGAGTATTGTGGAGTCCGGCGGGGTCTTGACCACCATGGAGAAGGCTGGGGCTCACTTGAAGGGTGGGGCCAAGAGGGTCATCACCTCTGCCCCTTCTGCTGATACCCCCACATCCGTGATGGGTGTGAACCAAGAGAAGTACGACAACGCCCTCAAGAACGCCAGCAATGCCTCCTACACCACCAACCGCTTGGCCCTTCCGGCCACGGTCATCCGTGACAACTTTGGCATCATGGAGGGACTCGTGACCACAGTCCATGCCACCACTGCCACCCAGAAGACTGCGGAGGGCCCCTCTGGGAAGCTGTGGTGTGATGGTGAGGGGCTGCCCAGAACACTCTCCTTGCTTTTACTAGCACTGCCAAGGCTGTAGGCAAGGTCATCCCTGAGCCGGATGAGAAGCTCACTGGTATGGCCTCCCGGGTCCCTACCGCCAACGTGGCCATTGTGGACCTGACCTGCCGCCTGGAGAAAGCTGCCAAATACTATGATATTAAGAAGGTGGTGAAGCAGGGGGACCTGGTTGGCTCAGTCAGTTAAGCGTCTGACTCTTGAATTCAGCTCGGGTCATGATCCCGCAGTTTCCGAGATCAATCCCTGTGTCGGGCTCAGCGATGACAGTGTAGGGCCTGCTTGGGATTCTCTTTCTCTCTCTCTCTGCCCCTCCCCTGCTCATGCTTGCTCTCTGTCTCTGAAAATAAATAAATAAATAAGCTTAAAAACGAAGAGAAGGTGGTGAAGCAGGCATCAAAGGACCCCCTCAAGGACATCCTGGGGTACGCTGAGGACCAGGTTGTCTCTTGTGACTTTAACAGCGACGCTCACTCTTCCACCTTCCATGCTGAGGCTGGCATTGCCCTCAATGACTGCTTTCTCAAGCTCATTTTCTGGGATGACAATGAATTTGGCTACAGAAACCGGGTGGTGGACCTTATGGTCCAGATGGCCTCCAAGGAGTAGGAGCTCCCTGGACCACCAGTCCCAGCAAGAGCGAGAGGAAGAGAGAGGCCCTCCCTTCTGGGGAGTCCTTGCTCTAACTCATCATCCCCCAACACATTGAGAATCTCCCGACCTTACATAGTTTCCATCCCAGACCCCCTGAAGAAGGGGAGGGGCTTGGGGAACCCTACTTCACCATGTACCATCAATAAAGTATACTGTACCCAGCCAAAACAAAAACAAAAACGAGAACAAGAGAAGCTATAGTCAAGATGTTCCTAAAATTCATATGGAAATGCAAAGGACCCAGGGTTACCAAAAAAGAACAACCTCGGAAGACTCAAATTTCCCAATGTCAAAACTTGCTACAAAACTCCAGTAATCAAGAAGATCATCCAGGGGAGCCTGGGTGGCTAGTCGGTTAAGCATCTGACTTTGGCTCAAGTCATGATCTTGGGGTTCATGAGCTCCAGCCCTGCTTTGGGTGAGCTTGAGCCCAACTCCAGGCTCCAACCCTCTGTTCTTCCCCGTCTCCCTCTGTTTATGCACCTCGCAGGATTCTCTTTCTGTGCCCCTTGCTCACTTGTCATGCTCTCTCTTTCTCTAAAATACATAAATAAAGAGATAGGTTGGTAGGTAGGTAGGTAGGTAGATAGACAAATAGATAAAAGATCATCCAATGGGGAAGGAATAGACTTTTCAAGACATGGCACTGGAACAATTAGATATCCACATGTTAGAGAATGAGTTTGGTCTCCTACCTCACACTATAATCAGAAATTAATTAGGGACACGTGGGTGGCTCAGGCAGTTAAGTGTCCAACTTCAGCTCAGGTCACGATCTCACGGTTTGTGAGTTTGAGCCCTGCATCAGGCTCTGTGCTGTCAGTGCAAAGCCTGCTTCTGATCCTCTGTCTCACTCTCTCTCTCTGCCCCTCCCCTGCTTGTGCTCTCTCTCAAAAATAAATAAACATTAAAACAAAAAAGATCTACTCTCTTAAAAAATTAATTAAAAATGGATCAAAAATTGGGGCACCCAGTTGGCTCACTCGGTAGAGCATTCAAGTCTTGATTTTGGGGTCATTAGTTCAAGCCCCACATTGGGCATAGAGCCTACTTAATAAAAAAAAGGATCAGAACCCTAAATGGAAGACCTGAAACTATAAAACTCTTAGAAGTAAACATAGGGGTGAATCTGAATGACTTTGGATTTGGCAATGATTTCCTAAATTTGACACCCAAATCACAGGCAGCAAAAGAAAAAATAGATATATTAGGCTTGATAATATTTAAAACTTTTGTGCATTGGGGCACTTGGGTGGCACGGTTGGTTAAGTGTCCGACTCTTGGTTTTGGCTCAGGTCATGAGCTCACGGTTTCATGAATTCCAGCCCCATGTCGGGCTCTGTGCTGCCAGTGAGGAGTCTGCCTGGGATTTTCTCTCTCTTCCTCTCGTTCTGCCCCTACCCCACATGGCACTGTCTCTGTCTCTCTCAAAATAAATAAACTTAAAAAACAAAACTTAAAAAAGTAAAATGAAACTTTTGTGCATTGACGAACACTATCAAGAGAGTGAAAAGACAACCCACAAATGGGAGAAATGTTTGCAAATCACATATGTGGTAAGAGTTTAATAGCCAGAATATATAAAGAACTCTCATAGCTCATCAACAGAAAGAAAAACAACCCAGTTGGAACTTGGGCAAAGGATTTGAATAGACATCGCTCCAAAAGAGATACGGAAATGTCCAATAAGCCAATGCCAAGACGCTCCACACCATTAGCTATTAAGGAGTTGTAAATCAAAACTACAATGAGGTAACGCTTCACACCCACCGGGACAGTTAATAAAAAAAAAAAAAAGCTGAAAAACAACAAGCGTTGGCAAAGATGAGGGGAAATTGGAACCCTCATACGCTGCGTATGGTGAGAATGTAAAATGGCGCCCCCTAGGTGGAAAATCGTTTGGCGGTTTATCAAAAGGTTAAACACACAATTACCATGTGACCCAGCAAAGAAACTCGCTGATATATACCCAAAATAATCGAAAACATGTTTGCATGCCAAAAAATATGTTCACAAATGTTCATGGCAGCATAATCCATGGTAGCCCACAAAAGTGGAAACCCCACAAATGTCCGTCAATGGATGGATGGATGAACAAAAAATGGCCTATCTGCAGAATGGAATATGATTCAGTCACGAAAAGGAGCGTACTACATCATGGATGTTGTATGTGGCAGCTACGCCACAACGTAGATGAACCTCGACAACGTTATGCTAGGTGAAATAAGTCAGAGACGAAAGGACACATGTTAATTCCATTTATATGAAATATCCAGAGTAGGCAGGTTCATACAGATGGAAAGCTTAATAAGGTAATAGAAAAAGTGGGGAGAGGGGGTCAGAATAGGGACTGGCTGCTAATTGGGACAGGTTTTTTTGGGGGAGGTGGGGTGGTAGAAAGTTCTAGAATTCGACAGGGGGGATGGCTATATGACATAGTCCATATACTGAAAACTACTCAATTGGCCACATTAAAATGGTAAGTTTAATGCTACAAGAACTATACCTCAATAATAAAATAAATATATGAAAAGTAAACCACGGGGCCTGCTTCCAGATTCTGGTCCTCTGACCTCAGGTATCAAGAGGTCGAGCTAGAATCTCTCCTCACTACACACTGAGGGATGAGGGAGAAGGAAAGCAGCATGTAATTAATTTAGAAGAAATGAGATTAAATCACAGCACGAAACGGGGTGATGAAATGTCTCCCCACTCAGAGGGGATGTATCAACTGTAAAAACGAAAGTTTTATCTTCTTTAGGGACAGAGGCAAAGAGCGAATTCTGCTTCTCTCAAAGTGTCAGCTGGTCGTGACCTAAAGAAAGGAATCAATCATCCTGTTGTTTGGTCTCCAAGCCAGGTGACAGAAAGGGTGCTTTTAAAAGGGTTCACCTGATTAGGTCAGGCCCACCCAATAAATTCTCCCTTTTGAGTGACTTATCAACCGATCAGGCACCTTACATCTGAAAAATCCTTTCATCCTTGCCATATAATATAACATAATCACAGGAGTGCTATCACATCATATTCACAGGCCCTGCCCATACTCAAGGGGAGAACATTATACAGCTTGTGTATATCAGGGGCAGGAACTTAAACATTTTACAATTCAGTATATTACAGACCCCTTAATGTTACTTAAGGGACCACACTTCTCCCCTCAGCTCATGAGCTTTGGTGGGGCTGATCCCAATCCCCACCATTCCCTGATTTTACAGAAAAGTCAGTAATGAGCTGTTCTTTGTATAATACTAGATAGATCGTGTATTGTTTTATTCTCTCTAATTATTCGTTTTTATGTTTGTAATCTTGCCCCATGCTAGAATGTAAGCATCATGAGAGCAGGGACCTTGTAGATCTTGTTCAATTTTCTGTCCTCTGAACCTCTTTGCTTTATATTGGGGGATAATTGCATCCAAATATATATGTTTTTGGTATATATCAGGGAACATTTGTCAAATGAGTTTTCTCCATTTTCATAGGAGAAAGGAAGCTTCCAGAATAGAATTGTCCTTGAACTATACAGCTAGCAAATGTTTCTGAAGAGACAATCTCTTCAAAACAAAGAATAATAGTAACCACTTCTATAACAATATGTGCCAGGCCCTGGGATCACTTGGTACTCCAAACCACTCTAAGGTGTACTTAGCGGGGAGGTGAGGAGGGCTAACGAATAACATTGTCTTCTTGTATGTACATTTCACGGCTCCAAGCCGTCCGTGGTCTCCTCTGCAAGTGGCTCTTGCAAGCCTCCCGGACCTCAGAATCTGTATTTGCCTCCGGAGTGCAAGCGAGGGGCGAGAAAAATGTTACACGAGGCAGCCAAACAATTCTAGCGGCCAGCTCGGCAGTGCAAGAGAATGGGTAGAACTTGTTCCCCAGTTTTGAATCAAAACAAGCCCTCCGGGACGGTGGGGGAGGGCGTGCGGCTGCCCACGCCAGGGGGCGTTGGTGGGGGAGGGGCGTTCACGCTCTTCCCATTTCATTGGCCAGGACTCGGCCACGTGACCCAATCTACGGGCAGTAGGCGGGGCCGTCTCGCGCTTCGGCTTGAAAACGAGCCAACGGTCGTCGTCGTCGTCGTCGTCGTCGTCGTCGTCGTCGTCGTCGAAGTGGTCGTCGTCGGTCTTCGTGAGGACACCGTTGTTCCGGTGGCCAGACCGTTGATCGTGCTGATGGGACCTGCGGAACCCCTCGCAGCCCCGGCCACGTGGGGGGAGAAGTTGGTTTCGGGTGAGTCGAAAAAATGAGGAAAGAAGTTTTATTTCCTTTGTAAGCCTGCAACGCTGTTTTATGGGTGGACGCTGTTCCTTTTCTCTTTGCCTTTTTGTTCTTTTGGCCTTTTTGGCGGGGGGCGGAGGGGGGTTGTGTGTTTTGTTGTGTCCGTCAGGATAGAGCCCTGCAGCCCCCCCCCCCCGAGCTCAGTGCCTCATTTCCCTAGAAACTGGGGGGGGGGGGACTCTGGTCCCCCCGCCTTTCCACCTCGGGGGTGAAGCTCCTCGAGGCCGGGCTTTGCCGTTAGAAGCGTGGCCCACGTGACTTGCGCATTTCAGAGCTTTGCCTGAGACGCCGTAGTTGTGAAATTCGAGTTCGTCTCGTGGAATGTTGGCTTAAACGACAGAAGTTCAAAAGCGCGAACGTTGCGACTTGACCAGGAACAGCAAGGACCTCTTTGCAGATGTTTAGACAAGGTCTGAAAAAGCGCGGCGTTTTAACGGGGTGTGTGGCGTTGCAAGGAAAACTTAAAACCTAGCGAGGGCAGATTCAAGTCGGCTGAGCCGTATTAGAGATACATTGGAAACTGACCATCTTGAGGCGAATTTCTCTCCCCTTAATACCAAAGGAGGAAATGTCTTCAACTCTGAAGGTGGTTTCATGTTTTACTTTTAAACTCTGGCCTGGGGAGCGATTTCGAACCTTCAAGTGGCCAGGTAGTGCAAGAAAAAGCGTCTTTTGACCCAGATTTCA
Source organism: Panthera tigris (assembly GCF_018350195.1). Taxonomy (NCBI): domain Eukaryota; kingdom Metazoa; phylum Chordata; class Mammalia; order Carnivora; family Felidae; genus Panthera; species Panthera tigris. Next base: position 119,476,219 of record NC_056677.1, on the reverse strand, counting down.
GTTGCGCGTTTTACTTTTACTCCGTCGTCTTCGTCAGCTACTCTCCCATCTTTCCGAACCGCTTGAGAGCCCCCTTGTGTGTCTCAGTGGCCCCTTCTGCTGCTAAATAGAAAGTGTGTGTTTCCTAGAAGCAGGGATAGTCACAGATTGATTATACCTACTTAGTGCCTGACGCAGCCAAGGGAAAGAAGCCACAGCATTTTTAACGGCTGTTGTTGTAAGCCCCGCTCTATTGTATGGGACCTCTTTCTCTTTTCCTTTTCGTTTTGTAGGTGTAACTTTTATTTTCTAAAAAACGTTTATTTTTGAGAGAGCGCAAGAGAGAGCGCAAGCGGGGGAGGGGGAGAGGGAGGCGGGGGGGGGGGGGGAGAATCCCAAGCAGGCTCCCCACTGTGAGCAGTGAGCCTGACACGAGGTTCGAACTCCTAAACCTCCTAAACCGTGAGATCGGGACCTGAGCTGAAGACTTGCAGACTGAGCCACCCAAGCTCCCCTAAATTTTAGTTTTTAAGGTAATCTCTAGACCCAATGTGGGGCTTCGACCCGGGACCCTGACATTGAGTTGCAGACTCCACTGATTTGAGCCAGTCGGGAACCCCTCTCTCTTTTCTGTTCAGCTGGACTAATTGCTCTTGAAGGCAAGGAACATAGCTGATTATCTTGGAATCCCTATGCCTGTAATATTGCATGTGCCTGTGATTTTTTTTAAAATTACTATATAGGCTAATGATGGAAGGATTGCAAATGTGAATTTTCTTTACATGACCAACAGAATACGTTTTGTTTGTATTAGTAATTTCTAGGTTAAGTGTTTCATGATCAGAGAGCCGTTCATGGTATTCCTCCTTTGTGAAATATATTGATATTTTCTTGCAACTTAATCTGCGATCCGTTTTTGTGAATATGCCATGTACAATTGAAAAGTCTTGTGTATGATCCGAGTTGAGAGTTTTGCACACATTTCATAAGTTCTGCCTTGTTGATTACATTGTTAAGGTGTACGTTCTTACTCATTTTTTGTCTGTTTGAACGGACTTGTAGGGAGTTGAGTATTCTTGGTGCGTTTGTTTCAGTGTCCTTGCAACTTCTGTAGTTTTACTTCATTAAGGATACTTTTTTTTTATAATATTCTTAAATGTTGTATCATCTTTCTGCATAGTGGCTTTTAATATAAAAACTGTCCCTCTTTTGTTTGCCTTGAAACTTGAATTTTCCTTTGGGGATACCAGGATATCTGCTTTTTTGCTTCTATTTTTCTCTTTCCATCATTCCTGTTGCCATTTGCCTGGCATACCTTTGTCCCATCGTTTGTATTTTAGCTTTCTTGAGTCACTGTTTGAGGTGTGTGTCTTATATACAAGAGAGTTGGGTTTTGTTCTGTGAGTGAAATTGAAAATGGTATTCTTTTACTGATCCAGGAAAGCCCATTTCCATTTAAGTTTTTGAAATAAGTTTATTTTATATTTTGTCAGTCTTTTATAATTGTGTGTTTTATTTGCTAGGTTTCTTTAGAAGGCCTGTATCCTTTGCTCTCTAATTTGACACGCATATTTTTGGCATTTAGGAAAGTTTGCATTTTTGTTCTAGTGGTTATCTTGTTACTTCTACCTTTTCTTTTCTAAAGGTTTTATTTTTAAGTAATCTCTACGCCTAGTGTGGAACTCGAACTCACTACCCCAAGATCAAGAGTTGCGTTGCATGCTGTAGTGACTGAGCCACCCAGGTGCCTGTATCCTTTTTTCAAAAAAAGATTTTTTGGGGGGCACCTGGGTGGCTCAGTTAAGTGTCCCACTTCAGCTCAAGTCATGATCTCAGGGTTTGGGAGTTTGAGCCCTGCGTCAGGCTCTGTCCTGACAGCTCAGATCCTGGAGCCTGCTTCAGATTCTGTCTCTTGGTCTGCCTCTGCCTCTGTCTCTCTCTCTCTCTGTCTCTGCCTGCCCCCCCTTCTCTCTCTCTGTGCCCCTCCCCTGCTTGTACTCTGTTTCTCTCAAAAATAAGTGTTAAAAAAAGTGAAGTTTTTTTTTTTTTAAATCTCTACACCCAACATGTGGCTTGAACTCACGACCCTGACCTCCAGTCCCATGCTCTTCCCACTGAGGCAGCCAGGCAAATGTTTATTCATCTTTGGGAGAAAATGTGAGTGGGGGAGGGGCAGAAAAAGAGGGGGATAGAGGTTCTGAAGAAGGCTCTGTACTAACTGCAGCGATCCTGATACGGGGCTCGAACCCACAAACCACAAGATGGTCACCTGAGCTTAAGTGCACCGACTGAGCCACCTAGTCGTCCTGACATTCATACCTTTTTAAGGTACGCCCAGCTTATTTTCTTGTTGAACCCGCTGAGGTCTGGTTTATTGGGGTTTTTTCCTTAATTTATTTTTAGTTTACATCCAAGTTAGTTGGCATATAGTGCAACAATGATTTCAGGAGTAGATTCCTTTATGCCCCTTACCCATCTCCCTGATCTGTCGCTTTTTAATTAGTATCATAACTTCCGCCTATTCCGTTCTTTCACTTTCCCTTATCCCGTTTATTAGTTGCGTTGCTTTTACTTTATCGAAACGTCCACCTCCATAGACGAGTCTTTCACTCTCTCCATCCCGCATTTGTTTGGTTCTTTGAATCTGTATGCTCCGTCGTCCCATCCGCTCACTAATCAAAATGCTTTACTGTCCGTCGTCTGGCCGAAGTTTTCCAGCTAGCTCTCGGGCGGAAGAAGCTCGCCTTCCAGTACGCGAGTTGGCAAACTTTTTCCCCAGCAGGCCACATAATGAGCATGTTAGGCCTTGCACGTCATACGGTCTCTGCTACACTACTCAGCTCTGTGGTAATCTCTACGCAGCATAAAAGCTACTAGAGACAGTAAACAAATGGGTGTAGATGTATTCCCATAAAACTATCTGTGAACACTGAAATTGAACTTGCTTATAATTTTCTCCGGTTGTGTTAATGCTTTTGATTTTCTTGTAGCCAATTAAAAACGCAGGAAACCGTTTTTACTTAGCTCAGTCCCCAAAAAACAGGACAGGTTGGATGTGGTCCATGAGCGTAATTTGCCAACACTTGTTCTAGGAGATTCCTCCGAAAGGGATCACGGGTACAGAATTCCCTAAGCTTTTGTATGTTGAAAACGTGTGTGTGTGCGTGTGTATGTTGTTAATAGCCTTGATACTTGAAGGCAGCATTATTGGAGATAAATTCCTTGGTTCATGCTTCCTTTTACTGAACGTTATAAATGCTGCTCCATTTTTGAGTTGCTTCATATGTTGTTTTTGAATGTCTGATACCCGTTTAATTCTTTGCGTCTGTATGTTTGTTACTTGATCTTTTTGCCTGGAGGCCTTTAACATTCTGTCTTTACCTTTGAAATCTAATAGTTGAAAGACTGTAACCTGGTGTTGGCTGTATTCTCAATGTATAGGTAGAGATAGGTCTTTTTTTATTTCTGGAAAATTTTCTTGGGTTATAATTTTAAAAAATTGTTTTAAATGGTTTTTTTTTTTTTTTTTTTTTTTTTGAGAGAGAGAGACAGAGCACGAGTGGGTTGTGGAGCGGAGAGAGGGGAACAGAGATCGAGAGGGAGACACAGAATCTGAGGCAGGTTCCAGGCTCCGCGCTGTCAGCATAGAGCCCGACGCAGGGCTTGAAGCCATGAGCCACGCGTGAGATCACGACCTGAGCCAAAGTCAGACGCTTCACTGACTGAGCCACCCAGATGCTCCTTGTGTTATAATCTTAAAGTCCTAGCTTTGTTCTATTGATTTTCTTTTCACCGGGACTGCAATAATATGTCATTCCTTTTTTGTCTTCTATTTTCATTATTTTCTCTGCCACCCTTTTCACTTTCCTATCACCTTTTCATTCTATTGGTGGTTTTCCTGCCCCTTAATATTTATCAGTGCCCTCTGTTAAATTTTACTGCGGTCTATTCTCACTTGGCGCCTTGTAATTTATTCTTCATTTGTAAAATAACTTTGTATTTTTCTCCCATTTATTTATTGTGTCAGGGAGAGTGTGTGCGTGCGTGAGCGCGTGCAGTGTGCGTGTGAGTGGAGGAGGGGTGGAGAGAGAGAATCCCAAGCAGCTCCACGGGGTCCACGCAGAGCCTGATGCGGGGCCCCATGAGCCGTGGGACCAGGACCTGAGCCGAGATCAAGACTTGGATGCGTAACCCACCGAGCCACCCAGGTACCCCTCGAGGTAATTTTTTAAAAATTTCACCACATGTCCATTTGTGTCCATTGAATTAAATATCAACGTAAATTAAATTATTGAATTAAATTATCTTACGTTATTTGTTTTTGCTGTATGATTGTTTTTCAGGGGTCGGGGTTACCTCAGTTGATATGTATTAAATTTAATTTCTAAGATTTTTGCAAAATTCTATGTGTACCAGTCACCTTCTTGTTCATTTTTGTGGCATTGTGTATCTTACAGGATTTCTAGCTTACTGACACACTCTTCTGTCAGTATGGCAAAGTCCAGATACTTTAGTGGATTTCTTTATTTTGGTTGATGTGGGGAGATCGTGTTTTCTTTGATTTTATGGGTCTCTTGTCTTGCATGACCCTAAATTTTTCTGTTTTGCTTCTTTGCCACTTCACCCAATTGCCTGTGGATGTTTTTCCCTTCCTTTTAACTTTTTTTTTCCGTCTCTTAGAAGCTATGGGTTTTGAAGACTGCTCCTTCAAATTGCATGTACTTAAGTCCTCTCCCTATCATCTATGTTCAGATACCTGTTTTTTTTTAGTAATTTTCAGACAGAGGATGGATTTATGCTGTATCACCGTGTTTTTGGATCCACCTTAGGCCTGGTTGCTGTTTCCTCTCCTTTCTCTTTGCTTGGTTTTGGTGTAAGCTGCTTTTTTCCTTCTTGTTTTTATGTTTTTGAAGGAAACATTAGAAGATAGAGGCCGAGGTGGCCTTGGTTGTCTCGGCCACATTAGAAGGCCCTAAAAATGGCTGCACTTCGAAAGGAAGGCTTCTTTTGTTATGGGAGAGGAAACATTGTTAAAACACCGTCTGTATTTTTGCGAAGACCGCTGCTAACATGCTGTCAAGGTCAAAGATACCTGAATTATTTCAATTTATGGTAAGCCACACCACTCTGAGAAACCCCAAGTAGATCTTTGATGACTTCATGGAATCTTTTAGAACTCAGGCTGTTTGTCTACATTTGCTTCCGTCGTTTGGATACCGCCAGAAACTTCACTTTGGGGTTAGGACAGTATGAGTAATCCATGCTGTTGAGTCATGTACTATTAATGTAATTATAAAAGTTAGACTGAGGGTTTTTTTCCTAAATTCCTGGTAATGTCAAATGATAAACAAGTCACCTGAAGTGTCAATCATTTGAGAAAAGTTTCTGCAGTCATTTTAGTGCTACTGGGAATGTTACAGATAAAAAATGCCTGTTCTTTGAGTGGAATAGAATATTACCAATTAAGATGCTGGCTTTTGTATCTAGTAAATAACATGTTACTGTCATCAGATACCGAACCAAACAAATAATAGTTTCCTGATGGTTGCGGCCTTAATGTAGTGGTTCAGTGATGATGTCTCTTTACGTGATCTGCTGATACTCTTACAGCTCACTGGAAGCAAAGTAACCCCTTTGCAGATCAGCTGGATTAGAGATTCCAAGAAAGCAGTACAGTTAATGTACAATCTGTAATTTATATTGTGTTGTACTTAAAAGGGATATTCTGAGCCACTTTATGCGAAAATAAGACCTAGCTGGCAATTTGTCTTTGAAACTTCTGTATCTGATAGATCTTTAAAATAGGAATAAAGTAAATTCAGTCTGTATTCATTCACTCATGCACAAATTACTAAGAATTTGCCCTTTGGGAAGTTGCATTAATTCTTTTCTTGCCTAACTGATGATTTATGCGACACTCATCTTTTTTAAAGTTTTATTTAAGCAATTTCTGCACCCAACATGGGGCTTGAACTCATAACCCTGAGATCGAGTCACATGCTGTGCTGACTGAGCCAGCCAGGTGTCCCTTGCTTGACCTGTAGTTTTAGCTACGCTGTTTTCCACTGTGGTTAACCCCAGAGAGATTTCTCCTGACGCACAGACCCCCCAGCTGGCTTCGCTACTAACTCCAGTGTGCAGCATCAGCTGAGCTCTGTTTTGTGTCTTTGTGCGCCCCCTCCCTCTCTTGTTCTACCACACTTTCTCTTCCACACCCACACTCTTTTCAAGCCTCCTCACTGTTAGAACCGCCTGTCTCGCTGTTCTTGGGTTGTACTTCCGCTTCAGTCAGGTACGCCGTTCCCCGCCTCTACAACAGTCCCTGTGCTTCCCCATCATCATGCTCTCACTCTTGCTGGTCCCTCAGGCAGCATTAGTTACCCTTATCATCTCTGCAAAAGGCTATAAATCCTTCAAGTCCAGCCGAAATGCTCCCTTCTTTATGAAGCCCAGCCACGACTCCATACTCAAAAAACTTTCCATTTGTCTAACACATTTTTAAAATATTTAGTTTTAGTTTTGAAAAAGAGAGAGAGAGAGGAGACAGAATCTGAAGTAGGCTCCAGGCTCTGAGCTGTTAGTGCACAGCCTGATGCAGGGCTTGAACCCACGAACGGTGAGATCGTGACCTGAGCGAAAGTCAGATGGTTAGGTGACTGAGCCACCCAGGTGCCTCTCTAATGCTTTGTTTATACTTCTTGTGTGGTATTTCTGTTACTGGACCTTATAGCTGGTAATCGCGTTTCCATAGGTACATTATCTTAAACCATGCTGTGAACCCTTTGATGGTGAGGATAGTCATCTGGTTTTTCTTTGTATCCTTAGCACCTGATTTAAGGAATGGCTTACACTAGATATTTATTAAGAAAGAGGAACAAGAGCAAATCGTGATCATATTAAAAGCTGGTGCATTGGTTCAGCTAATAAATAACAATGACTTGGACAACGGGAATAGTGGTGGGTATCTGCAACATTCTGGTAATTCTAAAATCGATCTCTGTATTGATAAGCACAGAGCTTTCAGCAAAATTAAAGAGAAGTACTATTGAACATGATCTTACAGGGGTGCCTGGCTGGCTCACTCAGAAGAGCAAGTTGTCTCTTGATCTCGGCGTTAGGAGTTTGAGCCCCACGTTGGGTGTAGAGACTACTTCAGTGAGTGAGTGAATAAACCAACTAACATGATCTCCAACATCCCACATGTTCTAAATCCCATCTACCATGCTTTCTCTTGTTACCTCCCTTATAGCTATAATGGTTTACTTTTAGGTCATTCATTCATTCAGTATTTACTTAGCACCTACTCTGTCTGAAGCATTTTAAGTATTGGGTCTATACTTGTCAAGTAATGAAAGCTGCCATTAGAGCAAAGGCTTCGTACGTCCTATTTGACGAAGGGTTTATCCAGATGAAACGCCCTCGTAAGTTGAGGAAGATCTTTAGTCTTTTGAAGAACTCCCTTCGTGTTAATCTATCCTTTATATATAGGATATTTTTGTTTGTACTTATGCATATATATTTATATATATATATCTCCATGTATCCTTCCTGTGGCTCTTTCTACTTACTAAAAATTATTTTCAACTTTTTTTTTTTTTGAGAGAGGGTGCATGCGAGTGTGGCAAGGGCAGAGAGAGTCCCAAGCAGGCTCCATGCTGTGAGCGCAGAGCCCAATGAGGGGCTCAGTCCCACGACCCTGGGATCATGAGCTGAGCTGAAATCAAGAGTCGGAGGCTTAACCAACTGAACCACACAGGTGCCCCTAAAAATTACTACTTTTCAATTTATTTTAATTTTTTTATTAAAAAAAGTTTTTAATGTTTATTTTTGAGACCGAGAGAGAGACCGAGCATTAGCAGGGGAGGGACAGAGAGAAGAGGGAGACACAGAATCGGAAGCAGGCTCCAGGCTCCGAGCTGTCAGTGCAGAGCCCCATGTGGGGTCGGTTTGAACCGTGAGATCATGACCTGAGCCAAAGTCGGGCTCTCAACTGACTGAGCCACCCAGGTGCCCCTAAATATTATTTTAAAAATTCTATTGATTTATTTTCCTTGTAAAAATATCTGTATAACTACCATCAGTACCCTTCCAAAGAAGTAATTGTTGCTTTAAGTTTAATGTTAATCATTCTAGAACATTTCCCATGTGGTGAGATACTCAGAAAATGTGGTATTTTGTGTACAGGATTTTCACAAAAATGATACTATATTCTCCATGTATTCTGGAACTTGTTTTTTTACTCAGCATATCTGGGGTGGGTGTATGCATATATATCCACTCCTCTATTGATGAACCTTTCAGTTATTGACAATTTGTAGCTAATATACAGATGCTGTATATTTCTGTTGTGCACGTGTGCTAGAATTTCTCTAGGTTATAAACTACGAAGTACAATCGATGGGTCCCTTATTCTTACTGTGTACTGAATTGTGGGGGGATTGGCTTATCTCTTCATATACTGGACTGTAAGCTGCCTGTTAATAGCAGCCATCTCTGTGTACCCGGGGCTTGGAACAGAGCCCTGGGACAGGGACCGACTAGACAGATGAATGAAAGGAAAGTCCTGGAATCGTATATGTTGACACCATTCCCTCTGCGAGCTTTGTTTCACAAGCCTTCCGTGGATGCGTGTGGATCTACTGACAGCCAGGCCAGAAACTGGAACCCTGTTTCCTGCTCTCCGACTAGTCTCTCTAACTTTTATCCTCTTCCTTTCTTCCTTATTCTACTCCTTTTTTTCCCTTCTATACCTAAATCCTTAGCTCCTCTAACCCACCTCTGCTTTCTCCACTTGCTTCTTTCCTGAGTTGGGAGTTGCTGAAGCTGAACGAGTGAACCTTAATCAAAACATCCGTGCATTTTGACATCCACCTCTAGAAATCTGCCTGATACCACAGTGATACATGTGGCCCTATTTTTATATTTCCCTAATATTTCAAGGCAGATTTGGATAATCTCCATCACACATGCCAAGTTCCCCTCCCCCCATTATGGTCGCATTCTGTGAAGATCCTTCCACTTACTGCCTCCATCATAGGGATATGAGTCCTAAGAAGAATGAGACAGATGACTAGGGAACAGTATATTCACAATAAGCACTAATTCCACTCCAGAGAAGAATAATTCAAGAAAGAATTTTTCCTTCCCACATAGGTTGTTTAGAGTAAGGAGTTTAGCTGTCTAAATGACGAAAAGAGGCGAGTAGAATTACATAGCTGTGCTTGCCGTGCAAGTTCTCTAGCAGCTTCATAACCTGCAGTTACCTCATCCCCTAGAGCAGGAGCAGGAAAACTGTGCCCCCTCCCCCAGCCATATCTACCCCACTGCCTGGCTCTGTAAGTGAAATTGTATCGGGAGACCAAACGCTCGTTTGTTGATGGTACTATCTGTGGCTGCTTTCTTGAGACAGAGGGTTGAGTTGCTGGAACGGAGATGGCCTTGTGGCTCACGAAGCCTAAACTGTTTACTTACTGGTCCTTTACGTGTGCGGTTTGCGGACCCCTGCCCTACAGAAAGAGCAAGTGGCGGTGACGATTCAGTAACTGCTCCAAGAAGGCAGGGATCGGCAGACTCGCTTCTGTCGTAATTGAGCTACGCAGCTGTTTCATCTAGCTCCAGTCCTTTCTGTCCTGGATCTCCTGCCTCTAACCCTTCATCCTTGTGATGCTGCCACAGTAATCTCAGGACGGTACTGGGCTCTTTTTTGCCAGAACTCTGTATTGCAGGGCCCCCTCTTGTCACAGCTTTTTTTCAACCGACTGCCCCTGAATCCCCAACATCGTCTCCTTGTTCAGGGAGGTTAAATCTGAACATAGTCTCCTCTCAGGCAGCGAGGTCCTGTCTCTGTGCATCTGCTCAAGCAGCTTTTTTTTCTTTTCTTTAAATGTCTTTCTTACCCTCTAGATGACATCATGAAATCTTACCCATTCTCTAAAACCCAACTCCAGAATCTTATTTCTCTACGACTCTTCTTAGCAACTCAGCCCACGGAAATGGGTCAATTCTGTTTTTTAAAATTAATTTACTTTGAGAGAGAGGGAAGGGCAGAGAGAGAGAGAAAGAGAAAATCTCAAGCAGTCCCTGCACCATCAGCCCAGAGGCCAGCATGGTGCTCAAACCCACGAACTGTGAGATCCTGACCCGAGCCGAGATCAGGAGTCCAAACTCCATGGACTGAGCCGCCCAGGTGCCCTTAGATCAGTTCTAAGGACGATTCTTGAAGCATACGGCTTCTGGTAGCCTTACAGATGCAAATCAATAGTTTTTGTTGGTATGGGGCTGCCTGGCTGGTTCAGTCGTGGAGCGTGGGACTCGATCTCGGGGTCGTGAGTTTGAGCCCCATGTTGGGCATAGAAGTTACTTAAAAAAATAGTTTTTGTGGGTACAGTCTCCTGTTCTCCTTTATATCAACGGGGTTCCCCCCTCCCCCGAGGCTGAGGGGCCCGGAGGCTTTGATTTCTCAGCTGGTCCACAGGGAAGTGGCGGGTCCAGCACAGGGCCACCTTGGGCGGGGAGCACCTCACCGGGCCCTTGGCCCGTGGCCGCAGCTGCCTCCCTCTGCTCCTGCCTCGTCTTCCGCCGGAGCAGCCACCGCCCTCGCTCAGACTCCTCCGTGTGCCTCACGTAACCCAGATGCTCCCGGGAGTCCCGGTCTCGCTACTCGTGCTCGCGGGCCGGGACACTGGCGACGCGGTCACGCTTGCGCTTGAGCGGCCAGGTGAGGTAGCGGGCGCGGCGGTCTCCCCGTCGGAGCACCGGCGGCGCATCCGTCGTCTGCCACGTGGCCGCCGTCTCGTGCTCCTCGAGTCCAGGGAAGGGGCATCCACGCGGACGGGCGCCGCCACGGCTGTAGTCTCTGCAAGCTTCTGCAGGCCGGCTACGTGTGTGCGTTTCAACGCGACACGAAATGTAACGTCCTGTGTTCTCGGCTATCGCCGCTCTAAACAAGTGGAAGGAGAGGGTCTGTTTTCGCTTGGAGAGATTTCAGGGACGACGACCAGGTAGCATTTTTCCAGAAGAGCAGAACACATCGTGAGAAAAAAAGTTTTTCTTGTCGGTCTAGCAACTTCCACCTCCTCCTGTAAAAATTCATTTCCCCAGTCCATACTTAAGTCAGAATCGCGAAGAAGAAAAATGCCCCTTTAATGAGAAGGAAATCGAATGAACTACGAACATTAACATTTGCAGAATTAGATGGATAGTAAAGAACATCAATCCAGTTGAGTACGTTTTTAGGAAATCATGATTTCCTAGGTCTAAATACGACCAGAATGTCTCGAAAAACAAGTTGGTACATAAATGCGCCGTCAGGAAGATTCTGTATTCTCACTCCCACAGTTCTGCTTCTTAAGCCCAAACGGAATATTTCACTATGGCAACGTAAAGGAAATTACTCCGCCTCAGATTGAAATGGGAAGATTCTAGCATACATGTGGTACAGTAAGCCGAGATCTAACTATGAGTGCTCAACGGCAAAATCTTTTGTTGACTGTTGTTTCTGGTTCTTGTGGAAAAGTCCCCTTCCGTCTCACGGCCGGTCCCACCTTTCCATCTCCTCTGCTCTCTCGTTAACTACAAGCCACCTCTACTGGCCTTTCTTTGGTGGAAGTGTGTCCTACGAGTTGCATGCTAAAAACGTATCGGTTATTTATCTGAACTGCAGATTGAACCGAGCACCCTGTCTCTTGTATCTGGCAGCCGTACTTTCTGAACTGGTTCAGGTTCAGGTTCCTGAACTTTCTGAGCTCGGCCAGGTTCCTGGTGCCGGGACTGGGTAGCCAGGGGCATACTCTTCCCCTGCAGCCAGGCCCGGAAGACCTGCCAGAGGCTAGACCCTTCCCCCTCGGCATCCTCGCCCTTGCTAGATCACGGCCGGCCGTGCTCTGTACTTGGTATCACTACACCATCAGTCCCTCTCTGGGCTTGAGGCCACTGCCCTGGGTTTAGCTTCATCACCTTTTGCCTGCCGTCTTTGTGGTCACTTCCCGAGTGGTCTTCGCTCTTCCTCGTCTCCTTTTCGTTCATCTCCCTTCGCTCCCCGCCCACCTCTTCGACCTTTCCTTCTTTTTATCCCAGCGTTTTCTTGCACCGTACCTCCTTCTCCTCCTCCCTTGCGTGTTGTTTTCCAGCCACGCTTGTTCTGCGAACGTGCCATCTTCTTTCTCGTCTCTGCCTGGATTCCAGTGACCTAGAACAAATGCCCCCCACGCCCGCCTGAAACCACACTCCCACTCCGCTCCACCTGCTGAGCGCTTGACTTTTAAGAATCAGCTTGAAGGTCTCGACCACTAAAAGCTGTTTCGTACTGCCGTGTGCTCTCTCGGATAACGGTATGAGGCTCCAGCACACATCTCCCATACACTGAGCCTTTCTAAGAACACAGGGAAGTGGGTTAGTATTCGTTTGGGGAAACCACAGTGGTAGATGGCTTTATAGGGCGCATGCTGTTTCGTCCGCGTAACAAAGTCATCGATGCCAGAATCAGAGCGCCTTTTTGCTAGGGCTTAGATCAGGAGCCAGGAAATCGGCTGAGGGTCCAGGGGCCAAGCTAATTCAGCAGGAGGGATGAGATGCGAGATTGGGGAAAAATCTTGCTCCTATTCGCTTCGGTTTTGGTCATATCTTGTTTCGTGTTAATTGTGGCATTTGTTCTTGTTTTTCCTTTTACTTGGAACTGGGAGGCTAGACCACCATTTCAGGGAAGCTGGAAAATCCTGAAAAATTGAGATAGATACCCAACCTTGTGTTAATAAAATAACTGCCAGTGTGAATAGCACAGAAGAGAGATCCATCATTTTTTTAGTGTGTATGCTTACAAAATTCTATAGGCCGTTAACGTCAGGAAGAAGTAGGCCAGTCTACAGAAGTCAAAGGAAAGTCACCCCTAAGATTTTAAAAGCAGCTGCTTTTAGTTGGAAACATGGCTTTAAAAAACAACCCTTGGTAAAACTTAGTGATTCTTTGTATGTCTGTTGCTAAGCACCATTAAATGTTGGCTTCCCCAGACAACCTTTTAAGAATTAGGTCATAGGTGTGTGCTCTATTCCCCTAATACGGCTTTTGGGTAACATCTAAAGCAGTGGTTCTCCATAAGAGACTCTTAACGATAGAGAACAAATCGAGGGTTGATGGAGGCGAGTGGGTGGGGGATGGGCTAGATGGGCGATGGGCATGAAGGAAGGCACTTGCGGGGATGAGCTCTGGGTGTTGTATGGGAGTGATGAATCACTAGATTCTACTGAAACCAATAGCGCACTGTGTGTTAATTAATTAGAATTTAAATAAGAACTTGAAAAAAAATAAAGCAGGGGTTCTCAGCCGTGGTTGCGTGTTAAAGTCACACGCGGAGCACTTATCAAATACTGTTATCTGGGAACCAGATTCTAGAGATTCTAATGTAAGAAGTCTGGGGTGGGGCCCCGGGCATTGGCATTTTTTTCAAAGACCTCCCTCCCTCTGCCCCCCAGGTAATTCTTCCGTGCAGCCAGGGGGAGATGCACAGATTTCTTTCAGTAATTGACCTCTCTTACTGAGACTTCACCTTTTGCTTTGTATAAAGTGTACTGTATGTATAAAGCGTTCCTTTCCCAAGGACAAGCGGAGCTGGACGCAAGGCTGTAGGCTCCTTGGATGTAGTTGCAGCGTGACTTTCTCCCGTGTCTGCTCAGTCAGGCCTGTAGGTAGCCAGAGTCTATAGCCCGTGGCCCAGGTAGCTGAAAGTCATGTCGTACACCTCTAGGATGTGCTGCAGATACATCATCGGGAGAATTCATAGAGGACAGTCCACCCATAAGATGTGACTATACGTGGTACTAAAAGTGTTTGCTCTTTCCGTCCCGAGAAGGATGCTTTTAGGAACAAAAAGACTTGGAATTCAACCGCGCTGCTTTTATTCAGAATGTCCTGTATTCCCAAAGGACGAGTGGATTCCAAAGTTCTTCACTAGTTACAGTTGTATTTATCCTATATTGAGCCACAACTGTAGAATTTACAGTCACAATTGCCACCAAGTACGTCATTTCCATGTTTACATTTTTCCCTTGACCCTTTTGTATAAATGGTGGTAAGAACGAATTGGAGCGAATGTCTCTCTCGGGTCTGTCGTTTGGCATTAAATAGTGGCGGTCTAAAACAGGATTTTACACTAGTAATTGAAAGCCTCAGGGCATCCCGCTTGGGAATGCGTTGGAACCAGTGTCTCCATCTTCAGCAAAAATTATGAAGGAATTATGGGGAGTCACTGCTGACATGAAACTCTTCTGGAAGGGTGGTATGTCTCAGGATTTATAAACTGACCTGTAAATAGCAGTTGGGAAAACGGTCTAGCAGCAGCCATAACACTGATAAGCTAAATAAAAGCATCAGAATTTCTGAAACCTGGGAGCTTCTTTTTATAGCTGTGGGAGATGATTGCTTTCATCATGGGTCCACTTCTTACCTATTTATTCTATAGTTTAGTGGACCCAGGCCCCACATCCTTTTGTGTTGTCCTGGAAACAGGCTTCCTTAGAGTGGGAAACAGCAAACCTACATTAATTAAGTGGGCTCCTTCCCTTACTTGTGAGGCTCCAGACAAATAATATAACTTTACCACTAACACGATATACTGTGAGCGTCTCTCTGAATTCTCAAGTGCTCATCTAGTCCCGTAGTGGCTCCTCGATTGCCGTGGGTGTGTACAGGAAGCTTGGGTGTTTAGAGCAGGGTTCCATCAGGAGTCCCCTTTGCCCACCCCTCCTGTTGGTAAATGGGCTCGCCTCTGTGGACAGCAAGTCAGAGCTTCAGCCTCCCGTGAAATGGATTCGTTGTAGGAAGCCACTGTGGTATAAGGAGGGAGCATGTAGAAGGCTGGGTAGAGAGATGTTCACTGGGGGACTCTGGTTAAATGTGGCCCCAGTAGTCCTTTGAAGTTACTTTGTGGCCAGTGATAGGAGGAGATCGATAGATACATACATAGATAGATACATAGATAGATAGAGGATCTTTTCACATCACAAAATAGGGTTTTACATGTAATCTGTTGGTCTGATTGCAGAGAAGAAATACTGCTAAAGTTAACCAGCATAATCTATGGCTAGGGGGTTTCTGATGGGCGGGGCCAGAACAGAGGGGCTGGGAGGGAAGCTTCCCCTTCATTTTTAGTCTTTTAAGCATGAGTACTATATTCAGGAGGGCAGTACTTGGTGCTACGAGCAGAGGGAAATTAGGACTCATCAGCTTCTCTTGTCAGCCACTGAGGGAATGTCGACCTTAGTGTTTGGTTAAGTTTGTTAATGTATTTATATTTCTGTGTCTGAAGTACTCAGAAGATCCGTGCTGAGGGTAAGATCACCATCTGGGGTAGTGAAATAGGTACTCCCCGACATCATACTTACTAAGCCAAGCAGGATACTCTTTCGGTTTTTAATCTGGTCCTTCTGAGCCGGAACCAGAAATGTGGATTTCCGATGGAGTGATGGTTGCTGTTTGCATGTAATGTCTTGAAAATGATCTCATGGTAAAATACCACACACACACACACACACACCCACAAAACAGTCACAGATTCGTAGATTCTCCCAGTGTGAGCCCATGGGGTTACTGCTGGATTTATCTGGGATCTGTAGCTTCTTCCCTCGAGAGGTCTTGGGTCTTCCTTTTTCCCTTTCATGCTGGGTGCCACTGCAATAGCCTTTTTAAAAATTTTCATTGAAATGTAATTTATATGTAAGTATAACTCTTATCAGACAAGTTGTTGGGACCGGTTACAGAAGAAGGCTCAAAGATGAATTTTTTAAACGTGACATTGCTTGGTTCATGTTAAATAAAAGCTAAAAAATTCATCTCCTGAGCTTGCTGAAATTTCTACAAAATCTTCTCTTCCATTTCCATTACGATACCTCAATGAGACTTGCTTCTGTATTGCATTTTTATGTTTTTAGATTTTCCCAAATTGTGCTAAAATGTGCATAACATTTGCCACGTCAACCATTTATTTTTTATTTCTTTATTTTAGAGAGAGGGGGGAGCACAAGCAGGGAGAGAGGCCAAGGGAGAGGGAGAGAGAATCCTAAGCAGGCTCCACGCTCGGCATGGACCTTGACACAGGGCTCGATCTCACAACCCTGGGATCGTGACCTGAGCCCAAATCGAGAGGAGGACGCTCAACCGACTGAGCCACCCAGGCGCCCCCATTTTAACCACTTTGGAGTGTACAGCTCCGTGGCATTCAGGACGTTTACGCTGTTGTGCATCCTTCACCATCGGCTATCTCTAGAGCTTCTGTCACCTTGCAAAACTGAAATTCGTACCCGGTAAACACGAACTCCTTGTTTCTCCCTCCCCCTAGCCCCTGGCACCCACCATCCTACTTTCTGTCTCAATGGATTGGACTCCTCTGGGTACTGTATGTAAGTGGAATCCTACAGTTTTTGTCCTTTTGTTGTGACTAGCGTATTTCGTTCAGTGTAATGTCCTTAAGGTTCCTTTATGTTGTAGCATGTGCCAGAATTCCCTTTCCTTTTAAGGCTGAATAATAATCCATTGTATGTATGTAGCACATTTTCTTTGTTCATTCATCGGTCAGTGGACATTTGGGTTGCTTCCACCTTTTGCCTGTCATGAGTAATGCCGTTATGAACGTGGGTATACAGAGATCTGTTCAAGTTCCTGTTTTCATTTCTTTCGGACGTATACTCAGAATTGTTCAATCATATGGTAATTCCATATTTAATTTTTTGAGGGTCCACCATGCTGTTTTCTGCGATGGCTGTGCCATTTTACAGTCCCGTCAGCAGTGCACGAGGGTTTCAACTTCTGAACATTCTCACCAACACCTGTTATTCCTTGTCTTTTTTTAATAACAGCCATCCTAATGGGTGTGAAATGGTATTTCATTGTGGTTTGGAATGGTGCTTACTGGACATTCATATATGTATCTTCTTTGGAGAACTGTCTATTCAAGTCCTTTGCCTATTTTTGAATTGGGATGTCTGTTTTTTGGATGCGGAGTCCTGCAAGTTCTTTATTCTGGACGTTAACCCCTTATCGGGTACATGATTTACAAATATTTCCTCCCATTCCATGGGTTGCCTTTTCACTTTGTTAGTATCCTTTTGTTTTAGTTTTATTTTTTTTAACGTTTATTTATTATTTTTGAGACGGAGAGAGAGCATGAACAGGGGAGGGGCAGAGAGAGAGGGAGGCAGAGAGAGAATCCCAGGTAGACTCCGTGCCATCAGTGCGACATGGGGCTGGAACTCACTAATTGGGAGATCGTGACCTGAGCTGAACTCCGCAGCCGACGCTTAACCCGCTGAGCCACCCGGGCACCTAATTGATAGTGTCCTTTGATGCATAAGTACCGTAGCTTCAATATGCCCTGCTATACCTCGTCCTCATGCTTCTCTCCCTCCTTCCCCCTTCTCTCCGCCTTCCTCCTCCCTCACATCCCTCACATCTTCCCATCCCTCCTCTCTGTCCCTCTTTCTCTTCTCTCAGCCTCCCTCCACCCTCCCACCTCTTCCAAATGTGGAGCCTCTACACATTCGTCCTCTTTCCTCAAGTCTCACTTCCTCTGTCATCTTTCATTTTGGGTTGAAAGCTTGAAGTAGACACGGTGACAGATGTTTGCTATCAATCCTTGAGCTTTGACAGTTTGCGTAACTACCATATATGCACCGCCGTCGCTTTTTTTCTGCGAGGAGCCGTAAGCCCTGTCGGGCCGGGTCAGTTTGCTGAGTGAAAGGAGGCCGTAGCGGGTGGCTTTCCAGCACTGCGTGGACTGCAGGTCTCATGTGCAGTGCTTCCCAAGTGTAACATTTCGCCACCGTGGGGGATCTGAGAAGGTGGTGGGAAGGGGGCAGAAGGATCTCCACGGGCTGGTTGTTACGGAGCTGTCTTTGAAGGTAGTATAAGGGAACGGACCCCGAGAGGGTAGGAGGGACCCCGAGGGGTAGCAGGGAACCGCACCGAATTTCCCCCGGAGACAAATATGTGACGAGGCCTGGGTTGTGATTTCCTGTGCAAATCCCCTGCTGTGGACCACGTGACTAGTACACAGTGGAAGCAGAGGTGGTTCTTACTGTTGGGTGCTGCGAGTGTTAGTAGGACGGGCAGCAGAACTACTTTGGGGACACGAAACATCCGGAAAACCTGCAAAAACTTCCGGAAAGCATAACAACCAATAAACATAAGTATTCTTCTTTCTGATAGGAGCTTTACTGTAAAACTACGCACATAACAAAAAGGACTTTTACTAAAAGGGCAAAAAGAAAAGCACACAGAGGTGCCTTTTGAATAAGTTATTATCCATTTGTTCACGTCTCTCCTGGCATTAGTATTTATTTTGCGCAAATCCTACAAACCGGACGGTTTTTCACTCCAGAAGGAGTTTTATTTTCTTTTCTTGCATTATTAATGATACACTTTATTAGCCATATATCAACATCACGGACACATTTTTTACCAAAGGGAGAGTGGCTTTGGTGTGAAGGAAAAGGCAGCTGTGGTCTCCCGGCAGCGGCCCCATTTTTCCCTGTTGCCCCAGGAGGGTGTTCCATTTTCCTGCCGTGATTTCTCGCAAAGGGGGTTGTGAATTTCTCCCGCTTCCTTTTCCTTCCTTTTCGACAGAAGTCGAGAAGACCCCTGCCCTCGGGGAAATGGGGCTGGGCATCTGGGGATTTGCTAGGCTGGCTTTCCAGCAGGTCCTCATCCAGCAGCTAGAGCTGGGCCTTGGCCTGGGAGCCGGAGCCACCTGCTTTTGTATTCACCGGCAGTGCAGGCCGAGCACCTCCAGGGAAAATCTCCTTCTGAAAAGGTCTGTTGGTATCACACGGAAGATTCCAGGGAGGCGAAAATAAGTCAAGTTGTGTTGTTTTAGTCCCTCACAAACGTGTTGCTTTCTCCACGTTTTGCATCTTTTTTCTTAACGGCTCCATCTTGTTTGCTCCTTAATGAAAGGATTAGGCCATCATCGTGGTTGAAAGTTTGATTTCCCATTATCCTGAGGGATGTACTCTTCCAAATTATCCTCCTGTCAGTGCAGTCAGGGGAGTTACAACTGCATTTTGGAATTACTGTCTTTGGCAAATGTCCCTTTAGGGTTTCAGTTGTGCAAAAAAGGCAGGAAAAAAGCAAAGTGGCTGTCAGAACACCATGTTCAGTGCTCCAGAACAGGTCCTTTACCACCTTACTTAATTCTTAAAACTAAAGTACGAAGGAATAGAATAACGAGCAGAAACTTACCTCCTAAAGACCGAATAGATCTAGACCTTTTAGATAATTTTTTTTATTTAATCTGAATTTTTTTCTATTTAAAAAAAGTTTTTAAATGATTCTTTTTCCTTTTGAGAGAGAGAGAGAGATGGCGTGAGAAGGGGAGGGGCAGAGAGAGAGAGAGGGACAGGGGATCCCAAGCAGGCTCTGTGCTGAGAGACAGAGAGCCCGATGTGGGGCTCGAACTCCCGAACCGTGACACCATGACCTTAGCCGAAGTCGGACGCTTCACTAACTGAGCCGCACAGGTGCCCCGATATTGCCTGAATTCTAAATGCTTAACTGTCCTTTCCAGATCCTGCTCAGGGGTGCTAATTACCTTTTATCCTTTGGCCATACTGAAATCGAGAAAGTCATTTCGTGTTAGCCACCAAGACAGTCGCCTTAGTCTGGGAGTCCAAAGATGTAGGTTACTGTGTAGATCCCATGCAGTGCTCATAGAATAGTCTGGAAGCACATGGACTTGAGTATTAACAGTGATTGTTTCCGGGTAGTGGGATTATGGATTTTTTTTTCCCTCGTACTTTTTTGTCTTTCCCTAAATTGTTCACAGTGAGCAAGCATGGTTTTCATATTTTTCTTAATGAGGGTTTCCCCCAGAATCCAGAGCCTGAGACAAGGGCTCACATGTAGTGCTCTTTGGGGAGGCGGTCTTAGAGAAAAGGAGCGGAAGATGAGAGAATGGTAAAACAAGGAAGGAATTACCATTGGGTCAGTAGAGTCTCAGTGCCCGTGGACCCCCGAGGAGACCTATGGAATACATTGCACGGTTCTCTTCCGGAAGGGGGATGAGAGGGGCATTCGTCCACCAGCTTCTCTGCTCCGTCGGTCGCTGGTTGCCTTATGTGGTGCTGACTTCATAGAAATTCTGTGTTTGAACATGTGCAAGGGCCAAACAGGTGTTCACAGATGCCTGTGCTGTGACAGCATCTGAAAGCCCTGGGGCCCCGAGCCAGAGGTCTCAAAAGATGGCTGAAAAGGGTGCTCACCACGGCAAGGGCTGGAGTAAAAGGTAGGCCTACAGGATGCGAGGCACAAGAGGTTCCAATATAAAAATGCAAACGTAGTAGACATTCTCATTTTGCAAACAAAACTCTTAGATGTTTGCTGCTTCATGTGAAAGCGGGAGATTTTTTTTGTTTGTGAAATGTGTCCTTGTGGTATTTTTCTGTTACGGCTGTAACGTTACTACTAATAATTTGGGTTGTTTTACTGGGTTAGAAAGACACCCGCTTAACCTTGAAGACATTATGCTAAGTGAAATAAGCCAGACACAAAAGGACAAATACTGTACAATTCCCCTTGGATGAGGTACCCAGAGCAGTCCAACACAGAGCCACCAAGTAGAGCAGAGGTTACTGGGGGCCGACGGGGAGGGGCCGACGAACAGTTACGGTCTAATGAAAAAATTCTGAAGGTGGGTCGTGGAGATAGTTGCACAACAGTGTAAATGTACTTAATACTACTGACATAAGTGCTGAAAATGGTAAATGATATGTATATTTTACCTCAATAAAAAAGAAACCCTCTTATTTATGATCTCGCAGCTCTGTCCGTTAGAAGTCAGGGTACGACATGGCTCAACTGGATCCTCAGATTAGAATCTCCTAAGGCCAAAATCAAGGTGTCAGTAGGGCTCTGTTCCTTTCTGATGACTCCCGGGATTAATCTTCCGAGTTCATTTAGTTTCTTGGCCAAAATCAGTTCCTTGTGTTTATAGGACTGAAGTCCTGTTACCTGGCTGGCTGATGTTGCCCAGTACTGTTAGTCATGTGACTACAGGTCACGTGGGTGTCCTTTTCTTACGAGTCTTGGTAATATCTTTGTGTCTGTGTCCAGTTTCCCCTTTTTATGGGGATACTCGTCAAATTGGATTAGGGCCCATGTCATTTTAACTTGGTTATCTCAGACAAGATCCTATTTCCAAATGATGTCACATTCTAAGATACTAGAGGTTAGGACTTCGGCATCTAGACAGAGTTCAACCCAGAACACCAGGTAACATAACATATTTTCAAGGTTTGGGGGTTATGATGTGGACTTTTTTTCTTTTTTTTTTTTTTTTTTTGATGTGGCCATCTTTTTTTTTTTTTAACGTTTATTTATTTTTGAGAAAGGGATAGAGCACACGAGCATGAGCAGGGGAGAGGCAGAGAGAAGAGGGAGGCATAGAATCTGAAGCAGGCTTCAGGCTCCAAGCTGTCAGCTCAGAGCCGAACGCGGGGCTCCAACCCATGAACCGTGAGATCGTGACCTGAGCCGAAGTCGGACGCTTTACTGACTGAGCCCCCCAGGCGCCCCTGATGTAGACATCTTTTGCGGGGAGGGGCGTATCTTGTTAATCACACTTCCATGCTCTCTCCCGTATGAATGAATATCTGTTAGACTAATCCTCAGAATGGTCACACTATTTTTGATTTGTTAGCACTTTGTGAATATTGAGTTTATTGATCCAGAATAAATTTGTAAGGGGAATTAACATCTGAAAAAAAGACGTTCGCAAGTGCATATAATTAGCCAAGAAATTTTGGAGATGAGAGTTAACGTTTTCTGATTATTTATCAGCTATTATCCTATCGGATAGGGCTATATTTAAGACCTATATTGGAAAGATTTCACCTAAAAAGCCTTATTTAATGCAGTATTTTAAATACTTAGGTAAATGGTAATCTGTTTCCTCACTTTCAAAGTTCTTTTATTACAACAGGATCTCTTTATTTTTTTTTTATTTTTTTAATGTTTATGTATTTTTGAGAGAGAGAGAGAGAGAGAAACATGCACAGTGTGAGCGGGAGAGGGGCAGAGAGAGAGGGAGACACAGAATGTGAAGCAGGTTCCAGACTCTGAGCTGTCAGCACAGAGCCCGATGCGGGCTTCGAACTCACAAACTGTGAGATCATGACCGGAGCCGAAGCGGGATGCCTAACGGCCTAACCGCCTAACCGACTGAGCCACCCAGGCGCCCCAGGATCTCTTTAAATTAAGAGTCAAACTTAAAGGCTTTCAGTATTCATTCCTACTTTTTTTTCTTTCTTTAGAAGTACTTTTCTCCTTCCCTTATCTTTTCCTTTATTCATTCGTTTATTTATATGTTAATTCAACAGCCATTTACCAGCCCTCTCAGTACCAGGTATATTCTAGGTCGTGGGTGATACAAACACGAATCCGACTTCTCCCTGGCCTCGGGTGGTTCACAGTATACTTCTCCTCTTCCAGTCTGTTCTCTCTATTGTCTTCCCAACGAGACCCTCATCGGTGAAACCCCTTGTCTCCCTCTTCCACCTTCTACAACCCCCAGCACGGTACTTGCTCTAATATGACCTTGGATTTTTCCTATCCTATTCAATTTAATCAGTTTAGTTGGTAATCTTTAGGATTTCACCTTTATTTTTTTTTTAAGTTTTATTTATTTTTTAGTAATCTCTATACCTAACACGGGGCTGGATGTCATGACTCCCAAGATCAAGAGTTGCATGCTTTTCTGACTGAGCCAGCCAGGTGCCCCTAGGATTTTCATCTTTAAATGGCATAGACACCAACTGTGCCCTGCCTCCTTTCCTCCTGGGCCAACTTTTCAACTCCGTTATTGCTGTGGCAAGCAGCTGCATGCCTCAGAGCGACTCACCTCAGCTGGGCCTTAGAACTTTCCTTTCCACGCAGGCTTGGTGCTGCTGCTGAGTGGTAAGCCTTCCGCAGCTTGCTTGCCCATTTGTATCACAAATAGGGTTGGCAGGTAAAATACAGGACTCACAGTTCAATTCATATTTCATATGAGAGACAACTTTTTTTTGTATGTCTCAATGTATGGGACAAACTTATACTAAAACACACTTATGGTTTATGTGAAATTCAAATATAACTGGGCACCTTCTCTTCTGATTTTCTAAATCTGGCACCTTTAATTGTAGTGCTGGAGGTGTGGAAGAGCTCATACCCACCAGGCACAAACTTTGACCAGTGGAAGACGGTATCTGGTAGGTACGCGGCCTGGTGCTGTCCCTTAGATGGACAGTTGTAAGATACATTCTCAGAAGATCTCCACAGGATCGAGCCCTGCTTGACCACAGCCATGAGTAGCTTATTAACGAAACCTTGGTTTGGGTTTTCACCTTCTCGTGTTTCTCTCTTCCCCGTCCTCTCCAGGACCTTGGGATCACTACCTGCATGCTGATTCTTCTCTCTACCTCTGGTTTTGGAGGAAACCCAAGGGATAAGCATCTTCTTTTCCATGAGTATACTCAGACTCCAGGTACAATGCCTAGTATACTTGTGAGCTAGCTTGAAATGCTAATTTTTTTAATGTTTATTTATCATTGAGAGAGAGCGCACGAGCACGAGCAGGGGAGGAGCAGAGAGAGAGGGAGACACAGAACCTGAAACAGGCTCCAGGCTCTGAGCTGTCAGCACAGAGCCCGACACGGGGCTCGAACTCACGAACCGTGAGATCATGACCTGAGCCGAAGTCGGACGCTCAACTGACTGAGACACCCAGGTGCCCCCTGAAATGCTAATTTTGAGGCAAACCATAAGAGACTCTTAAAAACTGAGAATAAACTGAGGGTTGATGGGGGGGTGGGAGGGAAGGGAAAGTGGGTGATGGGCATGGAGGAGGGCACCTGTGGGGATGAGCACTGGGTGTTGTATGGAAACCAATTCGACAAAAAAAATTCATATTAAAAAGAAATGCTAATTTTGTTAGAGTAGCCTTTGTCCATTTCTGGCATGTAAGCGTATCTAAACATATTTGGTGAAATGAAGGAATAGGCCTGAGAGAAATCAATGGGGGGAAAGAATCCAGGGAATATTCCATCTGGGTTCTAATACAAAGTGTCTTGGAAGAAATTGATCAGGGAGTTGAGATAGTATACTGCACATACGTTTTTACCTCTTCTCTCCTCCAAAATCCTGTTGAAATACCAGACATAAAATCTTTTTAAAGATGGATCCATAGTGGGACGCCTGGGTGGCTCATTTGGTTAAGCATCTGACTTCAGCTCAGGTCATGATCTCCTGGTTCGTGGGTTCAAGCCCCGCGTTGGGCTCTGTGCTGACAGCTCGGAGCCTGGAGCCTGCTTCAGATTCTGTGTGTCCCTCTCTCTGCCCCTCTCCAGCTCGTGCTCGTGCTCTCTCTCTCCGCGCCCCCTCTCTCTCAAAAATAAACATTAGAAAAAAAAGAATGGATCCATAGTAGCATTGAAAAATAAGAAAGACTACTTCTAGGAGATCAGGTATTTTGAGTAATTTATACAAGGTAGAAAAAATAGAAGATGCCATATTGACTAAGGAACTAGAACAGGGGAAAATGCAAAGCAACCATAGCAAAGGGCTACCACAAAGGTGCACATATTTCTTCTCAGTTCCAAGCTTGAATAATAGATAAAAAAGATGAGGCATTGGTGCTGGGTGGTAATACAAATGGTACAGTTTTCTTCAGAAACACCTAGGCCAGGGGTGCCTGGGTGGCTCAGTTAAGCGTCCGACTTCGGCTCAGGTCATGATCTCGCGGTTTGTTAGTTCGAGCCCTGTCTCAGGCTCTGCATTAACAGCTCGGAGCCTGGATCCTGCTTCAGCTTGTCTGTCTTGTGCTCTCTCTTTCTCAAAAATAAATAAATATTATTTATTAATTGGTTAAAAAAAAAGGAACAACTAGGTCAGCTGGACACCTCTCCTTTTGCCATGTATCGGTTTGTCTATCTGCCAACCTATCAGGCTGGCATGAGAGGTGTTTTCCTAATAAATAGCACTGATAACACTAATTTGGGGGGGAAAAAGGAAAGTTTTGGTTTTACCTCGCACCATATACGCACACACACACAAATCTAGTTGTAGTGAAGATGCACACATTGTCAAGGTACACATACTACAGAAGAATCTATAACATCACCTTTATATTGTTTGAGGTTAAGACCTTCCTAAGAAATATCTGAAGTCCAGAAGCCATAAAGCCTAAAAAGAAAGGAGAGAGGGAGGAAGAAAAGAAGAAAGTAATTCGACATATTTACATCAAAATTAAAGTTTCTGCATGGCAGAATTCATTATTTATCATAAGCAAAGTTAAAAGACAACTGGCAAGGTTGGAGAAAACATGTAAGACACAGGGTTAATGTTACTAGTCTACATGCACATTGCCCCAGTAAACAAACAAAATGACAACACGGGGAGCCTGGGTGGCTCAGTCAGTTAAGCGTCTGACTCTTGAGTCTGGCTCAGGTTGTGATCTCCTGGTTCGTGAGTTTGAGCCCCACATTGGGCTCTGCGCTGACAGGATGGAGCCTGCTTGGGATTCTCTCTCTCCCTTTCTTTCTGCCCCTCCCCCACTCTCAGTCTCTCAAGATAAATAAGCCTAAAAGGTGGGGGCGCCTGGGTGGCTCAGTCGGTTAAGCGTCTAGCTCTTGGTTTTGGCTCAGGTCATGATCTCGAGGTTTGTGAGTTCAAACCCCACATCAGGTTATGGAGCCTGCGTGGGATTCTCTCTCTCTGCCCCTCCCCTGCTCAGTCTCTCTCTCAAAATAAACCTTAAAAAAAAAAAAAAAAAAAAAGAAGAAAATGACCACACGACAGGAAAAAGTAGGCAAAGGATATCGTAGTCGACTCTCCGCAATGATCTGTCTTGTTTCCCTGTAGGAGAGTTAATGCTTTACCATCCTGGCAAACTCAGACAGGGCCATATGATTTGTTTGGGTCAGTGAAATGTGTCAGAGGCAGAAGCTTTAAAACTTGGCGTTGAATTTGCCATGTTCTGTTTGCCGTCTGTCACAGCAACTGGAGATATTCTGGATAGCGGCTGCTCACAACCAACCCAGGATTGAAATACAGCGTGCATGAAAAAGAAATCTTTGTTTTAAACCACTGAGATTGGGGGGTTGACACCACGGCTTAGCCTTCCCTATCCTGGCCCGTACAGAAATCCATGTCCGAATAGAAGTGCCATTGCAACAAAATCTATGAAATACATGGCATTGATTTCAAGGTTGTGTTCTTGACAGTGAGGAAACAGAAGCTAGGTTAGTGAGAACAAGTCACGTAGTAGAAAAAGTTTGAGTAAAATTGTAATCTACAGTAGCCTGAAAGGCAGATATAATGAGCTTGTAGTTTTAGGGGGAGAGATTGAAAAACAGAATATTAGTTTCACATATTGGTAACTTTTGTCTATATTTCTCAAGTTATTAAAAAGAAATGAGCTTAGATAAGGTAATTAGCTAGTTGTTGAACATAAATGAAAGACAATTGAGAGTTTATAAATGGATGGGCCTTCAGGGTTGACAGTGAGTTTAAACTTTAAATAGTGTGAAATAAAGTTTTTGAGCAATAAAGGCAAATTTAATTTCAAGATTTACACCAAGGAAAAATCAAAAGATCTGGCCTCCTTCGTACTACTGTTAAATCTTTAAATCCTTTTAACCTAATTATCTCAAGTGTAAGTATCAAATTAAGGATATAATCCTCACATCCATTATTAAAAATACTCAATAGAGGGATGCCTGGCCAGCTCAGTCAGTGGAACGTGTGGCTCTTGACCTCAGTGTTGTGGGTTAGAGCTCCACATTGGGTGTAGAGATTACTTAAAAATAAAATCTTTAAAAAAAAGAATTTAATTTTGGAATCGGGGACTTGTCAGGAGACTGGTCTCACATGTGCAATTTCAGCAAGAATGGGTGAATGGGTGAATTATATTCACTGTGACACTAAGCGTTGTCTTTGTGAGTCTTTCTTTTAATCTTCAAACTGGTCCATTTCTCTTTCTCTGCATAGGAAACATTCCCCCACCCCCTAAGGGATACAGCCCTAAATTCGATATACTTGCTGTCTCTAGCTCAAAGGCCAAGCTCTCAGGATGGTGTGTAGTATTCTTTATCTGGTCCAGGTGTGATCTCTTTCTGTCTGGCAGCCGATGGGTTAAAAGAGAAGTCCCCTGCCCACATTCATCCTTAACTAACATGCGCATAGTTGCGATAAACATTTTAGTAGTAGATGGTGATTGGTGTTCAGGATTTCCCCTTTCTTGCCTATCCTTAACAGTAGTTCCCTATGGACAGAGTGGATTTCTCGACCCCACGGACGTGGGTTGTGCCTTGCTTTGGCTGATGGAATGTGCGCAGACACAACTCCATGCCATACGGGACTTGAGGTTTTGAATGTGTTTGTGGGGCTTAGCTTTCGCTCTTGTGCTCTGTTCCAGCCCTGTGATAAGCATGTCGGTAGCTGCTCGATAACTGCTGCTTCTTCACCCTGCATCCCAGAGTTAGACATGTTGAGCAGACCACAGTGTGACCCATAGCCTGGAGCAGAACCCCAGCGAGCCACAGCTGACCACAAACCTGTAAGTGAGAAGGGAATGCATCTCTTTGCAAGCTACGAATACACGCAGGCTTTTTAACTACAGCAAGAGTTAACGCAGTTCTCCTTTAGAAAGGGGAAGAATGGGAGACACAGAAGACTCTAGGCTGTGATCATTTTAAAATCCCCTTGGAAGATGCTGTGAAGTTGCTCTACTCTTGGCCCTGGGAAAGTTCCTTGATCAGACTCTGATTCTGCACTCTGAGAGAACTCCCTTGTTCGTTGACCTCCGTGGCTCATGGATCTACCCTTGCGGGGAGGGGGTGTTCCTTGTTCATTGTTCTCCTTGGCCACATCTGAGATGAGTTTTGGGGAGAAATCTCTCGTTTGGTGCTGCAGAGCCTTTGAAGTTGCCCTGCTACTCATGGAAAGTTGGAGGACCCGGGTTTGGTTTTTTTTGTCTACAGTAGTCCAGGGCATTTCAGTCTCGACTTACGGTTTCTTTAACAGTATAATTACCTCCAAATTTAGTAATCTATTTTTACATAGTTCCGTGCGCTGCAACGACAAAGTTTTTTCTGGACATAATTCCCAAATACCTTTTCTTTCTTTACCCCCGTACCTCTCTCAAATTATGGCTAAAAATACTTAGAACAACATGTGGAAAGACCGCCCCCTTGATTTGGTCTCTGTCTGGAGTCACTTTGAGAAGTTTTAGTAGGCAAAACTTCATTTGTGTCCTGCAACCGCATGGTTTTTCCAACTTCGCAAGGCCCTTGTTTTCTGGATCCACCTTTATCCTTTTATTTCTTTTCAGAAACCAACCACTTCTTTCATGGGTCATCTTTTTCACATGATACCCTCCCAAACAGAGTCAATACAACCTAACACATGCTGCTAACATTTTGCATTTCATCCTCATCCATTATAATACCAACTATGGTAACGTCACCATCTGTACTGATAGAACCAAATGTTTTGCCATTAACTGGAATAGACCTTTAGTCATCCAGCCCGTTTGGGTCTCCTTGCCATCAAGCTGCCTGTCCCCGAAGGCAGTGCTACATATTTTCTTGTTTCATCCATTTCGGGCATCAGTTGCTGTATTCAGTGAAATTGGGCTTTAAAGTGAACACCTTGGAGGGGCACCTGCATAGCTCAGTCGGTTAAGCGTCTGACTTTTTGATTTTGGCTCAGGTTGTGATCTTAACAGTTCATGAGTTCGAGCCCTGCACCGGGCACTGTGCTGGCAGTGCAGAGTCTGCTTGGGATTCTCTCTCGTCCTCTGTCTCTGCCCCTCCCCCGCTCGAGCTCTTTTTCTCTCTCAAAATACACGAATCATCATTAAAAACATTTTTTTAAATGCATATCTTGGCAGTTGTGAGTACAAAAGTGTCTGAAGAGACCGAAGTGAAAATGACCGTTTAGGAGGATAATGTTCTCATTGAAGCAAAAGTTTTATGTAGGTCCTACCTACAGATACTGTATCAAAACCAAGTCCAACAGATTTCCCAGTCAGTTGTTTTCAGTTATTGCCGTCTGTAAAATAGTGACGTCTTGCTCTCATCTGATCACTAAGATGAACGAGAAACTTGGTAATGAATCACGCCGTTTGGACAGCCTGTTATTTCTATCATCATACAAATGAAATAGATTGTTTATGATTGACCAGAGTAACAACTGAAAATTTAATGAATCTGCCGCAGTCTTGTCACTTCAAACATGAAAGGCAGTCTGTGGAGAGAACATTCTTGCTTGGTTTCAGTGTAAGGAATTCGGCAGGCGGCACGAGCTCCTCTGGTTAGAAATGCAAACACAGGACCCTTGGGGCAAACACTTGCTCACTTGCTGTTTGAATCCCCCTCAGGACCAATTTCAAGCCCAATAAAATATATGATTTTGGCATTAATAGAAAATACACGTTAACAAACACTCAGGTCAAGGAGATCTATGAAATGCTGCTTAATTTTGAGGCAGGAGCTTACAATACAGATGCATTAGGAAAAATGAATGTTTTCAATGACCGGGCCTTTTTCCTCCGTATCCGTAAAAAGAGCCCAATAGAGAAACCATTCTTCCAGAGAGTAGAATGCGGACTCTCAGGACCTGGACTCCCAATTTGAGGCATTCAATCGAAAATGAGGAGTTCATCATACACCCAAAAAGAAAAATCGCTCCAGATTCACGGCCTGTGGTTTTGACTCCAGGCGCTACTGTTTGGAGCAAGTCAATTCTGTTAAAATAATTTCGGGAATATCGTTCCTTTATCGCTGAGAAACGTGTTCAGCTGTGTTTACAATGCGCTGTTTTACTTAAAGGTGGTACCTATGTAAGTATTTGTGACCAAAAAGGAAAGCGGCAGAAAAAAAGAAAGAGATGCACTAGCTTCCACCGGAAGGTCTGTAGTTGCCGCTCGCTGTGTGGGGTCTCTGGAGACCAAACTCTGAGGTGGATTGTATGCAGGAAGTTGACTGGTGAGTGTTCTCGAGATCAGTACCTGTGGGGGTGTGAAGGCAGGAAGACGGCAGAAGGAGACTTGGTGCAATCAAAACAAAGGTTCCGTTGTGACCCCTCGGAAGATTCTGGAGCCGAAATATCCCTGCAAGTTTGTCCCCAACTGGGGTTAGGGCCCGGACCGTTATTACCCTTCCCACAACTTTCCTCCCACTACTCCCCATGCCCCACCCCGTAAGCAGCCCTCTCCATCTCGACCAGTCATCGAATACAGACCGCCCGAGAGGAAGAGCTGCAATTTGGGGGCAGGTTATCTCTCCAGTTGTGGGAAGTCTCTGGAAATTGACTCCGCGAGAAAAACCAGTCACCAACCCTCCCAACAGCTGAGGAGATGAGTATTCCTTCCAGTCCTGGAAGTGGGTAGGCGAGGCGGTGCCCCCGGTGCCCCATAATGTCCACTGCACTTCTCCATCTGGCAGATACGCTGTTAACTGCTGTGTGATTCGTTTTAAAGTTCTCTCTACACCCAGCGTGGGGCTTGAACTCACAACCTTGAGATCAAGAATCACCCGCTCTACCCACTGAGCCAGCCGGGTGCCCCCACTGTATAATTTATTGTGCAGGTGTGTGTTGGGGGGCGGGGAGGGGGGAATGAGAGAGGTGGCGACGGAGATGGTGGAGGTGGATAGGGAGGGCTTGGAGCCAGATACAGGATTTTTTCCTCCTATGGAATCGAATAGCATCAGTTTCCTTATTGTTTAGCTTCTTCGGCAGCAGATGAAGCCGTCAACGTCCGTTCATTTAAATGTATCTAGGAAGATTCCCCAGACTTCAGAGCTGGGAGGAACCTTGAAGATCTTTCCGTGAAAAGCCCCAGAGATGTTAAAAGGCCAACATCAGAAGTTAGACTCGGGCTTCGTGCGCATGCTTGATGGCTGAGGCATGACAAGTGTGGCTGATACGGAAAGGTGACGGTCATCGTGGCAACCATCTTCCCCATCTTTTATTCTAAAAGGACCGGGGACTTTGTTCAGGTATGGGGACGAGGCAGTATGCTGAGCGGGGCTACGAGTAGGTAAAGTGACTGAATCACCGGGGGCACAAACCCTAAGGACGCCCTCATTCTCCAGATCGGAGGAGGGGCGGGCGCACGCTCAGAGGCACTCCAGGCTCAAAGCCTGTCGTAAGTGCAGGGCCTGGAGGGAGAGTCGGTGCCGGTGCCGCCTCTCTTCCTTTTTTTGTTCTTACCCTCGAGTCTTCGCTTCCCTTCCCCTCTTCCTCTTCCTGGCCCTGGTGCTGGGAGGATGGGCCTTTCTCCCTCTGAAGGGAGGAAACCCATTCCCCTTCCGTAGAGGTCGGTTCGGCGCAGAGCATGCCGCCCAGCGCAGGTCGGGGAGACGGGAGAGGGTGTCAGCCGGGGGTCTCCCCGGAAACGGTTTTCTTCTTCATAAGAAGGAGACGCTGAAGGGGCAATTTCCCGTTTTGATCTTCGGACAGAGTCCGAGGAAGACGTGATGCTTGAAGCTGTCCTAGCCGTCTCGCGACTACGAGGGGACGAACCGGCTCTTGAATGCCAGGTGGTATCGAGGAAGCCCTGGTTCTTGATGCGGTGCGGCTGCATGAACCGGCTCTGGAACTGCCTTCCTCGAGACTTCCGGGAGGTAAGATAAATGGCGACGGTTTAAGTCCTTTGTAAGCAAATGTTTTGTTACTTACCGCCCGAATTATCTGAAGTATGGAGAGGGATCTTTTTCTAGCCCTTGAAGGTGAGCTTTCTTCCTTCTCCTTATGAAGACTGATCCTCATGAGCGTGATCCTCTTTCGCCATCAAAACTGTCTTTTTAAGATAGTTTTCAAATTAGCCGCTATCTCACTTTATTTTATTTATTCTTTTTTTTTTAATACGTCTTTACTTTTGGGAGAGTGCAAGCCGGGGAGGACGACAGAGGATCTGAAGTGGGCTCTGAGCTGACTGTCTGGGGTATGGGGAGGAGGCGGTATGCTGAGCGGGGCTGGCACTAGGTAAAGTGACTGAATCACCTGGGACACAAAACCTAAGGACGCAGGGCTTGAACCCTTGAGCAGTGAGATCGTGACCTGTGCCGAAGTCGGATGCTTAGCTGACGGAGCCACCCAGACGCCCCTAAGATTTTATTTTTTTAAGTAATCTCTCTACCCAACGTGGGGCTGTAATTCCAACAACCCGAGGTCAAGAGTCGTACGTTGTACCAAACCAGCCAGGCACCCCCGGAACTCTCTTCTGTTAACAGATGCATTAACCTGGAAAGTGTTAGAATTTGTCAGTGTCCTGAGTTGATATCCCTGTTCCTCCATTTACTAGCTATGAGACCTCGGGATGGTGACTTCACTGCTCTCGGCCTTCTTTTTCTCATTTGTGCGATTTAGATCCTACTAGTACTTAACCTCAGAGGGTGGTCGTGAGGTATATTGAGATAATACATGTGAGAGCTTAACTTGGTGCCTCGTAAATAGTAAGGAATCAGTACATGCTATGAATCATTAGTCTTTAATAGCTATTAATCCCCTCTCTGGAACGTTTACTTAGTAGAGACACGTAGAGGATTTTGTTATCTTTTGGCCGCAGGCATCCACTTACACTAACAGGAAATAGCCATTTGAGGCTCTACCCTTCCCCTATTTGTTCATTTGGCTCAGGTGACCTCCCATCCCGTAACTCGGTTGGCAAAGCCTGCGACACTGGACTGAACCGTCAGCCACATCCCATTCGACCCATATGCCAATAGTAATTATTCAGATTTGGGCGTGCAGTGAAATAAAAGGCAACGAGATACGATGCCTGGGAGATCTTGGGAAGATACTGTCTTTCCCACTGGTCCTGAACCTAACAGATGAACGTTTTAGAGCTGTTGCCACCGTCTTGTTAACATGTTGCTCCAGAGCCCGCAGCGAGGACAACAGAGGGCAGAACCAGGAAACTGGGGAGGGGGTTTGCACCTAGGTGGCTCAGTCTGTTGAGCATCCAACTCTTGGTTTCAGTTCAGGTCCTGATCTCGTGGGTTTGAGCCCTGCATCAGGCTCTGTACTGGGAGTGCGGAGACGGTTTCGGATTCAATCTCTCTCTCTCTCTCTCTCTCTCTCTCTCTCTCTCTCTCTCTCTCTGCCCCTCCCCTACTTGTGCTGTCTCTGTCTCTCTCAAAATAAATAAATAAACTTAAAAAAAAAAAAGGAACCAAGAAAT
The DNA here is from genome assembly GCF_018350195.1 of Panthera tigris. Lineage (NCBI taxonomy): Eukaryota > Metazoa > Chordata > Mammalia > Carnivora > Felidae > Panthera > Panthera tigris. The sequence goes on along the minus strand of NC_056677.1, from coordinate 119,443,035 downwards.
TGGATCCTGATGACATCCATTATTTTTCTTAGGCTTATTTATTTTTGAGAGAGAGAGAAAGCACAAGTGGGAGAGGGACAGAGAGAGAGGGAGAGAGAGAATCCCAAGCAGGCCCCGTGCTGCCAGCGTACAGCCTGACACGGGGCTGTGGCCCATGAACTGCAAGATCGTGGCCTGAGCGGAAGTCAGACGTTAAACCAACTGAGCCACCCAGACGCCCCGTGACGTCCATTATTTTACCGTGAATCCAGCCATGCTGTAAGACCCCCTTACTCCTGGACTTGGCAGGTATGTGAGCTGACGAGTTCTGCTTTTGCTGAACACCCGTTTGGGTTGGTTTGCTTTCGTTCACGGCAAAGGGAATCCAAACTCCTATAAGAAACTCGTATTACAAACTCATGTTATTTTAAAGGTGAAACATCCTAACTGGCACTTTTGAGTGGATTGTGATTGAAAGACCGTTTGCATGTGTGTAATAAGGTCTGCTCTCTGATTTCCACTCCCTGAGGTGGCCAGCATCCACTTGTACTATGAAGGGCTATAGAAACTGCAGGGACTACTGTATCTTCCTTGAAGAACTTCATCAAGTTTCTTCCCTGTGATTCCCTTGGCTTCATTCATTTGTAGCATGTATATAACCCACTTCGTGGCGATGCCTTCAGGATGAGATGAGATCGTGTATGTAAGTGCTACTCGTGCTCTTGTCCTCTTACTCCTGTGTTTCAGGATGCTCAGGGAGTCTAGGCCAGGCAGCACAGATTTTACCCCTCAGAGCAGCCCGGTTGCGAGGGACCAGGTCCTCATTTACCTGAGGCTCTTGCCGTTGAGTGCATCTGGTAGGAGGAGGGAGAACGTGGTCTCTGCCAGGCGGCTCTTCCGGAGCACATAGAGCCACAGAGCGGGGGCGCAGGCGGGGATGAGTAAACGGCAGCCCGATCTAAGGCTGGCAGAGGGGACGGTGGTCTGGCGGGGATGTGGGGGAGGGGAGGCGGTGGGCTGCCCGGGGAAACTGAGAGCATGCGGAATGGCAGAGGGAAGGAAGCAGGGAGTCCACCCGAGGGGAAGAAGGTCAGGAGGACGGGAATGAGAGGAAGGAAGAGTATAGAGAAGTAAATGAAGAAGGCAGAGCACACAGAGCGGAGGGGACCCGCTCCCTCAGGTTGTTTCGGCAGTGTAGTCACTCCGTGCGATCATCGTGGACTTGAGGCTCGGCGGAAGGCGGGAAGAACTCCCAGGGGGTACGGAGCTGGACCTGACTGGCGATTAATATATAAATGTAAACTCTTTTAATATCATTATCAGTAATCGTTCTTTTTGTTTCTGGAACGCTTTCCTGTCAGTTCCGCATTTGCACAAAGATGGTGTCGTTCAGTCCCCACTGCGTCTCCGTTAAGGAAGCAGGACTGGGATTACGATCTCCATCTTGCAAGGAAGGGGCCAAAGGTTAATGTTTTACAAGGTTGCCTAGCTTGTGTGTGGTAGTTTTGAATCTTGGTTCGTCCTTCCTTCGGGTTTGTGGAACTGCCCTTCGTTAAACATCGCCTTAGTCTCCATTGTTCCCTATGTGGTGTACCTGACCTCAGTCTCATCCTCCCTCCAGGGTGTCCTCTTCCCTGTGACCCAAGTGGTCTGTTTTTTTTTTTTAATTAAACAAATTTTTTTAAATGTTTCTTTATTTTTGAGAGAGAGAGAGAGCAGGGGAGGGGAAGAGAGAGAGGGAGGCAGGATCTGAAGCAGACTCTGCAGTGATGGCAGTGTCCCATATGGGGCTTGAACTCCCAAACTGTCAGATCGTGGCCTGAGCTGAAGTCAGATGCTTAACCGACTGAGCCACCTAGGCGCCCCCTCCCCCAGTGGTCTTTCTAATCGTGCCGTTTCTCGGCTCAGACATATGAGTGGCTTCCTGTTGCCCGCAGAGTAAGGGCTAAAGTCCAACACTGCACTCAGTGTGTTCGTCATTTGCAGTCCATTGACCTTTCCAAGTTCATTCTCGGACTTCGAATGCTGTGTTGTCCCCACTCACCACCCCCTGCTCCAGCCACGAAGGAGTATTAGTTTTTGAACACACCTTGTCCTTTGGAACCTCTGTACCTGGGATATGCTTCTTTCATTGCCAGAAGCATCACTCACCCTCTTCTTTTCTGCCAAAAATCCCATTCACCTGGGAACATCTGAAGAGTTGGCCTCAGCTGGAAACTCGCCAGATGTCACAGGCCGGTCACACGGGGTCATCACGAAGATCAACTTGCCTCTGCCCTTCTAAGGACACGGTCTAGGATACTCTGGTACCTAAGGTTGATAAAACCAGGCAGTTTCCCCATTGAAAGGGAGAGGAAGTACCACCCCCTACACACACCACCAGCGTAATTATCCAAAGAAAAATCTGAGAAAATGGTGTGTGTATATAGGTGACATTAACTGGGGATCTTTTGTTTAAGGATCACCAGAAGAGCTCAGAAGAACAGAAGTTTGGTGCTTCCCTCAAGAATGTGAAAAGGCAGGGGATATGGTCTCCGAGACCAAAACGTAGGTCTAGAAAACCGAGTGATAACAACGATAGGGTGATCTGGTAGCCAGGGATAACGATGTTACTGGGTAACTTTACCAGCAGTAAATCCAACCCGGTAGGAGCTTTAATGTGAAGACTGGCAGAAAGCCAGCTCTTTCCTGCCTTATTTCCCCTTCCATGTTGGTTGGCAACTTGGACGGGCTGCTGCCTGAGGTGGCAGAAGGGGGAAGGCAGTGAGGCCATATGACCAAGATTGGCCCTCACGGGACCTGGTCCAACTGGGAGGGGATTTCTACCCAAACCAGTGTAGCCAGAAGCAGAACCTGAATCCCGGATGAAGAGGCACCAAGAAGACCATGCCCAGACACACCTAGTCTGAAGTATAGTCAAAAGAGGCAGTGACTGCAGAAGGCGTTTAGAAATCACGTGGATTAAAAATAATGGAATAGTTCAGAGCCCAGGCTGTGAACGGCAAGGGAATACCGGAGTCCCTTCTGTGAAGCCTAGAGCAGTCATGAAGACCAGAGGCTAAACATCCCTAGGCATCCTTTGCCAGTTGTCCTGCTGTAGCCTTTTCGTCATGAAATGGCCACTGGCCCCCAGACAGAGGGGCTAGGGTTTCATTGCTTCGGCCAGTTCTTCCGTTTGAAAACTGTCTGCCCTGGGATTATTGTTGGGTCAGGCTCAGCATGATTTGGACCGATTTGTAGTTGAATTCAGAAATCACTGATGGTTACTTTGAACTCAGAAGATCCTGCCCGCTGGGCCGCACTAGTTCTGTGGCCAGTCGGTCAGAAGGCAGAAACATCCAGAAAGCCAGGCCACACAGTAATGTTCTCTTTAATGTAATCGACAGAATTGATAACAACAAATTAGAGTTTCATTATAATGTTTTCCAGGGTAACTGACAATCCACAGGAGCTTTCACGCTTGTTTCATAATGTGCAGTCTTTGTCAGAAGAAGCAGGTGGCATGCAGTTTAATACAAGCACATTTCTTCTTAGCAAACACTTTCCCCTCTGCTGGGAGTAATTCTGAGTTCAATTTAGCCTGACCACACCTGACCCAAGCTGGCATGATGGTTTTGATCAGAACATGGATTTTGGTTTTCTTACTTGTTTCTGTTTTTTTGTTTTTGCCCCCAGCGCGTAGGAAATTAGAGGTAGATGCATTTTATTTTGCAGTCCTAGGTTATCTTACTTTGCCCTTGTTGATCGGTGTTCCCGCTCCATGTGTGAGTCTTAGAAAATCACAGTGTAGCAAGTAAAGAAAAAAGAGAAAGCTTTGAATAAATCATAAAATATACTGATCTGCAGTACAGTCAAGATGATATTAACACACTCACAATGACTTGTTTATCTCTGCTTTTTACACTGACGACCAGACCAGCTGCGTTTAACAATTTTTCCTTTCTATGCCGTTTTTGAACTTTCTTATTCTTTTTTCACTTAAATTCAAAGAGTTTTAGCATCAACCTCATTTTTCTTTGTCATTTTCTTGTTGCCTTTAGAAAGAATGTTCCTCTTTGCAGGCTGAAGGTGTGAGGGGCTTGCACTGGGAGTCTTTGGGTTGGGATTTTTATTTATTTATTTATTTATTTTATTTAAATGTTTTTGTTTTTGACAGAGAGTGAAAGAGAGCACAAGTGGGGGAGGTGCAGAGAGAGAGGGGACAGAGAATCTAAAGTGGCTCTGCACTGACAGCAAAGAGCCCAGTGTGGGCTTTGAGATCACGAACTATGGCGAAGTTGGACGCCAAACTGCCTGAGCCACCCAGGCGCCCTTGTTTGTTTATTTTTTATTTTTTATTTTTTAATAACGCTTTCTTCATGTTAATTTGCAGAGAGACAGAGTGCGAGCAGGGGAGGGGCAGAGAGAGAGAGGGGGAGAGAGAATCTCAAGCAGGCTCCGTGCTGACAGTGGCAAGATGTGGGGCTCAATCCCATGAACTGTGAGATCATGACCTGCGCCGAAATCAAGATAGGGACGCTCAGTTGACTGAGCCACCCAGGTGCCCTGGGACTTCCCAATTCCAATGTTCAGCCATGGTCTTGACAGGAGCAGTTCTCTGTCTTCCTGTTATTTACAGGTTCGTACCATCCTGAATAATCCTTTAAAGGGGGCACGGTATAATTCAACCTCTCGGCATCCTCGTTTCCGTATCTGAGAATAAGAGGGTTAGATGGAATATCTCCTAAGTTCCTGGGGCCGCGACACCAGCTCTGGTCTCTCCTGGCGAGACAGCAGCTCGTTCTGCCTTTATGCGGCGCTGCTATTTCCTCGCAAAAGTAATTGGGGCTCTGTATTACTTAATCACTGTAATTGTTAGAGCAGTGGGGCACCGTACTTCCTAAAGCGTCCAGACCCCTTTTCCAAGCGTTGGCATCTATACTCGGATCTGTGTGTACTGACTCGCATAGCTTGCCTCTGCAGCCACTCCAGGGAAGCACGTTTTCTTTTCAATGCTTATTTGTTCTCTGTCTCTTTTGTGTCTTTACAAGCTGCGTTTTACTTCTTACTTGGGCTTTTTCTGACCTCTTTGAAGCCATCGCTGTGTCTTTGTTTTCTTCCTTGGGGATTTGCCCAGCCTCCACTTTGGGTCGTTCCCCCTTTTGATTGCCAGTGCCTCGCGCCGGGTCTGTTGTTGCTATTAGGAGCTGGGACGGAAAAGGAGGCGAGTTGCTGAGTGATGCAGCTGCCGACTGCCGTTAGTACCAGAACCCTTTGTCTTTAATATTCTTCATTTATGCCCGGTCCACGATGATGGCTCAGGTCCGGGGAAGTAAGCCTGGGATGCACTGCCAATTGCTCTTCATCGTACCTTGGCTGTGTAGTTTTTAAATCACTTTCTTGCTCTCTCTTTATGTGACCATGGATCTGGAGTCTAATATTCCCTCCTGTACTGCATTTCCTACCAAGAGATTTTTTTTCCATTCATACTTTGTTTCCATTTTCAACTGCTCTGTGACCTCACAGAGACGAGATTGGAAACGTGGCTTTTTTTCTCTTACCATTAGGCAGGTCTCTGCCTATGTGAGCCTGTTTCCTTCTACATAAAATGTGGTTGATGATACTTTTGTCATGTTGTCCACGGGAGGATTAAATGAGATGACGTCTGTGAAAATGCCTAGCACGTTCCCGACACTTCGTGGGGTTCAGTATGTGTACCTACCCCCCCTCCCCTGTCCACTGCCTCCCCCTCTTTATTTTGCGACGTATACATAAGCGCAACGGGTTGTTTTCATGGCTCTGCAGACCGTGTCTCTCCGTCGGGCCCGGAAGCTTTGCTTCAATAGGTTTTTCTAGCATATTCGGAAAGGCTTCTGTAGCCACCCAAGTAAAACTAGAGTCCATTCCCAGAAGTCAGTTTGTGTCACCGGTTGCTATGGATACCGATGGCTCAGACCGTATTACCTGGTTCTCAGTGGCTTCCCTAAACATCATAGACTTCCATGGACTAATTACTCCCTTCCAGTTCTTCTTCCTTTCGTCTTAATTCCTTTCCTCTACTCCTTGTATTCGGAAGGAAGCAGTCATCGTTCCTCCTTTCCTCTCACGTTTTCTCAAGCAGACGCCGTCTGTCATCTTGCTTCCCCTGCCAACAAGCCAGTCCACGTTCGGGCCTCAGCACCTGGGCCGCTCATCAACTCTAGTTCACGGTGTTTCAGGGCTGTTGCAAGGTCTCGTCTATTCATTTCTCCGTTCTCTTTTCTTCCAAAGGCAGCTTCGGCCTCTGAGGCATCCTTCTTGCTGTCACGTGCTAGCCTTCCAAATTCCTAGCTCCGGTTCTCCCTCAGTGGCTCAGCTTCTCAGCCGTAACCACTGTTGCCAACCATGTAGAATTGTCCACGATTCTCATGATCTTTGCGCATTCACGCTGCCTCTTTTCCACCCAGTGAGAGCTAAACGTCGTGCACTGGACTGTGCTCTTAATAGAGGGAGTGTAACTTTTTACATTTCTCTCCTTATCCTCCCCTTATCCCCAGTTGAGGAGACTCGGTGCTTCTAAAGACAGTTGCTGAAATGATTCCAGCCCTATCTGTATGTCACCTACTCCTCTTCTTCTTCTTCTTTTTTTTTTTTTTTTTTGGTGTATCATTTTTTCCATGCAGTTCTATAAAGTTTACATTACGAGACAGAGTCCCCATACATCTTGGAGGCTGTGCTCAGATACCTGCTGGGCAGACCTGATAGGAATACTGAGACTCAGAACCAGAAATTTCCTTTGAAATTTTCCAAGCCTGATCTTTGCTCTAGAGTAACACTCTGATTTTTGGTAAATGGTTATCTGACCTCTAGAGATTTCCAAGTCCTTTTTCTCACTTAGGTCCTTTGGGCCTCTTCTAACTGGTGCAGAGTTTATTTGAATGTCAGGCAAAAACCTACCATATTACAATTTTCACCCAGTGAGCTAGGATCCAGTTTGTCCCTCTTGAATCACGGCCACTCCGTTCTTTTTGCATAATACTCCCTTAAACAGTTGAAGACGTTAATATCGCCCCTGCTAATTTCTTGCTCTTCTGGACAGCTTCAGTGTTTCCATCGCCAAAGATTCCAGACTCTCTATCATCCTGACCATTTACCACATTTACCTCCAGATGTAATCTAGCATGTCAGCATTTCAGAATGTGGAATTCAGCACTAAGTCAAAGCATTAGGTAAGGCCTGGTCCTCACACAACAGACTGTCCTTTCTCTTGTTACGCATACGGTGCCTGTTCTGATATAACGTGAAATCATAATCACTACTCAGCAATTTTGTCACACTGTTGACTATTCTGGGCTTGCAGAAAATGATAAACCCTTAAAAAAAACAGTTCTTGGTTGGTCAAGTATCCTTATTCCCAGACTTAGGCAATACTACGGCTTGTTTTTTTTTTTTTTTTTTTGTTTAAAAATTTTTTTTTTTAACGTTTATTTATTTTTGGGACAGAGAGAGACCGAGCATGAATGGGGGAGGGGCAGAGAGAGAGAGGGAGACACAGAATCAGAAGCAGGCTCCAGGCTCTGAGCCATCGGCCCAGAGCCCGACGCGGGGCTCGAACTCACGAACCGCGAGATCGTGACCTGAGCCGAAGTCGGACGCTCAACCGACTGAGCCACCCAGGCGCCCCACTACGGCTTGTTTTATTTCATTTTGGTCCGGTTACTGGGTTCACATTTAGTTATGTTAACTTTTGCATCGCTAAATTTACTGTTCTATCATTTCAGCCCATTGAGGTAATTTTGGATCCTGTTTGCTTTCTTGTAAATTTAAAAAGAGTAATCTCCAGAACTTGTTTTTATTTTGCGAAACAGATACCATTTTTGGGGGGGGTCTTTTTTTTCACGTCATTATTATATTGTCACAGTATGTTGCCATCCGTCATACCTTATTTAACTTGGGAAAGCCTGTTTAAAGACTGCTTTTATAGACCTATAGGGATCAGACTCTCTTTTGAAAGCTCAACATTTATGTCTGAAAGTAAAGTCAACCCACCACTTATCAACAACCTGCCACTATAGCCAAAACCTATGAAAGAAAAGAGAGGAGGTAGCATTCATAAAATCAGAATTGATTTCTTTTCACAAAACAGATAAACATGTCACCCAAATAACTAAAGTGCCAAGGAAGGATGTCAGAGTCTGGCTCCAGACCCAATTAGTTTGAATCCCAGCTGTTTCATTCCCTTGGCGGGTCACATTGGGCCATTTGATTATCCTCTGTGTCACTTCATCTAAAAACGGTAGCCCCCCAGTGCTGTGGAGGGGATTACGTGAGATAATAGCCGTAGAAGAGCCTGGCCCCCAAATAACCTAGCATATAGTTGGTACTCACTGTGTGTTGTAGTGAACTAACCAGACTCTGTCTTTTCAAATTCGTGATTCTTCATCACCTGCACGAAGCCTTGAGATTCCTCTCTGTTCTTGATATTTAAATTCCATTAGCACACTGCAATTTTTGTGTACGGTGATGAGCATACTCCCTGAAAGCCTCTCTCATTTACCCCCTATGTCCTGGACTGCACACACAGTTCCATTTGAATCAAATAGAACAATACCCGACAAGAGCAGATGCTGGTGTGGAGTACATTTCCAAGCTACAGAGTTCTGGCATATGGAGAGCCAATGTGAAAATGAAGGCTGACCTGATCTGAAAGGAAGGCTGTTTGCTAGAGGGAATCCTGGTGGGCTTTGGCTTGAGAATCTCCTAACCCATTTCTTGTCTCCCCAGTATACTTCGGAAAGGTGCCTTTGGACAGAAAGTGAGCAGAGGGGGTTTGCTCAGGTCAATGTCGTTTGGAGAACGTTTTGTTTTTATCCCTTGTGACTCACTTGTGCGTTTACCTGCTTTCAGCTGCTAGTGGCTGCTCCAAGCCTGGGCAATTACCCATCACCCTCACAGCATTTTGACCTCTTATTGACCTCCCAGTTGAAGGTATAGTCCTCAAGCTGTGTGACCCCCTATACTTCTTGAGCGCAGCTCTTCAGTGGGAAATCCGTGTAACATGTAGGTAAGCCTTAAGGCCCTGGAATCAAACAAGGTCATGTAGGTTTAAATATGGAGTGTGTTACCTCTGAGCCTCCATTTCTTCATCTGTAAAATGGGGATACTCGTTGTGCTCGCTTTTAAGAGTTACCGTGATTAATTGAAGTGATGATACGGTATCTGCTACGGAATAAGTACTCAATCACTGTTGCCACTGTTAGTATTTTACATTATTATCTTGTCTCCCACAACTTAGTTTTAGTTTTACTCCTGAAATAAAATGTATGAGCCACACCGGGGAGATTGGTTAGTATGTTCTTCAATTACCTTTTTTTTTGTTGGCTTGTTTTTAAGTTCAGAGAAAGACCGAGCGCATGTGAGAGGAGGAGAGGGGCACAGGAAGAGAGTCAGGCAGGCTCCATGCTCAGTGCGGAGCCCGACACAGGGCTCGATCCTGTGACCCTGAGATCACGACGTGGGCCAAAATCAAGAGTCGACTGAGCCACCCAGGCGTCCCAGTTACATTTCTTAGATTTAAATTTTTGTTATTTTATTTTATTTGAGGGCAAGGGAGCATGTGAGTGAGGGAGGGGCCGGGAGGGAGGGAGACAGGATATGAAGCACGCTCCGCACTGAGAGCGCAGAGGCGCCACATGGGGCTCTAACTCACGAACTGCAAGATCGTGACCTGAGCTGAGATTGAAGAGTCAGACATTCGATCGACTGAGCCACCCAGGCGACCCTCACTTACCTCCTTTTAAAAAAGAAATCAGTGATTCTTGTTCTCCCATGAGGAAATACAGTCCAAAATAAATTAATGAATGTATTTAATTAAGAAGAATAGACTGGCAGTAGCATCTGAGGTGGACAGGACCAGACAGAGGCTGAAGATAGGGAGAACTATTAGATCACTCTTGATTTTGTGTATGTGGCGAGAGGCAGTGGGGATGGAAAGAAAGGTGAGGATAAACACAAGAGTTGCAGTGTTGGGTGAGCAGGACTAGAATAGCCGATTGAATTGGGGGAATCAAATGAACGCCAGTTTGAGCTCAGGTAATGGGGAAGATAGATATGCCAGTAAGAGATACAGAAACACCAGAAGAGGAGCGGTTTGAGAGTTGATGCATTTTGCGTGTTGAGTTTCATGATCAGCATACACATGAATCCCGGGGCCGAGCGGAGGCTGGTGATTGCAGAGATGTTGTCTAGGACGAGTATGGAGAAAAGAGTGCAGAGGACATAGGGCTGAACCTTGCCTGGGCTACTGACCCGGATTTGGCTGGAGATAGTATATTTACTAAAGAAGTGGCAGGGTTCCAGAGACTTCTGTGTCCTGGTATCTAAGGGACACTGGAGCTAAAGGAAGAACTTGAGATACTACAGAGATATCAAGGCACTTGTGGGCCAGGAAAGGAAAACATGATTAGACTCCCTGTGCCAGGACTGGTGATGGGACAGGGAAGAGAGAGAGAAACCGGCAGTTGCCCAACAATGCACTGAATGTAAGAGGTACGTGTTTTGCAGTCAAGGAGAACTGGGCTCAGACCCGGGCTTAGTTGCTTGGGATGGGGCCATTACCTTCTTAGCCTCAAATGCCACATCCGTAAGACGTGGATAATAGAAGTACCTGTTCTGCAGGGTTGTTGTTTAGACTCAAGGAGATAGTCATGTAAAGCACATAGAAAGGTCTTTGGTTTTCTGTAACCTCTCAGTAAATTGTTGGCATTTTTCTTGAAGACGTGGAGCATATATTCGACTCTGGTGGTTGTGACTTTCAGATGTCGGGCTGCAGAATGGACACTGGTGATCCAGGAAAAGATCCTTTGTGGATTGTGGCCTGGGCATCCCCTTCTACACACTAGGTGCGTGTGATAGATGATGAGAAGAGAGGAAAGAGAAATGTAGCTAAAATTAAATTTTCTTACAACTTGAAGCCCACTGATCAATCCCTGAGGCTTGCAGAGTGTGTGACCTTCCTCAAGGAACTCGTGGCTGCCTTGATGTTGAGGTTTCATTACAGACTAAAAGCAATCTTAACAATATCTAGGCCCTCAAGGTCCTGGAAACCTTGCGTTCAAATTCCTTAGAGGCTTACGTTATCCTTAACCCCCACTAACCAAAAAGTATATAATCAGTCACTTCTTACAATCCCAGCACAGTTCTTTTTTAAAAATTGTATTAGGGGTGCCTACTCAGTTGCTTGAACGTCTGACTCTTGATTTTGGCTCACTCCATGATCCTGTGGTTCGTGAGTTTGAGCCCCGCTTCGGGCTCTGTGCTTGCTGTCCGTGTGGAGCCTGCTTGGGGTTCTGTCTCCTTCTCTCTCTCTGCCTCTCCCCCGCTTGTTCTCTCTCTCTCACAAAATACACTTAAAAAAAGTCTTTTGAACGTTTTTAATTTATCTTTTTATTTAAGTCAACTCTACCCCCAGTGTGGGGCTCCAACTCATGACCCCCTGAGTCACATGCTCTACTGACTGAGCCAGCCCAGCAGTCTTGCTGCCCTGGTTCCTTTCCCCCAGGCTGTAATGAAAGCACCATTTTGCACCGAAAACATCTCAAGATTTGTTTCTTGACCATTTGCTTGGTGGCCCCACATCCTCAAACATCTTGCTTTTTAGGAAAATTCCTGAAATAAATAGCCACTTACTCAAGTCTTCTCCCACATTCTACATTAAATTTTTGTTTTGTGTTCATATTATTCCCGTACAAATACTGTTGTAGAGTTCGTTCTTTTTTAAGTTTATTTAAGTAATCTCTGCACCCACCATGGGGCTCGAAATCACAGCCTCAAGATGAAGAATGGCACGCTCTTCTGACCGAGCCAGCCAGGCGCCCCTGAAGACTTTATTCTAGGCATTTTAGGTTTTCTCACGGTCACAAATAGCTCCTTTTTTTTTCCCCCCACACTGGGCTTTCTGATGGAGTTTTGTTTCTCTGTAAGCAAAATACTGATTTTCTATATAGTTTATAGATTTGTTGCACTTAACAGATACCTATTTAACATTTACTTTGTGCCAGACATGTTGTAAGTTTTTGATTTTAAAACTTTTTCTGTTCACTGCTGTGTCCTCAGGGCCTAAAACAGATAATGCCATCTGTGCTTTTGATATGGTGCATTGTTAGAGCACGCCAGAATCCTTAAGTGCTAGACATCGCCAGGTAGATAAGGCAGGCCCATGCTTTGGGGCCCTTTCCTCCCTGGACACCGACCTGGGTTCTCAAGCTCCGGTTGGGCACCTGGACCTTCAGGCAAACGATCTGATAGGACTTTGCCGCCAACTGGTGCAGGCTGGCCCTGGCAGGTACACTCCTGGGACCATGGTGATGGACTGGCAGTGTAACCGCAGAGAGTAAACCTGGCTGGCTAGGTAGCAGGTTTCCTCATAGCCCTCTTCCCGGCAGTTCTAGAGTTTTCACAGAGGTTTAGGGCCGCCTGGGTGGCTCAGTCAGTTAAGCGTCTGACCCTTGATTTCGGCCGAGGTCATGATCTCACCGTTTGGGAGTTCGAGCCCCCACACTGGGCTCTGTGCTGACAGGGTGGAGCCTGCTTGGGATTCTCTCTCTGCCTCTCTCTTTGCCCCTCCCCTGCTCACACGCTCTCTCTTTCTCAGATCAACTTAAAAAAACCCATATATTTAAATAGCAAGTCTAGATACTGTCGGTGAATGTGTTTTGTCAGACACACCCTTAACTGTGTACTGACTTACGGCTTTCTTACTTCATCCCTGCTGGAATTCATAGAACTCTAAGTAAGTATCGCATCTACTTCAAAGGATGGCTGCCTTCCAAGAGTAACTGAGCAAGTCCGCTTGTGATCAGTAACCATCCTCTGGGAAACAAAGCTGTCTCTGGCCACCTATGCATGTCCATTTCACAGGGGTTTGTTGCAACTCTTGGCTTACAACACTCTTGGATCTTGCAACTGAAGACCAACATGCTTTCCCCCTTTCAAACTATGCTGGGTCAATCCTAGTCAAAATGTTTATGTTCTAATATTTTACAGTTCTAAACGTAAAATTTAAAAACCATTAGGCTGCATCATTTGGTTGTATAGGGGCAGACAACTTTTCCCTTCTTCTCTTGTAGGTTCTTTGGCTGGTTTAATAATTAAATTGACACAAAACAGATCAACAGAAGAAAAACATATAACATTTTAAAATTAAATCTAATTTTGCACCCTGAAGAATGTAAAACTCAAAGAAGTGACCAAAGCAAGCAGCTTTTAGACAAAGAAACAATACATTTAGGAAGAATTGAGAAGACAAAGAAATTTGGATTTGGGTAGTAAATTAGTGAGGAAATAACAAGATTTGTTTATATAGCCCTCTCTACCCTAACTTCGTTATTTCGGGTAAGAATGCCTTCTATTCTCCTGATACAAAGAGGATACTTTTCACATGGCATATTTATTTCTTGCTTTCAGGGGAACAAAGGAGGATCGGAGTGTTCTTCTTGCACTGGTTGTTTCCTAAGTAACTTTATTTCCAAATAACCAATGTGCCAAAATGGCATATTTTGGGGTGGCAAAGTGCGCTCCCCTTCAGTTGTGTGGTGTGTAAAAGTGACACTTGGCACACTTTATCACCGTATCCTGCTGTGTTTCTCCAGCATTTCTTCCGTTAATACACGTTCTGATGACCTCACAGTCAGCGCGTGAGCCCGCACCTCATTGGGCCAATTATTTCAACTTTAAAATGCCAGTGAGTGCTTGGTATGGTAAATGTCTTTCATTAGCCTTGCCTTTTCAAATTTTATCAGAATATGTACGTATGCGTGTCTACTTCGGGATGAATTGAACACCACTTTGTCAGATGTGAAGACATTTGCGCATGAGACTTTTTGAGTGCAGTTACCGTAAAATGTACATTAAGCTTAGGGGAAAAAAAAACCCACGCCTCACGAACAAATATCAGATGTTCCCTTTCAGTAATTGTTGGTTCGAAACCTGGAGGGTTCCCACGTGAAATCCGAAACTGGCCCCCATATTCGGAGGGCAAGGATGGATGGAAGCAAGAGGCAGGCCACTGCGGATCGGTAGGTGGCAGGTTTAACCAGCAAGAGGACTTCTTTATAAGACTTGTCTTAGGCAGCTGTAAAATGAGTACATCTTCATGGCCCGCCCAGAATCCTGAAGGTTTACGTGGGGGCTCTGTCATGTCTACTGTCCAGGCGGTCTCCCCACCACCTTCTTCTCTCAAGGTTGTCTTCCTTGAAAACCGCTTCCACCGCGGGGAGGGAGAGGGTGAGGAGCCGTCAGTTGCCCGTTGCCCAGACCAGCTCACAGGTCGACCAGAGGTCATGTTCTCTCGATGACCTTCTCCAGAAAGGACTAGGAATATACATCTGTTCATTCAGGTGTCTTCTTGTATGACTTAGGAAATATTTGTAGTTTTCCTTATAGGATTCTAACAACTCTTAATAGGATTGATTGTTCTTGTGCATTTGATTTTTTTTCCTTTCACGTATGACTGTATATGTGATCGTATATAGGACTTACATACGTGATATGTGCGTATAAATGAAGTATTATTATACATTAATATTACGTATTCTTGGTCTACGATTGGTTTCTACCTACCTGATTTCACTAAGTAGTTTTCATAGTGTGTTATTTGGGGTTTTCGATTCAGAGAATATCCCCTAGGAATTTGCATTTTGTTACTCAAACGAAGTGACTACTGTCCACTTAGAGATTTTTAAAAAGATTTTTATAGGTGAGATCCCACCTTCTCATTCCCACTGAGTGCTACACGTGCCCGGGTGGGACGACCGAAGCCACAGCCTTTCCCAAATCAAACGCCAAATGCCCTGGAAAACGTTTGGTCGTGGTGAACGCCAATACTGCCCTCGGCGGGCCTTAAATCGCAAGTGTTAGAGGGACAGGTCACCCAGCACTCACGTACTAGAAGGGGAGTGGGTTTTGGATACAAAAACAGTGACGTTACTGGTAAGTCTCGGCTTCAGAACTGGAATCCTGTCTCGGTAATGTCACCCCTCGGCCTGCTGGTTGGTTTACAGTCGAGCAGAGTACAGCAGACCCTCGAACGGCACAGGTTTGAACCGTGTGGGTCCTCCGATGTGTGGCTTCTTTTCACTATGGCACAGTAGTAGTTTCTCTCCCTTACGATTTTCTTCACGTTTTCTTCCCTTTTACTTTATGGTAAACGTACAGTAATACGTACGATATGCAAAATATATTTTAAAATCCACTGTGTTGTCAGTAACTTATTCAAGGGTCAACTGTGTTTTCAAGTAGGTTCACTATTTTTCTTGGTTTTTTTTGAAGGTTCGCTCTCGATCTGTGTGCGCACTCTGCCAGGGAGGTGGTGTCACGATTGCATCTGTTGCATGGGCGGCCGTGGTCGAGGTTCCAGAAGAGAACCTCACAGCGCGATGGAAGAAGCACTCCATAAATCCTCACAGCCCTTCTTTGTAGCAGGTATCATTTTCTTCCTGATTCGATGAAATGTTAAAATTGGAGCTCTTCAGGTAGTAGAGTAAACATGGGACATTTGTTTCCCCACAATTTGAGAATTAAATTATTTTGACGAGAGGAGTTACGCTGCTCAAATGCCTAGAGAAAGAGTAAGAAGAGATTTAAAAGGCCTTTGAGGATTTCTGGAGCCTCTGCTCCCCGCCCCCCCCCCCCCCAGCCCACCTTTAAGGCATCCGTTGTTAAAGCCGATCTGATAAGCAAAGTTACTTACGTATGTGCATATGCACAACCACGCCTCTTAATTCCGCCCTGCTTCATGCTAGAGCCTCATTTCCACCTCAACTCTTGGGGAGACGGCGCATGTATACCGGCACACAGGTAACCTTTAAGAATTCTTCCTTTTGAAAAACCGCGATCAGGCTCTGTATTTGAACTTCTCTAATTTTTGTCTTCTTACTTGAGATACGCTATAGAAATCCTGCAGGCCGGCGATTGTAGCTTTACAGGCATACCTCGGCGGCGGTATTAAGGGTTTGGTTCCCGACCACCCACGATAAGCAAATCTCGCAATAAAAAGAGTCCAGTGTTTTTGGCTTCCCGGTGCACGTAAAAGTAAAAGTTACGTTTACTCTATACTGTAGCCTAGTGAGTGTGCAACAGTATTCTGTCTAAGATAATGTACATACCTTAATTTAAAAAGACTTCACTGCTCAAAGTGCTAATAACCATCATCTGAGCTTTCAGGGAGTTGTAATGATTGATCACAGATCACCGTGACAAATAGAACAATAATGAAAAAGTTTGAAATATTGTGAGAATTACCAAAATGTGACACAAAGACCCAGTGAGCAAATGACGTTGAAAAAACGGCAGTAACAAACTTGTGTGATGCAGGGTTGACACACACTTTTAGTCGGTAAAAACAACAGCGGCAGCGCGCGCACACACACACACACACACACACACACACACACACACCACGGTATCTGTGATGTGCAACAAAGCGAAGTGCGGTAAAACGAGGCACGCCTGTATTCCATTTTGAAGTGCAGCGTTCTAACCTGTGTATAACGTATTGAGTGTCAGTTGGGAAGCGCGGATTTAACAGTTCAGTTTTTCCACAAATCTCTAATTTCCCCGGCAGCATTTTATCTTCTTCTTTCCGACTCCGTCAATACTCGACCCAAATCCATACAGTTTGAATTTGGTAGTTTTATAACTCCCGTTTTAGTATCTAGGATGAGAAATGTCTCTCGTTGCCCCTTAATTTCACTTTATGAATGAGTTCCCCAAAGCTGAGCTGCCACTAATAGACAGGTGGCTGTTTAAATCTGAATTTATTTTAAACTAAATAAAATTGAATTTCACTTCCACACTTAAAAGCCACTTGTGGCTAGTGGCTGCTGTCATGGGCAGCGCGAATGTAGTGTGTTTTTGTCACTGCAGAAGGTGCCCTTGGCCAGCACTGCCCTCAGTGTCACATACTTTGGGATTTTTTTAGTATATTTACTGCTCTCAACTGCAAAGGAGATAAAAATCGGCGTCTTCAATAACTGAGTCTTGCCATACAGAACTGTGGCTCTATTGATTTGAGGTTTTGTTAAATTTCCTCAACATCGTTTTGTAGCTGTTTTTTTTCTTTCTTTTTTTTTTTTTTTCCTGTAGCTTCTTGGTACTTTTATAATTACTGATCTGCTCCGTTTCCAATCTGGACAGATTCACCCCTGCGTAGGCGACCTGACTATCCCCGCTTAGGGGAGGGCCCGTACTGATGCCCGAATCTAGTGTGGACACGATGGGCACTTACAGCCCAGAACTCCCCGGGCTCAAGCCTGCCTCCCAGTAGTAGGACTACCGGCACGCACCGCCCGTCTGACCTTATCGTTACTGCTATTATTCTTATTATTAATTGGTACTTACTGCTCTTGGCACTTACTGTTCAAAGAGCAGGTGTTCACTGATTTTTAGAGAGGAGAGAATTTGAGACCTCGAGAAATGGAGGGACTTGGTAAAGGCACACCATGAGGTCCCATGTATTTCGTTACGTGTGTTCGTCGATACTTTCCTTGAAAAATACGACCGTTGGCCGTTCAAACTGGCGGAATGCCGCAAAGGCTTACAAGCGGATCCTGAGCGGTCTCCCCCAGGCTGGCCGTCCCTCCACTGCCCCTCTCCGGTGTGATTTGGTGCTCCTGTCTGGCCTTCCGAGCAGCGCCCTGCAGCTCTTCTCCGGCCTTCCCAAGCTGGGAAACACACCCGCAAGGGCAGATGTCTTCCTCTCTGCCCCTCGTCGGAGTGGGGGCGCCTAGTCCTGCACATCGTTTCTGCAGCTGGCTCCCATCTCTCAGGAGAACCCCGTGGACATCCCTCCAGGGGCACGTTTCTATGCCTCATGTTTTATTCCTCACCTTTTGCGGTTTTGTATGAATTTCAATATTCGTTCTAGCTGTGAAAAATGCTGGTGGTATGTTGATAGGGATTGCATTAAATCCTTAGATTGCTTTGGGTGGTGTAGACATGTTAACAATACACTTCGTGCTTTACTGTGTAACTTCTGATCCTGTGTAGAATTTTTTTAGACTTTTCTGATAAAAAGTTTTTGTATTTTTTTCGACTTTTCTGATAAAAAGTGTCTGGATTTTTGGGGACATTTTAGTGAGATGTGAGGATTAGTTTATCCCCCGGTGCCCGAGCGTCACCCACAAACATCCAGTTTGCCCTGTGTCAGATGAGCTGTTGATTCTGATCCCAGAATCTGCGTCTACACCCAAGCCTCCCAGGAAACAGTTTAAATGTCTTCATTTTACAGCATCATTTGCTGTGGCAAATGGCCCTCATTCCTCTGCTTTTGTGGGGTAATTTCTGGAAATTTCTCCCCGATTGATCGTTGCAGGTGAGCTTTAATATTGTCTGGTGCCATGATTGTTGGAAAGGCGATGCCTTCTGTAGAATTTCTGTTGAGCACAGTAGACCCCCGCCAGACAGGGCCCTGCACATTCGTCCGCTGGTTTCAAACTCCCAGCGTGAGTTTTGAGGATTTCTTCATTCACGTTCTGGACAAATGTCAGTTGTGTTTTACTAGAATGTCTGCATTCGTCTCTGCTGTTGTGAAGACCTGTCTGCATTGCTCAGTGCTCGGGGAGTGCTCATCTGCCTGTTTCCCCAGTGGGCCTTGCTGACCCATCCTTGGAGTCGTTAGGGCTTTTCATTCTATATCCTTGAGTTTTCAGGGGATAATTGTATCTTTTATGTGGGATGCACTGCAAAACTGGAACCGTGACAGAAGCTGTGTCTTCACCAACAGAGGAGGGCTGTATGGGGCCCAGCCCGGAGGGGTCCCCCGGCTTCCACTGCTGTCCCCCTCTCTTTGCACTTGGGCTTGTAGCTCCTGGGCGGACATCGTAGGGGCCTTTCCCCACAGGAATGGCACCGGGAGGGTCCCCGCCACCAGCACCCCCAGGGTTGGCCAGACACCAGTGTGAAAAAGAATGGTCTTGAAGCCTTGATGAAATCAAGCCTCGAAGGGGCTTATTTCAGGTATTCCCAGCCTGGTAAGGTGGGCTCTTAGTAAGAGAGCACGGATGTAAAGTGTTTAGTTAGACCTAGAAACAGTGCTATGATCACTGTGCCGGTTCCCGATTTACAAAACTTGCCACATGGGTTGGCTCACTTTGTCCTCATGATGAAAACGTAAAAAGTGGTAATAGAATACTATTAACGTGTGCACGTGGTAGATTTAGGTAATTCACAGCATATAAATGTGTACATTCAGCAGCGTAGGAGATCATCCTCGTCAGAACGCTTCCTGCAAGGTCCGAGTGTTCAGCAGACATTGGATAGTGCTGTTTCGGGCCATTTCATATTGCTGTTTTCTCCTAACTCCTCTCTCTTCCTTTCTTCCAGGCTCTTCCCCCCCCCCCCCGCCCCGCTTCTCCTCTCCCTTTCCCTAATCTCCCCTCTCTTAGCTTTCTCTTCCTTCCCTCTCCTAACTTCCCTCCCATTTCCCACTCCCCACTTCCCTCCCAAAGTCCCCCCCACCCCCCTTCCATATTCTGCGTTCGTAGCCTAGTGCCTCTACTAACGTGCAGTTGTCCACAGTCAAATCTATACTATTGAATGTACACTAGGCGTGCTTTCGGGCTTTTAAGGTAATCATTTTATTCTTTATTTGATTTCAAGATTTTAAGCTCATGTGAGATGCAGTTGTTTGGATCAGAGTGAGAATTGCAGTCTACTTTTCCCTCCCAATATAGAACTTGCTCATTATCCTTCGAACCCTACTTTCTTCACCTTGAACTCTCTAAACTCTTGAGCCCTTAACCACACCACCCTATTCTTTCTTTTTTTTTTTTAAGTTGATGTATGTGAGATACAGAGCACACAAGGACTTGGGGAAGAGGCAGAGGGAGAGAGAGAATCCCAAGTAGGCTCTGCGCTCGGTGCGGAGCAGGATATGGGGCTCAATCTCGTGATCCTGTGATCATGACCTCAGCCAGTCACCTACGGAGCCACCCAGGCGCCCCCTCGCTTGCTTGTTTGTTTTCTTTCTTTCTTTCTTTCTTTCTTTCTTTCTTTCTTTCTTTCTTTCTTTTCTTTTCTTTTCTTTTCTTTTTTTTCTTTTTCTTTTTCTTTTTCTTTCTTTCTTTCTTTCTTTCTTTCTTTCTTTCTTTCTTTCTTTCTTTCTTTCTTTCTTTCTTTCAAGTAAGCTCTACACCCAACATGGGGCTCAAACTCCGTGACCCTGACTCAACCTGACGTCAAGCGTCACGCGCTCTACTGGCAGAGCCAGCCAGGCGCCCCCATCCTATTCTTACTTGTAGCAGGCGGTGCCGTTTCTTTGTTTCTTTCTCACCTCGCATGGAGATTTTTAGTACAATCTCGAGTAAATCATGAGTTAATTTGGGAGAAATTATTTAGAATACTGACGCTCCCCACCCAGGCTCAGGTGTATACGTCAATTTAATTAATCCGCCTTTTAGAACCTCTGTAAATCCGTCCGGTATATGAATCCTTCATAGAGGTTCTCTACAGTCCCTGTTAAGATTCTAACCAAGGAATTTATTTTCTACATTTTTTCATCACCCCGGTGTGTGGTTCCATGATGACATTTTCATTTGATTATCATTGCTATATAGAGAAGTCACTGCTGTTCTTAAGTATTATGTGTGTATGGGTTTTTTTTTGGGGGGGGGGCTTCTCTCCAGTTCCCAAAACTTTGCAGTTGATTCTCTCGCTCTTTGTGGTTTGCTAGCAATAGAATTTTGGAGTCTGCTGTGCCGCAAGAGCCAACCCCCAAACCATGTCTCCTGATCATAGGAGCTGTAGAGTAGTGTGCTGGCAAAGCCAGGCAGGGTTCCTGCTTTCTGGACCAGGATACCCTGTAGAACCTCTGCTCGGAGACCTGGCCGAGACCTGACCTAGACTCGACCGTATCCTCAGGGAAATAATTCCTGGAGCTTTGAAGCTGCAGCTCAAGTACTGCTCTGATAGCCACGTGAAACCTAAAGTCACTAGGGGTCTCTAGGTAAAAAGAACAGAGCTTGAACTTTTGGGATTGAATTCAGCTAGTTAGCATAAAACCTAATTCCTGCTACAAAGGAATGTAGTTTATACTTAGGAAAGGGAGAGAGAGAGATGGGTAGGTTGCTGTTACCTAAGAAATAACCAAATGTTACGACGATTAGCCCAGAAGGTCGTGTGCTGCCTTGCAGGTGACAAGATGACTTTCACGTATTGTATCTCTTTTCATTCCAAATGCGTGATAGGAGTAATAATTTTGTTTGTGACCGTGTTTGTGGGGCAGGACAGGGATTTAAGAATGAGTATAAAGGCCCAGCACTCTCTGACCGCTACATCAGCATACCCTCAATGTTAATTGCTAATTAGGGTATGCATAAACATCTCCAGTTTTAGAAATGGGGAATCTGGGGGGCTTGGAGATAGTAAGAAGTATGTTTAAGGTCTTACAGAGATTTGCACTGGTTTGCTTTCAATTTTTTCTTGATTTATTTTCCTGTCGGTTATAAATTAATTTTTGCATATTAAGTATGAGAAGCAAGACACATCAGGAAAAAAACTTCTCTTCCTGCCGTCCCCACTCATAAATTCTAACACTCCCGATCTCGATGGTAAACACTCAGGAACATTTCCACAACTTTTTCCGTACTGAAGCAAACACGTTGTTCTCCAGAGATGTGCATGGATAGATCTTTCTATGTATCTGATTAGGGTTCTCTATGTATTTTGTGTTGCCCATTTTTTCCTACGTAAATGGGATCACGGTACATATATGGTTCTACGGTAATGTCGTTCTCACCAATACCTCACTGACCTGCCTTGTATCAGTAAGTTTTGGTCATCATATCTTCACATTCAGCTTTCGAGTTTCCTTGAGGCGAGGCGGGGATAGTTGCTCCAGTTCTTAAGGAAGAGGAGAGAACAGTTGCGGGGGGACGTGGTGAGCCATAGGTGAGCGACACGGTTGAGGGGCGCGGAAGATCACAGAAAGGCCTCTTTCTAGGGCAAGGGTTTTGCTTGCATTTTATCCTGAGTGATGAGAAGCTATTGAAGGATTTTGAGTAGAAGATAAGCTTGTTCTGACTTTAATTTAATCTAATTTAACTTTATTTTAATTTTATATTTAATTTAATCTTATATTTTATTTTATTTTAACATTTACTCATTTTTGAGAGACCAGAGAGAGAGAGAGAGCACTGGCTGGGGAGGGGCGGAGAGAGAGGGAGACACAGACTCTGAAGCAGGCTCCAGGCTGTCAGCACAGAGCCCAATGAGGGGCTCAAACCCACTAACTGTGAGATCATGACCTGAGCCGAAGTTGGACGCTTAACAAACTGAGCCATCCAGGCGCCCCTTCAAAAGGTAACTCTGGGGTGCCTGGGTGGCTCCCTTGATTGAGGGTCTGACTCTTGATTTCAGCTCAGGTCATGATCCCAGTGTCCTGAGATCGAGCCCTGTGTTGTGCTCCGTGCTGAGTGTGGAGCCTGCTCGGGATTTTCTCTCTCTCTCTCCCTCTCTGCCCCTCTCCCCTGCTCGCTCTCTCTCTTTCTCAAACAAAAAATAAAAGATAACTGGTAGCTGTTAGGAAAAAGACTTGAAATTGGTCACAGTGGAAGCAATGCCCTCTGCGCAAAGGGCATTTGAGTCCTGGGCATACCTGCCTACGTTCTTATCTAGATCTTGGCCAGGCTTTTCCTAACTCGTTAGGTTATTGAAACTTGGAAGACGAGTTGTAAGATAGATTTTGCCTATTGTATTTACTTACCCAAAGTAGGAATGTTGGGGGGCGCCTGGGTGGCTCAGTCGGTTAAGCATCTGACTTCTGCTCAGGTTGTGATCTCGTGGTTTGAGCCCCGTGTTGGGCTCTGGGCTGACAGCTCAGAGCCCGGAGCCTGCTTTGGATCCCGTCTACCTCTCTCTCTCCCCGTTCCCTGCTAGCGCTGTCTCTCTCTCTCTCAAAAATAATAAATAAACATTAGAAAGAAGTGCGAATGTTGATCTGAGTTACCTTTTTTTTTCCATTATCAAAATCAGTAGTTCCCAAATATGTCTTTTAAATGCTTATTTTTGAGAGAGAGAGCTTGCTCGCTCAAGTGTGAGCAGGGGAGGGGCAGAGACAGAAGGGAGACGGAGGATCTGAAGCGGGTTCTGTGCTGACGGCAGCGAGCCTGATGTGGGGCTCAAACTTCCAAACCGGAAGAACATGATCTGAGCTGAAGTTGGACGCTTAACTGACTGAGCCACCCGGGCACCCCAGTAGTTCCCAAATATTTAAAAACAATCATTGCTGGTACTGAGGAAAGCTCTTTGTTCTTGTAGGTCTCATTTGTATACCTAACTTACAATTTCAACACTTAGCGTGTTTGGTTAATTTTCTTTAGCTCTTTGTGTGTTGCATAGTAACCATGTGTGTGAGGCATCGTAAAATTAGAAGTAAACTCTGGGGGGGGGGGCCTGATTGGCTCAGTCAGTAGAGCGGGCAATTCTTGATCTCAGGGTTGTAAGTTCAAGCCCCATGCTGGCTGTAGAAGTTACTTAAGAAAAATCTCTCTTTTTTAAATATTTATTTGTGAGAGAGGGAGAGAGAGCGTGCGAGTGTGGGAATAGGGGATCCCGGGCAGAGAAAGGGAGACAGAGGATCTGAAGCAGGTTCCACCCTGACGGCAGAGAGTCTGAAGCAGGGCTTGAACTCATGAACCATGAGATCATGACCTGCACCGAAGTCAGATGCTTAACTGACTGAACCATCCACACACCCCCTAAACAAATAAAAGTAAAAAAAAAAAAAAAAAAGTGAACTCCGCCTCTTGTCGTGATAGAGTGAGTCAGAGAGCATGCTTAATATTGGGATCAAGTGTACGTACTCATCTACACTTGCACTATGGAACCGGGATGTTCACTTCAAGGATCTAGGCCTTCCGGTCATGATCGTGGAGGGATGTTGCTACTGGTGTATATATCGTGGCCTTGGCGAACTCCTCACCCTTAGACTCAGACCTTCAGATCCTAAATGGCAAGCAAATTGTGTGGTTATGATTTTTGCTACTATTAAAACAAAGGAGAGGAATTGCCTTCTCTTCAGATACAGGCAAATGAGTGACAGGTAGAAGCTGAGTGCCTTTTTTAATGGCTAAACAGAAAGGGACTGGTTATGTAAGGTTTACCGTGATTTAAAAGCCGATTGATATTTCACAAACAAGAACAGTAGCATGTTCTCAGCCTAACAGATACTTAACAAAAAGTAGTCCTCTTCTTTGTAAATATTTTAGTTTACCCTTTTTTCTTTTTTTTTTTAAATTACTTTTTAAAAGTTTGTTTATTTTTGAGAGAGCGAGAAAGAAAGCACAAGCGGTGGAGGGGAAAGACGGAAGGAGAGAGATTGAATCCCACGCAGGTTCTGCACCGTCTGCACAGAGCCTGGCGCGGGACTCAAACCCACGAATGAAGGGTGAGACACGAGCTGAGCAGAAACCAAGAGTCGGATGCTTAACCGACTGAGCCGCCCAGGTGCCCCAGTTTTACTCTTTTTTCTTAATCCATGTCTCTGCCCGGCCCATAACTTTCAAGAATATTCCCATGCTCAAACATACATACATTAACGCATCTTCAGATACGTTGAAAAAAATGTTTTGACTCCGTGTGAGGTTATATATTAATATGATTTCTTAACTTACCCCATGTCTTCCCCTTGGGCAGCAGGTTTTCACAGTTTAAAATACAATTTATTAACCTATGTGGAATGTGTTTGAATATGTGAAAAGAAATGCGTTTAATTTCATCTTTTTTTTCCTGGCAGATCAGGAATTTGCCTTATGTCATTGCAACTTTCAGTTCTGTTTTACAGTTAAAGCTCTGAATTCTTGAGCCAGTACCAAATTCAAGTAGGTTCCTAAGGAATATATGCCTTGAATAAAGGTGCCCATCTATTGATTCAAGATTTCTTTTGTATTTCTTGAGACGTTTAACCTTTTTTCCCAGTATGGATATTGAAATCTGAATAAGTTCTGTTACGAATGGGCTTTTCTGTCATCTTCTACTTGATTACTGTTGGTTTATCTTTATATTTTTTTTAAAGATTTAAAAAATTTCTAAGCAATCTCTACACCCAGCGAGGGAGGGCTTAGAACCTACAACCTGGAGATCAAAGAGTCGCACGCTCCACTGATGAAGCCAGCCGGGCGCCCCTGATCATTGTTGGTTTATAAGGAAATTCCTGATACTCTTGTATGTTTATGTTTGCTCGGTTTTCTGATACGGCTTGTTATCTCTCGGGTTTTCCACAAGTGCTGTGGAATATTCTGTGCCTATAATATTCCCTGCATTTGTTTGCATTCCGATACAACAGGCAAAGCAGCTTCAGTAAAATACAACTTGAGTACTACTCTAAATGAACCAGCAGGTTTTGAAAGCTCCTTGATTTCTTTTCTATTCCCCATTTTCCCTCCCCAAATTCCAAACATGTCTTTCAGTCTCGATTTCCTTACCTCTGTAAAAGGCTCTCCGGTAAATGTCTCGCAGGGACTAGTATTCCGGTTGATCGGGATTGCCTCAGCAACCACACTCACTGGAATCCGTGTTTGTTTTTTTGTTTTTCGGATTTTATTTGCGAGTAACCTCCACACTCAGCATGGGGCCGGAACTCCCAACCCTGAGATCGAGAGCTGCGCGCCCTACCTCCTGAGCCAGTCAGGTGCCCCTGGAATCCGTTTTGTAGAAAGCATTACTGTCGAACGGAAACATAACGTGAGCTGTGTACGGAAGTAAAAATTTCCAGACAATCTCATTGAAGCAGTTAAACAGCTGGAGCTAATATTAATATATTTAATGTAGTTTAATATGTCCCAAAGCTTATCATTACAACAATGTGATCAATATAAAAACAGATCGTTTATATTCATTTTTTCTACCAAGTTTGAAATTGGGCATATATTTTACTCTTACAGTTCCTCACAATTCAGGCAAGCCACGTTTCATCTGCTCCGTAACCCCACGTGGCTAAGTTGTTAATGGCGACCGTATCGGTCAGCATAAATCTAAATAGTTAAAAAGAGAATAAAAAAAGAACTCGATTTTGACCTAAGCGACTAGAAGGATGTAATTGCTACCGATGGAGATGGGGAAGTCTATTTTAAGAAGGCTGGGGGGCTTGGTTAGGAGATGGGTTAAATTTGAAGTGACTGTTAGCATGCAAACAGAGATGTTGGGTAAGCTGTTGTAGTTTTTACACAGTGGCCTCGGCTTGAAAATAAGACGCTGGGTGTCAGAAGCCAACAGAGATGATACTTAAAGGCCCGAGACTAGAACCCTTCATCTGCAGAGTAAGTGTGGACGGAAAAGGAATTCCAAGCCAGAGCCCAGGGGCTCCCCAACGTTCAGACAAAGAGGAGCCCAGCTAAGAAGACGAGGAGGAGCAGTGGGTGACGCAGAAGGAAAAAACCGTTGTAAGTGAGAAGTGAGCAGGTCGGAGGTGGTTTCTGCGGCGGGGGATACGGAATGTTCCGTTGTGATGATCTAATAGCTGTGCTGCTCTCTTGCTTTTCAGGTTGTCCTGAGGGTCAGATGAGGAAATCCACACTAAGCCCCAGGTACCCTGCCTGCTGTGCAAGTGAGGATTAATAAAATGCAGTTTCTGCCCATTGTGTTTTTTCTGTTGCTTCTCCTCTTATTCCTCATGTTACGATAACGAGTAGTATTAATACGAAATTCTGCCGCCGTTACTGCTAGTGCGTTCAGTCTGACAAATTTCATTATTCAACCTGGGGGCAGAAGCGATTCCTGGACAGGTAGTGGCTAAATGTCTGTAATAATCTAATTTTCTGAGGTAATTCTCATTGAATCTAATGGGGAAAGGAAATGGATATGGGGAGAATTCAAAAGTTGTGGACAGGAGATGCATTTGTTGTCCTGGGGCGATTTTGCTGCCACTTGGTTAAGTAGAACTTGGCAGATACGGACCAACGGCTAATGCAGGTCATTCTCGACCGGTAAGAACGGGGTTTCAAAAAGCTCTTGCTCTTACCCTGGGATACAGTAAGTAATAAATAGGTGATGCAGTTCGGCCTTTGTGTTTTTCAAGAAGATTATGTTGCCTTTCTTTAGAGATGTCTGGAAAAGACATACTTAGTTTTGCTATTTTCCTTTTTGTTTTTTACTCTTTCGTTCCATTCTTACTGTTGTCGTGACTGATTATTACTTGTGGGCAAGAAACATACACATTTGGGCGTGTTTCTGTTTTTTCCATACCACCTTATCTCTTGACCCTTCTCATTTTAGAGACCATTCAAATGTGTGATTATACGTGTACGTTGTGAAGCAGGTTTATTTATTACTATTTTTTAATGTTTATTTTTGAGAGAGGAGAGACAGAGCGCAAACGGGAGAGGGGCAGAGAATGAGGAGACTCGGAATCTGAAGCAGGCTCCAGGCTCTGAGCTGTCAGCACAGAGTCTGACACAGGGCCTGAACCCACGGACCGCGAGATCATTCGTTACCTGAGCCGAAGTCGGACGCCTTAACTCACTGAGCCACCCAGGCGCCCCTGAAATAGTTTTAAATGGATCAGCGTACTACGTAACTCCTCTGTTAGGTGCTTCAAACCATAACACAAAAAATCGTTTCTTCTTGTACGTCATCGATCCTCAACTCTCTTTTTCTTCTTCTTCTTTTTTTTAACGTCTGTTTATGAGGCGCTTGGGTGTCTGACTCTTGGTTTGGGCTCAGGTCATAATCTCACATTTCGTGGGCTTGAGCCCCACATCAGGCTCCGCTCTGGCAGTCCCGAGCCTGCTTGGGATTCTCTTTCCCTCTCTCTGTCTCTGTGTCCTTCTCCCCTCTCTCTGCCCCACTCCACCCCACTCTGCCCAGGGGCAGGGCAGAGGGTGAGGGGCAGAGAGAGAATCCCAAGCAGGCCCCGCGTAGCCTGCACAGCCAGAAGCACAGCCAGACGCGCAGCCAGACGCGGGGCTCGATCTCAAAACCATGAGATCGTGACTTGAGCTCAAATCAAGAATCAGACACTTGACCGAGCCACCTAGGCACCCCTTCAACTCTCTTTTTCGAGGGTTCATTTTATTGAGAGAACGGAGCTCTAAAATCATAATTTCGGAGGGACTCTGTATCCTTTTCATCCAACCTTACCGGGCTCCCCCTGAGGCACACTAATGTCTAGAGCAGTTGATTTTATGATAAAAATGACAATTTTAGGGGTGCCTGGCTGGCTCAGTCGGTAGAGCATGTGATTCTTGATCTCGGGATTGTGAGTTCTAGCTCCTTGTTGAGTGTAGAAATAACATAAAAAGACTTTGGAAAAATGACGATTTTCGGTCCTATCAAGATTTTTTGGAAGAGCTTAACTTGCGGCAGTTAGGTAAGTAGGTTATAACTAGGACTTAGACCCGTCATACTTAAATGGTACTCCGTAGTTATGAAATTGTGGTTGCAATTCAATGATTGTATCTCCATTTCTGCTTGCTTTTAGTTTCAAACATTATTTCCTATGTTTTTCCTCAGGAAATTATCATGAAGATTTTGACGTGTAGAATTACAGAGAGTTTCTTTGCTATGGCTTTGTTGCATCAAATAAGAAAATCTACTTGAATATCTAAACTGTATTACCTGCCGGGTCAGTAGTTATTCAGGTTTTTCCTGTTTCTTGTTCCACTGCTGCCGTAATGACTGCACTCAGCCATAGTAACACGGGAACTAGTTTTAACAGTTGTAAAGAAGAGCGTGTATAGTTATGGCTCGTGGGTCCTGTACTTTTCATGCGCATAGGAGAACATTTTCTGCCGGCTATTAGTCAATTTGCCTTTTTTCTATGTCAGTCCGGATAACCATGCAATAGAGATCTTTCTTCTACACTGTAAGGATTGAAGCCACAGGTGTGTATGGGGGAGAGTAGGTGGTTATAAGTGTCAACTTTCTTGGTTTTTGTCCAAAGAATACCTATACCAAAGAAACTCTGTATAGTCCTACAGCTCAGAATTGTCCCAAGATGTAGAATTACGAGGAAGGATTTTATCAGTGTTTTCTATTAACTGTGAATTCAGCATCCGCACGGCATGGAAATAGTACAGATAATTTGCTTGGTTCCCAGTCTTGCAACTAAAGCATTGAATCTTTTCATAGTTAAGTCTGATGTTAGCTGTAGGTTTCTCGCAGTTGCTCCTGAATGGATTGAGGACATATCTGCTCTGTCCGGTTTGCTGATGATATTTCCGAGATGTGGATGGTAGGTTTTATCAAATACTTCTCTAAATCTGTTGATGATCGTAAATTTTCCATGTCAGTTAGCTACTATGGAAAATGGCCAGGCTTTGCCTGGGTCCCCTGTCTCTACTGGAGCCTGTTTCTTTGAGCAGTTGGCTTGGACAACGAATGGGATCTGACTCTCTCGTGGGTTGCTGTTCACAAAGTCCGAAGTTGGACAGCCTTTCTTCCCATCTATTTCATTCAGTTTTTTAAATTATTTTTTTAATGTTTTTATTTATTTTTGAGACCGAGAGGGAAAGAGCATAAGCAGGGGAGGAGCAGAGAGAGGGGGAGACACAGAATCTGAAGCAGGCTCCGGGCTCTGAGCTGTCCGCACAGAGCCCGACGTGAGGCTTGAACCCACGGAGTGTGAGATTGTGACCTGAGCCGAAGTCTGACGCCCAACCGACTGAGCCACCCAGGTGCCCCAGTTTTGTTTTTTTTTTAATTCTTAATGTTTGTTTATTTTTGAGAGAGAGAAAGAGGGAGCAGGGGAAGGGCAGAGAGAGGGAGATGCAGAATTCATTCATTTTTCAAGTTGTTTTAAGCAGGTATAAATTTTGTTCATCTAATCTGGAAGCAGAAATCTCCCATTATCAATTGTTAGGAGCCTGGAAATCTTGGGACTTGGAGAAGCATAAAGCTTCTCGCATGTCTCCCAACAAGTCATTTTTTTTTTTTAAGATACATTGCTGGGGTACCTGGATGGCTCAGTCGG
The DNA here is from genome assembly GCF_018350195.1 of Panthera tigris. Taxonomy (NCBI): domain Eukaryota; kingdom Metazoa; phylum Chordata; class Mammalia; order Carnivora; family Felidae; genus Panthera; species Panthera tigris. The sequence continues at coordinate 119,413,136 of NC_056677.1, read as the reverse complement.
TTAAGCGTCCAAATTCAGCTCAGATCGTGATCTCGAGGTTCACGAGTTTGAGCCCCACGTTGGACTCTGTGCTGACAGCTCAGAGCCTGGAGCCTGCTTCGGATTCTCTCTCCCTCTCTCTCTCTCTCTCTCTCTCTCTCTCTCTGCCCCTACCTTGCTCATGCTCTGTCACCCTCTTTCTCAAAAATAAGCAAACATTAAAAAAAACATATATTAGGGGCGCCTGGGTGGCTCAGTCAGTTAAGCGTCCGACTTTGGCTCAGGTCATGATCTCGTGGTCCGTGAATTCGAGGCCCGCGTCGGGCTCTGTGCTGACAGCTTGGAGTCTGCCTCAGATCCTCTGTACCCCCCCCCCCCCGTCTCTGCCCCTTCCCCCACTTGGGCTCTCTCTTTCAAAAATAAACAAATGTTCAAAAAATTAAAAACATATTGCTGTGTTGTTAATAAAATAGTAATTCACACAACTGTTGAAATAAGGCAGTGACTTGGATTAATGATATTTTATAGTCTCACATGTCAACTGGTATCTTCTGGGGTGTATTTGAAAATATTACACATGAGCATGTCATGGGATGTGCCTAGAAATGTGTGTAAGCCTTTGTTGTGGTTCTAGTTAGTAATAGATTTGTGCTTGCTTTTCACATGAATATTGGAACCGGTTCTTCCCATGATGATGCTATTTGTTTACTCAGAATACTCTGTAGGTATGCATGGTCTGGTAGATGTCCATATTGATCATATATGATCTGTGATAGCTATGTAGATCTTTACTGTGTTACTGTGTGTTGGTTTATATTATTATAGTACAGGAAAATGTAATTCTATCTATATTTCTTCCATAAACCACAGGGAATGCATTGGAGGCTTTCTGGTTGCAAATGAGAATCTTTTGAGGATTGTATAGTCAATACTGGAGTTTATATGACAGGCTTTTAAAAATTATTTTATTTTTTTAAAATAAATTCTAGCCTCCCATGTAGGGCTCAAACTCACAACCCTGAGATCAGGAGTCGCAAGCTCTACTGACTGAGTCAGCCAGGCAGCCCGACAGGCTTTCTTTCATACTGTCGGGTTTTTTTCTCTTGAACTTGGTCATTACAGTCTTAGACAAGGTCACCATACGCTACTACTTTTAATATAGAAGGATCACATTTTAATGCATTATGTTGCCACTGCTTCTTATTTGTCATTTTCATTTGAGGATAAGTGAGATTTTTATCTCTCGGTTTGCATTGGCTGCATGTATAAATAAATCCAAGGTGTCAGGGAGCCGCTTTGCCACTTGATGCCTTGGCGAAGTCACCTGCGTGCGTTAAAACCAGAGAGTGTCATTCTCTAAACGTGTTCGTCATGATGATCAGGAAGTGGCAAGGGGACGCTTGTATTCCGAGAAGAATCTCGTCCTACCAGGAATTTGGAAGGACTTTCTTGCCAGCCCTGGGTTGTCCTGTCCCGTATCCGAAAGAGCAGAACCGTGGGACCTCTGGTTTAAAGAAATACAATTGGATAGTAGTAATGAATCATAACTGCTGGAAAGGGTGACTAGAAATCTTCTATCTTGTAGATGGGTAGCATATACACGGGAACTAAACATGTCGTAAGTACTTTTTCTTTCTTAGATAATGCCAAACTGTGTTGTGGTAATACGATACAGCTTTCCTCATTAATCCTCACTGCAGATCTGTCTGAACTCGTGATTCAGTGACACGTGTTTTGTCACAAGGGTAAACGAGAGAAGTGCATTGAAGCCCCAGCTCTAAAAAGAGCAAGAAAACGTAACTTCTTTTTATTGTTCTTTTCCTAATACTTCACTTTTCTTCTCTTTATCCTTGCTAACTTTCCCTTACCCCCCCCCCTCCTGCTCTTCTCTAATCCCTCTGTCTCTTCATCCTCCTGTATTCTTCCTTTTCCTTCCTGGGAGAATTATGTCTACTAAGTCCTATTGCTACCACTTTGTGTAGGTTTGTGAATCCTTTTCATATCAAAAATGGGAGCAAGTCCATTATCACTGTGTTCCTATCCTGGCATTTTTAAGGATAAATGGCTTCCGTCTTACTAGTCTACTTTTCGGAGGTGATTGGTGTTTATTCCAACAAAGACAGTGTACATGGAGCTTAATTAAATAGTATCAAAAAGAAATGCATTTGTACCACGGGGCAGTATTGCCACTAGAATTGTGATAGTCTCACTGATCTGTGACCTCCAGTTGTCCTCAAGACCTTGAGGCCTTAACAGTGATCTATGGGACAATAGAAGTTCACTTGAATTAGGAAGCACTTCCCAGAATCCATGTAGCTCATCCCCTGATATGAGTTGTGCAGTCCAGCCTTTGGGATCATCTGGTAAGATTTGGTGTTTTCTTAATAGGTATCTGGAAAAGAGGGTGATCTGTTCATGCCTAGAAATTAAAAATTTTTTAATGTTTATTTTTTATTTTTTATTTTTTTTTAAATTTTTTTTTTCAACGTTTTTTATTTATTTTTGGGACAGAGAGAGACAGAGCATGAACGGGGGAGGGGCAGAGAGAGAGGGAGACACAGAATCGGAAACAGGCTCCAGGCTCCGAGCCATCAGCCCAGAGCCTGACGCGGGGCTCGAACTCACGGACCGCGAGATCGTGACCTGGCTGAAGTCGGACGCTTAACCGACTGCGCCACCCAGGCGCCCCTTTAATGTTTATTTTTAAGAGAGAGAGAGGGAGACACAGAATCTGAAGCAGGCTCCAGGCTCCGAGCTGTCAGCAAAGAGCCCGACACGGGGCCCAAACCCATGAACTGTGAGATCATGACCTGAGCCCAAGTCGGACGCTTAACCGACTGAGCCATCCAGGCGCCACTATGCCTAGAAATTTTATATATAGTTCCTATTTTGCTTCTGTCCTTAGTTTCCTTGTCTTTTCTTACTGATTGTTTGTGGACAAGAAAACTACTGATTTTTGAATATTTCTCTTTTGCTCTACTACCTTACCTCTTTGACAGTGCTCAGTTTTTTTTTTAATTTTTTTTTAAGGTTTTATTTATTTTTGAGACAGAGAGAGAGCATGAACGGGGGAGGGGCAGAGAGAGAGGGAGACACAGAATCGGAAGCAGGCTCCAGGCTCCGAGCCATCAGCCCAGAGCCCGATGCGGGGCTCGAACTCACGGACCGCGAGATCGTGACCTGAGCTGAAGTCGGACGCTCAACCGACTGAGCCACCCAGGCGCCCCAACAGTGCTCAGTTTTAAGAATATTCATGTTTCACAGTTACACTCGTGGAGTTCTGAACTAATTTTCGGTAAAACGTCGTGTAACCTATCTATTAAGTGTTTTAAAAGTTGTTGGCAATGTTTAGTTGTCTTCTTGCAAGGGTTCATTTTATTGAGAAAACGGAGTCCTAAAATCGTAACTTGGAAGGGCTTTGCCTTTTTCTTGATCCAACCTTGCACAATGTCTTCCTGAAGCAATGATATCTAAAGAACTTGGGGTGGGGGGACACCTGGCTGGCTCAGGTAGTGGAGTGTGCAGGTCTTGATCTTGGGGTGTGGCCTCAAGCCCTACGTTGGGTGTAGAGATTACTTAAAAAATAAAATCTTAAACAAATAAAAAAACTTTGGGTATGAAAAAACTCATTTTAATTCCCATTAGCAATTTCTGAATGAACTTAATTTTCCATAAGTTTAACAAAAGTAACCCACCCTTTGTGTTTTAAATTAAGTAATCAATTATTTATTCTGAATGAGAGAGAGAGAGAGAGAGAGAGAGAGAGAGAGAGAGAGCGCGCACGAGCACAAGTAGGGGAGGGACAAAGAGAGAGGGAGAGAATCCCAAGCAGGCTCCACTCAGCGTGGAGCCCTTCGTGGGGCTTGATCTGCAAAATCATGAGCTGAGCCAAAATCGAGAGTCGCAAGCTTAACTGACAGAGCCACCCACGCACCCCTGACTCTTCATTTGTCAATGGTATTTGCTCAGTACAGAGATTGAGTTTCCACGTGTGATGGATGGGTAGAGTATTGTGGATTTTCCTTTTTTGATGTATTTTCTGAATGTTTTCTCAGTTAATCATCTGTGTCAGGATAAACTTGTTCCGTCTTTCCAGGTTGGCCCTGCTCGCAGATATTATTAACCCAAGGCGTCAAGGTAGCAAAACGTTGCTTTTTGCAAGTAGTGGAGCCGCTTTGCTTCCAGTTGATGAAGTTGAACTGTTGGGTGTCGCCTGCACACCGTCCGAACTGGAGAACTTGAATTCCTGAACATGGACATTTTCATAGTAAGGAATTAGCTGAGGATGCTGTTACGACAAGGATTGCCACAGCATGAATTGCTGGCAGCCATGTTGAGTGGCTTAGCATGTGTCTGAAACCGCAAAATCTTGGGGCCATTCGGTTTGAAGTACAGTGGGGGCACCTGGGTGGTTCATTTGGTTAAGTGTCTGACTCTCGGTTTCTGTTTAGGTCATGATCTCATGGTTTTGTGAGTTCCACCCTGCTTGGGATCCTCTCTCTCTCTCTCTCTCTCTCTCTCTCTTTCTTTCTCTCTCTTTCTCTCTTTCTCTCTCTCGGCCCTCCCCCACTAATGTTGTGTCTGTCTCTCAAATAAGTAAACTTGAAAAAATAAAGTTGAAGAGTTAAAGTAAGTTAAAACTATTAGAATTACCGAAAGGGTCGCATCTGGTTGGTAAAGTAGATAATAAGGAAATAAGGGATCCTAAGTCCTTTTTTAGATATGCTAAATTAAGTTGTGGTAATAGGATACCTTTGCTTATCTGTGGTTTTTCAGATTCTAAAACCGTCTTCACGGGTTTCCTCCTTCTCCTCGTGACAAATCTGTCCTTGAGTTAGTAGGAGATTCAGTTGAAATGGGTTTGTCAATGACCTGGGTTTGTAGGGGAGGGTAAATGAGAAAATTGACAAGGAAGCCCCAAGTCCCATTTCCTGCTGCTGAAGTAGGAACTAAGGAATGTAACTTTTTCCTGTTACTTTTCTGTTCTTTTTTCTTCTTTTCCGTCTTCCTTCCTTTCCTACTTCTGTACCACCCAGTCTCTTTCTTCATTTTAGTCTCATGACCAAGTCCTGGTCTTACAGCTATGTGTACTTTTATGACTCCCTACCATACATTTCTTAGTGGTCTCCTCTTTTTGAGACTGTTTTTGTCATCACAAAAACAGGAATGAACTTGGATGTTAATATTGTCAACGAGAAACGCACTTTGCAGCCCTGAGGCCATTTTGCTGCCATTTGAACCTTGATCTACACAGGAACCTGAGACCTTCTTTAGATTTTTAGGCCCCAACAGTGGGTCAGTAGGAGTAAATCTCAAAAATTAGGAAGGGCTTCTTAAAGTAGCTGTAGATCATCCTTCCTAGTAGATTATGCAGTTCCTATTTTGATTTGATCTGATACCTCAAAATTCCTTTGTAGTAATCCACATCGGAGGCGCTCGGGTTCGTAGTTGAAGTAAGATTTTACTTTATTTTTTAAGTTTATTTATTTATTTTGAGAAAGAGAGAAAGCACGAGTGTGGCAGGGGCAGAGAGAGAGGGAGAGAGAGTGAGAAACCCTCTGCAGCACAGAGCCTGATGTGGGGCTAGAACTCAGAACCGGGAGATCATCACCTGAGCTGAAGTCGGATCCTTAACCCACTGAGCCACCCAGGTGCCCCTCTTTCAGTAAGATTTTAAAATACTGATTTTTTTCTGTTAGGAAATCTAAAAACTTCATAAGCTGTTTTAACTCTGGATTTTGTCGTAGGAAATTTTCTTTGGCTTTGTAAACCAAAAGAATTTTGTGTTCATTACTTTCTTCTTTAATGCCATTTGAATCTAACGTGGCCAGTTCCCCATATTTCTATTCCTGTCTCCGGTTTTCCTGATTAATATCATTCATTTATTTATATTAAGAGGGAAACATTAGAAGCCTTTTCTCAAATTTCCTTTAAAATAATGGTGACATTGTTGATTACAGATGGATAATGCGTCTTTGAAAATAGTATGTTACGACGTAATTATTTCGCATCCCAGTCACGCTTCTCTACTGCTTGTAATGTTCTATGTTTTGGGGTGAGGAATGGTCATCTATTTTTATTTTCTTAATGTTGATTTAGTGTTGAGAGAGAGAGAGCATGAGCAGGGTAGGGGCAAAGAGAGAGGGGGACAAAGGATCCAAAGGGGGCTCCGTGCTAACGGCAGAGAGCCTGGTGTGGGGCTCAAACACATGAACTGTGAGATCATGACCTGAGTTGACACTGAACCAACTGAGCCACCCGGGCCACCCCGATCATCTATTTTTAGACTCGATTTTAGTAAGTAACAGCCTCATTTTATATCATAATCCGTGATCTGCTGCAAAGGTCTCTTCAATTATGGGAAGTCCACGTTCCTGTAATAGATTGGTAAAGTGTTGCCGCCGGCCTCTTCAAGGTTCTAATCCTCCAGTTGGAAGAACCAATACTTAGAGATCTTTGGTTTAAAGAATAACTCTTCTGTCTCTTTAGTGTTTGTTTTTGAGAGCGAGAGACCGAGCACGAGTGGGGCATGGGCAGAGCGAGGGAGACACAGGATCCTCCCTGTGAGCGCAGAGCCCAACACGGTGCTCGAACTGATGGACCACGGGATCAGAGTCACACCAGAGCCAGTGTCGGACGTTTAAGCGACTAAGCCACCCAGATGCCCCAAGAACAGCAATTTAATACTGATTGTGAATTATCAGTAATGGGCGGGGACAAGAGAAGATCTCTCTTTTTAGTGTTTAAGTAGGTTGTGAATAGGAAGTTAGCCTGTCATAATTTGTTTTAGTTATGGGATGTTGCATAGTTAAAATTACTACTTTTCTCTCTTCCTTTGTCGGTTCCGGAAGGATCTATCCACGTTACCTGATGAATCCTCAGAACTAACCCACGTCAGTGTGACGGTAAATGATTTAGTGACCCGAGTTTGATGTGAGGGTTCAACGAGACCGTGTACGTACGAGCATCGTGCTTATTCGTGCTAGGTAAGTTACTAGCTCTGAAACCGAGCTCCTTCTCATTGGAGTATCCGTACCAGCAGCGGAAGCCATGGCAGTAGCAGTAATGGTAGCAGCATGAAATAGAGTAGTGTGACAACTTGGGCAGAAATAAGCGTGTGTTTAATCATCACTTTCTACTGGGTCAAGGATCTGGGAACATGTAGAAGCAAAATGACTTAATTCCTTAATTTTCATGTTTTCTGAGATGAATCTGGGTGGGTTCCATGAGGTTAACGTGTAGATTTGAAGCCACCGAACAACTTTGCTTCGGGTCGAACCACTGGGCCTTGTCAGCCACCTGGACCCCAGGCAAACCGGAGACCTGAGGCACTAAACACGGGCGATGGAAGAATGGGTAAGTATTCGGTTTTCGAAGACTAACGCATCGTGTGTGAGACGTTTCTGACGAAGACCTCACTGTCACTAGTGCATTTGAGTTGATGAGTGTACAAACAAATGGGATAATAGAAACACTTCATGTCTGTGTCACGTTTTAGCAATTCAAAATGTATTTTATTTTTTTTTATTTTTTTATTTTTTTTTTAAATTCTTTTTTTTAACGTTTTATTTTATTTTTGAGACAGAGAGAGACAGAGCATGAACGGGGGAGGGGCAGAGAGAGAGGGAGACACAGAATCGGAAGCAGGCTCCAGGCTCCGAGCCGTCAGCCCAGAGCCCGACGCGGGGCTCGAACTCACGGACCGCGAGATGGTGACCTGAGCTGAAGTCGGACGCTTAACCGACTGAGCCACCCAGGTGCCCCTCAAAATGTATTTTAAATAGGGGCACCTGGGGAGCTCAGTTAAGTAACCGACTTGATTTTGGCTCAGGTCATGCATGAGCTTGGAGTTCATGAGCTCAAGCCCTACATGGGGCTCCATGTAATAACAGGGAGCCTGCGTGGGATTCTCTCTCTCTCTGTCCCTCCCCCGCTCATGCTCGCGCTCGCTCTCTTTCCATAATAAGTTAGAAGTCTAGTTTTTATGTTCTTTGGGAAACCCATATTGCTTTTCTATAGATGTCTGAAAAGAAAGCTAAGTTGTATGTAGCGATCGTCTTTTTCTATTTTGGTTGTCTTTTTATTTTCATCATAAATACTGACTGATACTTAACATTTTTAAATATTTATTTATTTTTGAGAGAGCAAGAGAGAGAGAGATCGTGAGAGGGGGAGGGACAGGGACAGAGACAGAGACAGAGAATCCGAAGTGGGCTCCAGGCTTTGAACTGTCAGCACAGAGCCCAATGCTGGGCTCGAACTCCCCAGCCGTGAAATCATGACCTGAGCCCAAGTTGGACGCTCAACCAACTGAGCCATCCAGGAGCCCCAATACTGAATGATTTGGAAGTCTTGGTCAAGGTACATGCCGATTTTTGTATATTACTTTTTGCCCCACCACCTTACCTCTTCATTAATTTTCAGATGATACTATTTGGATGAGAAAACTTTCAGTATTTCTGAAGTAGATCTTTTAGAATTATCTTACCACGCAATCCCCCTGGTAAATGCTTTAAATCATAATAACAAAAGGCAAACAGCATCTTCCTTTTTGTGGGCTTTGCCTTTCTTCGCATCTTCAATTCTTGTAAGAGTTCATTTTACTCTGAAACTGAGCCCTAGAATCATGCTTTCGGAAGACTTGTATCCTTCTTAGTACATTTTTCATGGCATTTCCCTGAAAAAAAGGCTACCTAGAGAACTTTGGGTATGAGTAAAAGAATTTTACCTCATGTTCAAAATTTCTGAGTGAATATACTTCTTGATATGTCAAATAGCAAATAGGAAGTCTGTCTGTCATATTTAAATGGTGTTTAGTAGGTATAGCATTTGTTACTATGTTACAATGATTTCTTTTGCATTTCTGTGGCTGAATTTTCAGGTTCTACATTTCCTACACATTTCCTGAATTCTTCATTCATTTTTTTAAAATTTATTTATTTTTGAGAGAGAGAGAGAGAGAGAGAGAGAGAGACAGAACATGAGTGGGGGAGGGGCAGAGAGGGAGGGAGACGCAGAATCCAAAGCAGGCTCCAGGCTCTGAGCTGTCAGCACAGAGCCCGACGCGGGGCTCAAACTCGTGGACCACGAGATCATGACCTGAGCCAAAGTCGGACGCTTAATTGAGCCATCCAGGCACCTCCCTTAGTTCTTTTTAAAAAATGTTTATTTATTTAGAGAGAGAGCTTACAGAGGAGTGGGGTGAGGAGAAAAGAGAGAGGAGAGAGAGAATCCCAGGTGTCTGTCAGCTCGGGGCTCAATGCAGGGCTCAGTCTCACAAACCTCGAGATCATGACCTGAGCTGAAATCAAGAATTAGACGCTGCTTTTTTAAGTTTATTTTTTTTTTATTTTGAGAGAGAGAGCACCCGTGAACGAGCAGGGGAAGGGCAGAGAGAGAGGCAGAGAGAGAGAATCCCAAGCAGGCTTTGCACTGTCATCACAGAGCCCGATCTGGGGCTCGAACTCATGAACCATGAAATGACCTGAGCTGAAGTCAGATGCCTAGCTGACTGAGCCACCCAGGTGCCCCTGTTTCTGGTCATTGCTCTTTTGTTACTAATAAGAAGAGTATCTTCAGTTATCACTCATAAAATGTGGTGGGTGGTTTGCTTTTTATATATGTTGATATATATGCTGATTACTTTTTAATTTACATACTTTCTGGAGCACTCTGTGATGATCCGTGCCGATAAAGATCATTTATTTACAATGCAAACACTGGTTTACAGTGACCGAAGCCACATTGTTTCCAGTTTATCGAGTTCGGCCTCGGCAGTCACCTGCACCAGTAGACCTGCGGAGTACGAATCCCGAAACATGGGCGACAGTGTCACAATCAGTCATGTGGCAGGGGGACGCTTGTGTTCTGAGAAGAGCATCGTGCCGTCATGAATTCCAGAGTACTTTTCCTGCCAGTTCCTGGGTTGTCCTAGCACGTGTCTGAAGCAGAAAACTCTTGAGATAATTTGCTTTAAGGAAAGATAATTGAATAGTTATGGTGAATTATAAATAACAGAATTATCGAGCACCTCCTGTCTAGTAGATACAGTCAAATGTGAGGAACTGAATACGCCATAAGTGTTTTTTTTCCCAGATGTGCCATAGGATGTCGCAATAGAAGAATACCTTTGTATTTCTGTTGTTTTTAAGGATCCAAAAGGATCTTTGTGTTTTCTCCCTAATCCTCATGACAAGTCTGTTGGTGAGTTAGTAAAAGATTCAGTAACACAGATTTCTCGTGAGGGTGAATGAGAACATCTCCCTAGAGGCCCCCGGTGAATTACCTGCAGGGAAAGTAAGAAGAGTACCATGTCATGTTTAAATGATAACTTGGTGAAATACAAGTTTGTTTGTTTATTTAGGCGGGGGGAGGGGCCGAGAGAGAGAAGGGGACAGAGGATCCGAAGTGGGTTCCGCGTGGATAGCAGTGAGCCTGACGTGTGGGGCTCGAGCTCCCGAACCATGAGACCGTGACCTGAGCCGAAGTCGGACGCTTAACCAAGTGAGCCACGCGGGCGCCCCTAGGGTTTTCTGTTTTGATGAGGGGGTTCCTAAAACCATATGGAGGCAGTTTTCTCAAGACTGCGATGATTAGGATTTGTAGGTGGTTATACTGATTGTTAGGTTATTACTGTGAAAGGATGCAGACTAAAATCAGTAAGGGGAAAAGGGACGTGGCCTGATTTCCAGGAGCAGACAGGCATGAGCTTTCAGATGCCCCTCCCGGCGGAGGCACAAGGAATGTGCTTCATTCTCCCTGGAACAATGTGTGACAACACGTGTGAGCTGTTGCCAACCAGAGAAGCTTACCAGAGGCTGTGTATCCCGGGTTTTTACGGGGGATCAGTCACCTAGGCATGTAGCCCTTCCGTGACTGAACTTAGCTGTTCCACGTAGACCCTGCCCACGCAGCGAACACAGGTCGGCGCTCTAAATCGCAGCATTGGCATAAACCGTTCGGTCACACCGGTCCCGTGTTTGCAAAGACATAACGAAAATCCTCTTATCAGAACATTTCCAGGGGTCAGACCAAGGTCCCGGGCGTCTGCCGAGGACCAGCGCCGGAGACGGCCTCTTCTGGAGTGTGTGCGGGACTTGAGCGACTCAGGCCTGCTGAGCTAAACCTTTCTCGCGCAAATCGTGATCGGTTTTGCGTTACCTTCATTTTCATTTTCTAAATGTACTTCCGAGATGTTTTTTCAGTTAATTCTCATGGCAGGTAGGAGCTGTAGAATTAAGTGCTTCTTTGGTACATAGTTATGGTGTTAAGAATGGAAATCCCCATTAAAGTCCAAACTACCTTACCTGCCAGCTACATGATCGTTCTGCAGTTTCCTTTCCATTATTAGCTCCGCTCCTATTCTAAATACTGCTACGCATCTTCTTATCTCTCCCACTACTTTTACGACACGTTCCGTTACCGCTCTCAGGAAACAGGGTACGGTTGTTGATTGTTTTGCACTTGCGTATTAGAAATCATTGTACTTCTATTTTATTCAATGTGCTTATTTACCAGAATGATTCATGGATATCTATGCCAAGGTAGGTGGTTTCTTTAGAATTCAAACATCAAAGCATCTGCAGACACCTGTAACGGGTAAGTTGTAGTAACCATTGTATGCTAGTGATAAACTTGATTCTGTCCATCCAACCTTGAAAATAGACACAGGGGCACCCGGATGGCTCAGTTGGTGGAGTGTCTGACTCGATTTTGGCTCAAGTCACGATCCCAGGGTTGTGGGATCGAGCCCCGTAGTGGGCTGAGTGCTGGGTGTGGAGCCCGCTTAAGTTTCTCTCTCCCTCTGGTTGCCTGGGTGGCTTAGTTGGTTAAGGGTTGGACTTGCGCTCAGGCAATGATCTCACGGTTCGTGAGTGCAAGCCTCGCATCGGGCTCTCTGCTGTCAGCATGGAACCTGCTTCGGATCCTCTGTCCCCCCTCACTTGCTCTCTGTTCTTCCCCTGCTGGTTCTCTTTCTTTCTCTCTCTCTCAAATAAAGAAAATTCCCCCCCCCCTTCTCCCTCCCCTGTTTCTCTCTCTGAAAAACAAAATAGGCACAATGAGAGAAATGTATGAAGACAAAGCCACCGGTGACATTTTTGGTATTATCTAGAATATAGATATGTATATGCATATACATGCACGTATGTGCATATTTACACAACAAATCCTGTCAAAGTTTGCTATTCTGTTAGTAATAGTAACCAGGATTTATATGACAAGTGGACTTGCCCTAGCCCTGTACTCTTAATACATGGAAAATGAACCTCTAGCCTCTCAAAATCTGTAGGCTTCTCTGTCCTCCAGGTGTTTACAGTCCGGCGAGGGAAACAAAGATGTCAGTACTCAGATACAAGCTAGAATGCACTTACGACTATACTAGACCTATAGCCAAGGCCTAGTGAGAATACAGGAGTTGCAACCTGACCACGTGCATCTTAGAAAGTGTCTCGGAGCAGGTAAGGTTTTCACATGAACTTGGTGAACGAATAGGAACCAGATGGGAATATAACTTGTTGGCTGAGGTCTGCTTCCCTGCAGATGTGTCTTCCTTAGCACCTCTGAATTTGAGGGAGGTGTAAACGTCCATACAAGAGGGAGCACTGTTTTAAATGTTTACTCTTGAGAGAGAGAGAGAGTCAGCGGGGGAGGTGCAGAGAGAGAGGGGAGCAGGATCCGAAGCGGGCTCTGCACTGACGGCAGAGAGCCCGAGGTGGGGCTCAGAGTCACGAACCACGAACCACGAGACCGTGACCTGAGCCAACGTTGGATACTTACCCGACTGAGCCACCCAGGCGTTCTGGAGTGAGTACTGTTCTGAGGGTCAGGCAGGGTTGGTTCAGAGAGATTGGAAAGGAGATTGTCAGGTTTCCTTGTAGGTTTACCAGCTGTCTTTCCCTTGGGACTGAACAGGAGGTAAGGGTTTGGGGAGGAGAGCTGCCAGGAATAAATGTTTTACAGGTGGGTAGTATTTCATTGTCAGGTGGTCTTTGGAGCCTGAGCCTGACAGGCTGCTGGAGGGCAGGTGCCTCCTCAAGAGTTTCGACAACACAGCAATGAGTCACATGAGGATAGTGGAATAAAATCGTAAAAGGCGTGCTCCTCTGGGAACATAGATCCTGAAAGCTTCGGAATATCTGAAGCTAAGTCTGCGAGTAGATGACGTCGGTCGAATAACTACATCTCTTAGGCTCCAATCGCATGTAAACGCAGCTTTGTAACTAGATACATTTGGAACAAACTACCTGAAACTACGCTCACAACTAACCATAGCTCCTCATAAATAGGTTGGCCAAAGCCGTAATCACAGTTACAAACACCCATAACCAGGAATAACAATTGGGTCATATTCAGCACTACCAGGAGCTATTACATAGTTGTGACTAGTTACCGCATCTAGCTAGTAGCTGTGAGGAGGAACCAAAGCTAGTTATCAGCTACAAAATAAGTGTGATAAACGCTAATCACAACTAGGAAATTACCACAGCGAATGAACTAATACATAGCTAGTGATAACTAATATCTTAGTTCTTTTTTAAAGTTCGTTTATTTGTTTAGAGAGAGAGAAACCGAGCACGTGAGCAGGGGAGGGGCACAGAGAGAGAGAGAGAGAATTCTAAGTAGGTTCTGTACTGCCAGCATGGAGTCTGATGTGGGGCTCGAACTCGCAAACCATGAGGTCATGACCTGAGCTCAACTGACTGAGCCACACACGGGCCCCTGTAATCGCGGTTCTGACAGTAATTAGTTATGGCTAACATTAACTGTGAGAACTGTAAGTGTTTGAAGCACAAAAATTGGCCTGAATTTGTCACGAGGGTAAATGAGAGAATCTACATAGAGGCCTCAAGTCTGTTACCCAGTGTATACATAAGCACTTTGGAAACAGGATTTCTCGTTGGTCTCACTCTCTTATCTGTACTCATTTTTTTTCACATAACTTCTGATACAGAGCAGTGGAGGCACCTGGGTGGCTTCAGGAGGTTAAGTGTCCAACTCGTGGTTTTGGCTTCGGTCATAATCTTGCGGTTTCGGGAGTTCGAGCCCTGCGTCAGGCTCTGTGCTTGTAGCATGGAGCCTGCTTGGGATTCTCTCTTCCCCCCGCTCTCTCTCCCCCACTCCCCCTCCCCCTCCCCCTCTCCCTCTCCCCCTCTCCCCCTCTCCCCCCTCTCCTCTCCCCCTCCCCCTCTCCCTCTCCCCCCTCTCCCCCTCTCCCCCTCTCCCCCTCTCCCCCTCTCCCCCTCTCCCCCTCTCCCCCTCTCCCCCTCTCCCCCTCTCCCCCTCTCCCCCTCTCCCCCTCTCCCCCTCTCCCCCTCTCCCCCTCTCCTCTCTCCTCTCTCCTCTCTCCTCTCTCCTCTCTTCTCTCTCTTCTCTCTCTCTCTCTCTCTTCTCTCTCCCTCTCTCCCTCTCTCCCTCTCTCCCTCTCTCCCTCTCTCCCTCTCTCCCTCTCTCCCTCTCTCCCTCTCTCCCTCTCTCCCTCTCTCCCTCTCTCCCTCTCTCCCTCTCTCCCTCTCTCCTCTCTCTCCTCTCTCCTCTCCTCTCTCTTCTCTCTCCCTCTCTTCTCTCTCCCTCTCTTCTCTCTCCCTCTCTTCTCTCTCCCCCCTCTCCCTCTCTCCCCCCTCTCTCTCTCTCCCCTCTCTCTCTTTCTCTCTCTCTCCTCTCTCTCTCCTCTCTCCTCTCTCTCTCCTCTCTCCTCTCTCTCCTCTCTCCTCTCTCTCCCTCTCTCCTCTCTCTCCCTCTCTCCTCTCTCTCTCTCTCCCTCTCTCTCCCTCTCTCCTCTCTCTCTCTCCTCTCTCTCTCTCTCCCTCTCTCTCCCTCTCTCTCCCTCTCTCCTCTCTCTCTCTCCTCTCTCTCCCCCTCTCCCTCCGCCCTTCCCCACCTTGCACTCTCTCAAAATAAACTTTAAAAAAAGATACAGAGCAAGGAAATAATAACGAGATACGTAATAGTACCTCACTGCGTGTCACTGATCTCTTTGGGACTTGTTTGCTGAATGGTAAACAGCCTACCTGTTGCTGCGTGTGCTAAGTGTGCCACCTGAGTCTCAGTGGCGGATGTGAATAATGTGGGGAAAGGGTCCAAAGAGTGACTGTTTGCAGATGGTTGTCTTCACGCATTTATTGACATTCAGGGTCCTGGAGAACTGGCACGTTTCTTCCTGCTCTGAATCAAGTCAAATTTTTGCCTTGGTAAAGAAGAGTGTGTGTCCACACGTGCGTCAAGCTTTGCCGAGGGAGGACACGTGAAGCCTCATGCAGGTTGATGGCTTCAGGAGGGAGTGACAGTCCGATTCCAGTCTTGACAAGAGCCGGTCCGGGGTAAGGAATCTACTCCCATTTTCTCACGACAGCCTCAGGTTCAGATGGATCCAGGGAAAGTGAACAGAACAGGCCTGGGCCTGAGAATATAAAGTTTGGAAACTACACTTCAACAGTCAGACTCCCAAGGGAGGGTAGAGGAAATCGTGAGCTGATAGGAGGGAAAAAGGATAGCCGTGGGATCTAAATTCATTTCTTGTCTGGAATTCATCAGAGAGAAGTTAAAATTTCAGTTTCCTCCAAGGTATGCAGAGGAAATTAAAGTTCTGTCCTCCCCGTCTCGAATGTGTCTCTATTTCGCATTAGGGCATTTTGGATGTCTTGACACCGTTTTCTGTGTACGTGGCTTGATGGGATTTGAGGGGAAGAGATGTGGGTGTGTCTGCTGGTTTTGTTTTCTTACGAAGCAAACCGTTTTAAAACTTGCATTCCTAACAACGTGAAAACCTTACAGGTAAGAGAAGATTAAGATAATTTTCAGCAAAAAAGACAACATAAATGAATTTGTTCACCCGACGTCCTCCCAATCGTCGAGGCAAACGTAGACGAGGTGAGGGTATCGTCATCAAGAGAAGGAGAAGGCAACGGGCCAGCACCGTCCAGAGTACGGAAAAATGTTGGGTACAGTCATCGTGATGTGGGGAGAGAGACGAAAACCACGTGTGAGAGGGAGAGGAGGACTGGGCAGGTCCCCCGTACTGAAGCCATGTTGTGTGCAGTTCAGTTCCCTGCCCGGAAAGGTGCCAATCAGCCGATCACATGTAATTGATGTCTCTCTAGGTACAACCACATTTGTGGTGGCCTTCAGAACAGTGTTGGGGATGGAGAAGCTTCTGTTCTTGATCTGCATGCCGTGGATTCGGGAGGGCCCTGGCACCCACGTGGGGCTCAGACATCGCCAAGTTGACTTGACTTGTCCATTCCTAACTGTGAATGCCCGCTGACAGGAGGGAATGAAAATACTTCTTAAAAGAAGAAGGAAGCACAGAAATAAGCTCGTTCTCTCTGGGGCCACATAATCAGGTATCATTGAGTGCCTCGGGGTTCTTCGTAAGATTCTTTTCAGACCGAAGAAATGACTCTAGGAACTACCCGGTTCCCTCTGGGTCCCCCTGATCACCTGGGTAAACCTAAAGCAGGGGAGGGGATCCATACCGAGGGAGATCTGTATATTGGAGGCAAGCGTGGGACGGTATTCTTTAGCGTCCTGGAAAAATGTTGAGCGAAGTCCCCGCGATGTGGTAGGGTTATGCTGTATGCAGGGCCCTGCCCGGAACGGCGCCCTTCACGTGGACAGTGTGTGGTCGGTGCCCCTCGGGATAGAGCGATGCACTTCAAGAACAGCATGCGTGGTGGCCTTTCGACTGGGATGGTGGTAGACGAGCCAGTGTCCTCGTGCCGCCTGCCTTGAAGTGAGGAGGGCCCTGGGAGCCCCCTGAGTCTGCACAGTCATCAAAGTGATTTCGGTGTTCTGTTCTTAACAGCGTGAGCGCTCAAAGCTTGGAGGTGGTGAAGATGACTTCGTCAAGAATAAGCGAAAGCGGGAACACGCTGGTACTCCTCGGGCCCTCCCGATGCTTCAGAGAAGCATCATGTCAGGGCGTGGCTGCTGAGGGACAGACACAAGTTGGAGGGTAGCGGTGGGGAATTGTCTGGGATTATGAGACCTTTAGTATGGTCAGCAGGATTTGGTGGAGACCGAGAAGAAAAGAAAGCTCGGTTTAAGAACGCAAGGGCAAACGGGCTTGGATCCGTACTGTGTGCGGAGCCCTGCCCAGAAAGGGGGTCGTCACATACACTAACCTGTGGTTAGTGACTGCCTTCCTGGGAAGAGCAACTGCCTTCCTGGGCAGTAGGTGGCCCACGGGACCGTCCTAGGGCCAGAAGGTGCACGCGATCCAGAGCTGCCTCCCTGAAACCACCCAGGAGGCCTTTGTCAGCCAGCTGGTTCCGAGCGCAGGTCTCCAGACGGTTTTGGCGTTCGTTCCTGACCTCGTGAATGCCTCCGGGTTGAAGGAGACGAAGATGCTTGGTCATAGAGGGAGAGACACCGGAACCAGCTGATGGGCACCCAGTCCTCCTGATCATTCTGGCAAATTGGAGCCGATGAGGAGGTCCGCACAGAGAGAGACGCGAGTCGGAACGAAGCGGGGTGGGCTCGTTTACGGTCAGGAAGCCTCTCGTCGGAGCGTCATCATCCTACAGCGGGTAGAGAAATGAAAGCCGCATCTGGAGAGCAGTCTGGTGTTCTGGGAGAGTCCTCCCCCTCGGAGCCGTGCTGTTTGCGGTGCCCTCCCGGAGAGGTGCCGTCGCTCTGTGCCTTGTGAAAGTAGTGCCTAAGCGATGATCGAGGACAAAGAGTTCTGTGATGGCCTTTGGATACACGGTGAGGATGGGGACGTACGGGTCCTTGATTTCCCTACTGTGAACTCGGGAGCCCACCCGCAACGCGGAGACACTCTCGTGGTCTGAATGGTCTGATGGGTTCACAACGCGAGCGCTTACAGCTCAGCGAGCGTGAATGGTTTCCTTGTAGGAGAGAACACGGGAGTCGCCTTATTCTTCCTGTGTCGTCTTAATTTTACAGGTCGGTATCTGTCAGGTGAGAGGTTTCCCCGAGGGGAAGATAAAACTTGGCGGATTTGCATCTTGTAGGTTGACGGAAAAGTCAACGGATACGTTCGTCGTGCCGTGTGGTGGGTGGAGACGTGAAAGGTGTGTTCGACGGCGAGGACACGAGCGTGTCCCCCGTTTTGAAGCCGCGCTGCGTGTGATGCCCTCCACCGGAACGTGGGTAGCAGCTGCCTCTTGTGTTGTCGACGCCTCCGCAGAGCGGCGTTCAACAAGAACGGATTGCGGTGACCTTCCGACACGACGGCGGTCGAGATGAAGGGGTCCTTGAGCTTCACGCGGTGAACTCCTGAGGCACTCGAGTGGCAGACGCCTGCGCTGAGGCATCGTCACCGTGACCTCGGTGATCCATCGCCAACCGTGTGGACGTTTAAGGTTAGAGAACGTGAGTGTAGAAGAGAACGCGGGAAGGAGCTCGTTCTCTGTGGGTCCTCGTAATCATCCGGGAAAACCGCGCGGGTGACCGGATCCCCACTGAAGGCGAGGTGCCAGCGGGAGGACGCAGGGTTGGAATTGGGCGAGGTTGTCGAATGTTCACGAAAGTCACCTCGAAGGGAAGGGGAGACCGATGGAAGCCACACCCACTAGGGTGAGGCATCCTGGGCAGATGACCGACTGCGAAGTCCTGCCGTGTGCGTTACTCGCTCGCAAAGATGCTCCCGGTGGAGGCTTCGCGCAGCGTGCTCCTGTCTGGGTACAGTAATGGTCAGTAGGAACAGTGTTCTTGGGGACAGCCTAGTGACGGGGTCAGAATCGGTTGTGTTGTCGTTCGGCATATCGCGTGTTGTTACGGAGACGGATCTGGAATACGCGTGACGTGGTGCCCGTGACAGCGGGCCGGTCCTCTATATTGGGTCACGATGTGTGCAGCTCCTGACTCGCAGAGGGGTCCTCTCCTAGACCGAGGAGGAATTTGCTCCTTTTTGGGTAAAGCAACACTCCGGAACAACACGTGTGGTGACCCAAACTGGTGACGGGGGTGGAGACCTGTGTGTGCTTGAGTTGCCAGCCCTGGCCCAGGGGACCGGGCACACCTCTGGGTCTGATCTAAGTCGTCCTCGAGATGACGTCAGCGGTCCGTTTCTAACAACGGGAATGTGTACAAACTAGCGAATATGAAGATACTTCTTTTTTTGTTACTGCTTTATTTTTTTAATGTTTATTTTTGAGAGGGAGAGAGCGCGAGCTGGGGAGGGGCAGAGAGAAGAGGGAGACGCAGAATCCGAAGCAGGCTCCAGGCTCAGCTGTCAGCACAGAGCCTGACCTGGGGCTCGGACCCACGAACCGCGAGATCGTGATCTGAGCCGAAGTCAGACACTTAACCGACCGAGCTGCCCAGGTGCTCCTGTTATTCTTTTAGAAAGAGAGAGACGGAGTGTCAGTGGGGGAGAGGGACAGAAGGCGGGGGCGGGGGGGGGGGAGGGATGGAGAGAGAGAATCCTAAGCAGGCTCCACGTAAGAGTATCGATCCCACGATCCTGGGACCATGACCTGAGCCAAAATCAAGAGTCGAATGCTCAAGCGACTGAGGCCCCCAGGTGCCCCAAAGATCCTTCTAATAGAAGAAGGGAATACAGAAAAGATCCTTACTCTTGCAGGCCCTCCTCGGTACGTGGTAAACCTAGAGCCCCTGAGGGCATGCTCGCCAAGGGAATGGTGTACACCGGACGGCAGTGCATCAGCATTGTTTACAACTAATGAAAAATACCGGGCCCAGTACTCATGATGTGCCGGAGAGGGAGACAAAAGCTACATTTGAGGGTGCAGGGGGACCGGGCAGGAACCACCAGAGGCACGCTGTGAGCAGTGCCCTGTCCAGAAAGGTGTTTCTCATATAGACAAAGTGTGACAGTGCCTTTCTGGATGGAGCAGTGCTCACCCAGAGCAACATTTGTGGTGGCTTTTGGCCAGTGATGGGGACGGAGTTGAATTCTTGGAGTCGTGTGCCATGCGTTCAGGAGTGTCCGCCCGTATCTTTGGCATCCCCGAAATGACGTCAGTGGTGCCTTCCCAGACACGAACGCCTACGGAGTAGTGAAGATGAAGACACTTTTATTTGTTTATTTTTAAATGTTTATTTACTTTTGAGAGCGTGAGCAAGGGAGTGGCGGAGAGGGGCACAGAGGATCCGAAGCAGGCTCCGTGCTGACAGCAGAGAGCCCGACGCGGGGCTTGAACTCAAAACCTGTAAGATTATGACCCAAGCCTAACTCAGACGTTTAACTGACTGAGCCACCCAGCCCCCGCCCCACACAATGATACTTTCTAACAGGAAGAAAACATATAAACAGACTTGTTCTCTCTAGATCCTCATATTCTTCTGGTTAAATGCAGAACAGGTGAGGGACTCCCACTAGGGAGGAATCCGTGTGGGAAGGCAGTGAGTCCTAATTTTCTTTTTCAACGTTTTTTTTATTTATTTTTGGGACAGAGAGAGACAGAGCATGAACGGGGGAGGGGCAGAGAGAGAGGGAGACACAGAATCGGAAACAGGCTCCAGGCTCCGAGCCATCAGCCCAGAGCCTGACGCGGGGCTCGAACTCACAGACCGCGAGATCGTGACCTGGCTGAAGTCGGACGCTTAACCGACTGCGCCACCCAGGCGCCCCCTAATTTTCTAAGTTAAAGGCCTTAGTGTCTTCCTTGCAATACGGTTGAGACTGAGCAGAGTGAACACGAGAAGTACAGGGGACCTGCACTTCTCTTCTCCTTTGAGCCATGCTGTCTGCGGTGCCCTATCCAGAAATGTGTCAGACCGTGTGTTAATAGCACCTGTCTGCGTGAGGCACCCCAAAAAACATTTGTGGTGGCCTTGAGACCAGTGGTGGATTAGAGAAGCACGTGTCTTTTGAGTTTCTGCCTTGAGTGCAGGAGGGGGCTCTCGGGGTGTGATCTGGGCATCCTCAAGATGACTTCAGTGTTCAGTTATTCACAATGTGAACATCGAAGGTTTAGAGAAGATGGAAATATTTCCTTGTAGAAGTAGACACGTAGTTACAGTCCTGTTTCTGGGACCTCTGAGTCGTGCAGGGAAGTGCACAGCACGTGTAGGCATCCACACTGAAGGAAGGACGCGAGCTGGTGCATACTGGCCAGCATTGTCTGTGTCTTTGAAAATTCTTGGGTACAGTCATCCTCATGATTGGTTTTGGGGGGGCAGGAAAGCTATACACGAGAGTGCATAGGGGCGCCGGGCAGGACTTAACTTTGAGCCGAGCTGTGTTCAGCGCCCTACTTGGAATGGTGCTCGTCACATAAAGGAAGAGCAATAGTGCTTCTGAAAGTTGACTAATACCCACTAAGGACGTTTGTGGAAACCTCAGATTCAGTGACGGGGATGGAGGTGCCTGTGTTCTTGAGCCGTGTGTCTTGAACCCGGGAGGGCAGTGGCAACCTGCTGGTTGCGATCTCCGGTTCCTTCAAGATAATTCTAGTGGTCCATGGTGAATAATGTGAACGCCGAACGTGGGGAGAAGGGGAAGACGGTTCGTAGTGGAAGAAGAGAAGACTGGAACGAGCTTGTTCTCTCTCGGTCCTCCTTCCCAATCCTCTGTGGTCACACTGAGTTCTTGAGGGGATCCTCACTGAGGGACACCTGCAAGGAGAGGGGCCTTAGGTCGGCATGGTGTAGCTTGATGGGAAAACCTTGAACACTCCTCGTGATGTTGGGAGGGGTGAAAGCTATGTTTCTGGGTACAGGAGGTACTGGGTAGGTTGTCTCCTTAGAGCCCCACTGTGTGCACTTCCCAGAGACCTGCCGATCGCTTAGACTGCCTGTCAGGACTGCCTCCGTAGGCGTCGTGACTACCGAGGACGGGAACGTTTGCGTTGGCTCTTAGGCCAGTGATGGGAAGGAGATGTGTGTTTGTTTCCAGTTGTACTCCTTGATGTTGGGAGCTCTCCGGCAGCCACCTGGGTCTGCTCTCAGGCCTCCTCCCGATAATTTCAGTGGTACACCCCTGACGACGTGACCCCAAGACGCTGAGATTTGAGCAGATGTAGAAAGGTCCTTAGGGGAAGCGGAAGCTGGAAGCATCTTTGTCAGCGCGTCCTCATAATTGTGTTCGTAATTGTCGAGAGGTCGAGGTTTACTCTTGTTGGGAATTTTGCAAGTTGCAGGTAGTGGGTTGGCCTGTTGTAGGCCTATAGCAGTCTTGGGTGCAACACGATGATGCAGTGGGGAGAGAGGGAAAACTTCATTTCAGGGTTAACAGGGGGCTCGAGTGGATTCTCTGACATGAGCCATGCTGTATGGAGTACGTGAAGCTCTACCACGACAATATTTCTGGTGGACCAGTCCTATGGGGATGCAGATCCTTGAACCATCTCCCTTGTCATCGACCTCAGAAGGCATAGGGAATACCTGTGTCTCAACGGACATTTCCTCAGTATAATTTCAGTGGTTCATTCCTAACACTTAGAGATCGTCGTAGACGGAGATCCTTCCTGACAGCGGAAGAGAACAGAGAAACGGTCCTTTTTTGCTGTGGATCCTCCCCATCATCCATGTCAAGGTAAAGGAGATGAGTGGACCCCTGCCAAGAGACGTCTGTGAGTTGGAGCACAGTGTGTGAGGGGTGTCCTAGGGATCAGGAACAACGTGCGGAGCGGTGGTCCTGATGAGGGGAGAGAGATGAAAGGGTGTGAGGGTGTGGGCAGGTCCACCTTGGAGCCATACCGTCTGCAGTCCCTCCAGAAAGATGTCATTTAGGCAGGCGAAGGGTCATAGGCGGCCCCCTGTGTCGAGTAAATTTCAGCAAGCACGACATTTGCGATAGCCTACAAAACTATGGTGGGGAGAGAGAGAGACCCCCGTCACCTTCCTTCAGCTGTCTGTCTGTCTGGAACAGAGTTGGGCCCTGGTAGTGGCTCGTGTCTCTGATGACCCTGACACGGTTTCAGCGGCCCATTCCTTACATTGATGGGAACACCTGCAGATTAAAAAAAAAAAAAAAGAATGTATTTCCCAATAAACGAATGGAACACAGAAACAAGGTTGTTCCCTGTGGATCCTCAACTCCTCCAGGTGAAGGCGGATGAACCCAAGGGATCACCGCTGAGGGAGGTGTGCACGTTAGAGGGCAGAGGTTTGGCGTTTTCTCGGGTTATGGGGAAACAGGTGGCTCATTCCGCCTGCTCTGGTGGGGAGAGAGAGAGAGCTACCTTTGTGAGTATGAGGGGGACTGGGCAGGGTCTTCTGGGTGAACTTGGCAGGATCTTCTCGGTGAGCCAATCACGGTGAGAGGCCCCACCCGCCTAGCCCGGTGCTCATCACTTAAGACTACGCTTTAGATGCCCCCGTCTCCGTAGAGTAACGCTCAACGAGGATGACGTTGCGGTGGCCTTCGGATCGGTAACGTGTATAGAAGTTCTCTCATCCCTGTGCTCTCTTCCTTGAACTCGGGAGTGTCCCTGTCAGCCAGCCGGGATCTGAGGCGTCCTCGACCTGATTTGAGAGAGAGATTCCCGACAGTGTGAATACTTAGATGTTGGGAGAATCTATGACACTTCCTAGGAGAAGAATGAGCGTAGGACGGACGACCCCTCTTGTTTGTCTCTGCATCCACATAATCACCCGGCTGATGTAAAGGAGGGCACGCGATCCGGATTGACGGAGGTTCGTGTCACTGCGGGGAAGTGGGTCAACGTTGTTCAGTGTGATGGAGTCCTGTCAAATACAGTCACGGTGGAGTGGTGGCGAGACACAGGAAAGCCACATTGGACAGTTGAGTGGCCACCGGGCCGGCCATCGACCTCGACGCACACTGTGTGCAGCACCCTGCCCGGAAATGCACGGATTACGTGGTCTGTGTGTAGTCCGCGCATTTCTGGGTAGAGCGATGCTCTACAAGCACAGCGTTGGTGGTGGCGTTGGGACCAGTCACGATGGAGGCCTGCTGTTTCCTGGCGCTGTCTGCGTGGAGCTAAGGAGTGAGTGCCCTGGGAGACACCTGGATCTCCGCCATCCTCAAGGTGATTTCAGTGTTCCGTTTCTTTTTTTTTTTTTTAATTATTGTTTCTTTATTGTTGAGAGAGAGCGAGCGAGAGACAGAGCTCGAGCAGGGGAGGGGCGGAGAGAGAGGGAGACACAGAATCCTGGGCAGGCTCCAGGCTCTGAGCTGTCAGAGCACGATGTGGGGCTCGAGCTCCCGAACCGTGAGATCGTGACCTGAGCCGAAGTTGGACGCTTACCCGACTTTGCCACCCAGGTGCCGCACAGTGTTTCCTTTCTGGCGATGTGAACACCTCAGAGAAGAGAAGATCATACTTCCTTTTTGAAGAAGAAAACACGGGGCCAGGATTCTGCTCTGTTGTCTCTCCTGCTCATGGAGGTCAACACAGGGAGGTGAGGGGTCTTACTCCTTGAGGGAAAGCATGAAGTCAGAGGGCAGCGATTAGGCATTTTGTAGAGTTATGAAAACTTTGTGTGTCAGTTCCTCCTCCTGTGGTACGCAGGGCGGAGAGAAGTCCCTTTCTCAGTGCAAGGGAAACTGCTCTCCTCTCCCCTCTGAGCCCTGCCGAGCGCAGTGCCCTGCCTCACGGGTGCCGATGACGCGTCATCGCACCCGTCTGGGTAGAGGAACAATCCGCAAAGATACCGACACAGAATTGTTGACTGTGTCCTTCAGGTCGGCGTTTGGGGCAAAGATGCTGGTGTTCGAGCTCAGAACTTGGAACCGGGAGGCCCCTGTCAGCAACCTGGGTCAGATGGGAGGTACCCTGAAGATGACTTCGGTGTCCGTTGTTATCCGTGCGAACACCTGTAGTTCAGAGGTGAGGAAGAAACTTCACGAAGAGTGAGAAAAACCAAGAGCGGGCTTCCCTCTGGGTCCTCCGCATGCCCCGCACAAACGTAGAGAAGGTGAGCGCATCCCGCGAGGGAGGGATACGACTGGGAGACAGCGCGCTGCGATGGTGTCCGACCGCGCAGACGTCTCGAGCACAGCCCTCGCGATCTGCGGGGGGAGAGAAGAAAGCTCCATCGAAGCCTGTAAGGGGCGTTCGGCCGGTTTTCGTCCGTGATCCATGCTGCGAGTGGCGCCCTGCCCGGAACGGTGGTCGTCGCCAAGAAGACCTCGTGACGTCTGCCTGTGTGGGTGGGCCACCGCTCACCGGGGCGTGTGCCGGCCTGCTGCACCGCGATGGGGCCGGAGGCGCACGCGACCCGGAGCCGCCTGCCTCGAACCCGGGAGGGCTTTGTCCGCTGCCCGCTTCCGAGCTTACGTGTCCTCAAGGCGCGCTCGCTCGTACGCTTCCACGTTGTGATCTCCTCCAGCTTAGGGAAGAGGAGGATACTTGCGTACAGAAGAAGAAACGCGGGACGTGCCCTTCTCTCACTGGCTCTTCGTAATCGTCAAGGTAAATGTAGAACAAACGAGAGGATCCGTATTGAGGAAAGTGTGGGTGTCGGGGGTCCTTGGGTCAGACTTGGGTAAAGAACGGAACAGTCTTAGGTA
This sequence comes from Panthera tigris, assembly GCF_018350195.1. Taxonomy (NCBI): domain Eukaryota; kingdom Metazoa; phylum Chordata; class Mammalia; order Carnivora; family Felidae; genus Panthera; species Panthera tigris. The sequence continues at coordinate 119,387,752 of NC_056677.1, read as the reverse complement.
CGGTCCTTATGATATAGCGGGTAGAAACCTGAAAGGTATATCAGAGGAGGCAGTGATCTGGGGTGGCCCTCCACCTTGGAGACCTGCCGGCGCCGTGCCCTCCCCCGAAAGGTGCCGATCCCTTGACGCTTTGTGAAATCAGCGCCTGTGTGCGTAACGATCGAGAGGAAGAATTTTTGTGACGGCCTTTGGATCCATATTGGGGATGGAGATGCGTGGGTGTTTGCTCTCCCTGCCACAGACTCAGGAGGACGCAGGCACTGACCTGGCACGCCTGGGCGTCCTTGTCGTGTTGATCGAAGCGAAGACACGGTGTGCGGGTGCTTCTTTATAGAAGGGAACCCAGTTACCTTCTCCTCTCCTCTGTGTTAGGATCACCGTCCTGGTCAACATAGAGCACGTGCGTGTGCGAAGTTCCCCACCGAGGAGACGACGCACGTTGGGTGCGACGGCTCGGAAGTTCCTAGGTGAGTGGAAGATCACGGTCTCGTCATGATGCGTTGGGTAGGGAGATGAAGGCTGCATCGGGCAGCGAGAAGGACTGGGCGTACCCTCCAATTCGAGGTTGTGCTCGTGCGGCGCCCTTCCCCGAAAGGTGTAGCTCACTTGGCTTATGCGTGCTACGTGTCTGTTGATAGAGTGACGCTCCGTGAGAAGCAGGAGTGTGATGGCCTTGGCACGTGATGGTGATGGAGCTGCAGGTGTCCTCGATCTTCGCGCAGTGAACTCCTAAGGTCCTCTGTAGCCACCCGGCCTCAGGCATTCTCGGAGTGATTCCTGTGATGCCTCAAGAACACTGTGGACACCTGAGGTCAGAGGAGATGCAGCTCCTTTCTAACTGTAAAAGGGAACACGGGAAGAAGTTTGTTCTCTGTGGGTCCCCATTATTTAACGTAAACAGTTAGCAGGTGAGGGGATACGTAGAGGAAGGAAGTCACCAGGCTACGAGCATTTGCTTTCCATTGTCAACGTGTATGTAAAATCTTGGGGTGAGCACTCATAATGAGTTGGGGAAAGACCGGAGAGATACCTTCCGAAGGAGAAGGGCACTGGATAGGTCACCTGCTTCGCTGTTTGTAGCATCCAGCGCCTTATCCAGTCGGGTGCTGATTACTGAGGGTTCATGTTTCTGATTGTCGTTTGGGTAGAATAATGCTCACCGAGAGCAACCTCTGCAGTGACCTTTAGACCGGATATACGGACGGAAATGCCTGTGTCCTTGAGCTACCTGTGCTGAATGAATACTTGAGGCCGTGACGGCAACCCGAGTGTGGTCTCGGACACCCAGAGGATGATTTCGCGGGTTTCATTCCATACCATGCGACCACCTTCAGGGGAGATGATGCATAGACTTGCCGGTAGAGGAGAAGACAAGAAGAGGCTTGATCTCCTGGGGTCGTCTTCATCCAGGTGAAGGTAGGGAACCTGTGGGTGTTGTGAAGGGAAGGATCCAGACTGGAGAGCTGTGGATTAGCATTCTTCGTTTTCGGGAAAACCTGGGGGTGTCATCGTAATGCCTAGGAGGGAGCGGGAAGGTGTCGGTACTTGGCCAGTTGTAACGGTTGTGTCTCTTGGTATATGGTGCTGCCCTACGAGACCATGAGTGTTGGTGTTATCGGGACCGCTGATTTTAGCGAGCGTGTTTTTCTCCCGAATCTGCATGTACCGAATGCAGATGATACCTGTGAGCCACAGCGCTCCATTGCTAACGAGGCGAACACCTGTAGTGTACAGGAGGGAAAGATGCTCCTTTACGGAACAAGAGACGCACATTAGTCTTGTTGCCTCTGAGTATTTGTCATCCTCCACGTAAACGTAGGACGTCGGAGGAGGGGAAACTCACTTCGGGAAGATTGCCATTAGGAGGGAAGCGGGCTGGCGTCCTGTAGGGAAGCGGGAAAGTTTGGATACGGTCGCGACGATTGGCCGCGTTAGAAGTGAGCGCCGCGTCTCAGAGTGCAAGGGAGTACAAAGTACGTTCTACGTCGTGCCATGCCGTGTGCAGTGCCCTACCCAGAAACGTGCTGATGACCTGGGCTGGGTTAACAGTGTCTCTCTGGGTCGAATAATGTTCAACAGGAGCGAGCTCTGTGGTGGCATTCAGATGGGGGCTGGGGGTTGGGGGTTGGGGAGGTATCTGTCCTTAATGTGGCTTTTTTTGAACCCCGAGGAGTATTGCTTAACACCTGTTTCAGATGACAGGTTTTTCTCAAGGATCCCATGGTCCGGTCTTGAAAATGTGAATACCTACAGGTTCGAGAAGATCTTGTGAGGAGAAGAACCGAACGGAAGATCAGTCGTCTTCTCACTGGGACCTCATAGTACTCGTGGCAGATCCGATGTCGATGGAATAGGAGGTAAGGGGATCCCCACAGGAGGAGGAATACGAGTCAAAGAGCTGTGTGTCTGCCCCGTCCGGACTCCGGGAAAACGGTCGGGAACAGCCATCATGAAGTATTAGGGAGAGAGAGAAACGTTAGATTTGTGAGGCTGTGAGCCTTCCAGGTGGGCCCATCCACCTTGAAGCCATGCTGTGCGCAGTGCCCTACCTAGAGAGGTGCCACTTACATAGACCGAGGGTAATCGGCACCCCTCTAGGGAAGGTAATGCTCAAGAAGAACAAGGTTTGTGGTAGCCTTCCTAGTGGTGATGGGGGGGTGGGATGGAGACACACGTCTCCTTGAGCTGCCTGCCTTAAAGTAGGGCCATGGTAGCCACCTGTACCTCTGGCATGCCCCAGCCAGTTTAGGTGGTTGATTCCGTACAATGTCGCGATCGTCTACGGAACAGGGGAGAAAAGAATCTATTTCGTTAATACAAGAATAGACAACCCGGCACAAGGTTGTACTCCGTGGGTCCTACTAATCCTCCAGGTAAAGGTAGACCGAACGAGGCCAAGATGACGCAGGGAGGTTTGGAAGTTTCTATTTTCCTGGGTCATGGGGATACGTTTTGTCGTCTCGCTGTGGTGGGAAGACCGAGAACGGTACAGTTTTGTAATCGAGGTGGACTTTGTAGCATCTCTCTTTTGAGACCTGGATTTTGAAGTGACCTACCCACCCAGAACAGTTCTCACCACCGCCCTGGTAAAGGAACACTCGAGAATCACACTGATGGTGACCTTCTGACCCATGATGGCTTTGGAAGTGCAAAGGTCTGCCAAAGACGACTGGGTGAACAGTTAGGGCCCTGGACCCTCCTCCCTGATCGCAAGGATTTTCATGACGATTTCAGTAGTACTTTTGTAACTGTGTATCCGTAAACGTTAAGAGTAAAGATCGATCCTTTCTTATAGAAGAGGAATAGGAATAATTTTGTTCTCTGTGGGTCCTCGTTATCCTACAGCCGAGGGGATTTCCACTGAAAAATCTTGGAAAGGTAGAGGGCGGTATGCTGGTAGTGTACATAGTTATGGAAAACTAAGGCTACGGTGCTCTCGATAGCCAGAATTAAGGGATGAAAGCTGCATTTGAGGGTAGGGGGGTGAACAGGCGGGTCCTGCACCTTGAAGCCAAGCTGTTCAGAATCCCGTGTCCAGATGGTACAAATTGCTTAGCCTTTATCTACCCAGTGACTTTCAGGGTTGTAGAGAGGTTCCAAAGAAAAGGAACTGGTATTCTTTAGACTAGTGATTTGGAATCGGACGCATGAGTTCTTTGGCTGCCTGCCTTGAACTTCTGAGGGCCCGGCAAGCCACCTCTCCGAGATTTTGGTGGTTTGTCCCTACGTGTGTGAACACGTGCAGCTTTGAAAAGAAGATACCGCCCTATAGAGGAAGAGACCTAGAAGAAAGCTTGGTCTGAATATTCCTACCAGTCATCCCAACGAACCCAGAGAAGGTAAGGGATTCCATGCTGAGTAAAGGTGCACATTAGACGTCATCGTCTTGCCATAGCCAAGCATGAAATAAAAATCGTGGGTGCTGTCATCATGAGGCAGTGGGATGCAGATGGGAGGTACGTGCGTGAGCGTGAGCGGTCCCCTGGACAGCAGCATCTGGATCGCGCCTGATGTGTGCAGTGCCCTACCTGGGAAGGTGCTAACTCCCTAAGATTAAGAGTGACTAGTGCCTGCCTGGGTAGAATAATGCTCACTAGAAAAACATTTGTGGTGCTCTCCGGAGCGGTGACCTCTTGAGAAGGAGGTATATTTGTCTTGGAGCTCCCTGCCGTGGACCTGGCAGGTCCCGGCAGGCATAGGGGCGTGAACTCTGCATCGTCAAGATGACGTCAGTGGTCAGTTCCCTGTGACGTCCGTAGAAACAAATAGGAAGATACTTACTAATAGAATATGGGAAGACAGATCCCACCCCGTTCTCTCCGGGTTATCCTCCACACCGTGGAGACCTGGAGAGCGGGAGCGGATCACCACAGGGGGACCGGTGCAGGCTGGAGGTCAGCGGGTGAGCGTCGTTCACGACTGATGAACGGTTCTGGGCACCGTCCTCACGGTGTGCCGAAGAGGGAGGACAGAGGTGCGTGTGGGAGCAGAGTGGGTTGTGTGGGGCCTCCACCTTGATCCCGTGTGGGCGTCGCCCTGCCCAGAAACGTGCTGGTCTCGGAGCCTGTGTGTGGTCTGTGCCTCTCCGTGTGGAGTGATGCCCTCGCGAGGGTCGGCGGCACCTCCGGAGCTGCCGTGTCTGGCGCTGCCTGCCTCGCTCGGGGGAGCGCCCCGCCCCGTGGCAGTGCCCGGCATCCGTCGTGCTCGATGTGACGGGACCGATCCGTTTCTTCAGGGGAGCAGACGGCGACCGGTCTGATAGACGAGGACGCGGGAGCAACTTTGTCGGTCTCCTTCTCTTCCAGGTAAGCTCTGTGAGGGAAGGTCGGGGGACGGGGGTTCAGTGTTTTCCAGGGCAATGGGGCTTTCGTCGGTATAATCCTCGTGATGTGGTGGAGACGGACGCCTGAGGAAGACTGCGTTTCCGAGCTCGTGGGTGCTGGCCAGACCCTCTCCTCTGAGCCGTGCTGAGTTCAGGGCCCTGCCCCGAAAGGTGCTAGTAGAGTAGAACAGGTACTATTAGCACCTGACTGGGTAGAGTCCCAATCGGTAAAAACGTCGGTGACGTCTGTCCGGTCGGTGACGGGGAAGGAGACGCTCGCGTGTCTGAGGTTGTGCACTTGAAACCAGCAGGCTGCTGACAGCCACCGGGGTGAGTTCTCAGACGTGCTTAGAATGATTTTTTTATTTGAGCGTAATCGACCAAGGCCTTACATCCGTTTCGGGTCTAAAATGAGTCATTTGAGGAGTTTAAGGTACGTTCACCACTGGCGTGGCTCCCATCCTGTCTCCGCATACGTGGCTAGTGCAGTATCTTCGAGACGATTTCGGTGTTCCGTTGTTAACAAGGAACACCTAAGAAGCTCCGGAAAGCAGGAGACGGGAAGAAGGTGGTTCTCTGTGGGGACGTCCCCCTAAGCCTCCGGCCGAGCACCGTCAGGGGAGGGCATCCCCCCGCAGGCCCAGAAGCACGTTGGAGGGCAGCGTGTCGGAACGGAATAGGACGATGGGCGGGTCCCACGGGTTTGTGGGCAGAGAGGAGAAAGCGCCACGTAAGAACGCGAGGGGATCGGACTGGTGCCGAGGGCGGATCCGTCCTGTGTGCGGAGCCCCACCCGGAAAGGCGGTCAGCGCGCGGACTGACTTGTGGCGACCGCCTGCCCGGGTGGACCGACCGGCACCGACACGCAGCGGCCGGCGCTACCGCCTGTCGTGGGCCTCGCGGTGCAGCTGTGTACCTTGAACACGGGCGTGTCTGTCACCTACCCCGTTGTGACGTCATGCATCCCAGATACGATTTTGTGTTCCGTTCTTGATCTCGTGGCTGCGTTCCTGTTACGGAAGGTGAAGATGCTTCGTCGTACGAGAAGACCGCTGGGCACAGGCCTGTTCTCAGTGGGTCCTCTTAGTCATCCCGGTAAATGGAGAAACGGGGGTCTCCGCCCCGATGGAGGTGTGGAAGTTGGAAGGAAGTGGGTCCAAATTGGTTTTGTTCCGGAGAAATCTGGCCGACAGCTGGACGTGGTGGGGAGAGACGTGGAAGCTGCGCGTGAGAGTAGAAGGGGGAGCGGGGCGGTTGTCTGTCTCGAGCAGTTCTGTGCGCAGTGACGTGTCCAGAGAGGTGCCAACTACATACGTAAAGTAAGGGTGACCGGTGCCTGCCTGGGCAGAGTGTCGCTCACTAGAGTGGCGTTGTCGGTGTCCTCAGAGACGGTGCTTGCCGGGTGGCGGGGTGCGTTTGCCCTTGAGCAGACTGCCTTGAACGGAGGAGGGCCCTGGCCGACTCCTGGGTCTTCTCTAAGTTCTTGAGATTTTCTCAGGTTCTATTCCTGACAACGCGAACACATAACGTTGGAGAAGACGAGCATCGGAGAAGGATACTTGGAGAAAGAAGGGAATGACGGAGACGCCCTTTTCATCTCTTGCAGGTTCGTGTCCGTAGCCGGCCAGCCCAGAGCCCGTGAGGGGGGATCCCCACGGACGCAGGTACGCAGGTTAGAAGACCGTCGGTCGTCGTGGTTTACAACGCGTAAGAAACATGGGGCACGGCGGTCACGATGTGCCGGAGAGGGAGACGAAAGCTACGTGTGACGGTGCGGGGGACCGGGCGGGAGCTACCGGAGGCGCGCTGGCCCCCGAATGTTGCCGGCCACGTAGTCGAAGCGTACCGTGCCTCGTCGACGGAGCAGTGCTCGCCCGGGGCAACGTTCCCGCTGACCTGGCCGGTGAGGGGGATGGAGGTTTCGGTGATTTTAGGGCCGTGTGCTTTACGGGCGGCCGTGCTCCGGGAGGCCCCCTGCGTGCAGGGCGGCCCCCCGGTGATGTGTCGTGTGTGCCGAACGCCCGTGAACACCTGCAGGTCAGAGAAGGCGCGGGTGCCTTTTGCGACCAGAGCACAGAGAAGGGAGCGGCTGCTGTCGGGAGCATCGTGACCGTCCGTGTAAACGTCCGGCAGGAGGAGGATCCGCTCCGAAGGCGGTCTCCGAGCCGGAAGGTCGGCAGTCGTCGTCCTCTAAAGACGAGGGGAAGCGGACAGTTACACTCCTCACGGCGAGGTGGGGGGAGAGCCGAAAGCTCCATCTCAGAACGTGAGGGGGACGCCGCGGCTCGTCCGCTTTGCTCCGTGCCGAGTGCGGTGTCCAGTCGGGGGTGAGCCGGAGGCTCAGACTGCTGGAGACGACGACCCGTCTGGGCGAGTGACCCCGTGAAAGTAACACATCTGGGGTGTCCTTCGGGCCAGCGACGGGTTTAGGGATGCACGGGTCTTCGGCGCCTCGGACGCAGGAGGTCCCCGGCGGGCACGTTTGTGTGGCCTCCGGCATCCCCGCGACGGCTCCAGCGGGCCGTCCGAAAGAATGTGAATGCAAACAGACTTGGGAAGAAGAAGACCCTGTGAGATGGAGAAGGGAAGGCGGGAGCGCTCCGTTCCTCGGTAGGGCCCGTGTCTCACCCGTGTGAACGGGAAGAGCTCCGGGTCACACACGAGCGAGGCTAGCCGTGGGGAAGGCCCCGTGTTCGCGTTGCGTGTGATTAGGACGCGGTCTCGCGTTCGGTCAGCGCGATCCGGGGGCCGGGAGACGAAGGTACGCGGGAGCCAGCGAGCGAGATCAGGTCGGTCGCCGCCTGGAGCCCGTCCGCGAGCAGTACCGCGTCCGGGAAGGTGCCGGTCGCGTAGACCAGGCGTCGCGGTGCCTTTTGTGGCAGAGTATGGCCCATCCCTAGCCGCCTCGGCGGGGTCCTCGACTTGGTTGTTGGGGAGGGGGGGGGGTGTCCGTGAGCGGCCCGAGTATATCCCCAGGTGGTACCGGGAATCGTCTGCTTCAGATCTTGGGTTTCCTCAAAGGGATCTCGCTGTCCGTTTCTTACAGGGTGAATTCCTACGCGTGGAAGGAGCGAAGATCCTTCCTGGCAGAAGCAAACACGGGAAGCGTCTTGTGCTCTCTGGTGTTTAATGATTTTCCGGGTAAATATGGAGTCTTAATGGGATCCCTACCGAGGGAACGATCCATGACGGAAGGCAGTGGTTTGTCACTTTGTTTCACCGGACCATCTAAGGGACGTTCCTCATTACGTGGTCTGTATCGATGTGAGCGCTCTCTCCATCCGAGAGTGCCGTGTGGGGATGGGCGGGGAGTCCCTTGAGCCACGCCGTGTGCGGGGCCTTACCCAGAAAGGTACTGATTATAGATGCTACACGTAACAGTGCCTGCCTGGGTAGTGTAATGTTCCACAAGGAGAATTTTCCACTTGCCTGTGTCTCTCGATGGGGCTGGAGGTTCCCATGTTCTTGAGGTGCCGGTTCTTGAATCCAGGAAGGTCCTGGCAGGCACTCGTGTATTATCTCAGGCAGGGACGGCGACAGAGACAAGATCATCTCAGTGGCTGATTCCTAATGAGCTGAACAGCTGAGTGTTAGAGAAGGTGAAGACACTTACCTGTTTGTTTGTTCTTACAGTTTATTTATTTTGAGAAAGAGTGAGAAACCGCCAGTGGGGAGAATCCGAGAGAGTGGGGCGGAGCGGGGGGAAGGATTTCAAGCGGGCTCTGCGCCTAAAACAGAGAGAGCCTGACGTGTGGGGCTCATCCCCCAACTGAGAGATCATGACCTGATACAAAACCAAGAGTCAGCTGCTTAACTGACAAGGCCACTGAGGTGCCCCAAAGACACTTCTGCATAGAAGACGAGCACTGAGGAACACGCTCTTCTCTCTGTGTCCTCATAGACAACCAGAAAACGTAGACCAGGTGTGTGTGAACCCCCCCCAAATGGAGGGACGCGAGATGGCATGCACTGTATCTACAGTATCTTGGGTCCTAGAAAAATCTTGGGTGCAGCCGTCCTGTTGGGTTGGCGAGACCAGTGAAAGCTGGATTTGATAGTAAGAGGTGTCCGGGGCCCGTTGTCCCTGTGGAGGTGATCTTGTCTGCACTACCTGGCCATAAGGGTGTCAGTGACTTAGGTCTTTTGTAGTCAGTGGTTTCCTGGGTATAGGGCTGGTACAGAGGAATGTTGGGCGTATCCTTCAGTGCGGTAATGTGGCTGGAGACACGTGTGTCCTTGAGCTGCCTGCTTTGAACACATGGGGGCCTCGCAGCCACCTGCAGGCATCCTCACATGATGTTAGTGTCCCCCCGCCCTTCCCCGATAATCGGAATACTTAAAAATTCGGGAAGATGAGGGTACTTCCTAATAGAGGAAGAGAATCGAGTAGCAGATTGAATCTCTGGGTCCTCATAATCATCCAGGTGAAGACGGAGAAGGTCAGGGATTTCTTAACGCACATTGAGTGATGTTGGCGGATGGTAGGTTGCCATTGGGTAGGAGCGAAGGACGTTCCTCATCGCGGTCATCGTAAGGTGGCGGGGGTGACGTGAAAGCTGTATGTGAGAATGGAGGGGGCGCTGGGTTGGATCTGTCTTGAGTCACGATGTGTGTAGTGCCCTATCCAGGTAGGTGCCGATTCGATTTCCATCTGGGTCTTCGAAATCCTCCAGGAGAACATAGGGCGACGGGGCTGCCATCAGACAGAAGTTTGCCTGTTTCGGTCACGAGTTGGACTTTTCTGGAATTGTGGAGACACCTTCGGTAGAGACGTGGTGGCAGAGTGGTTTTGATGAAAAAGGTGCATTTGTTCATGCCATTGGTACCCGGCAGATCATTCAGTAGGAGGGTACTGTTCGTGCAGTTTTACCCAAGTTGGACCCCAGGACCTCCAGCCACCATACTTTCCCAGTATGGTTCCTCTCACTTCTTCTACATTCACCTTGATGATTATGAAGAACCAGTGAGAAAACAGCGTGTTCCTATGTTTCTTCTTCTATAAGGAAGGGGCCTCCTCTTCTCGAAGCTGGAGGCGATTGCAGTGTGAAAGTGTGCAAGTGTCCGCGACGAAAGCTCTGTTGGCGTGTGGAAGGGGTCTGGACGGCATCTGTTTGGAGCCACGAGTGTGTGCAGTGCCTTGCCCAGAAAGGTGCCGATCACACAGACGGTGTGTGATCAGTGCTTCTCTGGGTATAGTAATGCTCACGTTAAGCAGCGTTTGTGTTGTTTTCTAACTCGCCGATTGGCACGGAGGCGCATTTGCCCTTGCGCTGACTGCCTTGAACATGGCGGTGCCCTGGCCGATATCTGGGTCTGATGTCACGTATTATCAAGAGGATTTCGATGTTGCATTCCTAACAGCGTGAACACCTCCAGAGAAGAGAAAGTAAAGACGCTTGCTAAATGTACAGGATAACACAGATAAAGGTGGTGTTCTCGGAGCCCTCAGATCATTCAGGTCAAGGTAGAGAAAGAGTGTGGCACCACTGAGGTAGGTATGAAGTTAGTCGTTTTCTAGGGTCATGGTAAGATCTTGGATATAGGCAGTATGACCTGGGGACGGAGAGAGTTGAAACAACATGTGAGAGTCCGAGGAGGACCGGGCAGGCCCTCCCTTGACTCCTTCTCTGTGCGGCGTCCTACACGAAAACGTTGATCACTTGGAGTACGCGGTAGAAGCACCTGTATAGGCAGCGTGACGCTCGAAAAGAGCCAGGTGTTTTTGATTGCAAGTTTGTTTATTCTGAGAGCGGGGGTGGGGGGAGGGTGGGAATCCCCAGCAGGCCCAGAGCCGTCCGCACAGAGCCTGACACCGGGTCGACCCCACAAAATGGTCAGATCATGACCTGAGCCCAAATCAAGAGCCAGGTGCTTAAGTGACTGAGCCACCCAGGTGCCCCAAGAACAAGGTTTTTTGGATGGGGGTTGGAATAGTGAGGAGATAGAAACTCACGTCTTTAGTCGTAGGCCTAAAACTAGACAATACTGTCGTCATCTAGCTGGGTCTGGTCATAATTCTCCTAAGAGAATTTTAGTCCTCTATTCCTAACGATGTGAGTACTTTTGTAACAGATGAAGAGAGCACAGGAACAAACTTGTTCTGTGGGCCCCATAATCCTAAGGTAAACTCTGAGCTTCTGAGACCGTCGTCACTGAGGGAAAAATGAAATGTGGGGGTCGTGTGTCAGCACTTTCTGGATTCATGGAAAACTCTTGGGGACACTCGTCATGATGTGGTGGATAAAGAGATGAAAGTTACATTGGAGAGGATAAAAGGGAGCGGGCGTGCCCTCCACGCTGGAGCCATGCTGGGTTTCGTGCCCTGCCCGGAAAGGTGCCGTCACTTGGATTAAGGGTCACTGGTGCCCATCTGGGTAGCATAACGCTCAACAAGAAAAACGTTCACGGTGGCCTTCGGAACAGCGAGGGGGATGGAGACACACGTGTTCTTGAGCTGCCTGCCTTGAGCTCAGGGAGGTACGAGGAGCCACAGGTGTCTCTGGCATCCTTAAAGTGGTTTCCGTGGTCCATGCCTTAGAGTGTTGTGCACACCTGGAGATCAGGAAAAAATAGGAATACGCTTCCTGATAAAAGTACAGGTCGCGGAAACAAGCCTCTTCTCCGTGAGCCCTCGTAATCATCCAAGTAAAGGTAGAACACGTGAGGAGATCAGCACTGAGGGAGGTTTGCAGTTGAAGGGAAGCGGGTTGGCATTTTCTTGGGTTTCGGGAAATGTTTGTCCAAGCCTCGTGGTGTGATGGGTTGAGAGAGAGAAGTACGTTTCCGAGTACGAGGTGATTGGCAGATCCTCTTCTGCTTGAGCCACGCTCTGTCAAGGGCCCTACCCGCCCAGAGCCATCCTTGTCGACTTGGGTCGTGCGTTCCTAGCAGCTGCCTTGGCAGTGTAACCGCTGAACGACATTGGCGGTGGCCTTCCGATGTACGATGGGCGTGGAAATGCGAGGTTTTTGAGCTGCCTGCCTTGCGTCCGGGAGGGCCCTGGAACCTCTCTCTCTTCGCAGGCATTTGCGGAATGATGTCAACGGTATATTTCTCACAGTGTGAACACGTAAAGGTTAGAGGAGATAAAGAGCTCGTTTTTAGAAGTGGATTGACACACAGATCCAATCTTGTTCATTCTGTATCCTCCTCGTTATCCCGCTGAATGTTGCAGAGGTGTGGAGATCCCCACTGAGCGGAGGTTTGAGAGTTGGAGGGCAACGTGTTGGCACCATCTAGGTTTATGAAAAAGACTTGGGTACTCTGATCATGATGTGGGGAGAAGGATTCGAGCCCCTTGACCGCATGAGGGCGACCGGGCAGGTCCTGTATGACGCCGCCACGTGTGCAGTGCCCTGTCCACACACGTGCTGATCACTTAGACTACGTGTGACTGGTGCCTTTGTGCACAGGGTGGGTAAGTCGCGATCGGAACATCTGTGGCGCCCTTCAGACCAGTGACGAGGTATAGCTACAGGTATTCTTAGGTGCCCTACGGGACGTCAGGAGGGCTCCAGCGGCCCCCTGAATCGCCTGCGTCTTCAAGATGATTTCAGTGTCCCATTCCTAACCACGTACAACCTGTAAGTTAGAGAAGATGAGGACACTCGCCATCGGAGGAAGAGAACACAGGAACAATGGCGTTACCGCTGGGTACTCCTACAATCATCCAGGTGAACACAGAGATGTGGGAGTCCTTTCCGAGGGAAGGGCGCAAGTTGAGGTGCGGTGTGTGGCATTGCCTGGGGTCACGGGGAGATCCGGGGTGCGGTCATCCTCGTCTGCGGGAAGCCAGGCGACCAGGCTACGTCGATAGTGGGAGATGGATTCCGGCCGTGTGCTCCCGTCTGCCATGCGCAGCGTCCAGCCTGGACACCTGCCAGTCGCTTCGGGTATGTGTAACGGGTGCCTCTGCGGGTAGAGTGAGGCTCAACAAGAACGTTTCTATTTCTGGTGGCCTTTGGACCACGGATGGAGTGGAGTTGCGGGTGTCTTTGAGCTCTTTTCCCGAACTCAGCTGGGTGTCCGTCACCTTCAAGACGTCCGTGCTTTAAGTATGGCCACTGGGCCAACGAGGCTTATCCCGAGTGATAAGAATGGCTTCTTGTAGTAGATCTTGCTCACCCACCAATAAAGAGTAAAGCAGACAACTGCGGTTTTAGCTAAGGTGAAGAATCAGATGCTTTTTTTTTATTAAGAAAGGTTATCTGGGACCGTCCAGTGAGAATCTCTACATAAAAATTCCCCAAAGCGTATTATTACCTTCTTGATAGGTCTGTTCCCTTGATGGCAGTAATCGTTCCCTGGGTGTTTGTGTATGTTCACGTGCGTGCGGTTGTACACATTACATATGTGCAGGCCTTTTTGTAGCAATTCTACCTCCATAAATGTGTTAAAAGGAAACCAGAGTGTATCCGCTCCCAATGACACAGTCCTTCAGCGAGTGAGGTGTGTTGAGTACGGCCACTATCCCTGCTTTGTTGATGAGCGGGACAGAGAACACCTGAAGTCATCACCTTTGAACAGGATGGTCTCCCTGGCAACTATCGCGCTCGCAGGAACCTGGGCCTACCACATAGGCCATATTTTTGTTAGTAAATACGTCCTGTGGGTGTTTGTGGATCTTTAAAAATTGAGTCCAATGAGGAAATAATTTTAGTAACTTATTAATACCACAGAAGAAACCTGCTCCTCTAAAGCACACCCGGCACCGGTTCCATGAACTTGGTGGGCAGCTGCATCGTTCACGTGGCAAGAAATCTCTCGACGCCCGTGCTGAACTGCACTTCAAGGGTATATGCTTTGTTTCTGTTTCGTATATGTTTGGCATATATTCTTATTTCAGGTGTATTTATTTGTTTTGTGGGGGAGGGGCAGAGAGAGACTCCCCAGCAGGCTCTGCACTTTTTACACAGAGCTCGATGTGGGGCTCGAGCCCACCACCGTGAGATGGTGACCTGAGCTGATAGGAAGAGTCGACGCTTAACCGACTGAGCCCCCCAGGTGCCCCTTCTTTTTTTTTGTTGATGTGTTCATTTTTTAAATATTAGGTATATTCGTGCCAAGATAGATCTATATTAATCTTCACTCAGTTCAAGCCCTGAAGACTGAGGAAGCGCTTTAGAGAGGGCATTTAGTGACTGTGAATGACAAAAACTTTTGATCTTTACCGAGGCACGATTTCAAATTACACAACGGGGCTATATCCGTGCATCTGTTGCTTTGAACTCAGCTTCTCTTGTTCCATGAGGACACCCTTTGAATGTTTGCATTTTACGTTGATTTTGCCGTTCGGTTGTTGCTGTTTCCAGAACTCCTTATGTCCTTTGTTTAGGCCACTCTTGCGGACTTTCGCTAGGTTGGGCCTGCACGTGTTGCTGACTTCAAAGCCGTAGAAGCAGCAGCATTGCGAGTGTACCGCGTACAGTAAGGGCTGTTTCCGGTCGATGCAGTTGGCTTTCGTGGTCGCCCGAACCACAAGTCCTAGGGAACTGCGGCGAATGGTGGGCAGGGAGGGGGTCAAGGAAATTAGTCATCACTTAAACGTAGCTGCTGCTTTTTAATGTTTTAAAAATTTACTTCTTTTGAGAGAACATGAGTGGGGGAGGGGCAGGGAGAGAGAAGAGACGGAGAATCCCAAGCAGGCACAGGGGCTCGAGCTCCCGAAATGCGAGGTCGTGACCTGAGCCGAAAGCAAAAGTCCGATGCTTAAGACTGAGCCACCCGGGCACCCCTTAAATGTAATTTCTTTGCTTGTGCGAAATTTGCTTTTGCGTGGAAACGAGTGGTATAATAGTACAGTCACTGATGTGTCTGTCACTACGTTCCAAAAACACTTAGCATGTATTTTCTCACTCATTTTTGACACCAATTTTATAATTAATAACAATTTTATATGCTGAACTATGGTGAGGATGAATTTAATTTATGAATAAAAGCTAAGCACTGAGATTGGCATGTAGCTTAGTATTAAGCCAGATAATTTATTGTCCAATTGGTTTCCATACAGCACCCAGTGCTCCTCCCCACAGGTGCCCTCCTCAATGCCCATCACCCGCTTTCCCCTCCCCCACCCTTCATCGGCCCTCTGTTCTTAGCATTTAAGAGTCTCTTATGGTTTGCCTCCCTCCCTCTCTGTAACTCCCCCCCCCACCATGGTCTCCCCCCCCACCACCATGGTCTCAGGATCCACATATGGGTGAAAACATACGGTATCCGTCTTTCTCTGCCTGACTTACTTCACTTAGCATAATACCCTCCAGTTCCATCCACATTGTTGCACATGGCCAGATTTCATTCTTATTAATGTTTAATAATTACGGCTTTATTAACATTAAACTTTAAAATCATTTTCATTCAGGTAGGAAGCGCTGATGCGAACATAATTGGGAGACTTGCTCGTGTTATTTCTCCTAAGAAAGTGAGGATTGAATACTCACTTCAGGTTCTTTGTATTAATTTTTAATGATAAATTCTGTTTTCGTTCACAGTGACTAATGAATGTAGGGGAGATATATATATACGTATATGTATATATATATATATAGACAGTTTATTTATGTTGAGACAGAGCAAGCTGCGGAGGGTCAGAGGGAGAGAGAGAATCCCAAGCAGGCTTCTCACGGTCAGTGCAGAGCCTGTGCAGGGTTTCGATTCACGAAACCATGAGATCACGACCTGAGCTGAAGTCAAGAGTCGGAGGCTTAACCAACTGAGCCACCCAGGTGCCCCATATTATGTGTGTGTGTGTGTGTGTGTGTGTGTGTGTGTGTGTGTGTGTGTGAATATCTCTAGCCATTTTCAGTCTGGTGTACCTTAATATTCAAATTCATTTTTTCCCATTAAACATATACTGTGATGTTTAATTTTATGTCATCTTAGCTAGCTAGGCAGGTGATACCCAGTGTTGGGTGCAACACAAGTAAAGATGTTGCTGGGAAGGTATTTTGTCTGTTGAGATTAACATTTAATCAGTGGACTTTAAATATAACACATTACCTTCTGTAACCTTCAGTAACGTGGATGAGTCTCACCCAATCAGTTGAAGGCCTGGTCCCCCAAAGAAGAGAGAAGATAATTCTGCGTTTAGACAGCGTTTATTTTTTTAAAAATTTTAATATTTATTTACTTTTGAGAGAGAGAGAGACCATGTGAGTGGGTAAGGGGCAGAGAGAGAGGGCGACAGAGAATCTGAAGCAGGCTCCCGGCTCTGAGCTGTCAGCACATAACCCCAGGTGGGGCTTGAACTCCGAAACCGTGAGATCATGACCTGAGCTGAAGTTGGAGCTTAACCGACTGAGCCACCCAGGCGCCCCCAGACAGCCTTTAGATCTCAAGATGGAACATCAGTTTTACCCTGGGATGCCACCCTGCCTGTCTGCCGTGCATATTTTCAGATCTTGCCAACCCCAACAATCATGTGAGCCAACTCCTTAAAGTAAATAATCTCGTTCTTGCTTTCACTCTTGCTCTTTCACGTGTGTTTGTGTGCGTGTGTGTGCGTGTAAATGTGATTAGTTCTATTTCTCAGGAGAACCCTGAATAGTACATATCCTTGTCTTTTTAATAGATGCTCGGGGCACCTGAGTAGCTCAGTTGGTTGAGCGTCTATTGATTTTGGCTCTGGTCATCATCCAAGGGTTCTGGGATTGAGCCCCACGTCAGGCTCTGTGCTAAGCTTGGAGCCTGCTTGGGATTTTCTCTCTGTGTCTCCCTCTGCCCCTCTCCCCTGTTCATGCTCTGTCTCTTGCTCTCTCGACTTTCAAATAAAATTAAAAGAAAATGTTCATGTGTGTTTCTGTGAGTATGTGTGACGTGGCTGTATTTTTAACAAATGGGATCACACAGTGAGCTTTGTGTAATGTGGTCAAACTGCGAAAATGAACAGATTGGTGACTTTCTCCATCAAATATGTTTTCTGGTTTAAGTTTTAAAATGTAGTTATTTAAGGTACGACTTTAGGGTTAGTGATGTAAACCAAGGATGCGATTTTCTTTTTACGTGTTTTCCCATATCCTATAACGCAGAGTTCTCTTCTAGAAAGTCTCTGGGAGCGATTTGTGCAGTAACTTTATGTGTTCGCTTCTGTAACTTTGACATTACCGTGTAGGATCTCGTATGTGAAATGATCCTCCTTACTCTTCTTGTTTTAAGAATTTGGGGGGAAATGTGATTCATTTATATATACGCAATGAAAAATAGCATCACCTTGTCAAATTTCTCTGAATTTCACTTTTAGCCTTCTGACTTTGCTTTTGCAATGATGGAAGTTAGGCAAGTGAACATCTTTCCATAGTAGAACTTGCTCATCTCCTGGTGTGGGTGTATGCTGTACAGATTTTGTTTCTTTCAAGAAAAAGCCTGTTGTGATTTTCATAGATCTGTAGAATGGGCGTTAGAAGTTTATTCCTAGCGCCTTTATTTCTTTTTCTTTTATGTCAATTACATTCTCATCCCCATCATCTTTGCTGACTGATTGTTGGGGGTAGACGGGTAACATGCGTAGTTTTGCAACTCAGCTCACCTGTCAAGTCTTATTTTTTAGCCCACTTTTGTTAGACTGTTGCACTTAAAGATTTTAGGAAGTAAATTAAACTTTCCAAATATATTGACCTGTTCTGAACTGCTTTACAATGGAATAAATAGGTGGATGCTTCCTTCATTGTCAACTTACTTTAGAGAGAGAGCAAGCAGGGGAAAGGGGCAAAAGGAGAGAGAGAGAGAGAGAGAGAGAGAGAGAGAGAGAGAGAGAGAGAGAGCGCGAGCATCTTAAGCAGGCTCTGCGCTGAGCCCTGAGCCTGTCATAGGTCTCAATCCCACGATCCTGGGATCATGACCTGAGCTGAAATGAAGATTAGGATGCTCAACCCACTGGGCCATCCAGGCGCCCCTCCATTGTTAACAAGTTTTTAAATTTTTTAGTTTTTATTTATTTTTGAGAGAGACCGAGACCGAGCGTGAGTGGGGGAGGGGCATAGAGAGAGGGAGAACCAGAATCCAAAGCAGGCTGCAGGCTCTGAGCTGTCAGCACAGAGCTCGATGCAGGGTTCAAACTTGTAAACTGAGATCCTGACCTGAATCGAAGTCCGACGTTCAACTGACTGAGCCACCCAGGTACCCCATCGTTGTTAATTTTAAAATTACGTCTCCCTGACTCCTGCTCAGGCTTTCCTTTATACAGATTCCTTTTTCTTTCAAGAACTGGGTAGTAACATCTGGAGTTTTGAAGCACTAGGCTTCCTATGTCATCCACTGTGTCATCCTGAGTCACTGCCATCTGGAGACTTTTTGGTATGAAAAACAGGGCAGGGCACTTCATTATATAGGTGACTTTTATCTCGTCAGAAATTCCTGAAATAACGTCCTTCTTGGTAGTCAGTAGTTTGCAAATAGAGAATCCTTGTGTTCTAATTAAATGGGTTTCTAATCGTGTGATGATAAAATTGCTTTTGCTTTCAAGTTCCAAAAGTATTTTTACATGTTGCCTCCTGACAGATCAGGGCTGCAGAATATTATAGGTGTATTCACTTTTGGTTTGTTGTGAGTGTCTAACCACAGAAATGTTTTCAGGTACCTTGTCTCCCAAGTATGTAATTATTCACCACATGATGCTTATTACTTTCACTACTTGTTAATTTTACTAGCTTATTACTACTCTACTAATACAACCATAGCTAGTGCTCCTAGTATGACTAACTTTACAAGTAAAGCTAAGATGAAGTTCAATTTAAACAGGAAAGCTACCTGTTTAAGATGCATCTGTGTGTGTGTGTGTGTGTGTGTGTGTGTGTGTGTGTGTGTATTCTGTGTTTACAAAAATGGGATCATGCCAATCACCTACTCTGTGGATATTTCCACTGTTAAATAAGATTTATTAACGTTTGTTTTAAATTCATACACTGTAACTCATGCAGAATGTGATATGAGGGCAATGAAGTCAGTATTTTATTTCATTATTTTCCCTTTCGAATAGGAATTAACCGGACACTATTTTAGTTATCTATTTTCTTCCAGTTAGCTCTCCCACAGTATTTTAATAAGGACAGCTTTTACCTACCTAGACACTGAATTTTAACATCTTGTATATGTATTTTTTATCTCCTTACAACTTTCTGAACTACTTCATCATTTTTCAAGTTTTCATTGGACTCTCTGTGTTGATTAATATATGTTATCTTTGGGGTTTTTGGTATTGATTTTCTACATTGATTTTTTTTTGAAGAAACCCAATGTTATCTCAGCCTAACTAGAAAAAAATTAGTAAAATCGAATATTGAAAACATAATAACACCTGTAGACAAACCCTCTCTTTTGAGGATTTTCTTCAGGCAGTTTTTTAGAACTTGAACTTATTCACGTAATTGTTCATGCTAAAATATACATATGTATACTCACGTGAATGTATGGATGGACAATACATTTTGTGTGGGGGGGCACGTTAAGAACATCTGAAAGTCACTGCTGAAGTTCAAAACATGCAATTCTCTCTTGATTTTTTATCCCGTTCGCTGAAGTTTATTGTTATAAAAGTAAATTTATAATTTTTACCTTCTATCAATTTATGATAATGCATTTTAACTAGTTAAGAATAACAGTTTAACATTTGTTGGCTCTCTTATTTCTTCTGAGGTTAATGTTCACCATTCTTAAGTGTACTTGGTATTGTATCAGAAATCCCTATCAAGTTACAAAATGCTACCATATTGCTCCAAATTTCCTCATGCCCTTTCCAAATCCAGCCCCAGAGAGAGTCAGTATTTTAGTTTTTGTCTACCACATATTAATTGTCCATGGTCTAGAAGTTCAAGTAAATGGGATAATCTAGTGCACTCTTTTGTGCATGGCTTCTTTCTTTCCTGAATAAACTGCTTTTGAGATTTATCCATTTGATGTCTCTATCAATATTTCACTACTTTGTATTGGTGAGCTGTATTCCACTTTATGAATATATCACGCTTCTTTTTACCCATTCTCCTACAGATGGACAATTCTAGTTTGGGGCTATTATAAATAGAGCTTCTATTAACATTCACGTACAAGTCTGTAGACTTGTATTTTCATTTCTCTTGAGTAAATATTTAAATTTAGGGTTTTTTTAATGTTTATTTTTGAGAGACACAGAAAGAGCGTGAGCAGAGGAGGGGCAGAGAGAGAGGGAGACACAGACTCCAAAGCAGGCTCCAGGCCTTTATTTTTGAGAGAGAGAGAGAGAGACAGAGTGTGAGCCGGGGAGGAACAGAGAGAGAGGGAGACACAGAATCCAAAGCAGGCTCCAGGCTCTGAGCTGTGATCACAGAGCCCGACATGGGGCTCGAAGTCACAAACTGCGAGATCATGACCTGAGCCACAGTCAGACGCTTAACCGACTGGGCCACCCAGGCGCCCCTAGTTTTTATATTATTGAAGTATTACGGACATACAATGTTAATATCAGTTTTGCGTGTACAACATTGATTTCAGACAATTCTATACATTATGCAGGGCTCAATCCCACCACCCTGGGATCATGACCGGAGCCAAAATCAAGAGCTGGACACCCACCTGACTAAGCCACCTAGACGCCTCACTTTCAAATATATCACTTTTGTATATTTTATATGCCCAAAAATATGGATACCGTTTTTTTAGTTTTTTTTTTTTTTTAAGAAATAATTGACTTGCATCACTGTGTACAGTGTTTTATACAGTAGTATTTAAATCAAAGAGGGAGAAGACCTATGTATTTATATTATCTCTTATAATTTTACCAGTGGATTTGATTTTTTAAATGTGGATTTGAATTAACATTTTCAGTCCTTTTATTTCAGGTTGAAAAGCTTCATTTAGTATTTCTTCTCTAAGACGTGGCTTCACTAGCAAGAAGTTCAGTTTTTGTGTTATCTGGGAATGTCTTTATTTTGCATTCTTTTTTTTTTTTTTTGAAAGATAGTTTTCCTGGATATAAAATTTTCCCTAAACAGTTACTTCTCCTTTCAGTGCTTTGAATATGTCATCCAGTGCTTTCTGGTTTCCATTGTTTCTGATGACAAGGCAGCCATTCTTGTTGGTGGGTTTCTTTTACCCATGACGTGTTCTTTTTCTCTTGTGTCAATGCTTTTTAGTAATTATCGTTCATTATTTTTACTATGAGGACTGGATAAGAGTCTCTTGGTATATTACTTAGAGTTCATTTCAGGGCTTTTTTTTTTTTGGTGTTGAAACTTACATTTTTCATCAAATCTGGAAAAAAAAATTGTTAGCTGTTAATTCTTTGAATAATTTTTGTGCTCTTTTTTCTCATATTCCCAGGACACCTAAGTTGATAGTCTTAATGGTGTCCAACATTGCTCTGATGCTCTGTTAGTTTACTTCATTTATTTTTGTTTGTTTTGCATGTTGGATACTCTTTATCCACCTTTCTTCATGTTAACTGTTGTTTTTTGTTGTTGTTGCCAGTTCAAGCCTACTATTAATTCCCTGTAGTGAAATGTACACTTCAGTTATTACCATTTTTTAAATGTTTATTTAATTTTGAGAGAGGGAGAGAGTGCTAGCGGGGGAGAGGCAAACAGAAGTGGGTCAGAGGGTCCAAAGCAGGCTCAGTGCGGACAGAAGGGAGCCCGGCCCGATGCAGGGCTCGAACTCAGGAACTGGGAGGTCGCGACTTGAACCGAAGTCGGACGCTTAATCGACCGAGCCACCCAGGTGCCCCTCGCTTCGGTTCTTATATTTTTCGATTCTTTCTATTTAGCCCTTCTTAACAACTTCTATCATTTGTCTCCTTTTATTTTCTTACTACCAAAAGGGCTAATATTTTCAATAACACCTTTAGTGTCCCCCACGCTTCATTTTTTGTTTCAAAAAGTCCGTTCCTATGGTAAGAGGTTTGTCTCTCCCTTTTCTTACAGACTGCCTCTCGGGCACAGTGTCTGAGCCACCGATCTGGGTACTGGGCAGGGTTTTCTCAGCCCACCTCTCCTGATTTCTAACATCTAACAAGCTAGGGCATGGGCAGTCCGGGCCCCAGTATTCTCACGCAGCTGTCCCTAGAGCGGAACGTACATCAGATGAGTGAGGAATGGTTGTAGGAGTCCTCTGATCTCTGACGAGGCTCACGAAGACTGACCTCTTCAGCTCGGGCTGGGAGAGGGTGAGGAGTGCGAGCAACCTGCCCTTTTGTTTAAAAACCTTATTTACTCGATGGAGATCTGAGAGGAAAGAGAGCCTGTCGTCTTAGTCACTGTCAGTGGGATCTGAGGCTTCATCAGTCCGAGATGGGGACGAGAGAGGAAGCGCGTCGTGGCTCGAGTGACCTCGACTGTTGCCAATCTTCCTCCGTTCTCGTAAAGTTAGCTTGGACAAGGATGTCGCGCCGAAGACAATTTCCGAGACAAGTTTTGTAATGTTATTTATTTCTTTACTTGGTAATGTTATTTGAAAGTTTGTTTATTTTTGAGAGGGAGAACATAAGCATGGGAGGTGCAGAGGGAGAGGAGGACGGCATCCAGTGCTGACTCTGAGCTGTCAGCAGAGGGCCCGATGCAGGGCTCGAACTCACTAACTGCGAGATTAGAACCTGAGCCGAAGCCAGACGCTCAACCGACTGAGCCACCCAGGCGCCCCCTATTTTTCAAAGAGTTTTTGCCGGTGATGCTCCTTTCTCTGGCTACTGAGTTTGCAGAGCTCCTCATGCTGCCATCCCAGAATTGAAGCTTTTGCAGCGCTCTCTATTTTCCGGGGTTCTGTTTATTTACCTTACCTATTATTCCTCGAGTTGAACGTTAGCCTAACTTTCTCCACTTCTCTGGGTGTTTGTAGGGAGTATTAAAATACCTGTTTGATGGCGTTGTGATATTTAGGAATGTCATACCCCAATTTGTCTTGTGATATTTTTTGTCCTATCACAGAGGTCAAACCGCGGTGTCTCCTTTGATACGGGGTCTGAGATCTGGCACATACATATAAACACGTTGGCGTCCACAGCTGTGCTTGTGGTCAAAAAGTGTGGACCGTTGTCGGGTTCTTACCGCGTTAAAGAAAATTTACAGCTCTATGTGAACCTGTTTAGTTATGTATTAGAGTGAAAGCTAATGTCTAGTTCCTGCTCTGAGCATTTAGGTTCCAAGTAAGAGCCCAGCATGTTTTCAGTTACTACGCGTTCTTAGAATTTCAGCCATTGCCTTATTAATCCCGTGAATGTATCTGTGTGCTGTTTTTTACGGTGAGTGTTTGTTCTTTCAGCTGCCTCATCTTGTCTTTGCGTGACCTCCGAGGTGGCGAGACCCGTGGTAAGTGTTTCGTATCGCTGCTGGGAATCCAGGATCGGAAAACGGGTAAATACACAGCGTTTGGCCTTCTGTAAGCAACGTGCACTTGTGGTCTGCTGCCGTTGCTGTTACTGTGAATAGGTAGCATTCATTCCTGTCTCGGTGAGAGGCGACCTTGAAATCGGTTTGATTAAATACCATGTGGTAACGTCACCAACGAATGCCTTATCCAAGTATTTTTTTTCCACAGGTTTGAATAGATCTTCTCATTCAAATGTGTTTTTTTTAAAGGAAGTATCATTATTTTTACAAACATAGAGACACAGAAAGTGATGATTTCAGTTACCATTATCTTTGGATTGCACTCCAGCCTCACTCGCAAGTACTCATTATGCGCAGTGTCCACGTCCTCCTATTTGTTCAAACGAACCTATGCCCTTTATTAACCGTGCGTTGCATATATTGTACTCTTACGTAGACATACAGCTAATTGGTTTTCATTTTTGCTCGCTTGAGAGAGACAAAATTACGGTATATTTATAGTCTTCAGTAAATCGTCTCTCTGCTCAAAAACGTTACCTGTGTACATTCTTCCAGGTCAAATTCTGTGTCTATAATGTAAACCAGTTTTTATTATATGGTCAAAGATAAAATTTTCCTAACAGAGTTTTTCTTATCAATCTGGTCCTTTGATCCATCTTTTTAAATTCTTTTTGCTCTTAGGACAAAGTGACTTTATCACTTGGTGGTGGGATAGAAATTTGTACAGTTTATTTCCGTTTTGAGGTCAGCTTGGTTAATCTCCCCAACTTTTGTATTTGCTCTTAATCTAGAATAACACTGTGCCAAACACCAAGAGAGTTGAAGTGACTTTTTTTCCTCCCCCGTTTATCCTTGACCTAAAATTGTAAAATGTGTTCCGGAAAACGTACATTTTTGGCAGTATCCGATCTTGCCATACACGAATATGGGTGTTAAGGTTTTTGCTGTAAAGTTTTAATTTACATAATGTGGGCCCTGAAGTATCTCTTGATAATTTTATTGGTCGCTAATTTACTCTGACTTTCTTTGGTCTGTGTGTTTTTTTGCCATGGCGTGTTGTAATTATCATGGCAGTATATGGAAAGTATTGAGTTTATGTTTATTGTGAATACACTTCTAGACGTATATGTCGTATATAGAAGTGTGCATATGTTGGCATAGGTTGATAGATACACGTAAGTTTTTTATGTAATTTTTTTCCCTTCAAACTACAAAAACCTGATCAGAGCATACGTATCGTGCAGTAGATCAGTAGTTGAATTGTGGGTGTTGGTGTAAGCATATAGAATGTTTGCCCTCAGGGTACTTCTGTGCTGGTCGGTGGGGCATTTGGCTTCTAATCAGGAGAGCAGCGTGGTCTCAAAGAATTCATTTTGTCAAGAATGGAAGTAATATTGTGGGAATGCAGTTCCTCGTTTCTCTGTGAGTTTCTCAAAGTATTTCTGTGCGTATGGATGTTTTTTAATTCTCATGAGAGATCTGAGGTGTGGAATTAAAAGCGTCCACAGCTCGGGGAGCCTGGATGAGTCCGTCGGTTAAGCGTCTGACTTCTGGCTCAGGTCGTTATCTCCTGGTTTGTGAGTTCGAGCCCTGCGTGGAGTTCTGTGATGACAGTGTGCAGCCTGCTTTGGATTCTTTGCCCCTCTCTCTGCGCCTCCCCCTCTGTGTTCTCTCTCTCTCTCTCTCTCTCTCTCTCTCTCTCTCTCTCTCTCTCTCAAATATAAGCAAACAAAACAAAGCGTCCACAGCTCCGCTAACTTGTAATGCCTGAATAGGGTGATCCACATGCTGTTTGTATCCCAGCTGCCACGGAATCATGTAAGTAAGTAAGCGGTAAGTCGGTGTGAGTCCTGATTTTTAGACGTCTAAAAAGCAGAAACTGTTCCTCAGGATGGGAAAACAGGAAGCCTTTACCTTTTAGATCGTTCATTGTGCGTCCCATAACAAGAGAGTACCCTGAGTATGTTTAAATATTTTCAGTGTAATTTGTTTTCTGTTTAATAATAAACGTAACACTTTTTCAGCCTTATGTGTAACATAGGGCAACGATATACAATGAAAACTTAAAAATCAATCTCTACCTGAAAGTTCTCCAATTCGTATCCAATTTTTAACCCATGTTAACCACCTCATTCATAAAATTTAATAGCATATTTATACTTAAACACCTATTAAACCATAGCAAAGAGTTGTTTGTTATTCACATTAAAATGAGATAATTTATTCCAAAGCATCTTATCTCTTAAAAATACTCCAGTAGCATTTTGTTAGGGATCTCTCCCTCCTCGCACTTACCCTCCCAGATTGTTTAATCCTTCTATTTTTTATTTTTATTTTTTTAAGTCATTGCTGCATCCCATGCGTGGCTCGAACTTACGAATCCGGGATCGGGGGTCGCAATGCTCCGTCGACTAGGCCAGCCAGGCGCCCCCGTGTAACTTTTGAAATTGAGTCCTGCTCTCTCGTTGTCTCAACAGGTAGCCACTAAAACCAAGACAGATGATGGTGCCGATTGGTGTCTGGGTGCCCTCCTGGCACCTACTGCTGCTGTGCCGGAACTCAGCTGTGGGATCTGGACCCTCAGTTGAACTGTATGAGGAGGGACTTTGGCCGGCTTCTCCACATTGGCCATCGGAGAAACCAGACTCCTGAGAGCCCTTCAGACCTCCAGCTGCTCTGGTCTCCTCTGATGCTCCCAGCCAAGTCCAGCCTCGGGCCTTCGCACGGGCTGCTCCCTCTGCCTGTGCTGACCTCTTAACTCGGCATCCTGGTCCCTGTCCCTGGCTCTCCCACCCTGTCACCCTGCTCTACATGTTTTTTGTTTTTTTTTTACTTCATGCCACTTGTCCCGCATTAATGTGGCTTATCATTTCCTCACTGTGTCTTCTCCAGAGTGCACAGCTGTCCCAGTTGGCCTGGGACTTGGGGAGGTTCCCGGGGTGTGGGACTTTGCGGTTTTAGTACTGGGCAAGTCCCAGGCAGACTGAGCTGAATTGGCCACCTTGTTTCCTCGTCTTTCTGCTCCCAGCAGAACGAAACCGTCACAACTGTGGAGGCCTCCGTTTTGTTCAGTGATTTATCGCGCACGTCAACAACGGTGCCTCACACATGGTAGGCAGTTAATAAATCTTGGCTGAAGGAAGGAAGGAAAGAATGGAGAGTAAGAGTCGCCGTGGTTCCATCCTGGGAGCTAGGCACGTAGATTCTAAAGGGACCTGCTGCGTGTTATTTAGAGCGGCCAGAATTAAAATCTACCGTGAATATAATTGCTGAAGTGTCTAAGTCACTGCTTAGTTCACGTACGTAGTATTTCCCCATATCTTGCCTCACTGAATCTTAATGGCAGTCCTGCAGCATAAAATGAGTATCTTCTATGGCATCCGACGTTTCTGAATGTAAAAGCGGGTTATTCCATAAAGGTGTTTTCACATCCTGACTCTGGAATAAGCGTTCACTGAACGTTCCTGCCTTCGTTATGATCCTCGTTATTAATTTCAGTATTACTGAGCTAGTCCTTGGCCTTTTATTTAGAATGGGAAATCTGCATACTAGGGAAGATTGATGGCTTGTATAAAGTCACAAAACAAGTGAGCGGCTGATGCTCCTGTCTAAAGAGTTTTGTTCCAATTTGGTCAATTTAAATGCACCCAAGGAAAGAGTGCTCTTTTTACTTTATTTTTCCCTGCTTTATTGAAGGATTCTCACGATACAAAGAAAATGTGCATATTGTATACATTTTGATTGTATACGTTTGTATGAAGTGAAGTTTTCATTCACTTCCTCAGCCTGCCTCACACTTCAGCAATGCCAGATTGGCCCGGCACCATTGAGTAATCCATTTTGCTGTAGTGTTACCTTTTTAAATTAATATTTCAATACTGTACTATTTTAACTTATGAACCATTTAATGTCTACAGTCGCAAGTATCCCTCATCACCTTTTCTTTTTTGAGGGTAATCTCAAAATTTGAGGGTTTTTTGGTGTAATCTCACCTACTGAAGACTTAACGGCTAAAATTTAAACTTCACTTTTCAAATTTCTGATAACACATTTGGCTTTTCAATTTATTTGCCAGAATATGAAAGTATTTTTGAGAAAATGAGCATTTGGTAACAGTCTGTCTCAATTCATGTGTGTCCGTCTGTGGCGTATCCTCCAAAGCTGCCCATTTAAATCCCTTAGGGAAGTTTCGTACTTTCTTTATATAGGGCCTGAGTAAGTCTTCACAAGCGGATTGGTGAGTTGTTTTCTTCCTGCTGTGCATTAGTTCTGAATTAGTTTATCTTTATAAAACATTGGTAGGTAGCAAAAGTAGTAATTCTTTCTTTCTTTCTTTCTTTCTTTCTTTCTTTCTTTCTTTCTTTCTTTCTTTCTTTCTTTCTTTCTTTTGTTTATTGACGTTGAGAGAGAGTGAGAAGGAGCAGAAGAGGGGCAGAGAGACATGGGGAGAGGATCTGAAGCAGGCTCTGTGCCGACAGCAGGGACGCTGACGCGGGGCTTGAACTCATGAACCGTGAGATCATGACCTGAGCCGAAGGAGGACACGTAACTGACGGAGCCCCCCAGGTGCCCAGTAATTCTTTATTTCTTAGCAGTCAACTTACTGAAATGTTCAGCACCACTCGGAGTTTTGGAGGCCTGATTTTCACATGTGATGATTTAGGAACATAAAAAGTATTCATGTGTTTGTAGCACTATGAGGGCAAATTTTATACATCGTGCACAAATGTCAGAGGATTAATGGATGGGCATTATTAGGTTTTTGAACCCTGTTGAAAATAAATTGTAGGAGTATGATCATAAATAGATTTTTGGAATAGGGAGGCCATAGACTTCTTTAGGTCCCCGTGTGTATCTGTAAATCAAAAAAAAGGTACAAGTATATATCTTTTATATATCTATATATAGATCTATATACATAATGTATGTAGATCTAGAAAATGTTACATGCCTTTAAAATCTACACGGAGGCGCCTGGCTGTCTCAGTGTGTACAGTGTGTGACTCTTGATCTCAAGGTCACGTGAGTTCAAGCCCCACACTGAGTGCAGAGCCTACTTAAATTATAAATAAAAATAAAATATATACGTACATCATCGTTCAGAATACAGCTCTCTAACCCATTCATTAGTTTTTCTTTTTTTTTTTTTTAATTTTTTTTTTTAATGTTTGTTTATTTTTGAGACAGAGAGAGACAGAGCATGAACGGGGGAGGGGCAGAGAGAGAGGGAGACACAGAATCGGAAGCAGGCTCCAGGCTCTGAGCCATCAGCCCAGAGCCCGACGCGGGGCTCGAACCCACAGACCGTGAGATCGTGACCTGAGCTGAAGTCGGACGCTCAACCGACTGAGCCACCCAGGCGCCCCTAGTTTAGTTTTTCATATAAAATCAAACTTGCTATTTTCCATCTAAGTAGCTAATATATACTAAAAAGAGCAAACTTTTGGGAGTGTCAATTTTGTGTCATTGATAATCAAGTTCCTCAAATACACTAAAAGAGCAAACTTTTAGGAGTCCATTTTTGTGTCGCGGATAATCAAGTTGTTCCTCAAATACACCCGTCCTGATGGTGCTTTTGAAGAGCGACCTGCCCACCGGCCTCATGCTGATCTTATTCTCTTTCTTCTAAAGACTCTTTAGTCTTTTTGCACACTTAATATCGTCTAATTTTATTGTTTAATGATTTGCTTTTTTCTGTTTTTATTGTATCCCCCCCCCCACCTGACAAAGTAGAGCATAAAGTCCGATGGAGGTATTCTTTTCTGTTTTGTTCACAGATAATGACTGTGTGCCAGCAGTAGCACCTGGCACATAGTAGATGCTCATTAAATGCTTGCTGAGTGGAAAAAAATAAATAACATTAGAAGCAAACTTAGCTAGTAAGAGAGATTGTGAGACAGAGTACTCACTGGTTAGTGGGCGTGTAGATACTAAATAAGACCATCACATGTTAATTTTTAGGTGTTCTTACAGGCATGACATCCGTTGTGAGGATTATGTAATTTTTTAGGCTTCTAAGTAGCTTTTCCACTTACGGAAGTATTTCCCATACGTTGAATAGTGATAAAAACAATACCAGTCCTGGGACGTGGAATTAACCATGATGTCGGACACCTAGGTGAGTTGTGAGATGACCTATACAAAGGCATTTCCACACTTCCTGGCCTGGGAGCGGACCCCCAGTGAATGTCAATGATTTCATAATCCTTATTAGTGCAGCTATCATTGTTATTAAAAGCAGTTCTTTCGTTCTTAATTCTAGATGGGAAGTGTGTGTTCAGAGAGGATAGATGATGTGTTCAAGCACACAAAGCCAAGGGGGCTGTGTTTTCATTCATTGTTAGAAATAGGACGTTCTTTGTCAATCTTGTTAATATTAAGGGGCCCCTGAGCGGCTCAGTCAGTTAGGCGTCCGACTTCGGTCCGGGTCATGATCTCGTGGTCTGTGAGTTCGAGCCCCGCATCGGGCTCTGAGCTGTCCGCTCAGAGCCTGGAGTCTGCTTTGGGTTCTGTCTCCCTCTCTCTCTGCCCCTCCCCTGCTCACACTCTGTCTCTGTCAGAAATAAACATTAAAATTTTTTTAAAAATATCATTAATATTAAAAGTAGTCCTTTGTCAGTTTACCTAAGGAAACAGCTTAGGGACGTTGACAAGTTTAATAACCTACACCAAAAACGAACTCATTCCATACCTTTTCCATTATCTGTATTAAACTTGTGTTCCATCTTCCTCTATGCACAAAAACTGACAATAACATACACACACAGACACTCTATAGTTCCTCGTTTTTTATCCATTTTACAAGAACAGGATCATTTTACAAAAAACTGTATTAATATTATCCTACACATTTCCCCGGAAATTGGTTTCCTCTTGGATATATTTTCATAGACATCCCTCGAGGTCATCATATACTTTATTGTTTGCAGTTTTAAAATTCAAGTCAAACCCAGATGGAATTCATTAGGTCCGTAAGATTTCCAAAAAAAATCAAATTTTATTTTCCTAAAAGAGCCAATGTATGTAACAGAATTTTAAGAATGTCATTTTATTTCTTTGGTTCTCTTTCAGTTTTTTAGCCAATACCGACCGCATTGTTTGAATTTTTGTAACGTGATACTGCCTTTGTGTTACTTTTGTCCTCCGTGGCTGTCAGGAATTAAATTATGTCCTTAAAAAAAAAGATGTTGAATCCATAATACCCCATTATTCCAGTATCTCAGAATGTGTCCTTGTTTGGGAACAGGGTCATCGTAGATGTAATTGGTTAAGATGAGGTCATACTGGAGTAAGGTGGGTCCTTTATCCAATTTGACTGGTGTCTTCACAGGAAGACAGAAATTTCGACCCTGATGCAGAAGGAAGATGGAGTCCTTTGCTACAAGACAAGCGACTTCTGGGCCGCCAGAATCGGGAAGAGGTAAGAAGTGATCATTTCCAGAGTCTTTGGAGGGAGCGTGGCCGTGCCAACAAGTTGATTTGGGGTTTGCGGCATCCTGAACTCGAAACACCAAATTTGTGTTGTTTCAAGCCCTGCGAGTTTGCGGTGCTTCGTCATGGTAGCCCTTCGAAAGCAGTAACGCTGGCCTTCGGTATTTTTCTGGAGTTGTTAACTCTCACTAACAGATTCTTACAGCTGGAGTTTTAACAGCTCTTTGTCAAATTAACCAAAAACTTCCCATGGGGATTTTAATGTGATTGTCTTAAAAATACGACTAGAGAAAATTCAGTATCTCTACAATATCAACTCCATATTTGAGAGCATACCTATGTGTCTATTGAAACCCTTATGTAATATAATACAGTTTTGTATTTTCATTGTAGATCCTGAAATTTCTAAGTACGTAGAAGTAGCTTGCATTTTATCTTTCTGTTGTATTTTTGTTTCATTTTCTTTTCTGCTTTCTACTTATTTCTATAATGTAAGGGATGTATTGATATTTTAAAATTTGTCCTTCCGGTCCAGTCTCTAAAGAATCTATGCTATATTCTCAAGTTTCCTCATTTGACTGTTTTCCTTTCTTCCAGCTTTATTGAGCTACGTTTGATAAATAAAATTGTGCCTATTTAAGGAGTTCAATGTGAGACGTTTTGACATACATGCACATCGTGAGCTGAATACCAGTTTCTAGCAAATTAACATGTCTTCTATTACCTCACATAGTTGCCGTTTTGTGTGCGTGATGAGAACACTTGAGAATTCATGTCATGTATGTGAGACATTTACTGTGAGGATTAAATGAGTTAATCCCCATAATAGCAGTTAACACATTGATTGACCTTTAAATAAGAAGTCATTAAACGTTAATAACCTTTATTATTGTAAGTAAAAAATAATAGCATTAGATGCACCTTAGGTGCAAAGAATTAAATTTGCCATAATTCTTCATGTCGGGCATGCTCTCAGTAGAAGTCTCTGCCTACCCTGCTCTTATTTACTTATGTTTCTTTCTTTAATAACGTAAGAAACAGAAGCTGTCCTGAGAATCCGAGCAATAGCGTTGTTAATAACACGCATCTAACTCTCTAGCTGCCCTAGCGACTCTCTCTGGCCTCTGTCCACCAGGGGTAACCGTCACCCTCGTTCCTGTCGAGCATTCCTTCGCTTCCTTTTCTCTTGCTGTACGGAATCTTATTTCGGGGGTCGCTTTTTTCCCTTTCTTAGAAGTTTCATCCGCCTTTTTGTGTGCTGCTGTGGTTTATTCCATTTGACTACTATGGAACATTCTGCCGTGTCTATCAGTCGTTTCACTTACGCTCCAGGTGATGAACATCCAGGCTCTTGCTCGTGTGCGAAGTGCTGCTGCGAACAGCCTTCTACATGTTGCCTATTGTGATGAATAAAAGTTTCTCTTGGGCGTTCCCTGGGAGAGAAATCGGTGGGCTATGGGTTAAGTAAATGCTCAACTTGAGGTGCTAATGCTAAACCATCTCCCAAATTAACTCCATTTAAATCACACTCCCACCAGCAGGTGTGGATGTTGTGGATTGACACCCAGGCCAACACTAGGTGTCATCAGTCCTTTAAATTTTTGCCAATAACATGGAGGCAGATGGTACCCCTTGGGGTCTTGATTTGCATTTCTGTGATTAATAAGTGGAATATGTCTTTATAATTTTGTCGTTGATAATACTAAGTGAATACCTCTTACCATGAAAATATGTTTGCTGTAGGTTTTTTCAAAGGTATACTATTAAGTATGTTTCCATCTAGTTTTTAAAAGTGCTATTAGAAATGAAATCTTCAAGGGGCGTCCGGGTGGCTCAGTTAAGCGTCCGACTCTTAGTTTTGGCTCAGGTCACAATCTTGCAGTTTGTGGGTTCGAGCCCCGCATCTGGCTCCACACTGACAGTGCAGAGACTGCTTGGGATTCTCTCTCTCTCTCTCTCTCTCTCTCTCTCTCTCTCTCTCTTCCTCTGTCTCTGTCCCTCCACTGCTTGTGCTCTCTCTCTCTCTGAATAAATAAACTTAAAAAAAACAAACGAAGACTTTAAGTTATTAGATGCCTTTATTACGAGAGTTACGTTCTGATTTCCTACCTTGCCAAGGCTCACAGCCATACCCCCCTCCTCACTACTGTTAGAATCCAAGGCTTTAGGTTACTGAGCGTGGCATGCGCCTTCCCACTATTCACGTCTTCATCTCCATTTACCCTTCTGGTTATTTCCCCTTCGTGGATTTGGACCCCTGCTTTATTACGAACTCAGCTCTGCATTCAAAAATATTTTTGTTATATTTTATCCCATATTTCTATGTTTATAAGAGAAGAGTCTATCTATCTACATCACTGAATTCTTCAAACTTTAATGTGAATATGAGGTGCCTGGCGATGTTGGTAAAAATGCAGGTTCTGATTGTGTCTTCAGTCCAGCCCAAGACTCGATCGCTAACACGATCTCAGGGAAGGCCTGTGATACTAATCCCTGAACCACACTTTGAGTAGCAAGCGCCTACCTCGACTATCATAGTGGTGGAGACGGGATTCCAAAATCAGTTTTTGCATCTGGTCTCTGAAGAAAACGGTCTGTAGCGATTTTTTGGCCAGCTCCTCCTGAGTTGCCCTGGAAGCAACATGAAGGTCAAAATCACTGAATAAAACGGTGTAAAAAAAAAAAAAAAAAAAAGACAATATACAACTTGGAGTCTAATCTTGGCCAACAGCAATTTACTTAAAGCTCTTACATCCTGACATCGGCCAATAGTTTTCAAATAGGAAGTTAACATCATGAGTAAATGTGTATCACAGAACCCGAGATGGAAGTTTTCCATATAAATGCCTACGTTGCTCTGATAACCTTGATTTGCCAAAATACCGTGGTACGTGATTGGCTCATTTGATCCCTACAACAAACCTGGGAGGCAGATGTAACGACCTCCTCAAACAGCCAAGAGATTTTTGGTGGATTAGACGGGATGACACTCATAAAAAGGATTTACCCACTGCCTGACATGTAAGTAATCCCTCAGGAAAGGTCATTTTTGCCTTCAATATTCAAAACCTTGGTAACATTTAGAAAAGGTTTGTGTGGAATACTTCATATACTACTAGAAAAACTCTGGATGGTTTTATTTCTAGATGTTATGCTTCTCCTTGCTGTCCATAGATAGTCTTCCAATTGATGATTACTGGTATAGCAGAATGCTTGATTTTTGCATACTTTTTCTGACTACCCCACTTTAACTCTATTAATACATGTACTTTTGTATCTATAATTTTATTAACTGTGCTGCACCATTATAACGAAAGTTAAAAATGCTTCACCGTTCTAGGGGCACCTGGGTGGCTCAGTCAGTTATGCGTCCGACTTCGGCTCAGGTCATGATCCTGCAGTCCATGAGTTCGAGACCCGCGTCGGGCTCTGTGCTGACAGCTGAGCCTGGAGCCTGCTTCGGATCCTGTGTCTCCCTCTCTCTGCCCCTCTCCTGCTCGTGCTCTGTCTCTCTCTCAAAAACAAATAAACATTAAAAAAAAATGCTTCACCATTCTAATTGATTAGTAGCATGCTCTGCCAACTAGACCAAATCAGATGGAACAATTGCCTTTTTCAGTCAATGTCCCTACCTGGCCACCTCATCTTTTAGACATAGGACCTTTGCCTGTAGTATAAGCTTCCCCAGAGATTCCTGAAACTTAAATTCAGTACTGACCTTTTGACACAAAAATAGTGATTTATGATTGGGCGACAAGAAAGGTAAACTTCTCAGGCGGAATTTCAGAATCAAAATTCTGGGGGCACCTGGGCGGCTCAGTTGGTTGAATGTCTGACTTGGGCTCAGGTCATGATCTCAGTTTGTGGGTTCGAGTCCCATGAAGGGCTCTGTGCGGACAGTGAAGAGCCTGCTTCACACACTCTGTCTCCTTCTCTGCCCCTCCACTGCTCACTTTCTCTCTCTCTCTCTCTCTCTCTCTCTCTCTCTCTCTCTCTCTCTCAAAAATAAGTAAACATAAAAATTCTAGATGCAGGCTTCTGCGTTCAAAATAGGATGCCTATGTCTTCTCTATGAACGGGATTCCTTTGACATAGGTTCAAAATAATATGACTTCTTGTTTGATCCTCCAATTAAAACTTTACCAAAAATTGACTTATTGCATAGCTTTCTTTGATCCTCAAGGGAAATCTGTTACGAGAGGAGTAAGTATCTCTGGTAGGAGTATAGTGAAGCCCAATGAAATAAATCACAGGAAATTATTTAGCAAAATGCCTGATAAGTTACTAAACATCAGTATATGTTTATTATTTATCTTATTTTTTTAATGTTTTATTTATTTTTGAGAGACAGAGCACATGCAAGTGAGGGAGGGGCAAAGAGAGAGGGAGACAGAATCTGGAGCAGGCTCCGGGCTCTGAGCTGTCAGCACAGAGCCCTACGTGGGGCTCGGATGCTTTAATTGACTTAGCCACCAGGCACCCGTGTTTATATTCTGTATATTATTGTTCATATTATGCCTGATCATCTTATGAAATGTGTGGGAACGTCACAATGGAGAATATCCGGGATTTATTCAAGAAAAACACAATGTAAGAAGCTCAAAACAAAGTTTTTAATTTCGTGGTCTTCGTTAAGATTTTAAAATATCAAAGCAATGTTTCTTCATGCTAAATAGGGAAATTACACCAAGGTGAATTTTAAAAGTTTGTTTTTTCCCTTCGTTCTTCTCTGTTCTCCACTGCTTATTAATTTTAATTTTTAACAAATGCCTGATGTACCATTTTCTGTGCACAGTGAAACATAGATACATATGCACGTATGATGGAGATGGTGGTTTTCTCTTGTTTAAAGATGTAATCATTCTATTTACATTTCTTCTGTCTTTTGCCCAATACAAATAGTTGCATTTTATCTGTACTTTTGCCGATACAGATAAATACACATATTGGCATAAAAAACGTCATGGTTTATGCTTTTAATATTTAATCCTTTACTTGCTATCAAAGTAGTACAAAATAGGAAGTAGCAATAACTTGTACATTTTACATAACATTTATTTTGACTAATATGTTGATGATTCTGTTTCTTGAATACTGGTTCAGGTTTTGAGATACATCTATGGTTTACATTTTCGTAGTTCGATTAAAAT
This sequence comes from Panthera tigris, assembly GCF_018350195.1. Lineage (NCBI taxonomy): Eukaryota > Metazoa > Chordata > Mammalia > Carnivora > Felidae > Panthera > Panthera tigris. Next base: position 119,352,062 of record NC_056677.1, on the reverse strand, counting down.
CATACTTTGTACCATGACAAATACACTCCTTTCCTCTCCTCTCCCAAAGCTTTTATTTTGCTTTTGAAATAAAATTGGATATATTGAAGGTGTGCAGCATGATGACTTGATATACATAGTGAAATACTACAGTCAAGCTGATGACGGCCAACTCTTCACGTCGTTACCTTTTTACTGTTTTGTGGTAAGAACACCTGAAACCTACTCTCGTAGCAAATTTCTAAGTATTCAGGATAGTATTAACTGTAGTTGTCATGTTGTACATAAAATCTCTAGACTTATTTATCCGACAGAAACACAGCTTTGTATTTTTTTGACTAACCTTTCCCTGTTTTCTTCACCTCCCCACCCCTGGTCACTACTATTCTAATCGATGCTTGCATGTATTTGACTTTCTTAGATCACACGCGTAAGAGAGACTATAAAGATCTTTTCTTAATGTGTCTGGCTTAATTTCACTTAGCATAACGTCCTCAAGATTCATTCATATTGTTGCAAATAATAGTATCTCCTTTTTTAAGGCTAAAATTTATTCCATTGTCTATGTATGCCATAATTTCTTTACTCATTCGTCCATCTCTGGACATTTAAGTTGTTTTCATATTTTGGCTATTGTGAACGATGCTGCAATAAACATGAGAATGGAGATACCTCTTCAAGGTATTGATTTCATTTCCTTTGGATATATATGCCCAAAAGTGGTATTACTGGATCCTATGGTAGTTCTATTTTTAGTTTTTTGTGGAAACTCCATACGGTTTTCCACAATGCCTGTACCAATTTATATTACAACCAACAGCGTGCAAGTGTTCCCTTTTCTCCCCATCTTTGCCAACACCCATCTTTTATCTTTTTCATAATGGTCATCCTAACAGGTGTGAGGTGATATCTCATTAAGGTTTTGATTTGCATTTCCATAAAGAGTCATGATGTTGAGCGTCTTTTCATGTACTTGTTGGCTCTTTGTATGTCTGTTGAGGTCCTTTGCCCATTTTGTAAGTCAGATTATTTGGGATTTTGCCATTGAGTTATAGGAGTTCCTTATATATTTCGGATATTAGCCTTTTAGGTATATGTTTTGTAAATACTTTCTCCCGATCTGTAGGTTTCCTTTATACTTTTTTATTGTTTCCTTTGTTGTACACATGCTTTTTAATTTGATAGAGTTCCACTAATTTAGTTGTGCATTTGTTGCCTGAGCTTTTAGCGTCATGTGCCAAAAATCATGGCCAAGGGCAATGCCAAAAAGCTTTTTTCCTATTTTCTTTTCTAGTTTTATGATACCCAATTTCAGGTCTTACACTTTAAGTCTTTAATCCATTTTTAGTTGGTTTTTGTTTATGTTGTAAGGTGAGTGTCCGGTTTCATTCTTTTGTTAGTGGATATTCAGTTTTCCCAGCACCAATTTTAGAGACTGAACTTTCCTCATTGTGTGTTCTCGGCGCCCTTGTCGAAAATTAGTTTACCGTGTATGCTTTGGTTGAATTCTGCACTCTCTATTTTGTTCCATTGGTCTTTGTCTTTTTTGTGCCTGTACTGTTAGCTTTTGATAACTACAGATTCGTAATATAATTTGCAGTCCGGAAGTGTGAAGCCTGAAGCTTTACTCTTCTTGCTCAAGACTACTTTGGCTATTTGGGGTCCTTTGTGCTTCCATACCAATTGTAGGATCTTTTTTCTTATTTCTGTGAAAAATACCATTGGAATTTTGATAGAGATTGCATCAAGCTGTAGGTCACTTGGGTAATATGGTCATTTTAACAATATTCTTCAATCTGTGAACACGGTATATATTTTCATTTGTTTGTGCCTTCAGTTTCTTTCATCAATGCCTTATACTTTTCAGTGTTCAGGTCTTTCATCTCTTTGGTTAAAATTATTCCGAAGTATTTTATTCTTTTTCATGATGTTGTAAATGAGATTGCTGTCTTGTTTTTCTTTTCTGATAGATTCTTGTTGATGTAAAGAAATGCAGCTGATACTTTATGTTGATTTTGTATCTTCCAACTTCAGTGGATTTGTGTATTAGTTCTAACTGTGTGTGTGTGTGTGTGTGTGTGTAGTGTAGTGTATAAACTTTAGGGTTTTCTACATCTAGAATTATGTCATCTGGAAACAGATAATTTTAGATCTTTCTTTCCAATATGGATGTCTTTAATTTATTTTTCTTGTCTCATTTCTCTTGCTAGTACTTACAGTAATATGTTGAATATAAGTGGCAAGGGTGGGCATCGATGTCTTGGACTGAATTTTAGAGGAAATCTTTCCGGTTTTTCCCCACTGATTATGAGGTTAGCTGTCGGCTTCATAAATGGCCTTCGTCATGCTGAGGAAATTTCCTTTTATACTTATTTTGTTTAGAGTTATTATGAGTGAATGTTGAACTTTGTCAAAAGCTTTTTCTGAATCTAATGAGATGATCATGTGGTATTTCGCTTTCATTCTGTTGTGTGATGTGTCACATTAATTTATTTACATAGGTTACACCAATCTTGCATCCCATGTATAAATCCTACTTAGCCATGGCGTATGATCTTTCTGATGTGGTGTTGAATTCAGTTTGCTAGTATGTTGAGGATTTTTTGCATCTGTGTCCTTCAGAGATAATTAGCCTGTAGTTTTTCTTCTTGTAGTTCCTGAAGCTTTAAAAACTCAGTAGTTTATTCATGCAGAGGAACTGAGTTACGTCCTTCCAATGTATAATATTACATTATATATTACAATATATTTAGCATGAAAATGTAATTATATTTGATGTGTCCCCCAAAGTATTCTGCATCATACTCTTCTTTGCTCACGATACATAGTACACATTCTTACAGGTTAAGGTTTTAGGTTTTAAAATTCAATTCTTTAGCATGTGTGGGAAGCATTTACGTATATACAGTAAATGAGGTTTTTAACATTATTCCCTGCAACTCTGTTTTCCCATACCATTTGAAATGTTGATTCTGTTACATCTTGATGCCATGATTGTTTCAATTATTCTAGGTTTAGAAGGAAATTTGAAGGCAAATATCCTCCGATTTTTGAAGAGCTTCCTTTAATTATTTTACCATCTTTGGTTGCTCAAATGGAACTAATGTCATCTTTTTTAATTACAAAAAGTAAAATCACCTTGGAACATTTAATATGTTAGCTTTACAATATTGGGTCTCCTGGGATCAAAAGTATATGTAGCTGGTTTTAATATTCGAAACAATTTGGGAGTTGTTTAAAGGAATTCTGACCAATCCTTGCTAATTTGATTCCATTATTTTCATTAAAATTTTTTTTATACCGTCAATGGACTTTTTCCTTTTTTTTAAAGTAAACTCTACCGCCAACGTGGGGCTTGAACTCACAACCCCGAAATCCAGAGTCACATGCCCTACCTACCGAGCCAGCCAGGTGCCCCTCATTTGAGTATAGTTGGCACACGGTGTTACGTGAATGGATGTTTACTTTTTTTTTTTTTTACTTTGAGTATAGTTGATTGATATATAATGCTATGTGAATGAGTTGAGTATAGTTGACACAATGTTACCTTAGTTTCAAGTGTACCATATAGTGATTCACCAAGTTTACATGTTCTGTAAGTGATTCTTATCTAATTTTCTGTTTACAATACTGTTACATGGGGAAGCTACTATTTTACTGTTTTGTGTGCTCACCCAAGATGGGCGCTTTCATCACTCTTCACCAGAGGTTTTAGAGTATCTGCATCCATCACAGTATCTGCTATGACTTGCACTGCACTGTTACACACGCCACGTGTTGCTGCCCAGAGCAGGTCAGACAATGTCTCGACTCTCTCCACCTTCTCCAGCTCTGTCTCTCGGAGCTGTGCTGTAGGTCACGCCCTCCAGTAGACTTTTGGGATGGATTTGGTGCCTTTGCATATTAAACAACCATGTAACGGTAGCGGTTAAATTCAGCTAGAATGAAAGCTTATTCAAAGTACTTCGTCCAGTGGCAGGTAATAATACAGATTCTATAGAGGAAAGTGAGTATCTACGAATGTGTTTTGCCAGAGCTAGAATCCAGTGTCTGAATAATATATTTTCTTCTATTTCCGTGTGGATTTTCACTTGAAGACATGTTTTCCATGTGTTGCTTTATGGAATCCCGAAACCATGAGATAGAGGTGACAATGGAGTTTCGGGTATACATTTTTATAAAGACGGAGATAATCCAGGTAAATTTAGTCCACATACTGCATGAGAAGTAAGTAAGTGATCAGTAAATGTTAATGATTGTCAATATTATTAGTAGTTGTATGAAGAACTCGTTTTATTTTCTCTTTGGTACAGATTAGAAAATGAGATTGGAGAGGTTCTTGTTTCAATCACCAAGAAGCCCAAGTCACTTAATAACAAAAATTGTGTTTTCAGTCCATCTCGCGAAAGGTTCTAGAAACATAAACCGAAGAAGTTCATTATCTTCTCACATCCCCTCTATTCCACGGCCCTAATAGTTTAAGGGTATGTACAGGTGATTCTGGATAGCAAAACTCAACACTGTATTGATGTTGTCTTTTCTAAGATCCATCCATCGACATTATTCTGGCAATTTCAATTTAACACTCCATTATGTCTCTGGAAATCTGTCAAAGTGATATTAGAGTTCATCGGTAAGACTAAATGGCCAAGGATGTTTAAAAATACAACGTGTGGGAAGAGAAATGAGGGATATTTAAAGTATCCTATAGTAGGGGTGCCAGGGTGGCTCAGTCGGTTGGGCATCCGACTTCGGCTCAGGTCACGGTCTCACTGTCTGTGAGTTTGAGCCCCACGTCGGGCTCTGTGCTGACAGCCCAGAGCCTGGAGCCTGCTTCAGATTCTGTGTCTCCCCCTCTCTCTGTCCTTCACCCACTCGTGCTCTGTCCCTCTCTCTGTCTCTCAAAAATAAAAAATAAAAACATTAAAAAAAATTAAAATGTCCTATAATAAACTGCGTTATAATGAATAAAAAAAAAACACGCAGTACTGGCATAGAAATCGGCAGATAGCTGAACCAGTCTTATTTTTTAGAGTTAAGTAAATTCATTAATGTTTTTTACATAATTCCTAAAGCATTGTTGGTAATTTTGTTTCTAGATATTTTGTTTATCTTCTATTGTCTTTCTGTTGCAAATGACCTTGTTTTTCCATCGTATTAATTTCTCATTGCTGTTATATATAGGAAAGATAGTGATATCAATATTTTATTTCTGCTTAACACACCTAACTGAACTCTCTTACTGGTTCTCATTATTTTCCAGTGGATCCTAGAATTGCGGTCCTGTCCTCTACGTCATGGATCCATCGTAAATGTTAACACCGAGCCATAGCCTGAATTGTCATAATCGGTGAGTGGTCTGTATCGTCCAAGCCTCCTCCTTCCTAACCGCCCGCTCTAGTCTTGTTGACATGGTTTACTAACCCTTGTATTTACCATCATACCCCAGTAGACGTGGTTTACATCTGTCATCACGTGGCTTTGAAGAAAGGTTATAGGGGCGCCTGAGGGGCTCAGTTGGTGAAGCATCTGACTTTTATTTTTAAGTGTATTTATTTTGAGACGGAAAGAGCACGTGAGCAAGCGGGGGAGGTGCAGAGAGAAGGGGGAAGAGAGAGAGAATCCCAAGCAGGCTTTGCAGTGTCCGTGCGTAGCCTGCCACAGCTTGAACTCATGGGGATGGAACTCAAACCGAGCGATCACCACGTGAGCTGCGATCTAAAGTTGGACGCTCGACTGACTGAGCGACACAGCTGCCCCTATAATGGGGCTCTTGATACGGGCTCACGTCTTGATCTCGTGGTCCTGAGATTGAGCCCCAGGTCGGGCTTCGTGCTGAGCGTGGAGTCTGCTCGGGATTCTCTCTCTCTCCCCCTTCCTCTGCCCCTCCGCCACTCACGCTGTCTCTCTTTCGAGCAAAACAATTAAATAAACTGACAAAGAAATAAACAAACTAGATTATCCTCCGTAATGTGTGTGGACCCCATGCGAGTGATGGGAGGGCTTAAAAGCAAAAACTGAAGCTTCCTGGAGAAAATTCTGCCTCAGGACTGCATCCTCAGCCACTACCTGAGCCTGGTGACTGGCTTCAGATGTCAGACACGCTGGTCCCACAAGCTAGTAAGCCAGTTCCTTAAAATACACTATATATCGTCTCTGTGGCTCTATCATCTGTATGTCAGTCTGTCCTGGTTGTGTTTCTCTGTAGAACCCTGACTGAAACCCGCCTCTGAAGACTGTTTGGGGAGTTGTCTTAGCTAACCTGCTAACACAGCTCGAGACCTCCTGGAGAGATCTAGCGATCCAGCGTGCAGCCCTCTCGGTCTAATTCGATGTCTGTCAAGTGCAGGCTTTGTTGCTGTTAGCTTTTGAAACACTGGAACAGTGCTTAGTAGTTTGCATGGTTTGAAAGTTTCATAGTTATCATCATCATAGTTTAGAGGCAAAACGGTAACAGGAAAGAAATGAAAAGTGGAAGACGGGGTGGGAAACAGTAACAGGCAGGCCTCTTTGTATTTGGAGAGAAATGTTTGGAAGGCATTTAAAAGGCGTGAGAATGTTGATTGAAAAGCATTGCTTAGGGGCGCCTGGGTGGCTCGGTTGGTTAAGCCTCCCGCTGTTGCTTTCGGCTCAGGTCATGATCTCATGGTTCATGGGTTTGAGCCCCGCGCCGGGCTCTGCGCGGAGCCTGCTTGGGATTCTCTCTCTCTCTCTCTCTCTCTCTCTCTCTCTCTCTCTTTCTGTCCCTCTCTCTCTCTCAAAATAAATACGTAAACTTAAAAAAAAAAAAGCATTGCTCAGATGGGAAAGCAGTTCTGTGGGAGAGAGGAACAGCATTTAGATTTGACATGGATCGAAGGCAGTGGCATGTGCAGTCGGTTTTCTGTAGCCTAAGAGGACACGGAAGGGGTCCCCAGCGATGCCTGTGAGCGTAGCTAGAGGGGCAGAGCAGAGGCTGGGTAACCATGTGAAGGATAAGCTTACAAGTCCATCTTGTCTTTGAACAGAGAGGCAGCGTAGCCCGATGGCTGAACTTGAATGTCATCCCAGTGTTGCCGCTTCCTAGCCGTGTGTGATCTTGCAATTTGCTTCACTCTCTGTGCCTCGGTTTGCTTACGTATGAAATGGGGATCATAATAATAACGGGGATCAAGTGAGTTAATAGATCTAAACAACCCGGGGCAGTCAGTGCCTGCCAGGCAGAATGTACAAAATACATTTAACGATAACTGTTGAGGATGCGGCGTAATAGTGAGGGCCGAAGTTATCTAGTATCCAGATGGCACACAGGATTCACATCTTTGGTAGTTAGGTGCACACGTTCTAAATAGAAGAGCGACTTTTTAGTAATAAATCTACTTTGTGGAGCACATCATCTGCTATAGGGATGATATCATTTGCGTCTATGTTGGTTTTCACCAGAAGTATTTTTCCATGTTGTTTCAATTGAACCTTATGAGAAACTTGTGAGTCTAATGTAATAATAGTGTTCCCACGAGGATTACATTCTTAGAAAAGTCTCATAACGATTACTTGAGTGGTTTTATTGTCTCTCTTTATGGATGCAATCATTTGAAGCTTTGAAACCTTAAGTGGTTTCTTTTAGTTGGCATTAACACATGAGTGACCTGGGTTCTTTTGTGTTAAATTACAAAATTATTTTTCTATCTTAAATTGCGTTTATGCACATCCATGATCCTTTCACCTTGTAACTGGTGGAATAAGGCGGATAAACTTAAAGAAGGAGTTGCAAATTTTTCTTCTCTCCGTCTCTATCTGCGTCCCCCGAGATGGTGGAATGCCAGCGTCTTGGTAGACATCGGTACTGGTTTCTTTCCTTCTTTAGCTCAAGCAGACCACCGGAAACCTACACGTACGTGCGTAAGATGTTCGTTGTTGTCATTTGCTTTTACAAGATTTTTGAGTGTAAATGTGTCCCTCTGCAGCTTGCTTGTTTCATGCCATAATATGTTAGGACATCTCTTCGAAGTCCGTGGTTTTCTTGCTCACCCCACCCCAAGCCCCGGGGAACAGAGTCCGTTTGGTTGCCACGATTGGAGGCAGGATGCCGTTGGCGTTTCGAGCGTAGACGGCGAGGACGGGACGGCCGTCCCCCATCTCGACAAAGAATTATCTCACCCCAAATGTCAATAGTGCCAAGGTTGAGAAATCCTGCCGTAGGTCAGTAGAGCTGCTGACTGACTGAAGTGAAGCTAACTCTTTATGTAAATAGTTGTAAAATATTACACAGCAGTGACCACCTGCGATTTACCCGATTCTGTTAGTGAAGAGTCAACCTACCAGTTTCCAGTTGTTTGCCAACACAGACAATGCTGCAGTAGCTTCTTGTTCACAGACCTTCACGTGCTAATGCTTTTCTTTCTCTTGGACACATTCTCCAATGTGAGGCTGCTGGGTCCACGTTCTAGAGTTTAATAGTTTTCTGGATCACTTTTCAAATTATTTGGGATAACTCACACTCCCCCATTAATGAATGAGGGTGTCCTTTCCCCAGCCTTCTTTCTAGGAACTGACTGTGGTCAATCTTCTGCAATTTTAGCTAGCCACTTGTGCCAGAAAATGATGTCTCTCATTTTATCTGAATTTGCATTTACCTAACTATCCTTAAACTTGAGCAGCATTTCATGTATTTATTAGCTCTTTGGGTGTTACCCTAATCCCTATGGATCACTTTTACTGACTTTTTTTCCTAGTGTCTTTTTAAAAAAATATTCATTTATTTTTGAGAGAGAGCACGCAAATGGGAGAAGGGCAGAGAGAGGGAGAGAGAGAATCCCCAGCAGACTCCGTGCTCTCAGCACAGAGTCCGATGCAGGGCTCAATCCCACGACCCTGAGAATGTGACCTGAACTGAAATCAAGAATCAGGTGCTCCACTGACTCTGCCGCCTAGGTGCTCCTCTGTTGTCTTTTTACAACAATTTGTGGAAACACTGTCTATACTGTGGTTATTACATTTTTTCTGTTACATTTTTCTCGTCATCTGTCTTTCTGATATTGTATCTCTTTTCGTTTAACGAATTTTGATTTAGGTCTATGTCAAGGTTTTGATATGTTGGTGGGTTTTGTTTTGCTCGCTCGGGACAGTAAACCCCACTCGAGATTCATACAAATCTCATTCCAAATTTCACTGATACCTTATTTTTATACTTTTTAAACTTCTTTTACTTGGTCAAAGAGAAGCATCTGTATTAGTTTCCGACCTCATTAGAAGTATTTCTGCACAGTTAATTAATACATCATCTTCTCCTCGCTGACATAGAAACTTGTTCCTAGATACTCCTGAATCGTTTGCTTTAGACTCTCAATTCCCTTTTAGTTACCTAATTTTTATTTCTATGGCAGTGCCATAGTGTTACAGTTTTCTGGGAAGTTTTCTTTATCTGGTTAGGCAGATCTCTCTGTGCTTTTCTTTTTCATAAAGGTCCTAGCTGTTCTTTTCAGTAAACATGAAAATCATTACATCAGGTTTCAAAAATAAATCTGTGTCAGTCAGGGTCCTGGCGGGAAACAAATGATGCATTCACAGATAATTAGAGTGTCATAGAGAGACTTGTGGAAGTGAAATTAAGGGACGATGGTGCACCTTGAGGCTGGCTCAAGCAAGCAGCCATTACCACCTGTGGGTCTGAAGGTTAAAGGGAAGGTAGAAGTTACTAGAGTCCTGAGACAATATCTACATTGGAGGGGGTTACCAACGGGAGTCATAAGCTGTAGAAGCCACCACTCACCCATGTCACCTGCCTGGGACGAAGTTGTGGAGATCAGTGTCCCGAACCTCCTCTCCTCTACCTCCAGAACTCCTGCCATTGCTTCCTCTTGGCCAAACCCCACCAGGCACCAGAGAGTCCCAGAGGGGTTTAATGTACTCCATGTGGGGTAGCCACCTGAGGCCCAGGTCAGGATGGAGGAGGGTAGAGGGTGTCTCTAGAGCAGGGGAGTGTGTCCAGCCCGTAATCCATTGGAATTCTGATACATAGTTCATTTCATGCACTTACTGATTTTGTGAGGACTCAGGTTTTTATATTCGTTCTTTCTGTCCAGGAACCTAGTGTATATTTCTGTATGTTCATATTTTGTTCTATGTTCTTCATTAAATTTTAACATTTTCTGCACGGAGATCCTTACCTTTTTTGAAAAATGTGTTCTTACACGTTTGTAATTTTCTTTGCGTGCTGGGTAAGAGGAGCTCTCCATCCTGTTAATACATGGCTCTCAGTGATACGAAGAAGGGTTGTTAACTCATGTGCCTATATTTTGTGTAAAACAACCATCCCCAGGTATGGTACAGGTGAATCTGGCTGACTCAGTTGGTGAAGCATGCGACTCTTGATCTTGGGGTCGTGGGTTTGAGCCCCGCATTGGGTGCAGAGATTACTTAGAAATAAAATCTTCCAAAAAATTCTCATATGAATTCTCGTTGGGTTTTTCTCTTGCTCTGTTTTCTAGTTCTGTGGCCATGTTGTGAACAAGTAGAATTTTTTGCTTTTCCAGTATCTGTTCTGACGACTTCATTTTCTTTTGTAATTGGCATTAAACGACAGCATCCGAGACCATGTAGAGTCCTAATGGTAGTGAGCAATATTTTGCTAACTCACAGTTTGATTTTTTAACAACGGAAGCAATACATGGTTCTGTTTTTATTTTTCTAGTATTTTTGAAGTTTATTTTTGAGAGAGAGCGAGAGCACACGTGAGCGCGCGAGCAGGGGAGAGGCAGAGAGTGAGGGAGAGCAAGAGTCCCAAGCAGGCTCCGCACTGTCCGTGCAGAGCCGGATACGGGGCTTGAACTCACGAACCGTGAGATCATGACCCGAGCCGAAACGAAGAGCTGGACGCTCGCTCAGCTGACTGAGCCACTCAGGTGCCCGTGTTTTTATTTTGTAACTGTAGCATACCGGGTCAAACTAAAATCCCCTTGAAATGTTGCTCCCAACGATTGTCTTCTCCTTGCCTCCCTGAGGTGGTCAGTTCCTTAATGTATAAAACGAGAGTAATGATAATATTTACCTGCTAAGATTATTATGAGACTTAGGTGATATTATATATGCCAAGTACGTAGAATCGAGTCTGGTACAGTGGAAATGACCATCATTGTTACCACCGCCCATTGAAACGTACCGTTATTTGGTTGTAACTCCTTGGGAAAAGTAAGTTCCCAATTGTTCTGTATCTACTAATTTATAAGGGTCCCTAGTATAATCTGGATCTTCATTCAAAAACTGTTGCAAAATGGTTTCATTCTGCCCTTTTGTGTTATTTTTCATGATTAATCCGTTATTTTCCTTTTTAATTTACCTGCTTTGAAATGACCGTTGTGTTCTCGTTCACGTTTTCCACGTGCTTTTATAGCATTCTGCGAGTCCAGCAGGATTCTGAGGTCACACTTTCCATTGAGGTGACTTCTGGGCAGTCACAGTGTCTCTTGCTGCCGTAGGTTGTTTCTCCCTCGTTCCCTCGCCGGTCATCTGGTGAATGGCCGCAGCGTATCGGGCGCTTGGCCGGATGCCGGAGACGCCGTGGCGAACAAGTCTGGCAAGACCCTGTTCTCCCGGAACTCACACTCCGGGGGGGTAGGTGGGAGCAAGGAGCGTGGGAATGGAGCAAGCAATGGAAAAGCCAGGTTTGTCTCTAAACAGTGTGGGGAGATGAAAGCGCGCGGCCCCGGAAAGTAGGCAGCGCTGGGGAAGGAAGCACCGCCTCGGATAAAGCGGTCGAGGCCGGCCTCTCTGAGAAGGCTCTGTCTGAATCGAGACCCGAGCGGCCGGCAGCCAGCCACGCGACGCTCCGGCCCTCGAGCAGAGGGTCAGGGTAGAGCGTCTGAGGTGGGACGGAACTTGGGGATCCGAACGGCGCAAAGAACACGGGTGAGCCGGCGCACCTACGGCCTCGTGGGTCGCGGCGAGGAGACGGGGCCTTATTCTAGATTCTCTGGCATGCTGCTGGAGGATTTTGAGCAGGAAAATGCCATAACCTCACCTACGTGTTTTTCTTCCAGTTGGCCGCTGCAGTGGCTTACAGCGTATGAGCATGCCGCGCAGCGTGTAATATCCAAATTGCTTTCCACTTGTTCAAATGGATACTTACTCTAGAGAGTATGGTTCTGCCCAGATCAGTGTATCAGCGATAGCTTTGAGTATATTATTTGAAAATGGTGGCTAATCAGTTGGTTAAATAAATAAAGGTATCTTGCTCCCTTGATTTGCATGTCTTTAAGTAACGGTGATATTGCCACTTTTTTTTTTTTCAGTTTTATTGAATTTAATTCAGGGGGATCCGTCTAATTCCAAGCCTCCATCCATTTTTCCGCTGGGATATGCAGTGGGTGCCATCGTGTGCCACCTGGATCCCCCTTTCGGGACCAGGGTTTTCTCTCGGGTGGCAAGGATGTCCATGTCTGAGGTCTCTCAGCTGAATCCCTTGCCAAGGTCATCCCCCTTCCAGGGGCGCTGGTCGTCCTCTAGCGATGATTCAGTGCGGAGGTAAAGGCTTGGCTCCCTGCCTTAAAGACTGTCCTCTCCAGGGGCGCCCGGGTGGCTCAGTCGGTTGAGCGTCCAAGTTTGGCCCAGGTCGTGATCTCACGGTTCATGAGCTCGAGCCCTGCGTCGGGCTCTCTGCTGTCGGCACAGATCCTCTGTATCCCTCTCTCTGCCCCTGCCCTGCTCCCTCTCTCTCTCTTTTTCTCAAAAATAAACATTAAAAAAACAAGATGGTCGTCTCCAAAGGGTCGTGCCAGCTTAGAGCCCTCCCAGGAGGAGAGGGAAGCAGTGGAACTCTTCCCTCTGTCTGTTTACACTGTCTTTACGCTACACGGGTTGGTCCCAGTACACTCATTACATCAAATTCCTTCCTCGGGATCCTTCCCTGAAACCAGGTGTTAGTAATTCAGCACTTAATCATTAGTAGGTCTTTATATTTACTCCTCTGTCTACCATACGGTGAAGCCATTTTCCTGGTCTGTTATTTGTCAGTTTTGTTCATAGTCTTTAAAATTTTAATTAAAAGAAAACTGTCTTCACATCAGGGCAAATTAATACTCTCCCGTTTGTATACTGTTTTCACATACATCAGGCTTGTTCTGGTTTTTTTTTTTTTTTTCTCTCCAGAAAATACTAGCTTCTCGGTACAATGTTTCTTTATTTATGAAAGATTTAAATTTTTCGTCAAGTATAATGCTGTTTTTAATAAAATATGTTCAGGCATAGTGAGCCTCTGCCATCAGATCTTTAAAATAGTAATCCGTATTGTCCCCAACTTTTTTTTAATGATTACGTCTTTTAATATTTCCTTCTTTAACCCATTTGGAATTCATCTGGATGTATGGGATACGGTGAAAATCTAGCTCTATGCCCTCCAACGTATTCCACTTAACCAACCAAATTTCAGCTGTTAGTCTTGCTCGACTGTTCTTTTGGTCTACCCTAGCCTCTACCACAATATTTGAATTATTTTAACTTTCCAACACCCAGTTAATACCTGGAATGGCAAATGTGCCCTCATTTCGCTTCTTTTTTTTTTTTTTACCTTTCTCCTTAGCTATAGCATCACTTTGTTAAAAATAAAATTTTAAAGTAACATTGGGATTTTAATGTAATTACCTTAATGATAAATTAATTAGAAAAATTAGCCTTTCTATGATATTGACTTGTCCTAGCCAGAAACTGATCTGTATCCTTCAGGAAAGATTGCTAGATTTCTTCATACAAGCCCCAAACAGATCTTGGTAATTGACTCTTCGTTTCACATTTTCTTCTGTTGTTTATGAGTGGGGAGGTCACTTCCTAGGTTGTATAATGGAGACAGTTATTTAATCCCATTTGCCTCAGTTTCTGCATCTGTAAAATGGGGATGATAACATCCCCTGCCTGATGGGTTTGTTTAGAGTGTGAAATGAAATCGTATACACAAGGCCTGTAGCGTGTCCCTGGCAATTTTACGTGCATGATACACAGACACTATTATTATCCACAAAACGTACTTCCCCCAGGAAATTGACCTAGCTGTTCTGTTAGTGCCCATTAACATTAGCTGTTAGTAATCACACAACAGATAGCTGACACCATCCTGACTGCTGGAAACCTGCTTTTGTTGTGTGCCAGCCACCGTGATGGTTGCTGGGCGAAAAGCGGTGAAGGGAACAGGTAACATCCCTGATCTTATGGAGCTTTCAGCATGTGGGGGGCAGACGGATAATTAAATGGTCTGCAGTTAGAGATCTGGCTATCAATTGTTAAGTAACCATGTAAAAGAAGAAAGGCGTGTCATGAAATACTACCTGTGGAGACCCAATTTAGGCAGGTAATGACATTTTCTTTTTTTCATGTTTATTTATTTGAGAGAGAGAGAGCAGACACATGCGAGCAGGAGGGGCAGAGAGAAAGGGGGGGGGAGAGAGAATCCCAAGGAGACCTCCCGCTGTCAGCGTAGAGCCTGACGGGCTTGAACCCACCTGAGCTGAAATCAGGAGTCGGATGCTTAATGGACTAAGCCACCCAGGTGCCCCCTTTTTACTAATGTTTATTTATTTAACATGCAAAGAGCTGATACCAGGCAGAGTATTCAAGACCGAATAAATAGCGTGTCTGAAACCTCTTAACACAAAACAAATCTTGTGTTTTCCGGCACATAGTCACGGGGAAGTAGCGTCTGGTGATAAGGTGAACACAGGGTCCAGGATCACACGTGCTTGGAATTGAGTTCCAGCTTCTGCCTCTTACTGTGGGGCCTGGGCAAGTTAACATTTGTGAGGCTGGGCGTCATAAAATGAGGTCACTTAGCAGCCAGTCTTACTGGTGGTCGTGAGGGTTCCGTGAGACAATGTGTATACAGTGCTTCGTTAGCACGATGCTTGGTGTAGAGAAAACACCGAACAAATGTTATTTATTATTGGCAAACCTTATGCCACTCTCTTAAGGACTGTGCTCGGGTTTCATGTTGCTTTGTTCGTGCCTCTTTACGTCTGTGACTCCCTTAGTAGAAAGGGGCATCAAGCACAAAACGCAACGGTGGTGGTTTATTGAGTGTCGCTGATGTGCCTACACCACGCTGGTTATTTTTACACGTTGACCCTTTACAACACTATCTTTAAGGTATGCGTCGATATCCATCTTCTTTAAGTTTATTTCTTTATTTTGAGAGAGAGCACATGCACGTGCACAGGGGAGGGGCAGAGAGAGAAGGGGGGAGAGAGAATCCCAAGCAGGCTCTGTCAGCACAGAGCCTGACGGTGGGGCTCGAACTCACCAACTGTGAAATCATGACCCCAGCTGAGATCAAGAGTCGGACGCTCAACCGACTGAGCTGCCCAGGTGCCCCGGTGTCCGTATTTCGAAGATGTGAGAGCCAAGGTGCAGGGGAGTTACTGGTACAAACTAAAGCTACACAGTTAGTAGTAGCTTTGACCGCCATGATTTTGAAAGAGGCCATGCGGCTTCCTTCCTCATAAGGTTTACATTACATGTGAACTCTACTAACACTTTATATCTTTTTTTAAAATTTCCATCCAAATTAGTTAGCATCTAGTGCAACAATGATTTCAGGAGTCGATTCCTTAGTGCCCCTGACCCATTTTGCCCATCCCCCCCCCCACAACCCCTCCCGTAACCCTCAGTTTGTTCTCCATATTTATGAGTCTCTTCTGTTTTGTCCCCCTCCCTGTTTTTATATTATTTTTGCTTCCCTTCCCTTATGTTCATCTGTTTTGTATCTTAAAGTCCTCATATGAGTAAAGTCATAGGATTTTTGTCTTTCTCCGACTGACTTAATTTCACTTAGCATCATATCCTCCAGTTCCATCTACGTAGTTGCAAAGGGCAAGATTTCCTTCTTTTTGATTGCCGAGTAATACTCCATTGTACATATATACCACATCTTTTTTATCCATTCATCCATCGATGGACATTTGGGCTCTTTCCATACGTTGGCTATTGTTGACAGTGCTGCATAAACATGGGGGTGCACGTGTCCCTTTGAAACAGCACACCTGTATCCCGTGGATAAATGCCTAGTAGTGCAACTGCTGGGTCGTAGGGTAGTTCTATTTTTAGTTTTTGGAGGAACCTCCATTCTGTTTTCCAGAGTGGCTGTACCAGCTTGCACTCCCACCAACAGTGCAAAAGAGACCCTCTTTCTCAGCATCCTCGCCAACGTCTGTCGTTGCCTGAGTTGTTCACGTTAGCCATTCTGACTGGTGTGAGGTGGTATCTCGTTGCGGTTTTGATTTGTATTTCCCTGCTGATGAGTGATGTGGAGCATTTTTTCATATGTCGGTTGGCCATCTGGATGTCTTCCTTGGAGACGTGTCTATTCATGTCTTTTGCCCATTTCTTCACTGGATGATTTGTTTTTTGGGTGTTGAGTTTGATAAGTTCTTTAGAGATTTTGGATACTAACCCTTTATCTGATATGTCATTTGCAAATATCTTCTCCCATTCCGTCGGTTGCCTTTTAGTTTTGCTGATTGTTTCCTTCGCTGTGCAGAAGCTTTTTATTTTGACGAGGTCCCAGTAGTTCATTTTTGTTTTTGTTTCCCTTGCCTCCAGAGAAGTGTTCAATAAGAAGTTGCTGTGGGCCAGATCAAAGAGGTTTTTGCCTGCTTTCTCCTCGAGGATTTTGATGGCTTCCTGTCTTAACTTACATTGAGGTCTTCCATCCATTTTGAGTTTATTTTTGTGTCTGGTGTAAGAAAGTGGTCCGGGTTCATTCTTCATGTTGCCGTCCAGTTTTCCCAGCACCACTTGCTGAAGAGACCGTTTTTATTCCGTTGGATATTCTTTCCTGCTTTGTCAAAGATGAGTTGGCTGTACGTTTCTGGGTCCATTTCTGGGTTCTCTCTTCTGTTCCCTTGATCTGAGTGTCTCTTCTTGTGCCAGTACCATGCTGTCTTGATGATTACAACTTTGTAGTATAGCTTGAAGCCTGGGATTGCGGTGCCTCCTGCTTTGGTTTTCTTTGTCAAGATCGCTTTGGCTATTCGGGGTCTTTTCTGGTTCCCTACAAATTTTAGGATTATTTGTTCTAGCTCTGTGAAGAATGCTGGTGTTACTTTGATAGGGATTGCATTGAGTATGTAGATTGCTTTGGGTAGTGTTGACATTGTAACAATATTTGTTCTTCCTACCCAGGAGCATGGGATCTTTTTCCAGTTTTTTGTGTCTTCTTCAATTTCTTCCATAAGCTTTCTATAGTTTTCAGTGTATAGATTTTTCACCTCTTTGGTTAGATTTATTCCTAGGTATTTTTTTTTTTTTGTGCAACTGTAAATGGGATCGATTCCTTGATTTCTCTTGATGTTGCTTAATTGTTGGTGTATAGGAATGCAGCCGATTTCTGTGCGTTGATTTTATATCCTGCAAGTTTGCTGAATTCATGAATCAATTCTAGCAGTTTTTTTGTGGAATCTTTTGGGTTTTCCATATACAGGATCATGTCATCTGCGAAGAGTGAAAGTTTGACTTCCTCCTGGCCGACTTGGATGCCTTTTATTTCTTCGTGTTGTCTGATTGCAGAAGCTAAGACTTCCAATATTACGTGGAATAACAGTGGTGAGAGTGGACATCCCTGTCTTGTTCCTGACCTTAGGGGAAAGCTCTCAGTTTTTCCCCATTGAGGATGATATTAGCGTTGGGTCGTTCATATATGGCTTTTATGATCTCGAGGTATGCTCCTTCTATCCCTACTTTCTTGAGGGTTTTTATCAAGAAAGGATGCTGTATTTTGTCAAATGCTTTCTCTGGATCTATTGAGAGGATCATATGGTTCTTGTCCTTTCTTTTACTGATGTGATGAATCACGTTAATTGTTTTGTGGATATTGAACCAGCCCTGCATCCCAGGTATAAATCCCACTTGGTTGTGGTGAATAATTTTTTTAATGTATTGTTGGATCCGGTTGGCTAATATCTTGTTGAGGATTTTTGCACCCATGATCATCAGGGAAATAGGTCTATAGTTCTCCTTTTTAGTGGGGTCTCTGTCTGGTTTTGGAATCAAGGTAATGCTGGCTTCATAGAAAGAGTTCGGAAGCTTTCCATCCATTTCTATTTTTTGGAACAGTTTCAAGAGAATAGGTGTTAACTCTTCCTTAAATGTTTGGTAGAATTCCCCTGGAAAGCCATCTGGCCCTGGACTCTTGTTTTTTGGCAGATTTTTGATTCGATTTCCTTACTGGTTATGGGTCTGTTTGAGTTTTCTATTTCTTCCTGTTTCAGTTTTGGTAGTGTATATGTTTCTAGGAGTTTGTCCATTTCTTCCAGATTACCCATTTTATTGGCATATAATTGCTCATAATATTCTCTTACTATTGTTTTTACTTCTGTTGTGTTGGTGGTGATCTCTCCTCTTTCATTCTTGATTTTATTTATTTGGGTCCTTTCCTTTTTCTTTCTGATCAAACTTGCTACTGGTTTATCAATTTTGTTAATTCTTTCAAAGAACCAGCTTCTGGTTTCATTGATCTGTCTTTTTTGGTTTCGATGGCATTAATTTCTGCTTTAGTCTTTATTATTTCCTGTCTTCTGCTGGTTTTGGGTTTTATTTGCTGTTGTTTTTCCAGCTCCTTAAGGCATAAGGTTAGGTTGTGTATCTGAGATCTTTCTTCCTTCTTTAGGAAGGCCTGGATTGCTATATAATTTCCTCTTATGACTGCCTTTCCTGTGTCCCAGAGGTTTTAGATTGTGGTGTTATCATTTTCATTGGCTTCCATGAACTTTTTCATTTCCTCTTTAACTTCTTGGTTAGCCCACTCATTCTTTAGTAGGATGTTCTTCAGCCTCCAAGTATTTTTTACCTTTCCGAATTTTTTCTCGTGGTTGATTTCGAGTTTCATAGCGTTGTGGTCTGAAAATATGCACGGTATGATCTCGGTTTTTTTGTAATTATTTAGCACTGGTTTGTGTCCCAGTATATGGCTATTCTGGAGAACGTTCCATGTGCACTGGAGAAGAATGTATACTCTGCTGCTTTAGGATGAAATGTTCTGAATATATCTGTTAAGTCCATCTGGTCCAGTGTGTCATTCAAAGCCATTGTTTCCTTGCTGATTTTTTGATTAGATGATCTGTCCGTTGCTGTGAGTGGGGTGTTGAAGTCTCCCACTATTATGGTATTATTATTGATGAGTTTCTTTATGTTTGTGATTCATTGATTTATATATTTGGGTGCTCCGACATTTGGCGCATAAACGTTGACAATTGTTATGTCTTCTGAGAGGATAGACCCCTTGATTATCATATAAGGCCCTTCTGCATCTCTTGATACAGTCTTTATTTTAAAGTCTAGATTGTCTTATACAAGTATGGTTACTCCGGCTTTTTTTTTGTTGACCATTAGCATGATAGATGGTTCTCCATCCCCTTATTTTCAATCTGAAGGTGTCTTTAGGTCTAAAGTGGGTCTCTTGTAAACAGCATATGGATGGATCTTGTTTTCTTATCCATTCCGTTACCCTATGTCTTTTGATTGGAGCATGGAGTCTATTGATGTTTAGAGACTAATAACACTTTATATCTTGCTTCTAACCTTCCACTCCAGGTTACCTAATCTCCTGCTGGTCTCGTGTTTTTGTCTTCTTTCAAGTTTATACTTTGTCCCATTTTCTTGTCTTCTACTTTGACTTCTCTTAACAGTGATTCTGGTTCTCAACTAAAACTACATAGTCGTAAGTTGATTGGGTAAAACATTCCTACTGGGGTTGACTCAGTTGCAAATCCTTGTCCTGTGAGCAACGTTCCTGTGGGACTTGCCCAACCCAGTGCACAGGAACCAGACAATGTCTACTCATAACTTACCTTGTCCTTAAATGAACAGGGAGCACATTTGGATCCTGGGATTAATATAAATTCCAAATACCCTCTAGTGTGTTGTTTTATGAAAACTGTTGAAAAATTAAGACAAAAGGGCCTTGATTTTTTAAAATACAATTTATTGTCAAATTGGCTTCCATACGACACCCAGTGCTCATCCCAACAAGTGCCCTCCTCAGTGCCCATCACCCACTTTCCCCTCTCCCCCATCAACTCCCACTTTGTTCTCTGTTTTTGAGAGTCTCTTACGGTTTGCCTCCCTCCCTCTCTGTTTGTAACTATTTTTCCCCTTCCCTTCCCCTATGGTCTTCTGTTAAGTTTCTCAAGTTTCACATGAGTGAAAGCATGGTATCCGTCTTTCTCTGCCTGACTTATTTCACTCAGCATGATACCTTCCAGTTCCATCCACATTGCTGCAAATGCCAGGATTTCATTCTTTCTCATTGCCGAGTAGTATTCCATGGTATATATAAACCACATCTTCTTTATCCATTCATCAGTTGATGGGCATTTAGGCTCTTTCCATAATTTGGCTATTGTTGAAAGTGCTGCTGTAAACATTGGGGTACATGTGCCCCTATGCATCAGCATTCCTGTATCCCCAAAGGGCCCTGATTTTTTTGTTAGCAAACAAGGATCATGGCAAATTAAATAGCTCATGTAAATGAATAAGCCTTGTGCATGGTCAAACTTGCCAGCATTAGAATTAAATAGCAGATTATTCAAGACACACATCTTCAACTGTCTGTTAGTTTTATTGGTACAGGAAGCCCAGGTGATACTTTCTATCTAAAATTTCTTTTGAGGCAATCCAGTCATTGAGAAATGCCTTCCCAGAATTTAAGGAAGAAAAAAAGAATAGACTTTTCAGACAGATTATGCACAATGCCAAAAGCAGTAACTTCAGTCTGAATTCAAGTGTCCTCTTTGCAGAAAAGCAATAGCTTCCTTGTCGAGTGGGCATCCTAATTATGCTCACTAATTACACATAGGCCATAATGAGAACAAATGATTCAAAACTAAGAGAACTTTGTGTAAATTAAAACCATGGGCTCTAGCAAGGGAAGTTATTCAGCAGGATGATTTCCATGTTCTGAGTAATGGACTTCATTGAAATTGGTACAGAAGCTCACTGTGTAGAAAAGGCAGAAAGATATTTTGGGGGCTAAGGTAGAGTTTATCCCCACTCTCTGGGGCCTCTCTTCTAGGAAGTTGCCAACGAGGGTTTCTGGGTACAGTTTAGAAACTATTGGCTTAAGTGTCTTCAAAAGGCATTTTCATAACTAAAAAGAAAAGAAAATAGAGTCATCCATCAAATAAACTCTAGCTGGGCATATGAGGCAACTTGCCTCTTTCAGTCTGAGGTCCTGTTTTCAGGTGGTATTTTCATTTGCACAGCCTGGGGCTCCCCTTCAATCATTTGTCTCATTTAGACAAACTCTTACCTCCAGTGGCGATTAAGCACACTTGAGTTCCTGGCAACATCCTAAGTCAAGTTGGACAAACAAAACTGGCTCATGTCTTATTCATTCCCACATATTAACCTTAGAATTTTTCACTAGCATTCTTCATAGCAAAGCAGACAACAGCTGACCTTGTGCAAAGATTCAGTTTCTTGTAGGAGAGCTTTTGACACAGGAAGCACCCCCACTGGGCAGGCGGTTCAGGATCCAGAACAAAACTTGGCCATTTCACGTGTTCATTCGTTGTATTTTCAAACCTTTTCTACAAAAGTCAATAGTGCTGATTTGAAAGGAATTCTGCACCTGGGTGTTTTTAATGGCTGGAAGGGCCATCCGAATGTTACTCTAGACTTGGGAATAATTGAGGCTGAATAATAGATGTCCATATTTTGTCTGACAAACAACTTCAGAAAAAAACTTGATGCAAACGCTGAAAGAAATGCATTACTTGTGGTTACTGTATTTTAGCAGATAGTTGAATTTACTTGAATTGAGCTACATTTATGTCACCCATACTCCTTAATGGAGGCCAGCCGGATGGATATCCTTCTAACAAATACAACTAGGTCTCAGGAGCTGCATTTTCTAGAGATTTCCGTATTCACTAAGAGATCCCTGCTTATGTTTGCCCCTTTTGTCTGCAGCCAGTTAAAGAACTGCGCTCGATTTGAAAAAATGACTAGCTGCATTTTTTCAAGTAAGTGATTGTTCATTAATGGACTAGGTAGTTTTGCTAGAGTCGGGAAAGAAGGCACATGCTTTCTTAATCAACAAGAAGTGACTCACACGCTAGGGAGACTCAGAATGAGTTCTTTAAGTGACATGTACATTTGACTTGATAAATCTTTTTATGGATATATAAAAAGTGCACATTATCTAACATCAGTATGACTGAAGAACATTTTAATTGGAGATAATAGAAAGGACAGTTAATGGCCTGCTCTGAATTTATTTCAAGGAGAAAAGTTATGCTTGAAGTACGATTGAGTACACACACACACACACACACACACACACACACACACACGTGTACTTCACTCACTCTCCATCAGGAGACTAATAGAAAAGGTGAGCAATTTGGGTTTATGATGAAAACTAAGTATTTTGGTGAACTACTAATGGGAAATCATGATATAGGAGGTGTTTGCGTGTAAGAACCATGTTTGTTAATCTGGGAGTTTTATCCTTTTGTGGGAAAGTTTTATTTATATATATATGTAAATAAATACATAATAGTTAAGTTGTATACAGTTATATGGTTAGTTGTCCATGTTCTTTTTTTAGAAAAAAGTTTGAGAGAGAGCGAGTGCACGCGCGCGCATGGGGGAGGGGCAGAGAGAGAGGGAGACAGAATCCCAAGCAGCCTCCGTGCTGTACGCGCAGAGCCTGATCGATGTGGGGCTCAAACTCATGAACTGTGAGATCACGACCTGAGCAAAAATCAAGAGTCGGACGGACACTTAACCGACTGAGCCACCCAGGTGCCCCCGTCCATGATCTTTTAACAATTCATACTCAGTAAGTTACCTGTAGAAACTTGTATCTCGTGTACTCTATTAAGTATTTTGCTGACCATTGATAGCCCTTCTGTCTATCTGTCAGGGTGTGTATGTGTGTGTGTACATGTATGTGTTTCTCCAAATAATGGTCAACAAATTCTGTAGCTGTGATTATTGGACACAGTTAAGAGAAAAGAAATTCTACTAACTTCTAGAAAGAAGTAACAAGGTGACATCAATCGCTTCTCCTAATGTGCAAAATTGTATTTTACCTGCCCCAGCCGTTCTCCCTTCTGTAGGGCGGGAACAAGTGTCAGTAGCCTCTCTGGGACATTAAGTTTAAGGGGGTAGCCAAGTTGAGTGCAGAGGCCCGAATGAGTTCTGTGGAGTGAAGGAATTATTTGCCATTCGTTGGCAAATTGAGGAAATCTTAAGATGGGTTGAGGGGGACGCAGTACGAAGCCAAGGGCTTGGATTCCTGAGATCAAGTAACAGAATAATAAGGTGGGTGAGTAGGGGCATAACAGTCTGGAAGAATACCAGGCATAAGATGTCTTTAACCTCGGATGAGCTTTTTCTTTCCCCTCAGTCGGCGGGGGGTGTGGGTAAGTTCCAGCAGTGCCTCATTCACCCTTGACCACCTCTATTATCGAGAATAATTGAAAGCCATCTGCATTGGGTTCTTTACTTTCCCATTATAACCAAAGAATCTATGCAAAACTTGCCTAGCTGCAGAAGAGACTCAAAATATTCAGCATTTATTGGGTAAGATCTCCCAGGATTTGATCTGAATAATCACATCAGGTGGTCTAGAGTAAAGCCCTTATAAAATGTTTTCTGAAAACCCCTAAAGTCTCATAATACTGAAATTACAAATCTCAGCTCTGCGTTATTTTAGAAAGAACATATCCCAAGTATCAAAGCTTTAAAAAATACCTCCCAAATGAATTTTCAAGGTCCAGGGGACAGAGCAAGGTACCCAGAACTAGGGTACAGAAATTAGTAAGGATTTTTGATAAAAACTGACTTAACTGGTCATGCGATTGAACTTTTAGTTCTGAGAAATTAAGCATATTGCAGAAAATGCTTTCATATCATCTCAAAGCTGTCAAACCCGTTGTCCTGTAAAAGGCCTTTGATAATTATATGTCAGTCCTAAGGAAATCAATTTACCAATTTTGAGAAGATTCTGTTTCAGTGTCTAATGATCCTCATTATTATGATTTTTTCATTATTTAAACTTCACTCCTTCAAATCACAACTTACCCTCTATATTTTTTCAATCCTAACGTATCCTCTCAATTTCTTTGTGGAGTCTGAAAATGGCAGCTAATGTCAATCATATCTAAGATTTGTAAAACATTCATACATTCATTATCTTATTAAATCCTAACAATCCTGTAATGCAAATACTATTGTTATTGTCACGGTTCTTCGAAACCTGGAACTGATGATGATGTGCTTTATCCAAAGTCACACATCTGTCAAGCGATGGAGACACTTGTTCAGATACTCTAGTATATACGATGAGAGTGACAGTGTTGAAATACTTTGACAGTGATGTCACTTCACGGCATTAGTTCCCAAGGCTTCACTCCGATGGGGAACTCCCTCCTGGTTAATAGTATCTACCACTATTTGCTAGGCACTATTTTAAGCACTTAATATACATATTAACTTATTTAATACTTGCAGAAACCTAAATGTCTGTATGATTATTGTCCCCATTTTACAGATGAGGAACCTGAGGCCCAGAAGTGAAGTCACTTTTCCATGTCCCATAGGCAAGCCGGCAATGTCAGGAGTCCAATCCAGGTAATCAGGCTCCAGAATCTGTACTGGGTTTTGTCGTTGTTGTTGTATTTAAGAGGGAGAGAGCATGCCAGCAGGGGAGAGGGGCAGAGGGAGGGAATGAGGTGGGGTGGGGATGGAGAGACAGAGAAAGAAGGAATGAATGAATGAATCTTAAGCAGGCTCCATGCTCAGCATGGGGCTTGACACGGGGCTTGATTCCACGACTCTGGGATCATGACCTGAGCCGAAATCAAGAGTTGGCCACTCAATCAGCTGAACCAGTCAGGTGCCTCAAGGGTCTGTAGTCTTTATCATGGCATCATCCTGTTGTCCAGGAGAGTGCGAGTGAATCACTGGGGCTACACCTGGTTTCGCAGTGTAATCTCTGCAATCGTGGCCTTAAGTGTGCCTAACTAACCTGATCGTCGTTGAGCTTTATTGATCGTCTGCATGTCTACATGGCATACCGTCCAAAGATTCAATTAGGTATCCCTTCGGTGTCAAGACAAGAGTGAAAAAGTCATGTTCACGCTCACCCCTACTTACTCTCTAAACTCTTCAGAGGACTCAGTTCACAGATGTAGAGGAAAGCATGCGTCGTTGAGCAGTTGCGACCGCTAATCGACGAGAGTGACAGAGTGAAATCCCTGAACTGACTGCAGGGTTCCATTTTAGCAAATCGATACCCGGGGTGACACAGATCCACTAGGGAGGAGGCCAGAAGTGACCTTTGAGGCCTGCCACTTCGATCTGCTCGCTCGACCTGTGTTCCCTGCTCAGGTCATAACGCCTGAATAACCTTCCTCCTCCTCACCATCTCCGTTCTTCCCCGGACATGTGCATGCGTGGGCACGCACACAGAGATACTACGTTAAAATTTTTCCAGATGAATAAACAGCCGTTTGAGGAAAGGTAGTAAGTGAGTTTAAAATCAACTTACCCTTGGAAATTCCTTAAATTGCCCCCAAATGTACAGTTCGGAACATCTCTACGTAATTTCAGCATAACCAGTTTTTCCTTCAGTGTTGACACCAGTTGTTTTTTTCCGTTGGTTATTAGCTGAATTAATTAGCTTGCCATTTGGAACCCTATTAGTTAGGTTTCTCCAGAGAAACAGAAACAATAGGGTGTGTGTGTGTGTGTGTGTGAGAGAGAGAGAGAGAGAGAGAGAGAGCGCGTGCGCACATGTGCATGCCCTTGCATGGAGAACAGTGCTGCTCCTGAAAGGAAAAATTTTTAAAAATCATATCGAGTTAGGTATTTTTCAAGATCTGATAAAAGGAGACAAATTCTTAAAAGCTTGTGCGTCCTCACAAACGAACTAGCATTTGGTCACCAGCCACACAGGACATTTACAACTAAGAGAAAATAAAATTCCCATCAGCTAAATAGTCTTTTCTCTGCTTTCTTCTCAACCACTTTTGCACCCTGATGCTGCAGGAAAGATGGGAAAAAAATAGAGGAAAAGCAAAACACACAAGCCACTTCTCAACCTGCAGGAACCCAAGCCAGAGGTCAGGCCTGAACCTGGAAAGAGGTAGGAGGACAGGAGTGGGGAGAAGCTTTATATTGGGTGTGAGATGGAGGTTTGGATGCAGACTGGACTGGACTTCTGAGCCGCTGAAAGTAAGTCACGGCCACCTGTGGGGGTTTTTGAATAACTATGTGACCAAAGCTCTGAATCTATGCTTCCCACTGTGGAGCGAGGAGATCCATCAGAACAGAGCGGGGAGTGACGCTTGGGGAAAAAACAGTCATTTCCTATCTGTGCCTTATCAATTTCAGTGCATTTAACAAGCTGGTTGCGTTTGTGAGGGTAAGGTCTGAAGAGCGTACTGAGGGGCAGAGGTCTGGGGGAGGAACTGACCGTGGCTTGTCAGTCTGGTTTATTGGGAGGATACCATACAGAGTCAGAATCCTTTGCAGCCAGTCTTGAGGGTAGGTTTTATTGGCTAGATGTGCCCTTGGGGAAATTACTTTCCCACCTCTGGGAGAAACCGTTCTCTAAAGCCAAGATTAGTTTGGGGGACTGTTATTGGCCGACCAGGTCGCCTGTCTGTGAAGAATGACTGTAACACGTGGTCGGAGAATTGCCGTGAGCCGACAGAATGCCTGAGATGTCCAGCCTTCGAGATCGTTAGTGAGGTCATCCAGACAGGCCCTCGGAGGTTGGGGCAGAAGGCTTCCAGTCCCCTTGTGGGCTTTCAGATGAGTAGAGAGCTGGAGGACGGTGCCGGTCGGCTGGTTGTAGTTCAGGGTCAGGTCTGGCCTCCAGACAAAGTAGTCCAGCTAGGGCTCTGCAGTCCTTTCAGGCTTCCAGTGGATGTGGATTAATGCTAGAGCTCCAAATAAATGAGAGAACGGAATGATTTCTTCTATGTTGAAGGGGAGGCCAAGCCATCTGGACTCAGCACACAAGGGCATGAGGGAAATCCTGTGGCTTAGCATCTGTGCACCTTCAGAGAGTCCCCGCAGCGACTGCCAGATTACGGCAACTAGGACAGCAGGCCTGGTGGATATGGGGGCTCTTGGTGAAGCACCGGCTGTGGTCAAGACTGACTCAAGGGTAATCCCAGCTGCCCCTGAAAATGATTAACTGGGCAGAGGTTGGGAGGAATGAAACTGGGAAGCTGTGGACTTTCCATCAGCTGGGTGCACTCTACAGCAGGCGTAATGGCTCTGATTCCTATCGGACACTGTAAGCGCATAACTGATGCTTATTAGACGTTCGATAGAGGCCCCACCTTGGGAAGAGAGAGGCAAGAAGAGTTGCTTTATTCTTTATTGTTTTGTTCTGCATCGTGTCGTATTTTATATAGAAGGTAAGTGG
Organism: Panthera tigris; assembly: GCF_018350195.1. Taxonomy (NCBI): domain Eukaryota; kingdom Metazoa; phylum Chordata; class Mammalia; order Carnivora; family Felidae; genus Panthera; species Panthera tigris. Next base: position 119,324,677 of record NC_056677.1, on the reverse strand, counting down.
GGGAGAGGGGCAGAGGGGGAGAGAGAATCTTAAGCAGGCTCCATGCTTAGTATGGAGCCCAACTTGGGGTTCTGTCCCACCACCCTGGGATCGTGACCTGAGATGAAACCCAAGAGTCAGACGCTTAACCGACCGAGCCACCCAGGTACCCCAAAAAGAGTAAAAAGTAAAAAGTCCCATTTTCAATGGACCAACGAGACCATGTCAAAATCTAGATAAAATGATAAAAATCTAGACGATGAGAAATCTAGATAAAATGTCCTTCCCTGCTCAACAAGTATACCATCCGTTGGCTCCAGGTCTACTGAAAAGCCAGGAGAATTCTTGGTAAAACCTCAAAATTCAGGGTCTCAGTCACTATCCTGGGGAAAGGAACTACATAAGAGAATGAAGTTCCCCAGATCTTCAGATACGTTAGCTGCTAGGTGTTAAAATAGGCATAAAAATTATCTTTGAAACTAAAAGGTTTTTTTTAAATTTTTAACGTTTATTCATATTTGAGAGAGAGACAGAGCACAAGTGGCAAAGGGACAGAGAGGAGGGGAGACAGAAACTGAAGCGGGCTCCAGGCTCCAAAGCTGTCAGCACAGAGCCCAGTGTGGGGCTCGATCTCACAAACTGCGAGATCATGACCCGAGCCGAAGTCGGACGCTTAACCGACTGAGCCACCCAGGTGCCCCAGAAACTAAGCAGTTTTTAATGGAAATCAAGGAAACCCAGCCGCTCCTCTGGCTTCAGAAGGGGGACATTTCTTGCCCACTCTTGAGCACCTTCTGGCCTCCTCACTCTCTTTCCGTGTCTTTGATTTGGAAGGGAGATGTTGTAGGAAGCTTTTTGTGACCAGGTGTTTCTTTTTCTTTCTGAAGGAAAAGACCAAACTCTCCATGTGTGTTGTTTTGTGGGAGCAGCGATGGTCTCCCTAGGAAAGCGAGACCACCCATCAACTGGCCAAATACAGCAGGGGCTGGGAAACAGTGGGAACCATGGGAATTGGAGACACCTGGGAAGTATCCCATTGTTGGGAAAATCTTGGACTTTGGCAGGATATAGAAAGGGCTTTCAAGGCGGTCTTGCCCTTAGTGTGAAGAGAACTTAGATGGACAGCTGAGGTGTATGTATGATTTTATGCAAATGGTCCTTTCAAACAGAGTATTAAACTTTTTTAACATTTATTTTTTTTTTTAATTTTTTAACGTTTGTTTATTTTTGAGACAGAGAGAGAGCATGAACGGGGGAGGGGCAGAGAGAGAGGGAGACACAGAATCGGAAGCAGGCTCCAGGCTCTGAGCCATCAGCCCAGAGCCCGACGCGGGGCTCGAACTCACGGACCGTGAGATCGTGACCTGAGCCCAAGTCGGACGCTTAACCGACTGAGCCACCCAGGCGCCCCTTAACATTTATTTTTGAGAGAGAGAGAGTGCGTGCGAGAGAGTGAGCGAGCAGGGAAGGGGCAGAAAGAGAGAGACAGAATCCAACACAGGCTCCGGGCTCTGAGCTGTCAGCACCGTGGGATCATGACCTGAGCCGAAGTCGGACACTTAACCGACTGAGCCACCCGGGCGCCCCTCAAACAGAATATTTTAAAATGCCTTGCCACTTTCATAAGAGAGAATCAAGAACAGCTATTGACATATCTTTCAAAAGAATGAGAACCAACCTGCTCCCCTTGTGACATTATAGCCAAATGACTTAATTTCACACTGACATTTGACGAGGTCCTGTATTCTTGACATCAACCCGTTAATTGATTTCCACGTGAAAAAGAACATGAAACAGAATTCATATACGTGTTTGGCATATGGTTAAGTACACAGTTAATATGTGTTGAATTAAATTTGATCAGGGGCGCCTTGGTGGCTCAGCTGGAAGAGCAGGTGACTCTTGACCTCGGGGTTGTGATTTTGAGTCCGACATTGTGTGCAGAGGTGACTTAAATATTTAAAATAAATAAAATAAAATAAACTTATTTGGGATTTGGACGCTATTACACGACAAATAGTATATGACCTGCAAAGGCATGTGACCTAAATTAAGCATCTATGTGGGAGAGTGTCGTTTATCACTTGGGACTGTCACGCATATGTTGTGTATACACGTGCCTGTATATGTGTACGTCTCTGGATCATTACATTTATATATATGGCGAGAAATCGTGTGGCGTCTGTTGCCAGTCGGTTTGGTGGCTTGGTTTGAGCCGGAAGGCTTTGGTGGGACTGTTCACCTTGTAGGGAGGAGCCTGTGATTGCAGTCGTCTGCCTGGAGGTGAGCGGTGATCCTCAGACATACTTCCCTTTGGCAGGAAACCAGCAAGCTTCCGTTCAGGCTTTCTTCCTGCTTCCCCATCTTTCTTTATCTTCCTCCTGATACCTCATCCACGGAATCACTATCATTGTCCCTTGGAGCGCCAGCTGATATCTGCAGCTTCCTGTCTCTTTGCCCAAGGGAAAAACGCCGATTTCCTCTTTGCTATTTGGCAAATGTCAAAAGAAAAGGACTGGCTACACCGTGTATTCCTTTCAGCACCATGAATGAACATCCTGTGTTTTTCCCCCAATCGGGAGAAGATTTAACTAGCTAAAACTTAATTAGCCTAAGCTGAGAGACTTTTTTCCTATTATTTTCCTATTGCTTCTCCTTCATCTGTTCCTTTTTATCTTCCAGGAATCCCGATCCTACATACTTAACAATACCAGGCCTTTATACGTTTGCATATCATGTTCGTCTCTGACTCTTTCTTGCCAGGTTCTGGGAGAATTCTCTGACCTCTTCCACTTGACAGATTTGGTTGTCTGCAGTAATCTATCTACTGTTCACTGGCTCCATGGTAGTTTTGTTTCTTTCTGTACTTGTGTTTTTCATCTGATTTTCTATCGCTTCCTCTTCACCTACGAAATGTTTTCTCAAAACTCTTAGAGAATAAAAATAGAAGTCGTCTTTGTTTTCTCCAGTTCCATGGAGTAAGTCTCTTCCATTGGGAGAAGCCTGTCCTTATTCCCTGGATTAATCCTTTTCTTTGGAATTGCCAACTCTTCAAATGTCTGGGATGTTGTGTTTTTGCTTTTTGTTTTTTGTTTTTTAGGTGAACTCTACACCCACGACCCTGACCCAAGGGTCTCATGCTCTACCGTCTGAGCCAGCCGTGCGCCCTTGGGAAGGTCTTCTGCTTTCGCATCCCAACGGAGTGGTCTCTACTAAGTTAGGCTACTCGGGATGGGTGTCCGTACAGATAGTTTATTCCTGGCAGGAAAAGTGGAGTTTCTCGTCTGTGTACTTTTATGTCGCTACAGTGACGATCGAGTTGGTTATAATTAAATACGGAGGGGATTCCCACAGACAGTGCTAATATGCCCAACAGTTTTTCTCTCTGTTTGTGATGGTAGCATAAAGTTAGCTAGAGGACTTGCCCCGTCCTGAATTGTCCTGACTGCCTTTTCTGAACCGGTTACCGCACTTGCCCTGTCCTAGCACGGCGCCCGTGCTGGGGAAAGAAACCAGACGAGCGAGCCCCCTGGCCTGCCACTCTGCGGTCTCTGTAGTGGGGTGGTCATGGGACTGTATTGTAGGGGTCCGGGGACTTACCTGCACTTCCACACCGGGCGTGGGGGTTCGAGGAGCATCTGTGCATGGGGCCCTTCCACTTCCCTGAGTCCTCACCTGGGGTCTTCGCTCATATGTGAAAGAACAGGATGCTGTTGCCCTCGATTCCGTCCTATCCCCACCACCCGCCTACACCTTTCAGCACGTCCCCGGTTTCTTGCCTCCTGTTTTTCAGCAACGGTGGAGACTTTTCCTATTTTTATATTTATGTGAGCACTTTTTACTTAACAACTATGTCTAGTACAACATTGTTTTTCACGGTGAAAAGTCGAAAATTAATAAAAGGCTGACTAAATTATTTACGTCCCATTAAATATGAGGCCATTCAAAGGAATGCAAATCCATATTTATTTCTAAGCGAAAACATGTTACAATATTTACGGCATAGCATCATGACTATTAAAATTTTTGCAAAACTGTATGTAAGCAGAAAAAGGCAGAAAAATCTTGATGCCAGATGAAGTCATTCTAACATCGGAGATTTGAAGACAATTTTTTGACCTCCCCTCCCATGTCCCGTGAGAAGTCCAGTATCTCCACCAGTGTTTCTGTGAATTCCTGACGATTGATGTTCCCATGCTCACTTCTGACTCTGAGGTCTTAATTCTTTTTTTTTTCCTGCCCTAGAGGAAAAGACATTTATTCTACCCTGTAAGCACCCGAGTTCTTAGTTCTTTTTAACTCTTGTGCTTCCCCTCATCTGGCCCAAACCCAGCCCCTGTTTCTTTCTTCTCCCAAACCATTTCTTTTTTTTCTTTCCTTAACAACCTTAACACTCAGCATGGTGCGCAACGTGGGTCTTGAACTTGACTGTGAGATCAAGACCTGAGCTGCGATCAAGAATCAGACGCTTAACCGACTGAGCCACCCGGGTGCCCCGAAACCATTTCTTTTTTTTTTTTTTTTTTCAATATATGAAGTTTATTGTCAAACTGGTCCGAAACCATTTCTTTACCCATTCAACAGATGCCGTTACAGACCCGTGGTTTATTGTAGCGAAGGAGGAGGCTCCCCCTCGCATGGAGCTTACGTTCTGATTCAAGGCATTTGTAGCCGTATTCCTGATGTCATGAGTGAATGCAGGGACAGCTGCTGTGCATCTTTGTTCCTAACTTTTCTTTGGCTACGGCATCACTTAAACACTTTGCAGCCACCCTTCCTCACTCTCACCCTCTCACCGAATCCTTGCCGTTTTTTTTTTTTTTTTTCCCAGAACAAGTTTAGTTATTTTATTTCATTTCCTTCTTCCAGTCACATGCATGGGACCTCATCTCTCTTGCCCCAAGTGCTTATCAAGACATTTACCTGATCAAGTACAGTTCCTTTCTTTACAGGATCCCTGGTGTTGGCTTTTAAAGTGGTTAACTTTACTACCTCACTGCACATATTTGTGGGTTTACGAAAATATAGAGCTAGGGACATACAGTCCTCTGAAAGGATGATACCATATCTGGACTGTGGGATTAGGGGTGAGTCTATTCTTCTGCCATTAACTGATCATCTGCATTTTCTGTTTTCCAAAACAAATGTATATTAATCATCTTTAAGAGCAAAGAAACAAAAAAGCTTTAGTAAACTCTCAACCTCTCCAACTTACTCCTTGAAAATAGAATATAATTTTAAAAAACAGGAAAAAAAGAAAATAGAATATAATTGATCTCAACTTTCTCTTTTCCGGATCCAAAAGTTTCTGGCCATGCGTCTTCTTTATTTGTAAATTGGCATCCCCTCTTCCATACTATATGTGGTTTCTCATTTTTCATTTTTTATTTTTTTAATTTATTTTTGGAGGGGGGGAGCGCACGCATGCTGAAGGGGCAGAGACAGAGGGGGAGAGAGATAGAATCCCAAGCACGCTCCCCACTGAAGGCGCGGAGCCCAATGCAGGGCTTGAACCGACAAACCACGAGATTGTGACATCAGCGGAAATCAAGAGTCAGATGGTTAATTGATTGAGCCACCCAGGTGCCCGATATTTGTGGCTTTTTAAATGGAGGTATAGTTGATACACATAGTATATAGCTTTAAATTAATTTTAACAAAAATATTTTAACAGTCTTAAATATACACACACAGTTTGGGTATATATATTAACCCAGAGAAAAGGCAGACTAAAACAGTTAAGTGGTTTAATTTGGGGTTGGAGGAAACTTTCTGTATGACTTAAAATTTTTTGCAACCAGGCTCATGTGTTACCATTATTTTAAAAATTGGGAAGAGGGGCGCCTGGGTGGCTCAGTCGGTTGAGCGGCTGACTTCGGCTCAGGTCATGATCTCACGGTCCGTGAGTTCGAGCCCCGCGTCGGGCTCTGTGCTGACAGCTCAGAGCCTGGAGCCTGTTTCAGATTCTGTGTCTCCCTCTCTCTGACCCTCCCCCGTTCATGCTGTCTCTCTCTGTCTCAAAAATAAATAAACGTTAAAAAAAATAATAAAAAAAATAAAAATTGGGAAGAAACACATATACAACCCTACAGCAGGAGCTGCTCTGGAGCCTTGCAAATTCATCTTCCACTAGATACCACCCTTCGTAGGTGGTTTTGAGGGGTGTGCTAGGTTACACTGTAGTGTCCTAGCAGGTCTTGATTGATTACGGTACGTACAGTGAAAAGGAATGTGCTAGTAGCTACTCCTACACTTGGGCAAGTCAGTTCGCCTAATACGTGTTTTGCCATTGGCAAAATGAGGGGCTTGCACTACGTTGGCGTGTGTGATTCCGAGGTCCAACATTTTTATGACTCCGCTGAACATGAATTAAGAAATCCAGGGGCGGCTGGGTGGCTCCATCGATTGAGCATCCGACTCCAGCTCAGGTCGTGATCTTGCGGTTCGGGAGTTCGTGCCCGCCGAGATAAATAAATAAGTTAAAAAAAAAGAAATCTGGAATGAAAAGTGAAGAAGAGTACGTGTGAGTGGTAGAGAGGCAAAGGTCTGACCGCGTGCTTAGGAAACAAGGGTTCCGAATCACCGAGAGGAATTACCGAAGACCCACAACTGCTTTGACAGTTGGGGTGCAGAGCTGTCGCCGTCCTAGCCCTCCTGTGCCGCAGAGTTTCCATGTCCTTTGTGGATTGGTTTCCTGATGGCCAAAGTGGCCTGATTTTATGGACCGTGTAGATGAGAGATGTCATTCCCGACCAGCTGTGTTGGGCTGCGTGCACTCTACAGAGAGCAGGATGCTGGCATCTAGATGTACGGAGTTCTTGGTTCTGGGTTATTCTCTGGTACAACCCAAAGCTGCCTCCGGGAGGTAGCTGGCAGTTTGCAAAGACACCTTTTCCTTCAGATCAGTGTGAAAATCACCACGTTGCTTCAATCTTTTAAGCAACGTCCCTCGTGACATGAAAGACTGCTACTTCTTTCTTTTTAAAAGTTTATTTATTTATTTTGAGAGAGAGAGAGTGGGCGGGAGGGGCAGAGAGGAGGAGACAGACAGAATCCCAAGCAGGCTCCACAGTGTCCGCGCAGAGCCTGACGCAGGGCTCAAACCCACCGATTGTGAGATCGTGACCTGAGCCGAATCCAAGAGTCAGACGCTTGACCGACTGAGACACCCAGGTGCCCCCAAAGACTGCTACTTCGTTAAGTGCCTGGACTGGGCACGAAAATATCTGGCCCTTCTCGTGACCAAATTAGAAGTGATGTCTAGGGCAATCGCTTTCGTGAACGTAACGCAAGACGCCTCGCTCAGCTCCCTTGCAAACGTGCAGAAGTCTGATCAATAGCAGTCTCTTCTCTTTATTTAAGATTACAGAACGCCTCAAAAATGGTGGAGGCACCAGTTCTGTGATAAATGTCACCTACCGTTCTGGCCAAGTGAAATTGAAAAGCCTTCCCCCGGTGCAGGGATGAGAAGCAAACTCTCGTGAGGAAAGATGACAGGCCTTTATCGGGTCCAGTTGTGTTCTGGTTGTCTTGCTCTTAGTTCCATAAGCCAGGTGCCCCCTGCCGTCTCTTCCATATGACAGTCACTGTGAGATCTTCTGGCCACTTATTCAAGTCTACTAAATTTCTCGTTCCAAGTGTGCGCAAAGTATCTAAATCATAATGCCCTCATTCTGTCATGTTTGTTTAAAATGCATATTGGTATGTAGGCTTAGTTTATTATTAAAAAAAACCCAGATATCTCCCATTTTGCTGTGTCTAATCTAAACAATCCTTAACTGTGTCAAGCCAGGAATTAATTAGTTTTATATTTCTTATGTTAATTTCTCTCACTTTCCCAGTTAATTTCATTGGAAATCTGTTTTATTAGCTTAATAACACTTCTATCCTTCTGTGCTAATGGGATTTTTCATACAAAATTCAAGGATTTCATACAGGCCTGAATAAATAGGAAATAATTGAATGACGGGGCTGATAAACGGGAACTCTCCAGGTACCCAGCTTCTGTAACCCCTTCAGGTCCTTGAGTTAGAACTGTGTCTGCCTCACGTGCCATCACAGCTCAGCAGAGAGGACAGCTCCGCTGTCAAGGCGGTCATCTGGCCATGACCCAGAGGGTCAGAACAGGAGACGGGCAAATTGACTATTTCTTTAAAGGCAAAATTTCAAGGGGCTTGACCTATCAAATTGGGGACGATGACTAATGCTTTCTGCACACACACACACAAACAGAGCAGATGAACAACCGTTCCCAAAGGTTAGATGCCATCCATTGAACTCTATTAAGCAATCAAACACCAGATGACTCAGAATCACACTGTTCCCTTGTGTTCCTTGGGAAAACTTCATCCACCCACCCCATCCATTAATGCCCCAGCCCCTCGGCAAGGAGGATCTCTAACTTGAGGGGATTTGTAATTGTAAGGACACTGCTGATTGAGCGAGGTCTAACTTGAAGAGGGCTCTCACGGGCTCAAGTTTAATTATTATCTTCCAGGGAAACCCACATCATACAAAGAGAGCTCTAGAAGCAGCAGTGGGGGCATGCATGTCACTGATGAGTTGAGGGGGTGTTACTTAAGATTCACATCTTACGGGGACTGTGAAGGGTTCAAGAAAACAGATGAGTCTGGGAGGTGCCACAGTGACCTATTCCAGTTTTCAAAAAAATTGTGGTACAATCTATATAACATTTACCATCTTAATCATTAAAAAAAATTTAAGTTTATTTATTTTGAAAGAGAGAGAGAGAGCGCACGAGTGGGGGGAGGGCAGGGAGAGAGGGGAGGGAGAGAATCCCAAGCAGGCTCCGCACTACCAGCCCAGTGCCCGATGCGGGGCTTGAGCTCAACGAACCGTGAGATTATGATCCCAGCCAAAGTCAAGAGCCAGAGGCTTCATCGACTGAGCCACTCAGGTGCCCCTCATTTTTTTTTAATTTAAAAAATTTCTAGGGGTCGCTTGGGTGGCTGTCAGTTGAGCATGTGACTCTTGATTTCGGCTCAGGTCACGATCCCAGGATAGTGAGATTGAGCCCCACGTTGGGCTCCATGCTAAGTGTGGAGCCTGCTGCTTAAGATTCCTTCTCTCTCTCTCTCTCTCTCTCTCTCTCTCTCTCTCTCTCTGCCCCTCTCCCCTCTTGTGCTCACTGTCTCTAAATATAAAAAAAATTTTTTTTTTTTAACGGGCCCAATGCCCAACATGGGGCTTGAATTCACAACCCGTAGATTAAGAGTCGCTTGCTCTGTGGACTGAGGCAGCCGGGCCCCCCCCCCATTTTAATGATTTTTAAGTGCCCGGTTCAGTAGCATCAAGTGCGTTCACATTGTTGTGCAGCCATCAGCACCATCCATCACAGAAGTCCTCTTCTTGTGCAACCGAAACCTTGTCCTCCTCAAACAGCTCTCCACTCCCTGCTTCCCTGCCCCTGGGGAACCTCCATTCTCCTCTCTGTCCCTATGAATTTGGCTATTCTGGGCACCTCATGTGAGTGAAATGATAGAACATTTGCCTTTGCGTGATTGGCTGTCACTAGCAGAATGTCTTCTGCCCTCGTCCCCGTTGTAACATGTATCGAAATTGCCTTCCTTTTGAAGGCAGAATAATACTCCACTCTACGAGATCCTGTAGTCTGCTTATCCATTCATCTATCCGTCGGTGGGCACTCGGGATACAAAGAAGGCATATTTCTGAATTAAAATCAGATGATTCCCGGACACGATCTGGAGCTAGGTTACCAAAATGCGTGTGCCGGGAAAGAGTTTCTGGGCTGCCATGAATGTCCTCTTCGTGCCGGTTTAGCTTCCTGAGCAAATAGCAAAAGGGACGAGAAAAGCCGAATGGTGTCGTCGCTATCTGGTTTGAAGCAGCGACGCAGCACTCCCTTAACGCGCTCTCTTGAGTACTAGTGGTTTTGAGAACATCTGTTTTACCAGACTGATAACCATTGGTTCAAAGTAGACAAGATTGCAACAGCACAAGGTCTTTCTTACGACACCCGAGACGCTTAATAACTTCATCTTTTGACGATACAAACTCGGTAAGGTCACGTGGAAGTTTACCTGGTAAAGATGTAGAACATTCTGTAGGCTTTTGGTATATTATGGGTGAGAAGTGGTGCTTTAGTAGCATTACAGTGAATATTTCATGCTTTTGAAAACCGCTTATGTTTTATTTTTTTTTCATGTACTGTGATTTTATTTATTTTTTTCCTCAATATATGAAATTTATTGTCAAATTGGTTTCCATACAACACCCAGTGCTCATCCCAACAGGTGCCCTCCTCAATACCCATCACCCACCCTCCCCTCCCTCCCACCCCCCATCAACCCTCAGTTTGTTCTCAGTTTTTAACAGTCTCTTATGCTTTGGCTCTCTCCCACTCTAACCTCTTTTTTTTTTTCCTTCCCCTCCCCCATGGGTTTCTGTTAAGTTTCTCAGGATCCACATAAGAGTGAAAACATATGGTATCTGTCTTTCTCTGTATGGCTTATTTCACTTAGCATCACACTCTCCAGTTCCATCCACGTTGCTACAAAGGGCCATATTTTGTTCTTTCTCATTGCCATGTAGTACTCCATTGTGTATAGAAACCACAATTTCTTTATCCATTCGTCAGTTGATGGACATTTAGGCTCTTTCCATAATTTGGCTATTGTTGAGAGTGCTGCTATACATATTGGGGTACAAGTGCCCCTCTGCATCAGTACTCCTGTATCCCTTGGGTAAATTCCTAGCAGTGCTATTGCTGGGTCATAGGGTAGGTCTATTTTTAATTTTCTGAGGAACCTCCACACTGCTTTCCAGAGCGGCTGCACCAATTTGCATTCCCACCAACAGTGCAAGAGGGTTCCCGTTTCTCCGCATCTTCTCCAGCATCTATAGTCTCCTGATTTGTTCATTTTGGCCACTCTGACTGGCGTGAGGTGATATCTGAGTGTGGTTTTGATTTGTATTTCCCTGATGAGGAGCGACGTTGAGCATCTTTTCATGTGCCTGTTGGCCATCCGGATGTCTTCTTTAGAGAAGTGTCTGTTCATGTTTTCTGCCCATTTCTTCACTGGGTTATTTGTTTTTCGGGTGTGGAGTTTGGTGAGCTCTTTATAGATTTTGGATACTAGCCCTTTGTCCGATATATCATTTGCAAATATCTTTTCCCATTCCGTTGGTTGCCTTTTAGTTTTGTTGGTTGTTTCCTTTGCTGTGCAGAAGCTTTTTATCTTCATAAGGTCCCAGTAATTCATTTTTGCTTTTAATTCCCTTGCCTTTGGGGATGTGTCAAGTAAGAGATTGCTACGGCTGAGGTCAGAGAGGTCTTTTCCTGCTTTCTCCTCTAGGGTTTTGATGGTTTCCTGTCTCACATTCAGGTCCTTTATCCATTTTGAGTTTATTTTTGTGAATGGTGTGAGAAAGTGGTCTAGTTTCAGCCTTCTGCATGTTGCTGTCCAGTTCTCCCAGCACCATTTGTTAAAGAGACTTTTTTCCCATTGGATGTTCTTTCCTGCTTTGTCAAAGATGAGTTGGCCATACGTTTGTGGGTCTAGTTCTGGGGTTTCTATTCTATTCCACTGGTCTATGTGTCTGTGTTTGTGCCAATACCATGCTGTCTCGATGATGACAGCTTTGTAGTAGAGGCTAAAGTCTGGGATTGTGATGCCTCCTGCTTTGGTCTTCTTCTTCAAAATTACTTTGGCTATTCGGGGCCTTTCGTGGTTCCATATGAATTTTAGAATTGCTTGTTCTAGTTTTGAGAAGAATGCTCGTGCAATTTTGATTGGGATTGCATTGAATGTGTAGATAGCTTTGGGTAGTATTGACATTTTGACAATATTTGTTCTTCCGATCCATGAGCATGGAATGTCTTTCCCTGAGATCAGGAACACGACACGGATGCCCACTCTCACCGCTGTTGTTTAACATAGTGTTGGAAGTTCCAGCATCAGCAATCAGACAACAAAAGGAAATCCAAGGCATCAAAATTGGCAAAGATGAAGTCAAGCTTTCGCTTTTTGCAGATGACATGATATTATACTTGGAAAACCCGATAGACTCCACCAAAAGTCTGCTGGAACTGATACATGAATTCAGCAAAGTTGCAGGATACAAAATCAATGTACAGAAATCAGTTGCATTCTTATACACCAACAATGAAGCAACAGAAAGACAAATAAAGAAACTGATCCCATTCACAATTGCACCAAGAAGCATAAAATACCTAGGAATAAATCTAACCAAAGATGTAAAAGATCTGTATGCTGAAAACTATAGAAAGCTTATGAAGGTAATTGAAGAAGATATAAAGAAACCACTTATGTTTTAAAATATAACAGTCACTTCCTTAAAAAGATCTTTTAGAAACTTTGGGAATCATCCCAAAAAGTCCACAGCAGGCTGACACGAGAATTTGCAGCTTGACGTAACATCATGTCCTGGCATTTGATGCCCCTTCTTAAGCCCCTTGTTATTTTCACTCTCCTCTGCATTTCTCAGTCTCCTTTCAAAGTCAGTTTTCCCCCTTCTCCATCTTCCTTCCTCACCCCTTCCTCAGCCTCGCACGTCCGTCGGCCTGCCCCGGACCTCCGGGTGTCCCCCTGACCGTTGCTCAGCCCAGCTGATGGCTCTGAGGGCAAGAGCAGGTGTCAGTGATCGCAACATCCAGCTGAGAGACCCGCACACTCCCTGGCCCGCGCAGATGGACACATCGGAGTTGCCCTGGAACGTATTTACAGTGACGCATTACAAAGAACACACAGATGGAATGTGCCGGTAATAAAAGGAAATTTCAGATAGTTTGTTCTCAAGAAGATGAATTGCTAGTGGCACCTGAGTGGCTCAGTCACTTCAGAGTGTGACTCCGGCTCAGGCCATGATCTCACGGTTCATGCGTTGGAGGTCTGCGTTGGGATTCTCTCTCTCTCTCCCTTTCTCTCTGCCCCTCCCTCCCTCCCTCCCTCTCTCTCTTTCTCTCTTTGTCTCTCGCAAAATAGATAAAACTTAAAAAAAGATTAATTTACTGCCGTGGATTTTTAAGGCGTTTACTGTACTAAATAATGTAAACGGTTAGCGGCGATAAAAATTTCACTCTGTTGTCTGAAAAGGCAGATGTTTTCAGTGAGGATTTTCCTTGGGTTCTTTTCCTCCTTGAATCTCATGGGTCTTTGGATGTTGCCATGATCTTAATTATAGTTTATACTACAATTTGGATCATTCTGCCTCCATGCTGATATTGATGTGAAAACGCATGTAAATAGCATGACAGCATTTCCCCACGTTGTTAATAGCAGACTTTGGTTACGGCCGAACAGGTTTGGTTATATTCATTGGAGCCCTAAGTCACCCAAATACTAAGCTGCTCAGATGAGAGAAAGAGCTGCCCCGTGGTTTAATCTCTGTCTGTGTATCTGTCTCTGACATGCCCACCCCCCTTGAGACACACAGGGCTTCTTTCCACTTAAGCTCCTTCTCCTCTCTTGACCTCACTTTCTCTTTCCGTAAAAGAAGGAAGACTGAACGATCTCTAAGACCCCGTCTTGCTCTAACATCCTTTGTTTCCAAGCCTATGAATAAACATGACACTAATATCCACATCACTACTTCCCTTTTAAGATGACCTATACTCTGGAAAAGAGAGTTTGATGAATGTTATAAAAATCACTTCCTGGAAATGAGACGAGCCATTTTCATAATGAATATGATTTCATGCACCTAGCTTTTAAAGAAGCAATTTGCTTGCCAGGTTGCTAAATTGAAGATTATCATTGTGATAAGGAAATTAGTGGTTAACATTTATGGCCATTTACAAAATCCACTCTACATTGATAAGTTCTCACGCATAGCCTAGAGAATTCCATTAAAGAATTTCTGCTGTACAGATGAATATCTTAAAGGTAAAATACAAGTGAATGGAGATAGCTGATGTACTTAAATTTGTCGTGTGTCTGTAGGTAGTGAGCACACCATAAAGCTATCTGAATGTTTCATATACTTCAAATTTTTTTAACGTTTATTTGTTTTTGAGAGACAGAGACAGAGCGTGAGCAGGGGAGAGGGCAGAGAGAGAGAGGGAGACACAGAATCCAAAGCAGGCTCCAGGCTCTGAACTGTAATCAGAGCCCAACGTGGGGCTCGAACCCACGAACCGTGAGATCATGGCCCGAGCCGAAGTTGGACACTTAACTGACTGAGCCACCCGGGCGCCCCTGTTTCATGTACTTTAAAGTGACATGGCAATTACATTTCTGAGCAAAAAAAGATTTAAATGGTTAATGATGACACGAACCTCCCTAAAATAAAGCATATCTAAAAATACGTTTATCTTTCTGAGCCCAAACCAGTGAAAAGGCCTATTTACTTGCTCTGTCAAGTATGACCCATACTTTTTATAAGCAGACCAAGATTAATGGTGGGAGTATCTGTAACCAAGATATTAAACTATTGATTTGGGAAGACATGTCATGCCTCTGATTTTATTTTCAAAATGTCTCTGAGCGTAAGCACCATTAAATAAAGTGCAATGAAATGTGGGCCGTGCTAAGTCATCTCGTCTTCAAACTTCCATTTGTCACAGAAACCGGGAAGCATCGAAAGCTTCAGACACCGGAAAAGCCAGTCGCCGTGGCGGATGGCTCTTACCTTGTGGTCTGCAGAGGGCACCGCTGCCTGGGAGAGAAAACACTGTAAAATGAGTCTGTCCCCTGAGTCTGAAGTGACACAATATATGCTTGATTGGTCTTTCTTATCAGTCATGATACCGCTCTAGACTTTTCAATTTTAATGCCTGTATGAGCATTTTGAAAACGCATCTTTGTCTTGTAGGAGTTAGGCTTGTGGGCAAATCCTGAGTTATGGAACATCTCTGGGCTGAGTTTTGAAGGTTTGAGAAAGCCTTTTTTAAGATTTTGTTTTTAGGTAATCTCTGCGCTCAACGTGGGCCTCGAACTCAAAACCCCGAGATCAGGAGTCGCACGCTCCACTGACTGAGCCAGCCAGGAGATCCGAGAAAGCCTTTTTTGTTTTTGAAGTTTATTTATTTATTTTGAGAGAGAGAGGGAGAGGGAGAGAGAGAGAGAGAGAGAGAGAGAATCCCAAGCAGGCTCTGCCCCATCAGCACAGAGCCCAACGCGGGGCTCAAACTCACCAACTGTGAGATCAGGACCTGAGCTGAAATCAAGAGTCAGACGCTTAACGGACTGAGCCACTCGGGCGCACCCCCCTGAAGAAAGCCTGTTTATATTTATTTCTTTTTCTTCCTTCCCTTTTCTCCTCCTGCTCTTACGTAGTCAGACACTAAATACTGAAAAGAAACAAAAATTCCTAGAACGTGACTTGGTAGCTTGCAAGACGGGGTAAAAGATAAAAGGGAAAAAAAAGTATAGAAACAAAAAGCCATCTGGGTGTGAGCTAAAATGGCAGATCATGGTATTCTACACGTCTGCTAAGGATGTGGCCCCAAAATTGTTTCCAAGAGGCCTAGCGGCCGTTAGGAAGAGGGAGAGTCTATACGCTGAAAAAGCCACAAGGTCCGTGAGGTACAAACGTCTCAATTATACGACGGACGTATAATTACTCTCGGTCGAGAGGCCAGGAAGTGTCCCCAGGCCTCCGTGCACGTAAACCGTGGCCTTGGCAGTGTGGTCCTCAGGGTCTCCTAGCACTGTCTTTATGCGTAACGCTGAATTCCACGGGGCTATTGCTTAACCTCGTCCTTCACAGAAGCTAATGGGGGTCGGGGCGCCTGGTGGGCTCAGTCAGAAGAGCAGGTGACTCTTAATCTCAGGGTTGTAGATTCAAGCCCCGTGGCGGGGGTGGAGATTACTAAAAAAAAAAAAAAAAAAAAAAAAGACGATGGGGTAGTATCCTACCACAGCGTAATTTAGGAAAAGTCATTCTGCTGGAGATCTGTGTGCCTGCCTCTGCTGACATGCGTGAATCCAGGGCTATATTGGAGGAGTGGACGGATCACGTCTGCTCCGGAAGTTCTCGCATTTAAGGAGCTGGTCATTTGAACTCCGCTTACGCCAGAGATTGAGCAACAGAGGTCTGGGGACCGTTCTCCCTGGTAAACTGCTAGAGCTCTGCCGCTCCGTGCCGCAGTTGAACTTCTTCTGTACAACCGGACCTACGTGTTTTTCCGGCGGTGGAGCCGGGGGTCAGGGAAACCTTCCCTTTTCTTGCAACCTGAGGAATGGCGAGATAAAGGCCCAGGGGAAGTAAGTTACAAAACGAAAGGTTTGATTAATTTAAGGATTAATCGAGTTCTCCCTTCTGCCAGGCATCGTTTGTGGTACTTCACACGCAAGGCCTCCTCTGATTGTCACCATAGCCAGTTTTATGCCCGTTTTCCATAGGGGGGGAGGTTGAAGACCAGAGAAGCTAAGAAATCTGCCCCATATCATACGACCAGAAAGTGATGGAGCCAGGATTTATAGCCAGCTGGTTAGCACTCCAGAGTCCACGTTTTTAACCACCATAATACGTGGCCCCGTCACGGGAAAGCTTTTCTCATTACCCTAAAACGGCATCTCAGAAAAGAGCAGAAGGCCACGAAACAACAAACATCTCGGAAGGACAAGTCACCTGCGCTGCTGACCGTGGTTTGCCCAAGGAGGACAGTGTGGACACTCCCAAAGATCTAGATCCGCTTCGGCCGGGTTGGCGGGGAGAGTTCTGCAGTTGAAATCAGGTGAGCTAGACTTGAGTCCTTCTGAAGCAACCTTGGGTGAATTTGGCTCCGTTTCCCCGGCCGCACGGTGAGGGATTGGAACTAGAATGGGGGCGCGGTTCTTAACCAGGGGAGCGTAGTCCTATCACCTGGGAAACTTTCCCGGTACGTTGCCCCGGCCCCACCCCAAACTCGCTGAGTACCCGCCGTGGGCTAGGTGCTGTGGGGGACGTTGAGTCCACTTGTCCAAGGCCAGCTTCTCCTCCGCAAAGGTCTTCATGGCTCGGCACAGTAAGAAACCGTTCTGCCTACGCGGAGGTTTGTGTTGAGTTAAAAGCTAGAGGTGCATGTTCGAATCCAGCTACATCTGTGAAAGCAGCAGCACCGTCACTCTTTACGTTAAAGGACACTCGAAAAGGGGCCGTAGGGAAAAGCTGAGGCTCAGTGGCCCAACCAAACCTATAAGGACCCAGGACAGGCTGCCGAAGTGAGCGAGCCCCCGGCATTGACCACCAGGGTGAGCCGAGCGTGAATGGCAGCAGGGACTTGGCAAGGGGGTCTGGCCACATTAGGAATCCCAAGAAAGCGGCGAGGAAGAAGGGCAAAGCCGCTGGCTGCAGTCTCGTGTCCTTGCTTGAAATCCCAGACTTGTGATTTCCCAGCTGTGTCACGCCGGGCAAATGTAGTTGACTTCTCTGAGCTTCGATTTCTGCATTTGGGACGTGGAGACAGATAGATAGTAGCGGACTCCTGGGGCTTTATTCCAGTTTTGTTGTGTGGCGTTTTTCACTAACGTTTATTGTGTCCCTCCTACTTGCCAGGTGTTACTGTAAGTGCTTTACAGGTGTGATTTTATTGCATCTTGACCACATCCCAGGGAACAGGTCCAAGTCACCCGGCTAGCAAGCGGTCAGCCAGCCGGGGTCCAGTTAGTCCCATTCGAGAGGCCACATCCCACCTCACTCCCCTTCTTCCTCTCCCTGCTTAACATGGACGACAGGTCCAAATGGACAGAAGCTACAAAATTGCTACTTTACAAGCTAAGTCCATTAAATCCTCTCCATTATGAAAATGGATTCTCTGGTTCCAGAAAGTGCTTTTTACAAGATTCATTAAACTCCCTTTCCCCATGTACGTGTCATTTTACGAGGGTGGCAGAAATCTAGCTATTAGTGCCTTGGGTTTTCATAGACTCCTAGAATAACGGTGCTAGAGCTATAAAGGCCCCGAGGCATTGTTTCATCTATTCCTCTCATTTTACACATGGGGAAACTGAGGCTCTGAGTAGAGAAGTGATTTAACCATGAAAAGCCACCAAGCTTGTGACCGAATCAGGTTAAAAGCCCACGTTTGGGGCGCCTGGGTGGCTCAGTCGGTTAAGCGTCTGACTTCGACTCAGGGTCACGATCTCACGGTATGTGAGTTGGAGCCCCGCGTCGGGCTCTGTGCTGACAGCTCAGCCTGGAGCCTGTTTCAGATTCTGTGTCTCCCTCTCTCTCTGACCCTCCCTCGTTCATGCTCTGTCTCTCTCTGTCTCAAAGATAAATAGACGTTAAGAAAATTTTTTAAAGCCCGCGTTCTCTGACTCCTAAGTCAGTTTTTACTTTATCACTCACCATCAGCACACAACCTTGCAGGCAGGTACCGCTAATGATTCACTGATTCGTCCATTTATTCAAGGGGTATTTACTGAGCACTTACTTATTATGCCAAGCACCGGGCAAAGCCCAGGGGTGAGAAGAAATAGGCAGGAGGTTGTGCTGGGCTCAGATAACCCATCCCCAGTCTTGCTGGAATGAGCAGGGGTGGGGAACCACAGGCGGGGGTCGGTGGGGAGCACGGGGGACCCTGTAGAGCAGGAGTTCTGGACTTGGGCTGCACGCTAGAATTACCCCAGAATCTCTTAAAAATGCGAGTGCCGAGGGGCGCCTGGGTGGCTCAGTCGGTTGAGCGTCCGACTTCGGCTCAGGTCACGATCTCGCGGTCCGCGAGTTCGAGCCCCGCGTCGGGCTCTGGGCTGACGGCTCAGAGCCTGGAGCCTGCTTCCGATTCTGTGTCTCCCTCTCTCTCTGCCCCTCCCCCGTTCATGCTGTGTCTCTCTCTGTCTCAAAAATAAATAAACGTTAAAAAAAAATGCGAGTGCCGAAACCGTTTAGGGACCCACCCCAGGCAAGCTGAATGAGAATCTTCGCCATAGCGATGCGCCCCTTAGGTCGGCAGCCGCTACTCCAGGCGTGTGTGCTAACAGTCGTTGCGAAGGGTGCGGAAAGGCCGCTGCTGGTGCTGGTGTCCGACGCTAAAGCTTCACGGGACGTTGCTGTTACGGGGTAAAAAAAAAAAGCCTGGCTGGAGGGGCCGTGGCCCCATGGGTAACTGAAATCTATTAAAGCGGAGCTCACACCTTAGCACGCTCAGGAGCCGGTCCGGCCACACTGCAGGGAATCGGGTACATTCTCATTCCTTTCGCTTAGAGCCGCCTTTTCAATTCTGAAGCACCTGTCGGCGCTGAGCCCTGCACTAGGCACTTGCACGCAGGAGTGCGTTAGACCCGGACCTCACTGTGAGGTAGGTGCTAGTATTTTGCCCGTGTTTCAGTTGAGGGAACGGACACTCAGGTTGATGAACTTGCTCAAGATCACAGAGGAGGTGGCTGAAGTAAGGTTTAAACTTCTCCCTCCTGACTCCAGGACCTGTTTCCACCATATCCTGTTGCAAAGGGAGAGCCCTTTTATGCGATAAACAGATACGCCGTTGGTCCTGTGTCCTTTCTTTTTTTTTAAGTTTGTTTATTTTTGGGGGGGTGGGGCAGAGGATCTGAAGCGGACTGCATGATGACAGCACAGAGCCCATTGCCAGGCTTAAACCCACACACTGCGAGATCGTGACCCGAGCTGAAGTCAGACACTTAACTGACTGGGCCACCCAGGCGCCCTGGTCCTGTGTCATTAAAATCGCAGTCGGGATGTTGATCAATAACATGTTAGACTGGTCTCTCCCCACCCGGATTCTGTTCTCTTCCTGCCCGCTTCTGGTTCATATTCCCGCCATGCCGGCCACAGGTGCTGTCGTGGAAGAGAAAGAAGGAAGGCCATTCAAGCCTCTCTCTTCCAGGAGGATGAACACGTCATCTCTTAGGAGTTTGAAATCACTTCCCATAATGAGTTTTGCCGGAGAACGGGCACAAAGATTGTGCCTTATTCTTAGCACATATTCTCAGCACGCCTTTTAATGACTCCCGTGGAACCAGTTCCATGCATGCTGTGTTTCTGTCTATACTGAACATTAGCAAGCACAGACATTCTCTACAATGGTTTGAAATTAGCAAGGCAGTGTTGAATACACTTCCACTCTTTTGTTGTTGAAAACTAAAATATGTATTTGCTTTCGTCTAAAGTCACCCAAAATTTCAGACTCCACTGTGCCTGTCTGTTTGGGCTGCATCTAAGATTGAAAGGGAAGCACACCAGTTGAGATCCCCTGTACTACGCACATACTGTGTGGATTTGAGCCCCGGCCTGCAAGTATTTTCATCAGCTTCTGGAAGGCGGTGGGAAGAATGATGGAAGTATTTTTATGTCCTCTGTTGGCAGCCCGTTCCCACGTCCAACGTGCTCCCGGAAAGCCCCTGCGAGGAAAAGCCAGCGTAGGGTGTGGGAAGAAATAAAAGGCGAACCACGTTTAATCTCGGGATTTTTATGGGTACTGCGAGGGAAAAGTAAATGTCACAATGCTGCCTGCAAGATGCTACCACTTGTGTGCCAGCTTCCCCTTCCAGCGTGACTTATCAGCAGGATTCGGTAGCCACTGAACGAGAAGCTTCTGAGGATAAAACACGCTCGAACACAGGGTGGCTCCAAACGGAGACAGACTCGGTCTTGCGACATCCGTAGTTTATATCACACCGTTGACTCTGGGGAGCAGTGGCGCGTGTGAAATCTGCCATCTCCCCCAGAGGGATTGGTGCCAGGCAGGGAGTAGGGTGGGTGGGCTGCAATCCTACTCCTCCCAGCGCTCACGAGAACAAACAACCGCTATCATCTCATGCTGTTCCCCGGCAGAAGGAGGAGGCCTCCCTGCCCCGCTTGCCAGAATAAATCTGAGAGTCAAATGGCTCTTCCCAAGCTCTCGCCGAAGCCCGAGCAGATAAGGGATCATTAGCGTCTCACAAAACCACGCCGAGTTTTCTCTCCCTTCCCCGGTGACTGTTCAGGCCCGGTTTTAATATTCCGCTCACGGATGTCGGACATCACGGAGCCTGTGGCTTTTATGAGCGTCGCGTTGATGTATAAGCGCTGCAAGAAAGGGCTCGGTGACGCCCCAGCCAGGGCCATCCACGGGCGGCGGAGAACCCTCCCCAGAGGATGGCCAACTGTGATGCGTTTTGTCCAGAATCGTCCGGTAGCTCTGCTCCGCGTTTGCTCTGAAGGCCCGTGTCGCCGTCTGCAGACACACGTCTGCAGCAAGGTGTTCCGGGAGGGGACCTGAGCTCGGGCACTCTGGGGGAGAACAACCCCCCGTGTCTCCTCTGAAACGAGTCTCTTCCGCGGTCGAACCTCTCCGTGAGCGAGACGAAAACGGGAAGATCAAGCGCTCCGCGCCGATCGAAGGTGCAGGATCTTGCACGTGGGGCACGCTGGCGCCTCTGTCGCCGGTCCTCCTGTCCCTGGAGGCGCGGCGGCGTGGGCTCTGGGCGCTGCCCAAATCTCTCTTGGGCGGAAAGGGCTGCCAGGCCGGGACTGCATGCCATGGTAAGAGAGGAGAGAAAGACACCAACGAAGGGAATCTCTCTTTCCTTTTCTCGGCACTCCGAACTGAAAATAAAACCCGCGACGCTCTGAACTGCTACACAGACACGCCAGCACGGGGGACGACACCCACCACCACGCGCACTCACACGCCCGCTGACACGGTGGTCGTGAACATGGCGTGACTTACCACGTGCGGAGCGCTATCACGCGCTCTGGGACACGAATTCGGCGCTGGTTGGTGGCGGTGGTCAACGTGGCCCACGCCCACGTTGGAGCAATCAAAGGAATAACACGCACGGAGTTGCTCAAGGTATTTGCTTCGATCAAGTCTCGACGGGAATGGATCAAGTCGTCGTAAGCCCTCTCGCCTTTGCGCATCAAAATCGATACAAAAAGAGAAATGAGATGTTTAAAGATGGAGGCAATTAGGATCTCGCTAACTAAGCACGGGGAGCAAAGAGAAAGAATTCTAGCAATATTCCAGGCCGAATCCCTCAGCAGAGAAAAGCAGCCATCAGTCGAGGAGATAACATCACCAGACTTCAGAAAACCTTTTGGGAACCCCCCGCCCCCCCCTCTTGCATCTTAGGCGTTTGGGGAATTGCCGTGTAATCACAGAGCCTCCGAAGGGTCCCTGGGTTTCTAGAAACCGAACGTCGGAATTAATTTCCTCTCTGCTTACCTTCTCCTGGAGGCCAGAAGCCCCCCGTTTGCCTTAGCGTGGTAGTCAGGCTGTCTGTGTTTATTCAACACAACTTCGACTGAACCTTCCCTTTTCGCCATCTGGGTTTGGGAGATGCCGTCTGGAGCTGTGATTTGTGAATGGCCGCGTCCACCAGGGTGCTTCTCACACATAAGCCTAATTCATTGCCCTGTCAATTTTCTCTTCCCGTCATCACGCTTGAGACATAGTTAGAATCCTGGAACGTGAGAGCCGGAAGGGGCCGTGGAGATCAACCGGTCCAACCTCATTTTGCACTCCCAGCTGATAGCCACGGCCCAGTTTGTCACCAACGTCGCTTCTAGCATGATCGGGGCTGCTAACACTGGGAAGATGGGACACGTTCCTCTTCCCCACGCTCTCAGAGAGGCCAAGGTCGTAGCCCCTCCCCCCAGCCTGCCTCACACACGGTTTTCGCTGTTTCCTTTCTGCTGCTGTGTGAGGCAGCTTATAAAGCAACAGCCCTTTGTTGCTGAGGGAAGAACAAAACCCCGGCCTCCCAGCAGTGGGGAGATTTATAAGAGCTCAAGGAAGGTCAAAAGGGTAAATTACCCTGTGACTTGTATATAATCAGCACCTTTCCGGTGTACTCCGGGGTAAGGCTGATTACAGGGAAGGCAGAGGTGAAGAAAAGGGAGCGTAAGTAATCACAGAAAATGAAACTGGAGCAGGTTCTGGTCCTCGTCGTTTTTTTCAGTCTTTACGCAGCGTTCTGCTAAATCCTTCGTGGAAGAGCGTTTAGGGGGAACAAGCGTGAATGGTTCCTTCCAGATTTGTGTCAAAGTGCAAATACGAAATAACTTGATATTGTGTGAGCTTTTCTCTGTTTTAGGTCAAGAAAGGATACGCCCGTAAGTTGCAGGAAATGGTCTGGAACTGAGAGCCGTCGTCATTGAGGAGTCACTTCCGTTTGGAAGAAGCAGGAAGGCTTCACGGAAGAGGTGCCAACTTTTATGTATCTTTCCCGTCTTCGTGTTTCATTCTTTGCTGTTTCCTTTCATCGATGATTTAGAGAATGAGGTTATATTTAGGTAAAATTAGGATAAGCCTGTCTTTACACTCCCCCCTCCCATCGCTCACGCATCCATGCATAGAAATCTCAAGTGCCCGTTGCATCCCGGGAACTTTCGGTCTCTAGTTAACCCCACCGTAGCGCCCAGTGTATATCGCACCGCGGGTGCTCCCCGGGGCCCGGTAAGCTCGGTGAGGGCAGAAACCTTGTGTGTGTGACTTACCGCTGTGTGCCTAGCACCAGTCATAGAGCCCAGCACAGAGGAAGTGCAGGAAGCGCCCGGTCGGTGGAATGAGTGCATGATTACGGCACCAGTTTTTCGGAACGCCGTGTGGCTGTGGTCTCAAACGAAGCTGAGGATATATTCCTAGGAGTGTCTTCCCACACCCCCTTGACCTTTATCAGGTACACTGCCTGTCTGCCTCACCCGTGCGGGCTTCCGGTACCTGGCGTGGCGTAGGCACTTGAATGTTGGCATGCTGGCACGGTGAACACGTTACGGAAACCACTCGGGAAAGCAACCATGGCAGACCTAGAGGTTTTAGGATACCTCTTCGCGGTACGAAACCGCAAGCCCTTTCAAGTAACAGACCTGAGAAGGAATCGGACGTAAGTCGGAAGTCAATTATGATTCCCTACTTGAATTCTGTCAGACTGTTGCCATGTGTAAGACGTGACTGGCATCCAAACCGCGTTGGTCTTCCACCTAAAAAGAACCCTAGATTTATGCTCAATTCACACACTACAGGGTCCTCCTATTCCGTACAGAATCTGTACGCTCACACGTGCCCGTACTAAACAAGATGCCGGCTGACGTCCGTGACCTGGCGAAACCGTTGGCACATTCATCCGTCAGGGCATTTGTAGGTGTCTTGTTGCAAGTACAGCCGTTTATTTGAAGCGAGTCATTGATCTACAAAGGCCTTGAGTGCATATGGAGAAGGATTTGACCCCCCCGTTTTCCTGATACTTGATCGTGTCGCTGCCGGGCTCGCACCCGTAATGCCTTGGGTCTCCCGAGCGTGACGTTCGAGGTCCCCCACCATGCGACTGCTGCCTGCCGTATCTGCCGCGGCCTTGCCGTTGTCCCCCTCACCGGGACCAAAAGATGACCATGCGTTGCCCAGGTCCGTGCCTTTGGACCTGCTGTTGCCTTCCTACCTTTTGCGGTCAGCACAGTTCTCCTCACCCTCCTCGGTCCAGCTCTGGGGTCACTTTGGCCAGGCCTCCCTTGCCCAGGCCGAGTTAGTGGCTGCCTCTGTCCCTCGGTTCCCAGCGCGCTCCGTGTACCCTCCCGGCATGCCATTTACGACTCCGCATTAGCGTTCGTTTTATGCACCACTTGATTGTGAACTGGAGGATTAGAGCCACCGTTTCGCAGTGTTTAATAAATGTTTGTTACGTGAATGAATGAATGAGTTCACGAGTTCATTGTTTTCCCCCCGCCATGGACATTAGTCAGCATTAAAAACAGTTCGTTTCCACTCGGGAATCTCTTTATTTCCACAGAGTTTAATGCGGTCTCTTAAGTTTACCAGAGGCCTGGGAAAAGGAAACGTAGTAAATGGAGAAGTATTTTTAAGTGGGCATGTGTGAGCCTTACCTTAAACCTTTTAAAGACATTGTGTTCTACTCCGGAAAACATTATGAATGAGAATGTTGAAAAAACGGTTTGTTGCATAATAGCTAGGGGTGAAAAGGTTTTCTTTTCTTTTCTTTTCTTTTTTTTAAAGTAAGCTCTAGGCCCAAAAGGGACTGAGCCAGCCAGGGGCCCCAAAAGGTTCTTTTCTTTAACCCTGGGAACAATAAAGTGATCACCCATACGTAAGTCCCCTCCCCCACCTGCTTTGGCCAGTGTTTACCACATGAAAAACAGACATCAAGTGCTTTCACCCAGACTTCTCGTCTCCAAAAATTGCAAAGGAAGTATTTTCATATTCATTGTTATTGATTTTCATCATTTTATGAAGATGAGGTGAGAGCTACAAATGTGGTGGTTTAAAAATAGTTCAGTTGCTTGTTGGGGCGCCTGGGTAGCTCGGTCCATTAGGCGCCCGACTTTGACTGAGGTCATGATCTCAGGGTTCCTGAGTTTGAGCCCTGCGCTATCAGTGTGGAGCTTGCTTGGGATTTTCTCTCTCTCTCTGCCCCTCCCCTGCTTGAGCGTTTTCTCACTCGCTCGCTCGCTCGCTCTGTCTCTCTCAAAATCAATAAATAAACTTTAAAAAATGACTAAAATTGACAACACAAGGAACAACCGATGTTGGTGAGGATGCAGAGAAAGGGGAGCCCTCTTGCACTGCTGGTGGGAATGCAAACTGGTGCAGCCGCTCTGGAAAACAGTGTGGAGGTTCCTCAAAAGATTAAAAATAGAACTGCCCTACGACCCGACAATTGCACTACTAGGTATTATCCAAAGGATGCAGGAGTGCTGCATTGAAGGGGCCCATGCACCCCCATGTTTATAGCAGCACTCTCAACACTAGCCAAACTATGGAAAGAGCCCAAATGCCCACCGGCTGATGAATGGATAAAGAAGTGGTGTGTGTATACAATGGAATATTACTTAGACATCAAAAAGAATGAAATCTTACCACTGTAATGACGTGGATGGGGCTAGAGTGTATTATGCTAAGTGAAATAAGTCACAGGTAAATATCATACGATTTCACTCATGTGGAATTTCAGAAACAAAACAGAGGAACATATATGAAAGGGGGGAAAGAGAAGAGAGGGAAACAAACCACAAGAGCCACTTAATGATAGAGAACAAAGTATGGGTTGATGGAAGGAGGTGGGTACGGAACGGGCTAGATGGGTGATGGGTACGAAGGAGGGTACTTGTGATGAGCACTGGGTGTTGTGTGTAAGTGATGAATCACTGAATTCTACCCCTGAAACTAATGTTGCACTGTGTGTTAACTAAAATTTAAATTTAAAAAAATGTTTATTTATGTTTAAAGGAGATCGAGACAGAGAGTGAGTGGGGGAGGAGCAGAGAGAGAAGGAGACACAGAATGCAGAGCAGGCTTCAGGCTCCGAGCTGCCAGCACAGAGCCCGACGCGGGGCTCGAACTCCCAAACCGTGAGATCATGACCTGAGCCGAAGTCGGCCGCTCAACCGACTGAGCCACCCAGGAGCCCCTAGAAGAATTTTTTTAATGGAAAAAAATAAATATCTTGCTGTAGGTAAAAGTTATTTGTTCAATTTACAAAACTGTAGACATTTTCTTCATCCAAAACTTAATTTATACTTTTACCTTAGTATAACTTGAATCATGGCACAATTTGCAAAGCAAGCCATAGAATTGTGCATTTTTTATTTTTTTAAAAGATTCGGTTTTTAGGGGTGCCTGGGTGGCCCAGTAGGTTAAGCATCCGACTTGATTTAGGTTCAGGACAGGATCTCACGGTTCCTGAGTTCGAACCCCGCTTTGGACTAGGCACTGACAGTGCAGAACCTGCTTGGGATTCTCTTTCTTCCTCTCTCTCTCCCCTTCTGTGCGCGCGCTCTCTCCAAATAAATAAATAAACTTGAAAAAAAGATTTTGTTTTTAGGTAATCTCTACACCCAACGTGGGGTTCGAACTCACAACCCTGAGATCTAGAGTCGCGTGCTCCACCGAGCAAGCCAGCCAGGTGCCCCAGAATTGTGCACTTTTTAGATCAAAAGAGGTCTTAGGACCATTTTTGTCCAAGTGTGACAGATTGGAGGAGACTTTGATGTCATTACTACTTATGGAAAAAACACAGAGTTTTTAATCTGTCAGTTCCAGGGATAACCAAAATACACATAAAGAGTTCTCGATCTATTTAAGAATTAAGCCAGAGACCTCCACACTTAACTGACCAAATCAGTCTTTAAGTTGTCTTTCTGTCGCCTTTACTTGGTTCGATAGTTTATAACAATCATGAATGGAGTTCGGCAACGCTAGGGTTATTAGGATAAAAGAAAACAGATAGTTCCAGAAGTTTTCTAAGTCACCAGCTACCTCTCTGCTGTTGATTCAAGAACCCGTTAGCAGTTGCGGAGCAAAGCTTTCTGAATCTGTGGCCGCGTGAGGGGTCTCGGCGCTGGAGGAGAGGGGCTTCCGGCACCTGGGCACGCGTGAGTCGGCAAGGCGGGGGGCTGCCTCTCCGCGGGCTCAGGGCCCAGGGCCTCTGAAGCCTTTGCCACTGTTGGGATTTTGTCAGCCCAGAGAATCAGCGGGCAATGTGCTGAGCGCCTTTACGTAACAGAGAGTAAGAAGAAGCCTGCGGGCCCAAGCGTTGAGCCCAGCATCCAGCCTGGACTTCCTGAGTTACTCCGGCGCCCACGTGGCCCTTCAGTCACTGAGGCGTTTTCAGGTCAGAAAGACCAAACACATCACTCCGAGACACCGTTGTCCCTAAGGCTCACCCATTTGCGCGCTACGTAAGACCCAGGATACGTGGGTCAGATGTACACACAAGACCCGTGTGTGACCCAACGTCTCAAGCTTCGGAAAGCTCCGGGCTTCGAGGGCGGCGGTGAGGTTGGCCTCTGAGCGCCTCCTCTGTGCCTGACAGATGCTTGATAGAAATCTCTGCACGGGCGGCAGGGGAGTTTCTGCTTGTACCGTGCTGTCACGACGTGACCTTTCTCATTTTACTATTTAAAGAATTTTGCTATGAATAACTGTGAAAATTTACCCGGGTGCCATTTCACGGAAATCCTCAAAGGCTTCTGAAACAATGGCATTTACAATGGAGCGATGGGATGCGATAAAAATATCCAGGTCCTGTGAATCTCTGACGTACCGTGTCAACTTTTCCTAGTTCTGTTCCCCCCAAAACGCGTCTGGTTTTTATGTTCCGAAATGGGGGAAATTCTGCTCCCTTTTTTTTATTTTGAGAGAGAGCAGGGAAGGGGCAGAGAAAGAGAGGGATAGAGAGGATCCGAGGCAGGCTCCACACTGTCAGCACAGAGCCTGACGCGGGAGCCGATCTCCCGAACCATGAGACCGTGACCTGGGCCAAAGTCAAGAGACTGGGGCTTCATCGACTGAGCCACCCAGGCACCCCTCATTCTCACTTAGTGTGAGACCCCATATGAGAGGACAGCGGAATGAGCGATAAACAGCCAGAGAAACAAAAGGTTGCAGGATGTACATAAAAATGATCCTAGCTAGGGGCGCCCGGGTGGCTCAGTCAGTTAAGTGTCCGACTTCGGCTCGGGTCATGATCTCGCCGTTTATGAGTTCGAGCCCCTCGCCGGGCTCTGTGCAGACATCTCAGAGCCTGGAGCCTGCTTCGGATTCTGTGTCTCATTCGCTCTCTGCCCCTCCCCCACTCATTCATTTTCTCTCTTTCTCTCTCTCTCTCTCTCAAAAATACACATTAAACGATTAACAAAAAGTGATACCAGTAGAAATAACCGCCTTGGGCAAGAGGAATTTGTGCCACGCTAATCGAGTCATTGGTGTTACAGACCCAGGAGTGGTTGCATCATCTGTGAGGCCCATGGCGAAGTGAAAATGTGGGGTCCCTTGTTGAAACGTTAATAATTTCAAGGACCAGGTGTGGGATACTTCTAAGC
Source organism: Panthera tigris (assembly GCF_018350195.1). Classification (NCBI taxonomy): domain Eukaryota; kingdom Metazoa; phylum Chordata; class Mammalia; order Carnivora; family Felidae; genus Panthera; species Panthera tigris. Next base: position 119,296,000 of record NC_056677.1, on the reverse strand, counting down.
TTGAGCTGTGCGACTGCACAGGAGACACCCCCATGACGTGGGCCCTGCACGGATCTCAACCCCGGGTGGCCTGTGGGGATCGCGGGTAAACCTGAAACTTCATTTGGTGGCCTCGGGTTTCTGCTCTCGCGACCAAATCCCCGCAAGGGTCTCTCCGTCCGGAATCCATGAAGAAGGCAGCCCTTGCTTGCTTTCCCCATTTGCCTTCTGCTTTTCCCTTAGAGAATGTGAGTATTATTAAACCACGAATCTGCTGATGATAAAGGGGGAAGGCCTTCCACACATGGCTCTCTGGAAGGTCAATCGAGCTCCGTGTCCGGCTCCGCGATGATCATGGAGCCTGCTTGGGATTCTCTCTCTCTCTCTCTCTCTCTCTCTCTCTCTCTCTCTCTCTCTCTCTCCCCCCCCTCCCTCTCCCTCTCCCTCTCCCCCCTCCCACTCTCCCTCCCTCCCTCTCTCTCTCTCCCCCTTCCCCCCTTCCCTGCTCGAACTCACTCTCTCTCTCTCTCTCAAAAAAAATACGTAGAAAATACATTTTATTTTGCAAACATTAACTCGGTGCTCCTCATAAGCATCCTGACAGGGTGAATGTGATCGTTGTCGCCTTGTTTCAGATGAGGCGACTGAGGCCCGTAGAGGTTGAGTGACCTACCCAAGGGCACACGGTTGGTGAGCCGCAGAGCTGGGTGTCAGATCCTGGCATGCTGGTTCCAGAGTGCTGGCCCTGGAACGCTCCGGTGCTGAACAAACGACGTGGTATCTCCCTACACTCACCGCGTCACTGGGACGCGCACCGAAGCTCCCCAAACTTGTGTGCTCCTCGTAACCCAGCGCCAGTCATGTCACCGTAATTACTGGGGATTAACATTCGAAATGCACAGGGGATACTTTCTAAGGCGCTGTGTAAATACTAACAGGGCTACGATGTTCACGCTGCGTGAAAGCCTGCCCGTTATTTGTAGAATCGAGTCCAGATTTCTTACTCTGGCTTCCAAAGCCATCGAAAGGTAAGTCAAGCCGGTCCCGCCATGCTCTGCACCGCCCTTCCCAGGCTTATCTCTGCCCGCACATTTTCAAACTTGCTGATTCCCAAGCCTTTGCCCGGTTCCAGGCTCTTGCCGTGGCCGGCCTTCTCGGACCCTGCCAGTCCAGTTTGCATTGATGTGTTTCTTCTCTGACCTTGACCTCTCGTGTCCCTTTCAAGGATGAGTAGCTCACCTTCCCAACCTGGTGCCGAATTCCCTGAGGGCAGGAGCCATGGCTTGGTTTGAGTGCGCGTGTTACGAGTCCCCCAGACGTACGAGGTCCCTGACGCACCGGCAGCGGCTTAGCAAGTTTTCCACGTCTCCCCGGAGCCTTGTCGTCGTGCCGGGCGCATGCTGGGCCTTCAGGAGCACTTGCGGATCTGTCTTAGATGTGCGCGGCATCTGTTCGAGTGTTCGGCACACAATGAGCACTCCATAAATTGTATTTTTAGAGACAATCTGTTACCCCATAAGGACTACCAGGAATTACTCATACTCTTTGTGTAAATGGATTTATACAATTATAATGTTTAGGAGCTGAAATAAGGATGAGGGAAAGAAAATCTTGAGACTGTTTTTTTTTGTTGTTGTTGTTTCTTTTCTTTTCTTTTTTTTTTTTTAAAGCCGAAAGGAACAATAGAACGTCTGAGTCCAAATGTTTTCACGGCGGTGTCACAGAACAGGTGTGAGGTTTGTTGAAAATAATTCGTTATTGATGATGGTTAATTTGTCAAGTTCGCAAATGACTTACCGTTTTTCATGAATCGAAGTGGATTCCAGGTTTCCCCAGAAATAAGCTCATTTTAATTCACTTGCTTTCTTGACTGAGAAGGCTACGCCTAACTACTTTGTCTTTCAGGGGAGGAAACTGAGGTTCAGAGGTGAAACGAATTGGGCCAGTGCCACGTGGTGAGTTAGCAGAGACGTCGAGGCTAAATCCTAGGGCTCCTGGTCCTTTGCTGAATCGTCCTGCCACTGTCCTCACACCTTCCTCGGTCAGCACATCAGAAGGAATCACTGTGACTGAACACCAGAACAAAACAGAACCCGATAAAATCCAAAGTCTTACTCGCGTGGGGAAATGTTTGTCTCCTGACCAGGGGTCGAGGCTTGGGAAAGATTTCTGTTGGACAGGCCAGGTAAGAGGATTTTGCGAGACTCCATATTTTGTGGCCCTTTGGTATAAATTACTTGGGGAAATACATATTTACCTTTCTCCTCCTAAGACTTTACCTTATCTTTGCACAAATCCCCGTCTTTGGATATTTGATTTTGTTTTAGAAACTCAGAAACAAGTCCAATTCAAAAACAACAAACTGGGGGCACCCGGGTGGCTCAGCCGGTTAAGCGTCCGGCTTCGGCTCGGGTCACGATCTCGAGGTTCGTGAGTTCGAGCCCTGCATCTGTGCCGTCTGTACTGACAGCTCGGAGCCTGGAACCTGCTTCGGATTCTGTGTCTCCCTCTCTGTCTCTGCCCCTCCCCCTCCCCCCCTTCTCAAAATAAACACTAAAAAGAACTGTTTCAACACAGGCAGAGACACGCCCCCCCCATTTTAATCTGTAAGAGCAGACAAAATAGCTTAGTTTTGAAATTTCAGAACCTTTGATATGTTGGCATAGCAGAACTGAACAACTTTCTGATGAATTTGCACAAAGCAAAATCTGAATAAAGACTGTTTAAAACTAGTCAGATTCCTTCAACACGCCCCTCTGTCAAATTACCCAGATGACTGCTTAACATGTACTTGCTTTTCAGAGATCAGTTTAGTAAATAAAACCTATTTTGTTCCAAAATTTCAAGTTAAACACTTAAATGTAAGCAGAGGGGTGCCTGGCTGGCTCAGTTGGTGAAACAGGCAAGTCTTGATCTCGGGGTTCTAAGTTCGAGCCCCACGATGGAGGTAGAGACTACTTAAAAAAATAAAGTCTTAAAAAAAAAGATGACAGCTTGGACAGGGATAACCAACATTTCCTTTTTCGTAACCTTCAGTAACATGACAGAAAACACAGCGAGGTGTAGCTGGATTTTCCTTTCGTTCACTAATATTTTTTTTAAGTTTATTTATTCCAGAGAGGTAGAGAGAGACAGAGTATGAGCAGGGGAGGGGGAGAGAGAGGGGGAGACACAGAATTCGAAGCAGGCCTAGGCTCCGAGCTGTCAGCACAGAGCCCGACGCGAGGCTCGAACCCACAAACCGCGAGATCATGACCCGAGCCGAAGCCGGATGCCCAACCGACTGAGCCACCCGGGCGCCCCAACTAATATTTTTACTAAGCCCCTCAGAAACCTCTGGAAAGCAGAGGAAGTTTTTAGATGCGTATTTTTTCTCTTTTCCACTCTTGCAAAGATCATGTCAGCTGAATATTACAAGACTGAGGGGGCTGTATTTCCTGGTTCCCAGGTAAAATCTATTTGACTGGATAGAGACACATTGGCCCAGCAATAAAACTATGGCTGAAGTTTACGATCAGGAAGAGGCCAAACGCCACTTGTGAGCTAAGAGCTTTGCTCACCGGAATGAATCATTGGATTTCTGAAGCTCAGCTGAGTTGTCCAAGGGTCCATCAGTTTCCCCGATGATAAGAAAGTTGGCAGCGTTAGCTAAAAGGGTGGGATGATGAACAGCTGAATGGGAAAACTGCCCTGGGCGCCCGAAATGTGATAATAGGCTCTTCCTAGATAGATTCGTCGTTTCCCTTTCTGAACTCTAACACAGAATAATTAAACATATCACCCCCATAGACTACTCCCCTGCAAAACAGCTAAATGAAAAACCCATCACCTCCCCTGCCCCATCCCCCCACCAAAAAAAGCAGTTGGCTGCTGTGATTTACAAAGAAATGAGAAGAGTGGTTTGAACATTTTTAAAGTCCAGCTTGAGAAGAGAGCTTAAGCCAAGGCAGACGGTGCACTTGAATCGTGTCAAAATACAATCGGAGGAAAGCAACGTCCAATGTCGACAACTGCAAGGGGGAGAGGGGTAAGAGATGTTCAGGTGGAATCTCCTGAATCATTGGTGGTTTATCATCTGCTTTGTGTGTGGCAGTCGCTCCCGAAATAGCCTGGAATCCTAGCGTACAAAAGTTACATATGCCCGTTGAGTTCACCCCGTCCGACACGCTTCCGGTTGGAGAAACTGGGGCCCGGTGAGAGCTATGACTTGTTCCCGCAGCTTTTGGCTTCACGAAGATCAGAAGCCCGGGTCCCAGAACTCCTTATTATGAAACGCTCCCTGTGGGTTCTTGTTTTGTATAAATCAGACTTGATGAGACAACCATGTTCTGACAGAAATGTGGTTGAATATGGTCTGGAACCCAAGGAATTTCTCTCCTATGTGGAAGACTTCAGAGACAAACCAATTAAATATACGGAGCCATAGGAAGAACTAAGTGATAAGCTCTGGAGGAATTCATCATTCAAGCTTGTCAGGGAGTGCGTTTTTCTTCAACTCAGAATCTCCCAATTCCAAAAGCCAATAACAAGGCAATCTCACAGCTCAGCAGTAAAGCTACTTTTAAAATCTAGAATGAGATCATTGGGTTCAACAGACGGACTCAAGTATCACTTAAAATTGGGCCTGCCTGCATGTAATAAACTTTGGATCTTGGCTGTGTGTTACCAGAACGTCTCAGCTATCCTCATGGGGTGTGTCTTTGTTTTGTGGTGTGTGTGTGTGTGTGTGTGTGTGTGTGTGTGTGTGTGTGTGTGTTTCTGAAAGCGAGTTCTGAAAATGTCCCAAGTGAACATTTGTTTCAGACTTGCGGAACAGCCAAGAATCCACTGTAATTATGCTTTGAACTTCTCTCCTCCCGTTTGCAACCCTTCCTTCATTGTTCACATGAAAGCCAGAGTCTTACTCATTTATTCATTAAGGAAGTACTTCCTAGAGAGTTACAATATTCCAAAACACCATGTCAGGTGTTGATGATGTGAAGGTGAGAGGGGCCCGAGAAGCAAGGGACATGCCCCAGGATTGTCCATTCACCTAGCCTGGGTGCCCAGCGGTCACTTGGGAGCTGGAAGGTACCTTCTATTTCATGTTGTAGCCAACATTCTGTCAAGATCAAATCTGTCCCCAAATGCCAAGTAACTGGATCTGACAGATAATTAGCTCAAATGTTCCTTTTTAGGATACTGTTGATAGCAAACATAAAACAATGTTTGGAAATTAAATTAATAAAGATGATGTATGCTAATTACAAAGTGGTTGCCCAGGGAGACATGCATCGGGTTCATTTCCAGCCCCCGTTCAGGAAGGACAGGACGGCATCGATTTTGATGGTCTTTTTCCAGGATCAACAGACACATGGGACTTCCTGATGTTCTATTACCTGCATTCAGAATAGGGAGCTGTGCATTCCTTTCATTGGCATATTCCGTCTCAACTAATCTTTTTAGAGGCTCAGATAATCTAGCAGATCCAGCACCAGCTCTCCTTCTTCAACAGAACCGCTCAAAACGAGGCGGATTGTTTCAGCTACCTTGGGAAGTCTCCATGAACAAGCTGAATATATTCTGCATCTAGCGAATTGATCATCTCAAGGGGGGGCAATCTGTGCCAAGTCTTCACGTTCGCCACGGGACTCTCAGGTCCTTTGTTAGGTTATACATGTGTGAACGGAGCATACTGACAGTGTATTCTGATGTCCGACCAAATGCGAATAGCGAAAGAAGTCCCTTTGCTCTGTATGTCCCCACAGTTACGGTAACAAATGCGTCTCTCTCTCTCTTGCTCTCATTTAGCTCTAGTCTCTGTGAATGTAGTGATAACATCTCCATTAGTGAATTCATAATTTCCACTCCTTGGATTTGCATGCCAATCTGTCTTATTCTATAAAATATGAATTTATTAGATTACTTACGGTATTAGAATTTTACCATGAAACACAGTTGGCCGTGGCGTGGGTGGGCGTGTGTGGTGGGGGGGGGCGGGTGCGGAATCAGTTCTCTTTCAGTTCCTAGAGAGACATGTCTGTTTGAATTGGTTTTTGTTACTCTTTTTACTTTGAATTTTTTGAGTCTGATACTAATGACATTCCTGGAAAAGTATTAAAATGATTTTCAAAGGCTCATTTTCCCCTTAATATGTAAATTATAATCATATAAAGGATAGAAGCCCTTAATTTGTAGACATCTGAACAGTCACATCGAAGTTCCAGTAATATTTTGTCATTAATTCCACCTAAAGATTCTAAAGAATTTTTCTAACTAATTCAAAATACTTTGTCCTTAATTCCTCCTAAGATTGTAAAGAACTTTTCCAGCTAATTCAAATGTTCGTGTTTAGTGAATACTTGTTGATTAACTGACAGCTGACTGTGGTATAAAATACCTGTATCGGCGGTTCATCCAATGAAACACAAGATCCTTTTCAGTATTTCATTTTGCCTATTAACAGCCCAAACTATGACATTCATTTCTTTTTTTTTTTGAAACAACGTCACTATTTGGCACAGAAGTCTACAACGAGAGCTTGTTTCACTTGCCATTTATTCCAGTAACTTGACAACGAGTATTTGCAACTAAATCTAACAATATTTGTACGAGTCCTTTCAAGCTAAAATACTGCTAAAAAATTCCAACGCACGTGCAATTCCACATATTTACATACTACCGTATTTATTATAAAACCCGGGCTCTAAGCGCTTTATAGGATGTGAATACGGGAGTCCCCGTACCCTCCGATGAAACGTGGCCCCATCTGACAGAGGACACGCTGCTGAGAAGAGACCCATGTCCGATCGAGTTGGCCAGTTAGCTACTGGCGTTGGCTCCTCGGGCTGTTCGGGAATGCTACTGTGCCATCATAGAATCGCTCGATAGCTCAGGTCACACAACAGCGGCAGATTTTCAAGGCTAAGCCCTTAGCAACCAAGAGCCACGTAGCACAGGCAGCACTGGCAACACACACTATTGTGCAGGTGGACCGTTCTCAGCGACGTCGATGTTGAAAACCCAGACATACAAAAGAGAAATTAGAGTGATCGCTTGTATTCTAAAACGGTGTTGGGCTTTATAAAAGGATTCACAAGTGTCCTCTTAAGTGGCAACTCCCCTAATGCATGTAAAATGCAGTTGGATTTACAAAACTTCAAGGTACACGTGACTTTTTGCACAACCGTTTTGAGAAGCGAAGTGTGCCTATAGAGAGTACTTAACTTTCCCTCTCAGGATTTAGGCAAGTGTCTCATCATTGTATTGGGAAAGGACACTTAAAACCAAGATGTTGCCTTTTAAGCCACCGAAATGGAAAGCAAATACTGCCTCTACGACGTGGACGTTCCAGAAAATTTAAGTACGTTCATGATTTTGTATTTACAATTTGGGGACTCATCTTTAAAATGTACACCTTTAGGTAGCACGAGTATGTAGCCATAATGTTGGGCCCTATTCTGCAGAAATGTCGCTGTATTTTTGTGGGTTTTTTCCTCCCTCTTTAGCCGCGTGATTTTAAAGAGATGTTAATGGTGGTTACTCCGTAGCTCGTCTATTTATGACATCACTTTTATACTTCACTGCACAGGATCACCTTTAAAAATCCAACTTCCTGCATCTCATTACTGTTCCCACTGTTTACTCTGGGTGATTGTCATTCAGGTAAGGTTCTTCTTTACTAGCAGTAAGCTCCCTGGGGTGGGGTGGGGGGCAGGGGTGGAGGGGACTGGGCAGAGATGTGCCTACTGTTATCTCTGTGCCCCCTCGGCACACAGCATAGAGCCTAGCACCTGGGAAGCAAGCACTCGGTAAATATTTATTGAACGAATGGATGAGTGAAAAAAAGTGAGTGAATCGGGAGAATTGTCTGCAAAGCTTTCTTCACTCTAGATTCTAATCCAGTGTGTTTCTGGAATGTGTATAATCAAAATGAGTTTCTGGGGTCTGAAAAAACACAGAGCCTCTCTCTTGTTCCCCATACGTCTTTCTCGGTAGAATCCATGAAAATACGGAGCCCTTGATGAGATGGAAATATTTGGAAAAATTAAATCACCTTAGAGGTTAGAGGACAAAGCAGAGGAAATTGAAGAGTCATTTCCTGACTCACCAACTGCTGGGGGGAACTAAAAAGATATAAAGGTTGACCAAAGTCCTGAACCGAATCAGATCCTTGGCCATTGTGTCCAGACTGAGAAGTGGTACTTTTGAGTGTGTGAATACAAACTTAGCCACAGGTATGTTCAGAAACAGTGAAAGTAATTAAGAGCTAGAATCGAAGGAAATTACCATTCGCCATTTGTAGGGCCAGACCTATAGATCTGTTCCAGGCGGGTCAGCGGGGAGAAGATCCCGTTCTGTTGGCTGGAACCATTTCGCTGTGCTGATGCTCACACCCATGACAGGTGGCATATGAAATAAAAATGAAATCGCAAAATCCAGCTGTAGGAGATAAACAAAATCCTAAAATAAATTCTGTCTGAAAGCACTTGAGTGGATACGGCAAAACAACATAGTGGAGGTGCTAAAAAGTTAATAAATGTAAAAGTGTCTGTGATTGCATTAGAAAACAACGCTTCGAAGTGTACGGTGTATGATGCCTTGAAATGAAATAGTCTGAACCACATTCAAACGATTGCTCTTAAAGCCTAATACAAATAAAGTAAAAATCGAAGGAGCATATGGGAGTCTAGATGTACATCGTAATTATTAAGCGAGAGAGTCTATGCATCTGACTTCTTCCAGGAGGCCTCTTTAACGTCATGTAACTAAATGAATATTAAGATATCGCTCTCTGAGATTAATGAATTGCTTTTTCTGTGGATCACGGAATGACTTCACTTTCCGGTGAATAAGAACGAACACTGAAGTGGAATCACGTCAGTAGTTCTAGTTAGATATATAGTTTAAACCTAAAAACCATCTTAACAGAATATGTATACTAATTTGCCTTTATAATCACTTCCCAAAATACCTACCTCTGTATTCTGTATTTATCACTGCATGAAATGAGAGCACCCACAAGAGGAGTTTTGAAACTCGTTTATATATATACGGGTGATGGGTACACGCGTGTGTGTGTATGTGTGTGTGTGTATGTGTGTGCGTATATATATATACACACACACATACACACACATACATATATATTTCTCTCAAAGAGGAGGTGTTTTTTTCTGGGAGCTATCTCCAAGTTCACTTAGCATGATACTTATTCTCTGTCCTCTTCTATGACATGTAAAATCTCACTACGTTAACATTCTTGTAGATCATTTGTAGATCATTTCGGGCCACCATTTTTGACTTGGATCTAATGGACTTGAATAGGAATTATGATCTCTAATCCAAGAGTGAACACGTTAGCTTGTCACTGTAGATATTCAGAGATTTTAGGTCGTTGAAGGCATTTTTTTCCCCAGAGGCCCCTTACATTCAAATATCCGTAATTAACTTCTATTGTTAAAAAACGATTTTGCACCAGTAGTTATTAATCCAAGTAATTTCTAACTGAAAGCCTGTCGCATGAATTGTTTATAGTGACAGACACTATACTATTAGTCACTTTAAAGCTTCAAAAGTAAGTTATGAGGATCCACTTCAATCTCCACATGATAATAAAGGATTATTATGTGCAGTAACCTATTTATGAAAAGGAAACAGTGTGCTTCTTTCAGACGCCATCAATTGCTTTAATAAGGAATTGAAAAGCTGAACTACTTTATATGCAGATCACCATCCCAGTTGCATAAGGATTTACAATAGACAAAACAAAACTATTTTTTGTTGTAAAGAAGGGCTGTTTGTTTAAATCGCACCATAATGTTTGCATCTAAAAATTCCTTACAGGCTAATAAGGCTTCATAAATGTTGTATAGACTCGATCAGTTAAAATCATTTTAACGCTAAGACCAAAACGAAAGGCTTGCTCCAGCTGATGAGGAAAAAAATGCACGTAACCCGTGCCTGAAGAAGGCAGAGGGGAAAAGATCCCTCCTTTCTCGGTTTTGGTCGTTTTGAATTGATTCGGAGATGCAAACAGTACATGATGTGATAGCACCCCATGAATGCTTCGATAAATGCAAGAGGAAAGTGCTGCTTTCTCTGAAAACGTGCAAATTGAGGATTCTGAGTCTAATCTTTAACCCTAAAAAGAAACAGAAGGTAATGCATACGCTTGTCTCTGCTGCCTTGAATTTGCAGAGAAGTTACTTGGGATGTTTTCACCTCACCTTGGAAGTCTTCCTTCTTTCAAGGGATTGAATGGCTCCTGTGTCTTTATTAAATGAGGTGTGTGGCGGCCTCTACTGGTGCGTGTTTATAGAAAAGGTTTCAATAGGCAGAAAAAACACTAATTGCAATTAAAAAGTTAGAAATCCACTCTTTCACTTAAATATATAAAAATATCTAATTTAATGCAGAAAAGATCTATTACAAGTCGTGTGATGCACTCTGAATCAGGAAAATAATCTAAAACACTGACCGTGTTAGTGTAAAATAATGATTTACGGAAGGGCATTAATTGTTCGATGCACTCTGATGTTGGGTTAAATATATTTTATTAATGAATTACTAATCCCGGCTGAGGCGGTCTGACCTCTAGTCCACTGTTAAATCCCCTTAGTTGGCTTAAATAAAATCACTTAGAACAAACCCAGAAGAAAGGAAATATTTTACAGTTAAATCTCTAAAGTCCTACAACTAGAATCATTTGATGACAGGCTGGTTTCTATAACTCAAGCAAACTGTACGTTGACTTCATATAGCTGACATTTTCGTCTATTTTACAGTGTTTTTAATTTCAAAAATACAACACATTAAAATATGTCCAATTTATCAAAGCTAACAGCAACATTTAAGTAATGTACTTAAAGTGCAAAGGCACTTTAACACAAAGAAGTGTTGCCTGGCGGCTATACTTGGAAACTGAAGACAGAAATACCACATATCGTTATTTACAAAAGGATGTATAGTCTCCAAAGGTCTTTGGAGATCTTCTACAAAATACGCCAAATATCCATTTTTAACGTGAAAAGTTTGCTTCCTCTTTCTTCATTCACTACAATCTCCTCTTCCCATTCCCACACACTGGAAAAAGAAAGGAAGAAAAAGGAAGCAAAACCATCCATAGAACATACGGAAAAAAAAACAAACAAACCAGAAACCAAAAAACAACGCACCGTAGAAAACGCTCGTGTTCCGTGATGATTCCTAAGGAGAGAAGGGGGGGGAAAGGCGGGGGAGGGGAGCGAGAGAGAAATAACTTAAAGGAAAACTCGGAAACGCAGGATCATTGCTTCAGCCCATCCCCCACGCATTTTCAAAGTCCCCCATTGATGCCGAGGAAGGGAGAAGGCAAACACACACAAAAGCCAATGTAGTGCTTCCAACAGTTTGCAGCAGCACCCTCGGCTGCCATAGGGTTGTAAGTGGTTTCCCTTCACAGCTGACTGATTGCAGTTTGTTTTTCCAGAACTTCGAGGTAGTCTGGTTCGGACTGCGGCTTAGCTTGCAGTAAAGGGTGGTCGGGTTTTGACTGCCCCACAAAGCATTTCCTGGGAGTTCCGTACAAAACGGTTTTATTGATTCTGTCTTGGTTTTGGCGTCGAGATTCATACGCAGGGGCGAACTGCCTCTTCGGTAAGGTACAAAAGTTATAGTGGGCGAGTCCTGCGCTGGGAAGTTCCTTGACCCGCTCGGCGATGTTCTGGTACAGCAGCTCGGGCTCTCTGGGTGCGGCCGGCTTTTCCAGCAACTCGGCGGCGCTTATAGTGTAGGCCAGCGTGGCCGGCTCTTCCTTCTTCTCGTCCAGGTTGCCGTAGCTGAAGTCTTGCAGGTTGCGGTAGTAGGCCACCGGGTCTCCTTCCTTCTGCATGTAGATGGGGTTCTGGCACATCTGACCCACGGGCGGGGGGATGTAGTTGTAGACGTGGCCGTCCGTCTTATCCTGAGTCTCGGTGTTGTAGGACCCGTACTGTAGCTGGAAGGAGCTCACGTCGAGGCTGTTGGCACTCCTCGGGACGCTCGGCACCCCCTTCCTGCGTTTCAGGACGAAGACGAACAAGCCGGCCCCGAAACAGACGGACAAGATGAAGACCACAAGCAATCCTAAAATTAAGACGGAGAGGGGAACCTCCGTGTGCAGTTCGGGGTAGGAGCTGGGGGCCACGCTGAGCGACCGGGGAGTGTCCGTGTTGTGATTCGTTGACAGAACGGTTCCGTCTGACAAGCTCGGGCTGTCCGGACAGATGGCCTCCCGGCCCAGAAACTTCAGTATCTCCCCTGCGTGCTTGGCGGGAGATTCACAGGTCACCTCGTTGATGACGACGGGGGAGTTGGCGTGTTCCGTCCAGTCCTTTAGCCCCATGATGTCACAGGTACAGTCCCACGGGTTCTCTTGCAGGTCGATCTGAATGAACGCCGGGAGCTGGTCCAGAACCCCTTTCACGGGCAGGTGGGAAAAGTGGTTGTTTCTCAGATTCAGCCTGGTGAGGGCCGTGCCCCCGAATACGTTGTCGGGCAAGGAGCGCAGCAGGTTGTTGTTGAGAAACAGTAGCTGTAGGTTAATCAGAGCATCGAAGGTCAGCGGCTTAATCTCCTTAATGACATTATACTCTAAGTAGAGATACTGCAAGCTCCGCAGCCCGTGAAACATAGAAGGGTACAGCACTTCAAGGTAATTGCCGTTCAGATAGAGTCTGCGTAAACTGGTCAGGTTTGCGAAGGCGCCCTCCTGGATGACCGCGATCCTGTTGTTCCCTAAGTGCAGCAGATCCAGAGAACCGTATTCTGAGAGGTCGGTCTTGTAGACGGTTTGCAGATAGTTCCCCGTCAGGTAGAGTTTCTTTGGGCTGGTAGGTCTGGGCTGCAGGTCGGAGATGTTGGTGAACTTCCTTTCCTGGCAGTTGACGTTCAGGCCGTTGTCGGAGCTCTGAGAGGTGCAGACACAGCTACTGGGGCAGGTGAGGGGCACGGGGGACTTGGTCTGGTACACCATGATGGGTCCAAAGCTCTGCCTGTCCTTGGAGACAGTGACCCGGGGAGTTGGGCGATTTCTCATTTTGGGTGGCCGGCTGGCTTTGGGGGCCCTGGTCGGGCTGAGCGCAGGATTCACCGTAGGCGACAGCCTTTGGACGTGAGTGTCCGCGTGGCCACCCCTCTGACTGGCGTCCCCGGGGCTCTTTCTGGGACAGAGGTCTTGCCTGGTCAGTTGGGTCACATCCTTCCCGTGCAGTCTAAAGGGAGTCTCGCAGACGATCTCCCCACGAACACCGTTATGGTGTCCAGCCAAGCCTTGAGAGGAAGTAGGTCACAGGTGCAGTTCCACGGGTTTTCCTCCAGCTGGATCTCCATGATCCCTCCAATATGCTCAAGGACGCCGGCGAAAGGCATCACTTTCAGCCTGTTGCCTCTCAGGTCCAGGTGGGTCAGCAGGACGAAGCGGAACACATTGCTGGGCAGCGACAGCAGAAGGTTGTCGTTCAGGATGAGCACTTTGAGCTTATTCAGTTTGCTGAAGGCCCCCGCCTCGATGGCACTGATGTAGTTGTAGTCGGCCTGGAGGTACTCGAGGCTCTCCAGGCCGAGGAAGGTGTCTTCCCTCAGCACCTCGAGCTTGTTGTTGTTGAGGTGCAGTCTCTTGAGGGTCTTCAGGCCGCTGAACGCCCCGGTGCGGATCTCCTGCAGCCCGTTGTTGCCCAGGTGGAGAGTCACGGCGTTGGAGTAGTTGACGAACTCGTTAGGGTACAGGCGGGTCAGGAGGTTTCCATTGAGGAACAGCTGGTAGATTCGATACTGGGGGGGCTGGAGCAGGCTGACCGTTGTAAATCCTTTGTTTTCGCAGTTAATATTCAGTACGTTTTCCTTCTCTTCGCACAGGCAGCGGATCTTGCAAATGTCTTTGGCAGTTTTGCGGCTCTCCGTGTGTAAGATCCCGGCCACGGTTAACACGCTGAGGAACCAAACGCCGCTCAGCATCTTTGGGCACCGTCGGTGTCAGTTCAGGTACCTACAGGCAAACCTTGGGGAAGGGTGCCGGAGAGAGCAGGATGCGGGGGAGAAAGAAACAAGGAAGCCCGATTAAAATGGCAAAGCGGGGGGGGGGGGGGGGGGGGGGGGGGGGGGGCGGAGTGGGAGGCAGGGACGACGCGGGGAGTGGGCAACACGGCAGAATGAAATCACTGCGTTTCTCCAAGCGGTTTCTTCTCTCCTCGCCCTCGCCCCCGCCCCCGCCCCCGGCCCACCCACACGCGCGTCCCGGAGCACACATGCCTGCACCTGATTTCCCGGCGGGTCGCAGCCAGCCACGGAGTCATTAGTAATCGAGTTGTCCTACTAAATCCAGCCCATCTCCTCCTCCCCTGGGGTAGCTTGAAGAGATCTCTCTCGGGCGGCTCGCCCGTCTTAGGCTCGCGGCAGAAATTGCTTTACTTTTTTTTTTTTTTTTTTAACTGCGCAAAAAGGGGGTGGGAAAATCAGGGGACTGGCGGTGGGGGAGGGGGAGAGGATGGAAGCGCCAAGGCAGCGCGGGGTGGGGGTTACTCACACATCAGGAGAAGACGGGACCCCTCTCCTCTGCTGTCCGCCAGTAGTTTGGCATCTTCGGAAAGAGAAGAAGAGCAAGGTAAAAGAAGACGCCGCTTCCGGGGGGATGCCCTGCTTTCCGCCGGCGGATTTAATTTGCCTGGGGTGGGGGGGGGGGGCGGGGTGCGCAGAAATCCGAAATCCGGCAGGCCGCAGGGGAGGAGAGGACGCCCGGGGCGGCTGCAGGCTGAGCCGACGGCGACCCGGGGGTGCGGTTGCGGAGGGAGGTCGGGGAGCCGGCCGGCCCGGGTGGCGGGCGGCGGCGGCGACGGCGACGGCGACGGCCGAGCCTGGGCGCGCGCTTCCGATGCGCTGGCGGCGGCAGCAGTGCGCCCGACAGTTTGAATTTGAGAGGTTTTGCAGGCTCCCCCGGACAGGGCTGGGGTGACGTCACGCGGGGAGGGGGCAAGCGGCGGATCGAGGGCGCGCGGTGGGGGAGGGAGGGGCAGATGCTTCCCTTCCCAGCGAGCGGCTTTGCAAAGCTCGAATCCGGGCTGCGTCAGTTGCTTCTGAACTACTCCACCTCCAGCCCGGCGGGCGGCGAGCGGCTGGCGAAGCCCCTGGAGAGGGATTCTCCAGGAGGGGTCCCCGCTGAGGGGCTGCGACCGCCGGGACGACTCCGGCCCGTGGCCCCTCCGAGTGGTTTCTTCCACCTGCTACCCCTCCTGGCCATTCCAGTAGGGTCTCATTGCAAATTCCCAAGCAGAGGTCCGGATCTTCCCAGTGAGAGTGTGTGTGTGTGTGTGCGCGTGTGTGTGTGCGCGCGCTCGCGCGCGCGCGCTCTTGTGTGTGTGGGTGGGAGATGTGCCTCTTTGCTCCAGGACTGGGGCCCGCCTGCCAGCCTCCTAGATCTCCTGCCCCCGTGCTCTCGGTGCGGAGTGCGGTGTGTGCCCGCTCCACAGTGCCTGTGTAGGAGGGCGAGGAGGGGATTTGTGCCTTACATACAGAGCTTTGTTTCGGTGCTGAGAGAAGTACTTTCTGGGCCGTGACTGGCCAAACACACATTCGCCTGGATTCTGAAAGCCAGCTCAGCGTTAGAGACGAGCGGCTTCAGAACCATTCTCTCCCTGAGGTTTATAGTTAGCCAGAAGATGAAGTTTAAATGCGTGCTCTGCGCCTGCAGGAAGGAGGAGTGGGTGTCAGAAAGACACTGCCAGGCTGAGCCTCGCTCGGCTGGGTGTGGGAGCCCCAGCGCGGGCGCCCACGGAGGGGCCTAAAGCTGCAGGCGACAAGGGCAGGGGAGCTAGAACGAAGGCAGCAGTGCGGGAAGGCCGGCGGCCGAGAACCGCGGGAGACGGGGGGAGAGGTCCCGCCCGACAGCCCGACACCAGTGCGCCTGGGTTCTGATCCAGCTCTGTGGCCGGGTTGCTCGCTTCTCTCTGCAACTTCGCATCGCCGTTGGCAGAAGGGGATGGGGCTGTACGGGCCCTTCCGGTTCTGACATTCGGTCGGATTCACAGAACCTTTCCACGCCATTAACAGCCAGGTGTCGGCTTTTGGCCTCCATTATCCCGCTTCTCCTTAATGATCTTAAGGTCCCCTGGAACCGGGTGTCTCTCCCGTGTGGGGGTCCATTTGCAAGATGCGGTTATCTGCTACCGCCCGGAAGGGCCAGGGCGCCTCTGGCGAGTCAGGGAAAAGGGGCGATCGAAGAGAGGGGTAAGTGAATCGACCCAGGGTGGGCCTGTCCCACAAAACACTCACACTTGCTTTCCCTGACCGCTGCAGGCAGAGCTGACACAGGGTCCCATTGCCGGGCCGCATTTGGAACACAGACAGCCCCACAGGCGGAACGAGCCGCCGAGGATGGAAAGCCCCCCGCGTCTCCCCTCCCACCTCCCTGCTCCGCTCGGGTCCTGGGACTCACTGTTCGGCCCACACTGGCTCTCTCCTCCCCAAGAAGGGCTCGGATAGTTTCTCAACTCGGGCAGGAAGGCAACCTGTGGCTCTCTGGCAGTCTCCTCCGGAGTTTTTCTCAGCCTTTCACGGCTCCCTGTCCTTTTCCTTCCGGGAAGAGCCTTGGAGCAGACGTCATGCGCCCCCTCCCCATCCTGTAGTTCTTGCTTGGCCTCGGGGAAGATCCCGTCCTCCTGGGGCCTCAAGTTTTCCTTCTCTGTGCCAAAGGGCAACACGGAGCCCAGCCGTCCTCAGCGGGGGAGGGGCAGCCCGTGAGCCCCCCCCCCCCCAGCCGTGGCGGAGTGATGCAGTGAGCGATTAAGCTTCCTTGCATAGCAAAGGGGCATTTGTTTCGACATGTTGCTAAATATTAAATATACGTAGTTCCTAGAGAGATATGGCTTATTCGTTGTCGTTCATTTAACAAACATGTATTAATTAGGTTAATATTACATTGAAGCAGAAGCCAGCGTGAGAGCTGGACAAGACCTTTGCAATGAGATTCATTTTATAGATGAGGACATTCCTCCACCAGGACGAGTGCTGAAGTTCAAGAATCCATACAATTAGAAACAGAACCCAGGGACTCGGAGTCCTGGTCCAGGACCTTTCCCCACAGCTCACCAGTGCTCAGTGTGAATTAGTGAAGGGCTGTCGGCCTCAACTTAGTGGTGTCTACCTAAATGTGTGCTTTAAAAAAAAAAAGTATTTGGAAGTGAAATATCAAATATGAGTTGTAGTTAGCAAATATAGTAATTTCCTTCAAGACATTGATGAGGCTGCCAGTAGTCTTTATGGACAGAGACTATTAAACATTTCAGAGAGAGAGAGAGAGAGGGATAGATGGATGGGGGGGGGGCAGCTGGCAGAGCTTGAAGCCGTGAAAATGATAGAGCGAAGGAAGCGTGGTGGTAAGCTGGCTGGAGTTGGGGGGGGGCGACACTGGGAATCCTGAGACGGGGTGACAGATCTTCCTTCCACGGTTGGCTTCCGACACGGGTCGGTGGACTCTCCCACCACTGCTCGGTCTCCTGCCTGTCGCCGGGCTTCCGCGGCCGCTTTCCCAAACCCAGTTACTGAGGCCGAATCCGCCTCGGCAGGAGAAAGCACTTTGAGTAAGTTTCCGAACGGCCCCGCGTCTCGGGAGGAGCCGCCGCAGCACCTGCCGGCGACAGCGGGCTTTTAAGGCGGCGGAAAGGTCCTGGGTGAACTGGGAGCCCACGGGAGGCAGGGACGGACACTAAGATAAGGCAAACGCCCCCTCTCGTCGCTGGGGCGACGGAGCCACAAGCGGGGGACTCCGTCGCCTCGGTCTCCCTCGCCTCCGAGTAGAGAGCCTGGCTCGGGTCGCCGGTGCTTCCACGGGGCGCGGGGAGTTGCCGGCGGGGTCACAGCCTGCGCCGCCCGGCCGCCCGCCGGGCCTGGGGCCTGGGGGAAGGGCGGTTAACGGGAGTCCCGCAGGCCTGCCGGGGAGGGGTGTCCGCGGCCCGCTCGCCCTTCTTCCCCCTTCCGCTACCCGCCCCCCCCCCCCCACCTCGGCAGGTGCGGTTCCCGGAGGGCGCTTCCGGGCGGCCCGGGGGCGCCAGGCGAGTCCCCAGTCTCCGGGGACCCGGCACCGACCGCTAGCCCAGCCCTCCTCGCCCTCCCCCGGGGCGGCCAGACGCCCGGTACCCGGAGCCGGGGCCCGCAGGCGCGACGGCCACCCGCGCTGCCCTCGCCCCGGGGCCCGGCACCGCGCGCCGGCGAGCGTTCTCCTCGGGAGCGGCAGCTCGCACCGGGCCGGCGGTGGCCCCGCGGCCGCGCGACGCCCGGAGCCCGACCACGCCCGCGCGGACCGTCTCGGAGCCAGCGAGCCCGGGCGGGCGGGGGCGGCCACCGCGGGCCGCCCGCACCCGATCCCCCACCCCCACGAGGGGAGCCGGCCGGGCAAGGCTGGGGGCCGAGCGCCCAGAACTTACCCGGCGAGCGCGCCACCCGCAGCTTCCCCCGGAGGCGCCCGCGGCATCGGCCGGCCGGGAGGCGCGGGAGCCGGCGCGGCCCGGGAGCGGGGGCACGGCGGCGAGCGCGGGCGGCGCCCCCAAGGGCAGGCAGGTCCCCGCTGGAGCGGCGCGCCGGCGGCCAGCGCTTCTGGCAGGAAGCGGGGCGGGAGCCGGCAGGGAGGAGGGAAGAAGAACGGGGGCGGGAGGGGGAGGTAGGGACGGCCGCCCCTCTCCCGCACTTATCAATCACCCTGCGGATCAAATGTCCCCGCCGCGCACCCGGGAGGGGGATGCGGCAGCCCACAAAGGGGCCGCCGCTCCAGCGCTCTGACGAGCGCCGCGGAGCGCCGCTCACGCCTCCCGGCCCCTCTCGCCTGGAGCCCTGCCCAGCCCTTGCAGCTTCTACCGTGGGCTGCGGCTCCGACTCGGCCGAGTGCAACCGGGGATGGCACTGGGCCGGGACCAGACCCCGGGGGAGACTGAGACCACCGGGCGCAAGTTCCCGACCGGCGGAGGAGCGGCCGGACGCCCCCCGGGCCGGCGGCCTCCCCTAACTAGTAAGCGCCCAGTCCCTGGAGTTCGCAGGCAGATTTTAAGGACCCCCCAGCGAGGGTGGTAAACAAGGAATTTCCATATAATGTGGAGCCGGGCTGGACCGGGGCAAATGTGTTAACAAAAGCCAGCCCTTAGCAGCGCGCCAGTGTCTGTTTTCATCTGATTCTTTTTATTCTTCGCGACGTTGCCTGGATCGACTAGAGCGTACTTTTGGCCACCCCCTTGCCTTTTCTCCTTTCTTTTCCCTCTTATTAGTAGTCCAGGTGGTTGTGATTCGACTACAGGAAGGCGCTCAGTCAAAGAGTCGCTGTGGTTCAAGAGGGAGGTGCGGGTTTTCGCCCAGACCAGTGCGGGTTTCCCCTCAAAGCTGCTTCCCCCACGGCCTCTCCCCTCGCCCGGGGTATTCGGGATAAAGTTGCAGTTGCGTTCATTTCAGTCAGGGATTGGCAGTTTATTCGGATGGCACTAAGGCATTTCCCCCTCAATCCTGCAGGCCAGGGGCCTTCATTAACGCCCCCCCCCCTCTCGCCCCGTCCCCGTCCTTCCCATACCCCCTCCAGAGTCTGTAAAACCCCCATTGTTCAGAATCTGCACCAGTTTGAGGATGGAAAAGGAGGGGGGCGATGAGAGGGGCACGAAATGAGAGCAAACATTAGCTCTCCTGCTAATGATCCTGCATTGGGGTTTGTGGGTTTTCAAGGTTATTTCCTGTACCCTGAAGCCAGGTTCCCACAGCACCGATTTCCACCTCATTCTTGTCCTTACTTACCCTGGGGAATTCTTTCTGCTTCTTCCCTCTCTTCGTGGCTTTCTTTTCATAATGGTTTTCCAAGGAGACCACGCGCGGGGCCTTTTCAAAATGACTGGTAATCTTCTACTGTGAATATATGCAAAGTTTACTTTAGGAACAGCCCAAAGAATTATCTTTTATAATCTTATCTCTGAGGTTTTAAGGATCGTTCTTGGTCCTTTTACTTCATTCCTGAAAAAGACTTCTAGAGGTTTCCCTGCCATTCGGCTAAGCAATTCTAGAATAACACAGTTCTCGCATGTGCACATGGGCAGACTGTTGACAGTTACGTATTCGGACACATTGCCCCTTTTTATCAATATCCTTGCTTGGGCACAACACTAACTACGCTGTTTGCTACAGACTCGAGCAGTGGTCTGGGCATATTATTCCTAACTAGGAAAAGTTAATGCTGTTTCCTCTGTGTCTTTACCTCATTTCTGACTGTGTCATCTTTTCTTGTAGTTATTTAATGGGTGCTATAAACAACCACAAAACACAGAGCTAAGAGGCTATTCAAAGGCAGAAATAATGAGACAGTCATGCTGGAGAAAGGAGACAGTTTACTGAGAAGGGTCGTGTGTCTCTAGCCAAAGGGAACACGCACGCAAAAGCCGTAACTTGTATACAGATTAGAGGAGGAACACAGCATCAATGATACAGACCGACATTTTATTTTGATCGGGTAAAAACATGTAAAATACGGCATGCGTCAATTTTAATTAGGCTTGGACGCAAGGCTAATGTGTTTACCAGTCCTCCGCAAAGCATTTAGCAGCCTGTCTTTCCACCCGGGACCACACCAATGGTGAGATAAAAAGGGGAAAGAGCCGACTTCTTTTTGTCAGCATATAAATTTCAAGTAGGTGGGTAGCTGTTTCGCAGGGCGTCGTGAACGCACGCACAGACAAAACGATGTGCAACACAGAACTTTCTGTGAGGGCTGTTGCACAGATAATTACAGTAGAAGAGAGCTTAAAGTGAGTGAGTTTTAAATGTATCAATTTTATTTGAGAGTTTCTTTAAGTTGCCTTTTCTAAAAGTTTCTGTGTTAGGGGAAAATTTCCCGATATAACTGAATATCAAAGACATGCATATTCATGTACCTATGTTAATGAATGAAAGTGGCCTTGTTAATTCTTTGGTGTAGTAGCATCGTAAATGTATCTGTGAGCCGTTCTCTGTTGATCAGTTCATATCACCAATGGGCTTGGAGATCCCCGATGGCAATGTGAGGAGGGGGGTAGAGAGAGAAAAATCACACTTTGCTGCGGTTTTTATCATTTCGCTCTAAGATTAGGGGGGGAAATCAGAAGTTGCACCCAGGATGAATTAAAACACAAACGTGTGCATACATTTCTAAGATGATGCGAATGTTGCCCAATTACTAGGTGGCACGTAGTTTGAGAACGTCGTTTCTACACCTTCTCCGCACCTGTCCAGAGCTGGAAAACTCTAACAAAATAAACCAGAAAAAGACAAAGTAGAAACCTCATGCAGAGGCAGTAGTTCTAAGACAGATGTGAGATCTTCTCAGAGAATACGATCTCTTTTGAATCAAAGGTTTCAAAGACGAGTTCAGAGACAAATTCCTAAAGTAAGAAATGCAACTCAGAGAACACGCCGTTAATACCAGTAATTATGGTTTAGAGGATATTGTAGACTTTGCTTCTGTGATGCTATTGAAAGTGTGGATATTTTTAAATTCAAGTCCATTATTTTGATGATCTTGGCAGGCATGTTGGCTGGGCTGGAAAAGTGCTGGGCCAGGACCTGAGTAGTTTGTCTCTTATTCAAGCGCACATCGAACCCCTTAGAGACCTGGGTTCAGATCCCACCTCTGCCTCTTACTTACGGTGGGGGGGGGGGGGGAGGGGGCCTGAGCAGCCACCTGTCTGTTTTCCCATGTGTAAAAACTGGGCACTAGAACCTTCCACGTGGCGTCAGTAAGAATGGGATTTGTACAAAAGCCCTTGAAACTTGTGAAGTGGTACATATATGTGAGGGGAAATCGAAATGAGGGATTCCTAAACTCACTTCTTAAAATGAGTGAATTATCCCACACAGTGATTTTAGGGGGAAACCACCATTTTGATTTAAATCGGATAATAGAATCAGGGTTAGAAGGCTATTTATGATTCTAGTTGGACCTATGTAAGTCAAACACTGAAATGGAAACTTAAAACCGTTCCATCTCTTCCCGAAATTCTTCCAAAGGGTCGGATATTCGTATGCATACATGTATATGTGTGTATGGTATATGTGTATATCAGGGTCTGTCCACCTCAACACTGTTGACATTTTGGACCAGATAATCATGGGTCATGGGAGGTTGTCACGTGTAACGTGAGAGGTTTAAAAGCATCCCCGGCTTCTGCCACTTTTCAGGAGCACCGCGATGCCGCGTGTATGTGAACACGTATATATACGTGCACATATATAATATGTATTATATATCACATAGTACTATGTAATTATATAATAACATATGTTATATTTGCGCGTATAAACACCTTACACTTACTTAACAAACAAATTGAAGGAACATAATATGCGTTACAACCTAGCAACGGAGCGAGAGCAAGATCCCAGGCTCCCTGACACCCTGCTTTGCGATCTACTATACCCTGCAGCCTCCCGTCTCTTATGCCCCAAGTACCACCAGTAGAGGCAGGCAATGCGTACTGGTGCTGTTCTTCATGAAGGTGTGTATTTTCCTTCATGACCCAAGACGCGGTTAGGGGTTGAGACCAGAGTTTCTGCAACCATATTACCCCGGTCAGAGCCATGCACCCTGAAATATCCTGTTGCTGTTTATTTAAAAAAATTGCTGGCCGTGGCCTGTTCAGTTGACTTGGTGAGTGACTGATAGGTTGTATCTCAGAGGTTGAAAACCACTGACGTTCTGAATCAGGAAGGAGAGGAAGGAAAAATGGGACCAAACAGAGAAGGGGGGCAGTAAAGAAGTGATTGGGGGCGCAAAGTTACGGAAATGAGAAAACTTCCTGGTGCTCAACCAATCCTGTCAAGTGTCACCTAGCCATGGCATCTGGTCCCTAAGGGTTCTAGATCTCCATCCTTATCGATTGAGCAGAGTGATTCATCAGTAAGAACCATATTGAAGCTTACCGGACTTGGGAATGAATATACATGGCAAAAGCCACAGATTTTACAGATAAGTCTTAGGACAGTATTAGCAGGTATTTCATTTATCCTGACACATTTCATCCCATTAATCTCAGTGCAGCTGGAAGTTCTATTTCGGTCCGGAGTTACGACCGAACGCGTTCAGGAGGAAGCCAAATTTATTGCGTTTGAACAGTATAATGCAGTTGAGCCCGTGTGCTAAGTTCTGTTGATTTTATTGACGTATTTATGTTGGACTAGTATAAATATGTGGCAAAGTCTGTGCTGTGGTAGAGAGTTTCATGCTGACTCTGCCGGAACATTCAAAACCGTCTGCCCGCAAGATGCCCGGGTCTAAAGAGTTACGTGCAGAAGAGCGGCTACTAAGGATTTGCGCGAAGTACTTCTGATTTTTCAAAAAAGTCCTCATTTGCGAAGAGGACTAGGCTATTAACGTTCAAAAATAGCAAGGGTGGCACACACCAGATCTACCCTGAAGTTGTGATTTGCACAAAATGAAGCAAGGTTTAGAAATTGTGGGTTCAGCGGGGAGGTGAATGAGATCTAGAAAGTAAATAGAATCATTTCCAAGTAATAGCTGAGGGCGGCATTCAACCGTCATCACAAATCAATGAGACGAGAATGGATTTTTTTTTTTTTTGCCTTGAATCTCGATGAGTTATTATTCAGATGTGGTATCGGTTCTTTTTTGCTTCCTTCCATTTTTCTTCTCCCAGGAAGTTTCCTAAATGACGTTACCGTGACGCTCTTATTCACCTGATTATTGTACGTGAGGTCACCTCTAAGTCCGATGGAATGGCCCCAGGATGTTTGGCCAACTTTTGCATCTGTCTGTGGCCATACTGCGGTTCCTGGGCAAATTAAAAAGAAAGAAAAAGAAAAAGCTTTCGGATTCCGTGACACTAAATATCCCCGAAGCTCTCTCCGAAGAATAGCCCAAAGTCTATCTGGAGTGGAGGAGGCACACGGAGATTCTTGCAAAAGCCCTTTGGTGCGACCCCAGGAAACGATGACAAAACTAGCGACATCATCGTCCGCAGATTTGTTCCCCATCCCGGGCGTCACCACAGCAACTAAAATACAGTAGTAGGGTCAGTGTCACTCTCTTAATATTTTGAAACGAGGCAAAGGAAACTCATTTCTTGCTACACATCAGTGCTTCAGAATAATGAGTTCAGTATGCTGATCCCTTAGCTGTTTATACAAAGACCTAGTTGGCACAGGTCAGGAAACGGCGCTGTTTGAACTAGATAACTTACTTGCCATCGTTTAAATATACTGAATTGTTTTCTTTCAATGCGTTTTCCCATAGAAATACTGATACTTCAGAAAACGTATGCAGTATTACTAAATGATGAATGCTGCTTATTGTTTGTGGCAAGGAAGGACAGTTGTCCGTGAGATCGTGACCTGAGCCGAAATCAAGAGTCGGACATTTAACTGACCGAGCCACCCAGGCGCCCCTCTGCCCACGATGTTTTTAAAAAAGTATTTATGTAAGTAATTTCTACTCAACGTGGGGCTCGAGCTCACGACCCTGACATCTTCTGACTGAGCCAGCCAGGCACCCCTCTGCTTACAGTTTTTGTCAACTATGATCACTCAACCTAAGATAACTTCTGTCTCTTGAATACAAATAAATAGTACACAGCAATGTTAGACAAGCCTGAGTCCCTCCTCTAAAGTTCCAGTTGCTTGGAGTTCAAATTTATGATTTACTCAAGGGTCTGAACAGATCTGCTATGATTTACATTGATAACATTGGGGTGTCTTAGGCAACAGTGAAATTGTTCGTTTATTACCCCTGCTATGGCCATTAGCCAAGTTCGATCACGAGCTATAGTAATGATAGTGATCACAGGCCACCTGGCTGCATCAAATTGTGCTCCTCCGCTGATTTTTAAGTAAGTGGTTTATCCGAAATAAAGTCCTAGGACACTAATGAATCATAATACCTATATGGACTTAAAGTATCCCAATTCTTGCTCCATTTTCAATATTGGTATTCAGTAACACCTTAAATAATTTTTTTAAACCTTTCTTTATTTTTGAGAGGCAGAGTGTGAATGGAGGAGAGGCAGAGAGAGAGGGAGCGAGAGAGAATCCCGAGCAAGCTCTGAGCTGTCAGCACCGAGCCCGATGCGGGGCTCCATCTCAAACTGGTGAGATCGTGACCTGAGCCAAAGTCGGACGCTTCACCGACTGAGCCACCCAGGCACCCCTTAAACAACTGTTAAAAACCACTACGATATACTAATATAACAAATATTCTATGCAGAAAGTTCTGAAAATACAGGGGAGTAGGGCAAGTGATCTACAATTAAACCTTGCAGATTCACAAAGCTGCTTTTATGCATGTTCAGTTGTTATCTTTCACTGACATACCAAAGTAGTCATCTTTAAGGATTTTTCTACTTGGAAGATGTCCGTGATTATTTTGGGTCTAGACGTCGACTAAAAGCACTTGATAGCCTAAGAATTTGTGGTTTATATGTACATCTGCCTGCCTTCCTTCCTCCCCTCTCCTTTTGCCTCTTAAAGTTGATCTGGGAATTCCTTCATCCACCATTAGATGTTTCGTCAAAGAAAACGATCAGCATGCAGGCAGCCGTCCACATCTAGGAAAATGATTACTTGGAATGGGCCGGCACCACATAGAAGTCTCTACAAGAAAGATACCATCGCGATCGTTGTTCTTCCTTGAAAGGTTGTCTGTAGACTAGATTTCTGGGACCCACCCCAGACTCACTGAATAGACTTTTCTGAGGGTAGAGTCTGGGAACCATATTTTTATAGGACTCTCAGGGGAATCGGATGCAAATTGCAGGGCCAATTCCAGTCCACCATCTTCATTTTATAAATGGGGAAACTAAGGCTCACGGAGGTGAGGTGGCTTATTCAAAGTCACCCAGGCAGAACCTAGGGCAAAAGTCAGATCTCCCAACTCTCGAGCAAATGCCTCCGCTTGGCGGGTTGGTGTTTCGATGCTTCAGGTTTAAGATTGTATTTTTTCAGTGAGAATCAGCATTAAAATTTAATGCCACAAATACACTTCGGTTCTGAATCGTGTTCCAATAAATGCCCATAGAAAGTGGCTTGTTGGTCAGTCACATGAAGCGATCCCATTTTATTTCAAACCCGTTTGGCTAAGACTTGATGGCTCTTTATTTGTGCTTTGGGTGACAAACTCTATAAAATGCAATAAAATGCTTGATAAATACTTACTGAATTGCAAAAAAGAAGAGCACAGACCTTGGTGTTGAGTTGCAAAAGATTTCCTTTATGACCAGCGTATAATGCTAAACCCTCGGACCCAATGGAATCCGAAGGAGCTTACTTTTCATGTTATCATTTCCTGGGTCTACTGAACCATTATGAAGATACTGCAGGGAGACCAGTGTCCATAATAGTTTTTCTTTTTTTTCTTTCGCTTTCTTCTACATTTCCAAATTTTGAGTAAAGGTCTATAAACCCTTCAGAAAAGAGTTCGTAAGTATGGAGGCTGAGGACGCTGTGTGAGGGCTTGAAACTCTCTTGACCTATAAGTGTCAACTTCCAGAAAATTTCTGCTAGAAACTTTGAAGATAAAATAGAACATCTAATTAACATTTAGGAGAGGAAGATATATATCCATTTCAAGTAACCTGACCTGGATTTCAGCAGCAGGATCTCTTCTTGACACATTTGTAACTCATTTTAATTGCCAATAGGTACTGTGTGTACACACGCAAGGCAGGATGGGACTCAACCTCTCAGACTTCCAAAGGTGAATTAACTTAAAATTAAACAATAAATTTTTGTGGGGAGACATTTCCTTCGGAATCGTCTCATACTTGGCCGATTGACAAGTGCCAATTATCCAAGAAAGTTGAAAGGACTCAGGCTTCCTCTGTATTACTATAATTATTTTCAACAGAAATCAGGTGACTTCATGGCCAGGCAGTGTGGATAGTAGAAACCGTATGGGCTTTGGGGTCATGCAGAACTAGGTTTGAATTCCAGCTCAGCCATCTAGCCAAAAGTATGGGCACAGGCCAGTTACTTAAATGCCCTGAGTCTCACTTTCCTCTTTCGTGGAGTCTGGGTAACGATGCCGACCTTGTGAGTGTTGTGAGAAACATAGAAGAGGGCCGCCCGGGTGGCTCAGTCGGTTAGGAGTTCGGCTCTTGATTTGGGCTCAGGTCATGATCTCACAGTTTGTGAGTTCGAGCCCCACGTTGGCTCTGTGCTGACAGCACGGGGCCTGCTTGAGATTCTCTCTCTCTCTCTCTCTCTCTCTCTCTCTCTCTCTCTCTCTCCCCCCCCCCCCCTCTCTCTCTCTTTCTCTGTCTCAACTCCCAAAAGAGAACTGACCTTGCTAGTGACTTCAAGTGATGAATCGGATAAGTTTAGCCTGGTGCCTGTCAGTGCCCTTTTGTGTTCTCTCTCTTTCAGGGCCACTTGCCCTCAGAATATGGCTCACACTGCCTGGAACTGGGGGCTAAATTCAATTCAGAAATCACCGCCGTGAAGTTCGACTGTAGCCATAGACCTAACCAATTGATTGAATTCAAGGTTCATAGTATGAAGCTGATATTTTGATCTCCGCGTATATGATACCTCTGTTTACTTCTCTACTAGGTAGGAGCCCACACTGGATTTGAAAGGGTGAACAGCAGGGCACCTGGCTGGCTTCGTCATTAGAGCACGTGGCTCTTGATCCAGGGTTGTGAGTTCAAGCCCCAAGTTGGGTGTAGAGATTACTTCAAAATAAAATAAATAAATAAATAAATAAATAAAGGAGTGAACAGCTGTCACTCCTAAATCCACAACGATAGACAATTGATAAATTATAGCTATTGTTATCAGAGGAGCATTTGACTGCACCCCCATGATTTCTATAGGAATTTGGTCCCGCAATACCAAAGGTCTGTAACCTAGTGCACTCTTGATGGGATACTACCATATGCTCTAATTCTTCATTAATTAATTGGGAGGAAAAAATGCCCTTGACTATCTTATTTAAGTGAGAAGCATTTGGCTCATAGTTTGTCTAAATTGAAATTCTTTCTACAACTTTAAAGCAAGAAGAAATACTATGTTTGATGCTCCCTCCGGGTCAATTCTGCTTGGTCATACATTGTATGACTCCTTTTAAACTCAGAAAACGTCTGATATATCAAAAGTAACTGGATTTAGAAGTATTATCATGGCAGGACCAACGCTCCTAATATAGCTTCCCCTGGTGTGTGCGTGTGTGTGTGTGTGAGAGAGAGAGACAGACAGACAGACAGAGACAGAGAGACAAGCGCAGAGCAATGCAGAGACTAGCATAGCAAGCACCTTTGTTCCCGTCACCCAAATTAACGATGTAAAAATGACCTAAAGCAAATCTGAACAGTATTATTTTTTTAATGTTTATTAATTTTTGAGAGAGGTGGGGAGGGGCAGAGAGAGGGGGAGGGGCAGAGAGAGAGGGAGACACAGAATCCGCAGCAGGCTCCAGGATCCCAGCTGTCAGCACAGAGCCCGACGCGGGGCTCGACCTCACAAACTGCGAGACCCTGACCTGAGCCGAAGTTGGACACTTAGCCGACTGAGCCACCCAGGTGCCCCTGAACAATATTATTAATATAAAAATCAATATAGGAAGGTTCCGGTGAAGTCCTCTCCCCAAAGGCACCACATTGATGTATATGTTCGTGTCCCTTTTGTATGTCTTTACACACACACACACACACACACACACACACACACACACACACACATCCATGGACAATATATACACTTGTTTTGTGAGAAAACACGTGTCACATTTCATTCTTCTAATTTAACATTTTTTTCAAACTTCCCATGTCGATGCATAGGAATCTATTGATTCAGCGTAACTGCTATATAATAGTCACCATGTGAATATATCAAATTATATGTATCAGTTCCTTAATTGATGGGCATCTAAGTTGTTTCCAGGTTTTTCATGAATGTGCAGAAGCCACATCCTTGTAATCAACACCTTTGCTTCCCACTCTGTCTTCAGTGTTCTGAGTAGGTGCTGGTTTTTCTTCTGTGGTGCAGACTTCTGGTTCGTTTTCTCCGTGCAGTCTAACGCTGTTCGTAACAAGGTATCTAGTTATTTTATTCATTGTTTACTTTTTTTTTTTAAAGGAAGCTGTACGCCCACAGTAGGGCTTAAACTTGTGACCCTGAGATCAAGAGTCCTGTGCTCTCCTCGGCCGAGCCGCTGGAGCCCCGATGGTTTCCTTTTGAAAACTGGCTACCTCGCCCATTAGGAATATAACGTATTCTCAAGAAAACCTTGTTGAATAAGTGAACGAAATGAAAATAACGAATAAGCGACTTCCTTTAAGGTGAATTCTCTGCCAGAAATCTCTTCCGTCCTTCACACAAATAGGCTTCTGGCACGTCTGTTCCATGGCTTAGCTAAAAATACCCAGACCTGTCTGGTTCCCCATGGTAAATGTGGCTTAGATTTGAGCTCAGATTTCTGCTAGATGTGATATAATATACCAAGAACCCAGACCCCATATAGGCATGTCATTTCCCTGAATCTTAGAGTCACTGGTAATAGAAGGGACTGTCATTCTCTGTGCATGTAAAGTTTTCCTTAGGAGTCTTAACACAGGCCTTAAGACAAGCAAAAGCTAGCAGCCTTTCAGTGTCTGTTCTCCATCGCCGGCTGAGTCAAAGAAGCCAAATTTTCATTCCAGCACATCGTGTGCCACAGTAAAGGCTATCATTACCAAACTTCTTTGTAGCTAAGCATGACTCTGTAACTGAGTTCTGGTCAATGAGAACGGAAGTGTCATTTGGGAGTTCTGGGACGTCTCCTTTTAAGGGGCAGGGGATCAGGGCCCCTGGGTGGTTCACCCGGTCAAGCATCTGACTCTTGATTTCGGCTGAGGTCTTGATCCCAGGGTCGTGGGATCAAGCCCTGTGTCGGCTCCTGGCAAAGCACGGAGCCTGTTTGGGAGTCTCTCTCTCCCTCTCTCTCTCTCTCTCTCTCTCTCTCTCTCTCCCTTTCCCCTTTCCTCATGCTCTCTCTCTAGTCTTTGTGGTCCAAGATGACTGTAGGAACGGAATCAAAGTAGGGCAGAGAAGGTGATCCACTCTTCCTTTTTTTTTTTTTTTTTGTCTTAGAGAGAGAAACAGATTCCCAGAAGGTGCTTAGGTTCCTAAGGACCAAGTAGAATCATCATAACAGCCCTCAATTGTTTACCTGTGGGCTTTTCTTTTAATGTGAGAATTAAAGTTCTATAGTCAGGTGACACTAATCCAAACAGATACATTTAGCTAATATCAATATCATGCTAACAGTCTTGCCATTTAAGAGTAAATGTCTAGACACCCTGGTACAGCGGCCAGTTAATAGGCTGTGTAAACCAGAGCAATTTACTCTCAGGACTTAATTTTTTTTCTCCTACAAAACAACAGGATAAGCTAAAGACCAAGATCTTTGTCTGCTAGAGAATTCCGTGACCATATCTAAATACAGTCACTCAGGATTGTTGAGCTGCCATTAGTCAGAAAGGAAGCCTGTCTTTACAGTTTGGCAAAAGCTCATTAATTGGATTTTTTGGGATCATTTGAATGTGGGCTAGGCTGAAGCTTATCTTTGTACTGTCTAAAAAAACAATCCCTAAACAAATCTGCAGGGTAATTGTTGGCTTACTTTAGAAAACAACTGCTTTCTAATTGAAAGTTGGCAGCTTCCTATTTGCAGAAACAGTTAATGTACTAATTTTAAATGATTTTTAAAAACCCATTTACTAAAATAGTCTGACTGTGGGGTGCCTGGCTGGCTCAGTCAGTGGAGCATGGGACTCTTGATCTCAAGGTTGTGAGTTCGAGCCCCGCGTCGGGTGTAGAGATTGCTTAAAAACAAAATCTTTAGAAAAATAGCCTGACAAGAAATTATTAATGCTATTCACATCAGAGTGAGATGGTCCAACACTCAACCTCAGTTTTTCTGATTTCATGAAGACTGGCAGCAGAGATAAAGCTGCTTTTCAAAAATTGCAGGATAGCTTCCTGGGGCTGGAAGATTTGGAGTAGCTGGTCTTTCTCTTTGTTCTGGAAGGAATATACTGGAAGCACTATTAACATGCAGAAGTAAGCCGAGTGCTTATTCTTTGTGCTTAGATATTGGAAGTAATCTAAGTGTGAATAATTCAGAGTGGAATGCTAACTTATTCTAATAATGCAGACGTTTACTTGGTGGTGGAGGATGGAGGGGTGGCAGTGGAAACCCTCAAGGAGGTCTGGGGATTTTCCACTTCCTCTGGCATGCCCTGGGACAAAACCTGGGAACTGGGCGGGGGGGGGGGGGGCAGGGGGCGGGGAGGAGGGTTGGGGGGAGGTGATGGGAAAAGAGGCAGTTGAGCTGCAAGAGAACCTCCATATTGGGGTATGTCCTATGGGTTTGGGAAACAAC
This sequence comes from Panthera tigris, assembly GCF_018350195.1. Taxonomy (NCBI): domain Eukaryota; kingdom Metazoa; phylum Chordata; class Mammalia; order Carnivora; family Felidae; genus Panthera; species Panthera tigris. The sequence continues at coordinate 119,264,664 of NC_056677.1, read as the reverse complement.
AATGTCCGATACTGAGCTAAATGTTCCTTTTCTGCATTATAATATTCGTTTTTATTTTATTTTTTATGTTTATTTATTTTGTTTATTTTGAGAGAGCGAGAACAGGGGAGGGGCAGAGAGAGAGAGAGAGAGAGAGAGAGAGAGAGAGAGAATCCCAAACAGGCACCGCACTGTCAGCGAGGAGCCCAGCGCATTGCTAGAACCCACGAACGTTGAGACCGTGACCTGACCTGAAGCCAAGAGTCAGACGCTTAACCGACTGAGCCACCCAGGCGCCCCGGCATTGTAACATTCTTATAAAATTCTTGTTTCAAGCACGATGTGTTAACCATCACAACCTGGGGTTTGGATTTGTGCACCTTGGGGAGAGGAGGAAGGGGCTCTGTTTCTGTATTCAGACAGAAGTTTGTTTTTACATACATACATACATACGTACATTTATTTATTTACTTACTCACTTATTTACTTACTTAAATAATCTCTACCATCCAACGTGGGGCTCAAACTCAAGACCCCGAGGTTTGAGAGTCACATGCTTTTCTTAAAAAAAAATTTTTTTTTAATGTTCATTGTATTTTTGAGAGAGACAGAGACAGTGCGAGCAGGGGAGGGACAGAGAGAGAGGGACACGCAGAACCCCAAGCAGGCTGCAGGCTCTGAGCTGTCAGCACAGAGCCCGACGCGGGGCTCAAACCCACGAACCGTTGAGATCATGACCTGAGCCGAGGTCGGACGCTTAACCGACTGAGCCACCCAGGCGCCCCAAGAGTCACATGCTCTTCTGACTGAGCCAGTCAGGCACCCCTCAAACAGAAGTGTGTGAAAACTGGAGCGATTTCACTTAATGGTAACTAGATGGACCGAAGTCAGCAGTAGTCCAAAGAAACTGGAGGCAGAAGTTCGGAGCCGAATGTCACAAGGAACAAACAGGAGAGAGAGATACTCCCCGGGAATCATCCGAAGTGCACAGAAGCACTCTGCATCCTAGTGGTTACCTACCATGACGTCTCGAGTTATTTTATTTAGAAGTTCAAGAAAGGTGATTCCCAGAAGGCTAAAAGGTGGGGCACTAGGGTCCCCCAACCATGCAACTCCTATTTCTCCAGTCTAGTCCCTCGGGGAGACACTTGATACTCACGAGCTCATTTATTGTTGTTCACAGCACCTGAAAGGCAGCATGTTCTTTTTACCAGAAAAGGGAAACGCTTAGAAATGTTGTAATTGGAAATTTGATTTTACCTTTTTTCTTTCTTTTTTTTTTTTTTTTTTTTTTTTACTAGTTCATAGTATACTTCCTTGCAGTCAATCCGAATTGTGACATTTTGGTACTCAGATCGCAGCTTTCATGAATGACTGATCAATGGGATTCATTTCCAGGAAGAACGTAGGAATTTTTCCGCAATTCCAGTTTCTTAGAAAAATACCAATTGAGGGGCGCCTGGGTGGCTCGGGCGGTTAAGCGTCCCACTTCGGCTCAGGTCACGATCTCACGGCCCGTGAGTTCGAGCCCCGCGTCGGGCTCTGGGCTGACGGCTCGGAGCCTGGAGCCTGCTTCCGATTCTGGGTCTCCCTCTCTCTGCCCCTCCCCCGTTCATGCTCTGTCTCTCTCTGTCTCAAAAATAAATAAACGTTAAAAAAAAAAATTAAAAAAAAAAAAAGAAAAATACCAATTGTGCCGAAAGTATGAAACGGAAGAGTCTTCGCAGCTTATAGTTAAACTAGACTCACTTTTTTTATACTTGTATACAGTTGGCCATTGAACAACCTAGATCTGAACTGTGCAGGTCCACTTATAAGTGGAAGTTTTTAATAAAGTTTATTAATTTATTTTTGAGGGGGGAGCGGCCGAAAGAGAAGGAGAGAGAGAACCCCAAGCAGGCTCCACAGTGCCAGTGCAGAGCCTGATGGGGGGCTTGAACTCACGAACCACGAAGCCATGACCTGAGCCAAAGTCAGACGCTTAACCAACTGAGCCACCCAGGTGCCTCAGGACTTTTTTGATAAATATAGTACAGGACTGTCAATGCGTTGTTTTTTCCTTATGATTTTCTTCGTAATACTTTATTTTCTCTAGCTGACTGTAGTGGAAGAATGCAGTGGGTAATACATCTGACATGCAAAATATGTCTTACTTGTTTCTGTGATCAGTAAGGCTTCTGCTCAACAGCAGGCTGTTGGTGGTTACGTTTGAGGGGAGTCAAAAGTTATACGTGGAGTTTGAACAACAGTTGGGGGTGTTGATACCCTGGCACCCCAGCCCCCATGTTGTTCAAGGCTCGGCTGTGTTTTGTTTTGAATCATGATGCAAAATAGCGAAGAGAGTGTTGTGTTTTAACATTCTGGCATTAAATGGCTAAAAGTTAGTGGTATTTACTAATGAGCTTCATGATTCAAGTTTTATTGCTATGTTCTAGAATGAGTAGAGCGTTGCTGTTGCGGGACACTGTATGCAGATTTATTAATGAAAAAATGCAAGAAAAATAAAAAAGCTACCAAAAATACAATAAAAGGCTACATTAGTAATGGATAATAAAGTCAGAGAAGCTCTTCGTGGTGAGCAGCATTACAGTTGCTGAGTCTGCTGCTTTTCTTAATTTTTTTTTTTTTTTACTGTTTTACTACTGTTTTACTATGGAGGGTTGAACACATTTCCCTTTCTCTCTTCTTTAACCAGCTAGATGGTTAAAGATTATTATGCGGAAATGGACTCCAGTGCAAGTGGAAATGCCTGGCAGTAAATGTTGATTGGCTTGTCCTAAAATTAGGGGAACTATTTCTGGCCATTCCAAAAGCCGAGCTGGTTGATTACACACGGGAGTAGAATGTGAGCTTAAATGAGCTCCTTGAGGGACCTTTCTGTCACTTTGTCATGGGCACACTGGCATGGGATTGAGCTAGTGACCAGGTATGATTTGAGAAAGGGGTGCTGTAGTATCCTTACCACTCTCCTGCCCTTGGTACCTTCTAGCTCCCCCTTAAATGTTTCCTTGGGAAGCCCCTGGAGTTGTGCGTCCGGCGTAGGGCAACCCTGCAGGCTGCCCGGTCCATGGGGACCCCAGTGCCGTGACGGGTGGTCAGGCCTCGTGGAGACACGATGAGTCATAATGCGGCCAGCTCCTAAGCCCCAGGTGCAGGCATACACAGAGCTGGTAGGGGCGCAGGTCCTGGCTGAAATCAAACCCAAATCTTGTTCTTAGGCAGGAAGGGAAGCAGTTTCAAATGATTTGGCAGATGAAAGCATGGTTCCTAAGGAAAGTCTCAGCAGGTTCAGCAGACTGGAGCCTGCCAGGCTGCACGTAAGGCGGGAATGGAGCAGTCTAGGGGGTTGGACTTCGGGATTAGGGTCTATATTTCACCACGACTAGTCTCTAAGGAGTCTTGTGGCCGCTTCCTGTGCTTACAGCAGTCAGCCTCCCCGGATTGAAAGGGTCAAAGCCTCTTTGGACTGACTGTCCCTAATCTCCAGGGAAGGAGGCTGGGTCTCCGTCCTCTGGGAGGCCCCAGTGCTGATTGCCTGTGACGATACCACACTCTGCCTGCATTATGGGCTGGCCTTGGTCTAGGGGAGCGTCTGTCAGGGTCATCGCCATCCTTTCCTTTACAAACTTCTTAGCCCAGGATTCCTCTCTCTCAGGCCTTGACAGCTAGACTCTTGGCAGTATGGGTTTTTCTTCTCTGGCGGTATGTTGTTTTAAGATGCTGTGTTACTTGAGCTTAGCGACACCTTAGCTGCATAAGGAATGCATTTCCACTGGGGACCGTTCAGTCTTGGAGAAAGACAGAAAATACAGTCCCCCAAATATTTCAGTAACAGTTCAAGGCAGTATGCAAGCAGGTGCCAGATTAATTTGACAGCCAGTGAGTATTGTGTGGTTGGCAGTTGTCCCAAAGGTTTCGCGTAGGAGGGGGAGATCTTCAGGGTTTAAAAACTAAATGGGTCCGTGGGGTGCCTGGGTGGCTTAGTCGGTTGGGCGTCTGACTCTTGATTTCGGCTCAGGTCATGATCCCAGGGCCGTGGGATCGAGCCCCTCACTGGGCTCTGCGTGAGTGTGGAGGCCTGCCTTTTAGCCTGCCTGCCGTTCCCTGCCGCGTGACCCTGTACGGGACGTGCTTCTTCCGTGGGAGGGTACCGGCCGCTGCCACTCTGCTCTGGGAACTATAGTCCCAGGTTTATTTTTCAAGTTTATTTTGAGAGAGAGAGAGAGAGACAGAGAGAGAGAAAGAGAGAGCTAGCAGGGGAGGGGTAGAGGGAAAGGGAGAAGGAGAGGGAGAGGCAGAATCCTTAAGATTCTCTCTCTCTCCTTCTGCCCCTCTTCTGCTTGTACTCTCTCTCTCTCTCCCTCTCTAAAAACAAGTGAGCACTGCGACCAAAACACTGTCGCCCAGTGACTACACAGTAAAATGTAAAATCTACCCACCTCCCACAAACCCCCCCCCCCTTTTGCACTCCCTGCAAATATTCTTTCAGATCCTTTGTTGAGCAAAAGATTCTTTATTGAGCATGTATAGGCCACCTAGGCCGCATTTTTATTTTTTACACTTGTTTTCTGCATTCAGCTTGGATAGAGCCATTCTTCCGTGTCAGTACCTACAGACACTCCCCTCTTACATCTATATCTATTTATTTATATATATTTAGCAATATTCTATAATCCATACATCCATACAGAATCATGAATGTAAAGATGGAAAGAGGTCATTCGAAAGGAAAAGCTATTATAAGGAACACATGCTCAGATGCAGCCCCTTATCTTATCCTTGTAATAAATTGTTGTTTGGTCTAACCCTGGTTTTAGCCTCCTTAGAACTAAGGAGAACCCATCTTTAAACTCACCTGAATCTTTAATCTTTGTTTTATGTCAAGAGCTATTTTCAGACCATAATCACAGCTCTGGAGCTTTAAAGCATCGAAGCAATTCGGTATCAAAAGGATTTGACTTTGTTCTTTCTAGGGAGACAGACAAAAATGCCTGCTCGAAATAATCAAATGGCAGGAGACTTGGCTCTTTCTAATCCCTGCTTTCTCCCTGGATAAGGGAGGATGGAGAAGGGATTGTTCAAGGAGAAGGGAAATAGAACGTCTCTCTGAAGTCTTCCGTCCGCACCCGCGGCATGTTCCGGGGACCCCGTCTCCTCTCGGGCCGTGGCACCCACCCGGTCCCTTAGGCGGGGAAGACCGCAGAAGCCCCAGCCAGATGTTTTACGGTAACTCAGCTTTTCTGTCGATGCTGATCTGATCCCTGAATTCCACCAACTGGCCTCTTCTTTCGTTCCCTGCGATTAAGGTGCCACCGGGGGGCATTTTTGTGAGTGCAAAGGGGTGCTATTCGTATCTAACCTGGGAGAGCAAGTATCCGCCCGGGGTGCCCCGTGCAGACCGGCCGCCCGATCGCTCCGCTTACGATCGCGTAGCGCCCGGCCCCAGCGAATGAGGACAATCATACTGGGCTTCGGTCGGGGACTCGCCGGGCACCGTGCTGAGCACTTGCCTTACGGCGTCTTGTTTAATCCCCGCAGCCGGCTCCCCTACGGGATGTTGCTACTGTCCTTCATGTCTCGCAGATTAGGAACCCCAGGTCTCCGGGCTAGGTTCCCACACGCGGAGGCGTGGACTTGGAGAAGGGGGCTTGGAGAAGGTAGATGGGGTATCAGCTTGAGAGCAAGGAGGGGCGGGCTGCAAGGAAGGAGCCAGCGATGCTAGGGGTGAATCCTGCGGGCGGTGTGGCAACACCCTCAGCGGGCATGTTTTGGCCCGGAGGAAGCCGAGGGGGCTCCTTAAGGAGGTCAGGGGAGCGGGGGGCTAAGACAGCGTTTTGGTCGCAGCGCTCGGTGATTCTTTCGTAGATGGCGGCACATCAGCTTGGAGAGGAGAGCCACCCGTCACCTCCCACCCCCTTCGGGTACCCAGGGACCTCGTGTGAAACATGAGACAGATAACCCGGCTGTGTCAGCCTTCCCCAGCGCCAGCCTCCTGCGCCCGCAGAACTCTACGTCAGGAGCCAGCCGGGCCCGGTGGTTTGTGTCTGTTTATGTGCCTGGAATCTCAGGAGCCCGTAGTCTCCGTATTCCTCACTTCGGCGTCATCTTTTCTTACCTCCGGCTATTCCCCCGCGTAGGCCTCGTTTCCTCAAGCAGATGGGAAGCCACTCAAAGGCGGGGACCAAACCGCTTGGCTTCTCTCTAGCTGATCGTCACAGTGCTAAGCACAGGGAGAGATCCCATAAGAATTTCTTTTGTCGTCAGTTCTCTAATGCTACCATAACAGACGACTGCAGACCAGGTCGCTCGAAACAACACAGAGTTCACGTCTTGCCGAAGGTGGGAAGTCTGAGATGGGTCTCGCTGGGCTACAGTCAAGATGGCGGCTGGGCTGTGTGCCTTCTGATGGCTGGAGGGGAGAAGCCATCTCCACACTCCCTGGCTCACCGGGCCCTCCTGTCTTTTCAAAGCCAGCAGCATGACCTCTCTTCTGCCTCTCTCTTCCACTTTCAGGACTCTTACGATGATGTTGGGCCCATCCAGAGAATCCAGGATAATCTCCCCCGTCAAGGTCAGTTGATTGATCAACCTTCATTTCCCCTTCCTGTGTAACAGAGCATACTCATGGTTTCGGGGGGTTGGAACGTGGACATCTTCAGAGGGCCATGATTCTGCCTACAGTGCCCCTCCCGAGGTGGGGGGGGGGAAGCATGGCTCTTCCTGTATCCCGTTCCCATTGCTGATGTAACACGTTTACGACAAACTTAGCGGGTTACAGAGCACAGTTACTGTCTGACGGTTCTGTAGGTCAGAAGTCTGAAATGGATTCCTCTGGGCTAAAATGAAGGTGTTGGTCAGTAGGGCTGCATTCCTTTGGAGGTGCTGGCCCAGAATCCATTTCCTTGCCTCTTCCAGCTTCTAGGGGCCACCTTGCGTTCCTTGGCTCACGGCCCCTTCCTGCATCTGCAAAGCCAGCGATGTGTGGTCGAATCGTTCTTACCCTGGACCAGCATGCTTCCGGCAGTAAGCCTTCTTCCCTGGCTCTCCCTCTCCTGCCTCCTTGTACTTAATACGACCTTTGTGTTCACATTGGACCCGCCCGGATAATCCAGAACAGTCTCCCCATCTCAGGATCAGGTGATCAGCAACCTTAATTCCCTTTGCCATGTAAACATATTCACAGGATCTGGGAATTAGGACACGGACCTACATTCTGCTCCTCAGCCTTTAAAAAATTTCCCCCCAGGGGCACCGTGTGGCTCAGTCGGTTAAGCGTCCGCCTCTTGATTTCAGCTCAGGTCATGATCTCACGGTTTGTGGGATTGAGCCCTGTGTCGGGCTCTGTGCTGACAGCACGGAGCCTGCCTGGGATTCTCTCTCTAGCTCTCTCTCTGCCCCTCCCCTGCTCACACTCTCTCAGTCTCAAAATAAATAAACTTAAAAAAATTCCCCTCAAATGTTCAAATATGCACAAAACTATACAGAGAGGAAGTACAATAAATCCCCATTTACTCATCCCTTTGGATTTAGTTCATTTTTTTAAAGTAAGCTCTAGGCCCAACATGGGGCTTGAACTCACAACCCTGAGATCAAGAGTCACATGCCCTACCGACTGAACCAGCCAGGCACTCCTTGGACTTAGTTCATTTTTGAGACTTACTCTACGAGTGGTTGAAATGTTATTTCATACATGAATACTAGTCAACTTTATTTCTAAATTGTTTCCACTTTTTATTATATAAACATAGATTGAAACTATAAAGTGTTATTTAAACATTTTTGTAGACTTTAATATTTATAATGGCTATAAATGATATCAAATGGTACTATTTGAGAAGTACTTAAGGCAGAATATTGTATTTAAAAATCATGAAAAGTAAGGGGGTGCCTGGGTGGCTCCGTCGGTTGAGTGTCCAACTTTGGCTCAGGTCATGATCTCGTGATCTGTGAGTTCAAGCCCCACGTCGGGCTCCGTCCTGACAGCTCAGAGCCTGGAGCCCGGAGCCTGCTTCCGATTCTGTGTCTCCCTCTCTCTCTGCCCCTCCCCTGCTCATGCTCTGTCTCTCTCAAAAATAAATAAACGTTAAAGGAAATAAAAATAAAAATCATGAAAAGTAAGAAGGACACAAAAAAACCCTAATATTCTGACATCCCTGTGTGCAGAAGAATACCTCTGAAAACAAGTGTATAGGAAATGTTTTTCAGAGCTTACGAGTTTTACGTCTATGATCTGTTAGAAACTTATTTTCAAACGCCATGTTTGGATCACAGTTTATCTTTTAAGATAATCTACATTATATTTTTCCAGCCTTATTGAGATATAACTGACGTATAACATTGTGTACGTTTGAGATGTACCAAGTGATGGTTTGATGCACGTATATATCGTGAAGTTGACAGTCTACATTATTAAGCCCAAGGACACATAAAGTAGAAAATGCCCTAATTGTATGCATTTTCATTCAGATTTATAAGACTTACGATGTAGAAAGCTTTTAAAAGATTTCTTGATAGCTCCATTCTGAGATGTCCAGACGCGGTTTTTCATGTGTGCTATTATCTTGCTTTTATTTATTCCCAAAGCCTCGTTGGGCTTAACAATATCTACAGTTCCAGCCAAGGGAGGTACTCTGACCAGCGTTCACGCTGTTGCTGTCAGCGTTTGTGACAGGAGATCTGGCTTTGCGTGTTCTGTGTGTTCATGTGTTTGTATTAGGCAGGATGATGCTGACTTTGGCAATAGCGTGCCACCCGGAATTGGTGATGTCTATACCTAATAAGGGCTTATTTCACACTCGCATAAAATCTGATGTGGATGATTCTGTTCAGGAAGCTGTCTTGGGCAGCCCTACTGCCAGCCATGAACTTGAGGACTGGGCTTCTCTCATCATCTTGGATTGCTTCACTCCCCCCCCCTCCCCCCCCCCCCCCCGCCATGCAGCTAGGGGAGAGAGGGAGGGTGTGGGAAATTGCGTGGGGCGGAGTAGGGGCCAGGCCTGGGGGTGGCGTATATCACTTCCACCCGACCCCACGGGCTAGAACTGGGTCGTGTGGTCCCACCTAGGTGGAAGGGTGGACTAGAAGCGTTGTCTGCCAGAGTTTGTGAAGAGAGCGTCCCGATCTTAGATCTGGAAGACACTTTTGGGTTCAGCATCTTATCTTACAGAAGTGGAAACTGAGGCACAGTTGTGGAGGGAGCCTTGCACAAGACTATAGAGAAAGCGCCAGGCCAATGTTAGAACATCTAGTGTGTGTATAGCATCTGGGGTTCGTTCAGACCCGTCCTAGCATCATCTGGACCAATCTTCTACCTGGTGGTAAACGGAACCTCCTCAACAGCCCTCCCGCCGTCCCTCGAATGAAAAGTTGATTTTGTTCAGTTAAGGAATGAAGAGGGGCACAAGTTTACAAATGCCAAGATAAATGTATATATAATTTCTTAATATTTTAATACAATCTTTTATCTTTCCAGTCATGGACTAGTGTGGCATTATTTTATTTTATGGTGCTGGACACTTTTTTTTTTTTTTTGCCCATTAGTGAGTTTTTTCCACATTAAGTAGCATTTCTGAAAACGACGCATGAGCTATAAAACCAGAATACTTAATATTCATACTTATTATGCCTTAATATCTTACCTAAGAGTTCAGGGAGGAAATGGCATTCGTGTCCTGTATATGCCAGTATTTCTAAACCTTTCCATTAGTGTTCGCATTAGAGATAAGTGAATGAAAATAAAAATTATCTGGAAACTGAAATGTTTCTTCATTAAATTTGAGGTTTTGACGTTTTCATTTTCCAGAATATGTTACGACTTCAGCTCTCGTCATCCGGTTATTACCATGTGACCAGTACGTAAAGCATAAATTACAGATGCGGAAAGATTGGGTTTGGGGGTTTGGGGCGAGGTAGCAAATGGAGGACAAAGAAGAATAAATAGACGTTCTCTGAGATTATTCCTTCGTCCCACTGAGGGAGCATCAGAGCTCTGTCTGTGGTGACAGGACCTGGGTCCTGTCAGCTCCGAGCCGGCCTCTGCATGTTTAAGGTGAAGAATTCTCGCAGAGCCTCGTTTTCCTAGCTTTGGTCGACACCCTTTCTGGGACCGCGTGCCTCCGTGGTAGGCTAGCGCGTGTCTTAGCCACATCCACAGAAACGTAGTGGGTGCGCATCTCATACCTACCGTATCTAGGGCCTCACGGCTACCCCATGCGACTCCACATTTACATGTGCGACAGCAGTAGCAACCGCAACGACACAGCCCTGATCCCTAGCGATTATTATTGCTGTTTTTCATCTTTCATTGGATGTGAAACTCTCAGGATATGAAAGGATTCAAGGGTGCCGGGCAAAGGTCACGGTCAGGAATGCGTTCGAAATCCCGGCGACACCCCCTCTCTTCACAGTTGACGGACGTACTTACCGCAACATCGATGGTAACATCAACCTCTTTGAAACCCTCTGGCAATGCCTTCAGGGGTGAAATCCCGCATCAGTATCCAGCGAGGCAGCTCTCCTAGTTTGCTATCCGTGAGCGTCTCCTTCGCTGGTACGGGTGACGCCATCTCGGAGTCCTGGGTGTCGGCTCTCGATACCTAACAGCTGTTGAGTTGTTACGTGCCAGTCAGCTATTGACTGCGTCGGTCACTGTTCCAAGCGATATACATTAGCTCATTTAATTCTCAAAACAAGAGTCTACATCTCTCTTTGTTACTTTTTCAGAACAAAGGAAACCTTCCCAGAAGCCTCTGACAGATTCCCCCTAACGTCTCGTTTGCCCACGCCAAACCCGGTTGACTGAGAGGAATGCTTAGCTTAGGAAGTCCAATCAGAACTCATCACCTGTGTATGGGGAAGGAAATTACAATTCAGAGGGGGCCGAACGAAACAAAGCCCGGCTTGTGCTGGCGGGAAGGCCGGGAAAGGTGAGGCTGTTGGGTAGGAAGCCAGCGGTGTCTCCCACAGTAGCCAGGGAGAAAGGAGCAGATATCAAGAAAATCTAATTTGAAGACATTTTTCAAACACCGACTATTGAAGTGGAGATAAAATTCCATTAGTATTTGTACCACGAATGGACATCGACCAAAATAGCCGCAAATTTTCTGGGCATCGCTACTTAATGTCTTCTTAATGGTTTGCAGTGTAACTCTGGGCAAGTTCACTTAAGCATTTGGCATTTCTTCTCTGAATATGACAACCCAATAATGAGGCTTTTGAATTCAAGAAACTACAACTGTCATTCTGTGCTCTGTCTTCATCCCAGATGTTGACAGCTTGATCAGTTTTACTTCCCCCGTCGCCAGGATGCAACAAGGGCAGGGGGAAACATTTCAATAACCACTGAAAGAATCTGGAACTCTCCTACATCAGAGGGCCAAAGAGCCCGATATCCACAGGCATGTATGGGCGGCAACATCTGTATGACCCGTGTGTTGCCTGGGTTTCGCATGCAGTCTTCTTCCTTCCTTCCTGTGCGAAGTCCCACCGGGTTAGCATCACGGCGATTTTGTCCCAATCTTCTCGCCTGAGAACTGGGGGCCACCCACCAGTTTGCGCAAGTGCGGGGGTACCTGTGAGATTCGGCAGTCTTGTAGGCATCTTGTAGGTCAATCTTGTAGGTCATCTGTATGACCTGTGTGTTGCCTGGGTTTCGCATGCAGTCTTCTTCCTTCTTTCCTGTGCGAAGTCCCACCGGGTTAGCATCACAGCGATTTTGTCCCAATCTTCTCGCCTGAGAACTGGGGGCCACCCACCAGTTTGCGCAAGTGCGGGGGTACCTGTGAGATTCGGCAGTCTCGTAGGCATCTTGTAGGTCAATCTTGTAGGTCATCTGTATGACCTGTGTGTTGCCTGGGTTTCGCATGCAGTCTTCTTCCTTCTTTCCTGTGCGAAGTCCCACCGGGTTAGCATCACAGCGATTTTGTCCCAATCTTCTCGCCTGAGAACTGGGGGCCACCACCAGTTTGCGCAAGTGCGGGGGTACCTGTGAGATTCGGCAGTCTCGTAGGCATCTCTTTCTCAGACAGATACGGACAGGTTTTCCCACAGGTAATGGTTCCTGTAGTTGAAATCACACTCTACACAAGTGTTCTCCGATTTTTCACCCAGCACCAGGCTCAGCTTGTAACTGTGCTAAGATTTCCATCAATCTCTCTGGATTTGATCTGTGACGTGTGGGTCTTGTCCTGGGGCCAGTGCTGCATGTTTATCGACTTCCCTTGCCCTCCAGTATTGCCAGGTCCCTCCCCCCTAAATGAGTGCATCTCCATTGCTTCCAGGAGATCAGTGAAGCCCTGGAATGTGGCTTTGTCCTTGGGACTGACAAGTGACAAGGACCGCTTATGTCCCCAGTAGTGCAATCCTTTCTATTTTATTCCTTGTGGACACCTTCCCAACTGTTTTTCCAGGAACAGATGAAACTAACTTGATTATTTTCTCATCAGATATTGCTTGTTGTAATAATTTTTTAAAAATGTGTATTTATTTTTGAGAGACCGAGAGACAGAGTGTGAACATGGGAGGGGCCGAGAGAGAGGGAGACACAGAATCCCAAGCAGGCTCCAAGCTCTGAGCTGTCGGCACAGAGCCCGACGCGGGGCTCGAACGCACAAACTGCGAGATCGTGACCCGAGCCGAAGTTGGACGCTTAACCGACTAAGCCCCCAGGTGCCCCCAAATATTGCTTTTGACTCAAATAAACATTAAAAATAAATAAATAAAACAAAATAAATAAAAAGTGAATGATCATCACACACACACACACACACAAACCTAGGTATATTCTTTGTTTTTGAGAGAGACAGACAGAGCATGAGCGGGGGAGGTACAGAGAGAGAGGAGACACAGAATCCGAACGAGGCTCCAGGCTCCGAGCTGTCAGCACAGAGCCTGACGAGGGGCTTGAACCCACAAGCCGCGAGATCATGACCTGAGCCAAAGTTGGACACTTAACCCACTGAGCCGCCCAGGCGCCCCAGATCATCCACTTTTTAAAACAGATTTATCTTTTAATGACATCTGAACTTTTTCTAAACATTTACCCTGAAAGGATGAAGATCAGTGCATATTGAATATGCTTTTCAATAAAGAATGCTGTAGGTATTTTCAACTGACTACTATATTTAAGAGAGTGCAAAAGACTGCAATTTGCTCATTGTGGAAGGTCCTTCTTTTAAGTTTATTGATTTTGGGAGAGACAGTGTGTGAGTGGGGGAGGGCCAGAGAGAGAGAGAGAGAGAGAGAGAGAATCCCAAACAGGCTCTGCGCGGTCAGCGCCCAGAGCCCGACGCGGGGGCTCGAACTCAGGAAACCGTGAGATCATGAAGGGAGCAGAAATCGAGAGGTGGACGCTTAACCCACTGAGCCACCCCGGCGCCCCGGGAGGTCTCGTTTAAATCCAGTCCCGTCCCTCGCGCCCTCTCTTTGTCAAAATAAGGAAACAGGAACAAATGTTTGAAAAACTCCAGTCCCGTCGCATAAAGCGGCCCCTCGTCATTGCCAGAAGTGGGACTTCCCTCCCCGGCTCTGTGGATTACTCCTAAGGCACTCAAGTGTCTGTAGGCCAAGTTTGGTGCGAAAGCAGGGCTGGGCAAGCGGTGCTAGCTGACCTCCACGTTGCGCGTGCGTGCTGTTGGGGGCCGCCTCTCTGCCCAGCTGCAGCTGCACGGGTGGAACTCACAGGAAATACACACACGCCAACACTTCACAAGCTATTTTATACAAGGAGATTTTTATAAATAGCCACAAGGTCTTCTTATCTATCAGATCCCAACACCCAGCCGGTGCTGTGTTCCCTGGAGAAGGGTGCACTCCCCACGGTAGAGCTGAGAGAGAGGGAGAGAGAGAGAGAGAGAGAAGAAAGCCTCCTTCGGGTTCACGGCTCTGACTCTTTAACCCGGAGCCGCCAGTGTCTGCCTGTGCCATGACAGGTAACTCCTGATTACTGAACTCCTTATCTTAAAGAAAAAAAAACAACTTAGGATTGAGTTTCCCTGCGTGGCGCTTTATCTGCATTTCCAGAAATAAAGTGTGCTTCAGGGAGGAAATTAAAAAAAAAAAAAAAAAAGATCGTTGGACCAGATTCATTATCAGGGGAAGATGGTGAGACGAATTCTTGAGCGTGGTGCTTTTCAGACTAGATTTTGAGCGAGAATACTAATTTCTCCTTGATAACATCACATATTTAAAACACACTGTTGAGCTGCTCGATGGCCGGGGGGAGGGAGGGGGAGGAGGCGTCCTCATCTAAAGATCACAAATACTTAGGTTGCCAACCTCTCGGTCCTGACCCCCGCGTCCTCCGTGTTCGCTACGGGTGAGCAAGTGCACTGAGAAGTGAGGTGTGAGAGATCGTCCGGGTCCCATCCTCTCCTCTCCATTTCTCAGCCACCTCCGGGCTGGTTAAGCGGCCCATGGCCTCTCCTGCCCACGGTACTTTCTGTAGTGCCTCGGTTCTTACAGCGCTTTCAAAACCGCCCATCTCCCGTGCTTGGGTCTTCAAAGACTCCACCGGCCAACAGAATGCCCACAAGAGTCAAAAGAAGGAAGGTCGTAGTCTCCAGGGGAAGGGGAGGGATTCCGCGCATCGCGCTTCTGAGTGCACCTCTTGATTGTTTGGTTTTGCCTCTTTATTTATTTTTGTCCCTCAGGGCTTCCGACGAAGATCCGGAGTTCCCTCAACACTCTCCTTCTGGGTCAGGTCCTGACATCTACCCCGAGAGCCCTCCTCCAGGCAAACTGCCGACCTCTTTTGGAGAGGATTCCCCCCCCCCCACCCCCCCCACCCCCGGCCTCCCCGAGGAGAGCCTGAGCCGGGACATCAGCACACCCGGGACATCAGGGCAGAATGCTTGGCCATTCCCAACGCGCTCCACTCCGCAATCCCTACCATTACTGCCGGGTTTCTCTTTATCTCCTTTTAAAATCATCCATTAGTGGGAATGTGCGTCATGCCTTATCTATCACACAGAAAGAAGTCAACCTCCTTAACTATTCTGGTTTAAGGAGCTTCCTAAGTAAGCACTTTGCACAAATTATCAGCTAACCTATCTGATTACATGATCATCATCTGAGCTAATGGCCTTTCAATCGGCTTCTCTCGGAGCTCAGTGGGTCTCTGTGGGACTTGTCTCTCACTCGTGCCAAATACTGACTCCATAGCTTTCTGTGCTGATTTATGCCCCCGTCGTTTTTGGTGATGTCCTTTCTAAATATCATAATTACAGAGATAAGCTGTGGTGTTTAATTTGAGCCCAAAAATGTCATAACACCATCAGTTTTCCTAGCATCGCTTCACTATTGGTCTGTTGAATACAGAAGTGTGGAACATCCATGGTTACTGAAATCAACAGAGAGATTTTAAAGGCAAGTTTTATCTCCCGTGAAAAAAGCACTCTTTTATCTTACAATCGTGATTATTTTTGGATATCTAGATTAAAGCCATGCTATTTTATCCCCACTCTGCCCACCGCCAAAAAAGTCTGTTTCTACAACATTCTATAAAGTCATTTTCTTTCTATTTCCCCATTCCACTTGGAGTGACTAAGCTGTGGGTACCCATGAAAATTTTGAGTTCTACAGTCTTACGCTACTGGATGTAAACAATATATTGGAAAATATCAGTAATGAAAATGGACCAGTGAGGTCTTCTCCACAAGCATAGCAATTTGCATAAGAGGGCTGCACATAAACGGAAAACTCCACTTTCGGCACAGAAATCTTGCTTCTTTTTTGTTAAACTTTTTTTTTTTTCTGAGAGAGAGATAGAGTGAAAGAGAGCATGCATGGACGTGTGCCCGTGCATGAGGGAGGGGCAGAGAGAGAGGGGGACAGAGGATCCGAAGTGGGGTCAGAGAGCCCGCTGCGGGCTCGAACTCACAAACCGTCAGATCATGACTTGAGCTGAAGTCAGACGCTCAATCGACTGAGCCACCCAGGCGCCCCTGGAAATATCACTTCCTAATTAAAATCGCTCCATCTGGAAACACTGGAGTCATCTTCGACTCATACACTGGTCACTCACCGGTAGGTTCCCTCAACGTCGTCTCTCCCACGCCCACCGCCAGTGCTGGGCCTCCGCACTTCGTGGCTCGATGCCCCAGTGGCCCCTGACCGGTCTCCTTGACTCTGATCCAGTCCATTCATCACCGACTTTGTCAGCTTAAAATGAAAAGCAACTCGTCTCTCAACCATCTCCCTGGTTCCTCAGATGGACACACTGTTTAGCTCTTGCTTCTGATTAGTGATCCATTTCTAGATAATGTGTATACATCACTGCTTCTTGATGTATTGTTGCACATTGCGCCCCTTTACTTTCTGCCCCCCAACCTTCCCCCGGGGTGGTCTTTTCACTTTTTTTTTTTTTTTAGCTCCTCTCTTGATGACTTTTGTAAGTTTAAGTAATACGTTAACAATTTTATTGCACGTTTGAGCAACTTTCGACGGGGTTTCTGAACTACTCATCCGGTACGACGATGCTTGGTGGGGCTGCTGCACAGCTGTGATGCTGGAGCGTGTCCTCCCTGCCCACTTTGGTGGCTTATACACACCGTCTCCTGGCTACACCCTTTCCCTGGTCCGCTTACTCCCTTGTATATTCTGTTAGCCTTCTGAGAGGGACGTGCATTTTGGCACGTTTGCAAATTCCTTTTACCCTTTTCTCAACCTTGAGCAGTACTTGGGCCATGTGTAGGGCTGTAGCTGAAAAACTGAGCCTGCGTTTTGAAGGCGCTGCCCCATTATCCCCTGGCATCTGGCAGTGCTGGTGAGAAACCCGATGTGAGTGTGCTTATCATTGCTTCGTAGGTAAGCTAACGTTTTCTCTTCAGGGCTGTGCTATCTTCTTATCCTGGCTCTTCTGAAATGTCACGGTGATGGGTCCAGGTGTGGAGCTTTTTTTTTTTTTTTTTAAGGGTATTTATTTTGAAAGAGAGAGCGTGCACGTGCATGCCCGAGCAGGGGAGGGGCAGAGAGAGCGGGAGAGAATCGCAAGCAGGCTCCGCGCTGGCAGCGCAGAGCCCGACGTGGGGCTCGGACTCACGAACCGTGGGATCGTGACCTGAGCTGAAGTCAAGAGTCAGACGCTTAACCGACTGAGCCACCCAGGCGCCCCCCCTCCCCCCCCCCCCCCCCCCGATGTGGAGCTTTAACCTTTAACCTGGGCTGGGCACTTACTGGGCTCCCGCACTTGGAACACTGAAGTCCGATAGCCCCAGGGAGTCAGCTTTTGTGTCTTCTACCAGTTCCCTCCTTCCACTTCTGTCTTTCCGGAACACCTGCCTATTGGATGTGAGACAGCCTGTATTGAATTTCTATCTTTTATAGTTTTCCTCCCACTTCGGTTCTTCTGTCAGTTTTGTTCTGCCTAGAAGGCGATTTCCATATTATATTTTAACTAAAATTTACCTTTCGGCGGTCGTATTTTTAATTTCCAAGATCTTTTCCCGACCGTGCCTATTTCATAACATTTTCTTTGGGTTGCGGAACACTTCCCTGTTTGGCGACTGCCTGCGCCCCCTCACAGACGGAGATGCTGCTCCTTCTCGTTCTGTTCCTCTTCTTTTTCTTTTTTTCCCTCTTCCTCTCCTGCTCTCTTCCACCTTCCTTGCTTCCTGTCTTCCGGCTCCTCCTGCTCTTCTGTTCTCTGAATCACTTGTCTCCCTTCTTGTCACTTTTCCCCAGCTTTCCTGAGGTCTATTGACATGGGACAAATACAAGTTTTAGGTGTACGTGGCGATAATTATACATTTGTGTATATATGGTGAAATGCGTATAGCGTATACGCTAAAACCTTGGTGTGCGAGCGTAATTCGTTCCGGAAACACGCTTGTCATCCAAAGCGCTCGCGTATCAAAGCGAATTTCAAGAACCATTGGCTCAGCTGTGATCATGTGACTTTGGGCGTCACGTACGACTCGTATTGCAAGACCAAGACGCCGTTCGTTTGTCAAGTTAAAACGTGTTGGAAATGTTGGCTCGTCTTGCGGAACGTGCGCAGAACAAGTTAGTCACAGTCCAAGCTTGTACTGGATGCATAATATACATACAGTGAAACGATGGCCGCATAAGGTTTGGTTAACACATCGGTTCCCTCATATAATTACCATTGTTTTGGTGAGGACAGCTAAGGTCGACTGTCTTTCAGCTCGAAAGTAGACAATTCGGTATTGTGGGTTACAGTCACCATGCTGTACGTTAGATCCCGGAACTAATTCATCGATAGCTGGAGGCTTGGAGCGTTTGACCAACATGTTCCCATTTCTACCATCCCCACGCCTGACGACCACCGATCTACTTTTTGGTTCCAGGAGTTCAGCCTTTTTAGGTTACGCATGTGAGCGCGAACACACGCGTGTTGTGCTCTGACTTCTTTCACTTAGCGTAATGCCCTCAGAGTCCATCCGTATTGTCGTAAAAGGCGGGACTTCCTGCTTTGTTAGTGTGGCTTTTTTCTTTTTTCTTTTTTTTCAAAATTTTATTTCAATTCTAGTTAAACGTGCAGTGCGAAGTTGGTTTCGGGAGTGAGTTTGTTTGTGTTTCACTGATGCTGACGCTCAGGCCTTGATTGCACAGCGAGCGTAGCCACCCCTGCTGCTGCTTCTTGGGCTTCAGGTTCCGCTCATGCTTGTTCTCACCCTCGTAGAGTTTCCCGGGGTTCTTTTTCTGAGCCTGGTTGATGACGGTGAGAACACGGGCGACGGATTTGTGAACAACTCGGATCTTGGAGAGCTTGGAGGCTGGGCTGCCTGTCACTTCGGGGACGCACAGCTGGGACAGCTCCACCCTCAGGACTTCCAGCTCTTGAAGCACCTCCTCCTTCTTGCCGCGAAGGTCTCGAGCCTTAATCTGGACCATGTCGGCACAATCCACCGCCAGGATTTCCCACTTTTGTATGGCAGGATGATACTCCATAACGCGCACACACGCGCGCACACACACACACTCACTCACACACACAGTCACACACACACTCACGCACTCACTCACACACACACACACACTACATTTTCCTTATTCATCCATCATCCAGTTCTCTCTTCAGGTCTGTCAATATTTGCTTATTGTATTTTGGGGCTCCAATGTTGGGTGCACGTATATTTACAATGGTCGTATCCTCTTGATGAGCTCACCCCTTTATCATGATATACCACCTCCTCTGTCTCTTTTTAAAAAATTTCTTTAGGGGCGCCTGGGTGGCGCAGTCGGTTAAGCGTCCGACTTCAGCCAGGTCACGATCTCGCGTCTGTGAGTTCGAGCCCCGCGTCAGGCTCTGGGCTGATGGCTCGGAGCCTGGAGCCTGTTTCTGATTCTGTGCCTCCCTCTCTCTCTGCCCCTCCCCCGTTCATGCTCTGTCTCTCTCTGTCCCAAAAATAAAAATAAAAAAAAACGTTGAAAAAAAGAAAAAAAAAAAAAAATTTCTTTAATGTTTATTTTTGAGGGGGGGGGTGGGGAGGGGCAGAGAGAGAGGGAGACACAGAATCCGAAGCAGGCTCCAGGCTCTGAGCAGTTAGCACAAAGCCTGACATGGGGCTTGAACCCAAGAACCTTGAGATCCTGACCTGACCTGAAGTTAGATGCTTAACTGACTGAGCCACACAGGCGCCCCTTTAGACATCTTTTTAAGTTTATTTATTTTGAGAGAGAGCACAAGCAGGGGAGGGGCAGAGAGAAAGGGAGAGAGAGAATCTCAAGCAGGCTCCAGGCTCGAACCCACGAACCATGATAACATGACCTGAGCTGAAGTTGGCTGCTCCACTGACTGGCCGCTCACCCAGGCACCCCTGTCTCTCGTTACAGGTTTGATTTGAAGTCTATTTCGCCTGATAAAGTGTAGCTACCCCTGGTCTCTTTTGGTTGCTGTTTGCATGGAATATTTTATTTTCTATTCCTTCACTTAGGCTTTACATGTGTCCTTAAATTTGAAGTGAGCCTCTTGTAGGCAGCATATGGTTACATCTTGTTTTTTAATCCTTTCAGCCACTCTATACATTTTGATTGGAGAATGTAATCCATTTACCTTTAAAATAATTATTGATATGGGGCGTCCAGGTGGCTCTGTCTGTTAAGCCTCCGACTCGATTTTGGCTCGGGTCGTGATCTCCCGGGTTCGTGAGATAAAGCCTTATGTCGGGCTCTGTGCTGGTAACGCAGGGCCTGCTTGGCACTTTCTCTCTCCTGTCTCTGCCCCTCCCCCACTTGTGCTTTTTCTCTCTCTCTCTCTCTCTCAAAATAAATAAATTTAAAAAATAATGATTGATAAATAAGGACTTACTAACGCCATCTTGTTATTTTCAGGCTGTTTTGTCATGTTCCTTTTTTCCTTTTTGGATGTCTTCCTTTGCGAATTGATGATTTTCCATAATAGAACGCTTTGATTCCCGTCTCTATCTTTTGTGTATCTAACTATAGTTTTTGTTTTGTGGTTGCCATAAAACTTACATAAAATTTCTTATAAATGGCAGTGTTTTTAAAGCTGGTAACAACTTAGCTGTGATCACATACAAAAACTCTACCCTCTTACTCCTTCCCTGTATTTATGTTTTTGATGTCACAATTTACCTCTTTTTATATTGTATATAATTTAACAAATGATCATAGAAATAGTTATTTTCAATACTTTGGTCCTTAATCCTTTATACTTGAGTTAAGTGATTGACACACCACAATATTACAGTGTTAGAGTATTCTGAGTTTGACTATGTATTTACCTTTGCTGGTGTGTTTTATTTTTTCGTATGTTTTCACGTTGCTAATCATTATTCTTTTGTTTCTGCTTGAAGAACTTCTTTTCGCGTTTCTTGTAAGATGCGTCTAGTGCTTGTGAACTCCCTCAGCTTTTGTTTGTTTGGGAAAGGCTTTATCTTGTCTTTATTTCTGAAAGAAAGACAATTTTGCCTGGTAAAGCATCCTTGGTTAGCAGGGTGTTTTTTTTTTTCCCAGCACTTTGAATATATCATCCCACTCTCTCCTGTCCTGCAAGATTTCTGCTGAGAAATATGCTGATAGCCTTATGGGTGTGCCCTTATAGGTGAGAATTGTTTTTCTTTTGCTTCTTTTAAAATCCCTTCTTTGTCTCGACTTTAGATAGTTTTATTTTAATGTATCTTGGAGAAGATCATTTTGTGTTGGACTTTTGGAGGGACCTATTAACTTCATGAATGTTGATGTCCAGATCTTTCCCCAGGTTTGGGAAGTTTACAGCCACTCTTTCTTTTTTTTTCCCCCAGAAAAATTTAACAAGTTTATGTATAATTATTATAAAGTTGAACTGCTGAAACATGTTCACTACAACATTTTGACTTTCATTAACGCTTTATGTCCCTGCATTTATATCGAAAATTCACACACAAGTGAAAATGGAAAAAACTGCCAATACCTCATTTCTGTCCCCGATTTTTCCACTTGCCGTCGTATACTTAGGTACCTTTTGACCCCATGGGAAAAAATATAGCTAATGTTCGGAACTACCAATAACAGGAAGAAGAGAAATATTTTTTTTGAAGAACGAGATGTTTTCCATCACAGCGGATGCTTACGCATGTTCTCCACATATGTGGCGTGCTAACTGGATGTCGTTCGGCCTGACTGTTACACGTTTGGCCCGGATAGCACGCACGTTGCCGTCTGCCGACACCCACCTGATCGGCCTCGCTTGCCTCCGCCAGGCGTCGATGGCCACACTCTGGAAGCTCAGATCTGTTTTGAAGTCCTGAGCGATTTCTCACACTAGACGCTGGACCGGGAGTTTGTGGATCGGAAGTTCAGCCGACTTCTGATAACGTCTAGTGCGGTGGAGGGCCACGTACCAGGCCTGTAACGATGAGTTTTCCGCACCCCTCCGGTAGAGGGCGCACTCTTGCCAGCAACTTTTGAAGCTAGTTGCTTCCTGGGCGTTTTACCACCAGTGGATCGGTGGGCAGTCTGCTTTGTTGGAGCCATGGCGCAGAGACCTCCTTACTTACCCCCCTTCACCTTGGGCTGGAACTCGGTGGGCCAGACGTGGCGTTAGCGTTAGCGAGTGATGGCACTGTGACAGTGGCTGTAAAACACCAGCCATTATTTCTTTAAAAAAGCTTTCCGCCCCTTTCTCCCGCTCTTCTCTTTCTGGGAACTCCAGTAACATGTAGATTGTTTCTGTTAATGGTATTCTGTAATTTATGTAGGCTTTCTTCACTCGTTTTTGTTTTTGTTTTGTTTGTTTGCTCTTCTGACTAGTTGATGTCAGTGAAATGTCTTCTCAGTTACCTATTCTTTCTTCTGCTTGGTGAAGTCTGTTGTTGAAGCTCTCTATTGAATTTTTCAGTTCATTCATTGTATTCTTTAAGTCTAGAATTTCTGGGTATTTTCGTTTTTTTTTTTTTTTTTTTTTTTTTAATGGTTTCTGCTTTATTGTTGAACCTGTCATTAGTTCATGCTGTTTTCCTAATTTCATTTCGTTTTCTGTGTTTTCTTGTACCTCGCTGAATTTCTTTACGAGGATCATTCTGAATTCATTTTTTAAACATTTTGTTAATGTTTATTTATTTATGACAGATAGAGACGGAGTGCAAGTAGGGGACGGGCAGAGAGAGAGAGAGAGGGAGACACAGAATCTGAAACAGGCTCCAGGCTCCGAGCTTCAGCACAGAGCACGACGCGGGGCTCCAACTCAGGAATGGCAAGATCATGGCCTAGGCCAAAGTCAGACACTTAACCGACGGAGCCACCCAGGTGCCTCGTGAATTCTTTGTCAGATAGCTCACAGATCTCTATTTCAGTAGAGATCAGTGTCAGTAATTGGGGTTTTATTAGTTTCTTTCGGTGGTGTCATGTTTCCTTGATTATTATCCTTGTGGCCTTGTGTTGGTTTCTGTGTATTTAAGGAAGGAGGTACCTCTCCCAGTCTTTACGGTCAGCAGGCTTCAGCAGGCACAACTCTTCACTGGTCAGCCTGTGCAAAGATTCTCGATGGGCTACCTGGTGACGTCCGTGCCCAGCACGTTGCTGCTGGTGCATTTAGCGGTCAGATCTGATGACTTCGACCTTGCATTTCCAAGTAATACTGGAGTACTAAAGTGAGCATGAGTCAAGTAATGTTTTTAGCTCTCTGCTTCCTGGACTTCTTCCCTATTAAGTATCTCTCTGGTTTTGCAGATGAACAACGGAGTCTCAAGGCCTGCCAAAGCCTCAGGGCCTTTCTTGAGCCCTAAAGTTTTTCTGCAACGTCAGTCAGAGAGCTATTCCCAACTGTCCCCAAAGTACCCCCTGTCAGTGCTTTCTTGATTGATATATTTTCAACATTAGAATGGATTTCAGAGATAACTTTTTTTTTTAATTTTTTTTTTTAACCTTTATTTATTTTTGAGACAGAGAGAGACAGAGCATGAACGGGGGAGGGGCAGAGAGAGAGGGAGACACAGAATCGGAAGCAGGCTCCAGGCTCTGAGCCATCAGCCCAGAGCCCGACGCGGGCCTCGAACTCACGGACCGCGAGGTCGTGACCTGAGCTGAAGTCGGCCGCTTAACTGACTGAGCCACCCAGGCGCCCCCAGAGATAACTTTTAAGACCTCTCTGCTTGGGGAACTCAGGATGAGGAGGACTATAATGTAGAGTGCAGCACCTCTGTCATGTTCTGTGGCCAAATTCGAGTTCCTATCGCATTTTCTCTTGCTCTTTTTGTAAATATAAATAAAGGATAGACCCCTCAAAGATGAAGAACACAATGAAAAAAATAACTGTGTGGAAGTAATGAATAGAATTGGCACCTCAGAAAATTGAATTAGTGAATAAGAAGCCAAGCTTGAGCACCTCCTAGAACACAGAGAAAAAGAAAGGTGAAAACCACGAACGCGAGGATAGTCAATATGGAGGACAGGCGCAAGAGATAAGGGCTACAAATACAGACAGCTCGAAGACAGGTGAGAACGTGGGAAACAGCAATACTGCAGAAAAACACACGGCCCCGCTGTTTCTGACCTCAAGGAAAGCATTACATCTAGAATAAGGGGGTTCACTGTGTTCTATGAAAAATTAATAAAAACAGATTCACATCAGGTAAAATGATGAAATGTCACAAAGAATCCTAGCTGTCAAGTCCCTACAGCCCACGAAAATAAAAACCAGACGTGTTAACCTAATAATAGTCATCCGTAAAGAAACACGATCAGCCTGTTAGTCTTTTCCAAAATACGGAATTGAAGAAAACAGTAGATCATCAACTGCAGAGCCGAGAGGGCAGAGGGTGTGAGTTAAAGTCTAAATAGACCAAGATATCAAATTCTCATTCACTTCCGAATATGTTTGAAAGAAATGCTATCTATCTATCTATCTATCTATCTATCTATCTATCTATCCTAAACATTTATAGTCCCAGGGTTTGTGCTGCCAGAAGCTTTTACAATTTAGGGGACCCATTTAGGAAAAAGGATACAAAATTAGGTGTGAGAGTGAATATTTATCGAGGCCAAGGAAGCACTCCAAATTGCAAAGTTGATGAATCCTACAAACATGACTGCATTTTCCAATAACATTTGTTGACAGTTTGCAATTGCAGAAGATATTAATAAGGCCCATAAAGGGAAGTCAAATATATTATTTGGTATTGAGATTACCTGTCAGATACCGTGGTCACTTCGTTATCTCCCTCTTGGTTAATCGCTCAGCACCATGTCGCATAGTTGGCTACTCCCTACTTGTTGAAGTACTTTCTTCTATCTGTTTCCATGACACCGCACAATTCTGTTTTTTCTACCTATTTCACTGGCTGACCCCTTTTCAGTCTCTTTTCCTCGCTTCTCTTCCCTTGGACCTCTGGAAAATGGTGTCCCGAGAATTTAAACCCGGGCCACTTTTCTGTTGTTACTCTACTCACTTTTTAGGTGGTTTCATTTGTTACATGGTTTTAAGTAACAGACAGGTTCCAAGGATCCCAAATCTGTATCCTGCCCTGACATCTCCACCGAGCTTCTGACTTATTGGACATATCCAAGTCCTTCACGATCTCCTTCCCTGGGTACCAAACAGGCATCTCAAATCTAGCACGTGACAGACAGACCTTCTGACTTCCCTCTAAGCCTGTACCTCTCCTAGTCTTTTTAAACTTTTTAAAAATGTTTATTTATTTTTGAGAGCGAGCGAGCGAGCGAGCATGAGCAGGGGAGAGGCAGAGAGCGGGGTGGGGGTGGATCGAGGATCCGAAGCGGGCTCTGCGCTGACGGTGGCCAGCCCAACGCGGGGCTCGAACTCACAAACAGAGAGCTCATGACCGAAGCCAAAGTCAGATGCTCCACCGACCGAGCCACCCAGGTGCCCCTCTCCTAGTCTTTGTAGATGTCAACAGGTAGTAGCACCATTAATGCAATTGCTTAACCCGAGAACTTCAGGATAATCCTTGATTTTTCCTCAGTTTTCTGAATTTGCTCCATCAACGTATCCTCCCAACACTGCTTCCAAAACAGCTTCTGAATATGTCCGCTTCCTCCTGTGTCTTCCACTCTACCACTCCGGCCTAAGTCACCATTCTGTTCTGCTTAGGCTTCTGTAACGGCTTCCTAACTTATCTCTCTGCCCCATTCCTCATAGTCTCGCTTACTCACAGGCACCAGAGTGATATTTTTAAAGTGTCATTCTTATGTCATCGCCATGCTTAAAATCCTCCAGTGGCTTGCCATTTCACTCGGGATACAGTCCAAATAGCGTAGGCTTACGGACAAGCCTTTCCGTGCTCCGGACCTTCTGCCTCGCCAACGTCGAGCCCCAACACTCTCTGCTTAGCTCGCCACGCTCCGGTCACGCCGGCCTTCTTTCTGTCCCCTGAGCATCTTTCCTTGGGGCTTTGTCGCCAGTTCTTCCCTCCGCCAACAGTCTTCTCCTCCGTAAATTGTACGCTGCTGTCTACGTCTTCTCATTCAGGTCTTGCCTTACGTCCTACCTCCTCAGCAAGACCACCTTTGAAACTCTTCTTCGAATGGCGGGCCCCCCCTAGTCATGATCAGTCCTCTCCAGTACAGATACCTTTATCTGATCTTTCTTTAAGTCTGTATTCACTGCAGTCTCCCAAATGCCTAGGACACAAGCTGGCACAGAGTTGTGACGCTCCATACATATGTCAACGAAACGAGTGAACGCTTGAGTGAACGCTAACTAGCACCTACCTTTCAAACCGTGGGAGAAGACGACAGCAATTGTATGAAGTACATCGGACGGGGAGTCCTTCTAAGGTGCAATAAGACGTTCTTTTCCTTTTTCTCCACTATTACTTTAAATCCATCTTGTGGAAAAAATTTTTTTGAGTCCAAGAATGAGCTTTTAGCCAGTCTTCATAGCTCGCGCACTCAGTCTTAGTCGCCGTAAAGTCCTCTGGTTGCTTTCATCTGTAATAGTTCCAATTCGGCAATGAACGTGTGTAGTCTAGGGTGATAATGGCAACACTTTGAATCTCATGGTGAAGAATTCTATCCTCCACGTGAATGTCTCTCCCTCACACATCTCCTCCTTCCTCCACACGAGCAGGTGGCTACAGCTTCTGACCTCTCCAGGGAGGGGAGGTCAGGGTCAAGTTCTATCTCGACTGGAATTTAAGGCCTCTGGTGTTGGTGTCTCTGGTTGTGGCGGTTGTTTAGAGCTGTCTCTCCTTGGACTTAGGGGATGGGCAAATCTGACTCTTTTCCTTGGTGGCACATATGTGTATTCTTCGGAGATCCCCCGATGGCGAGAATCAACCAACGCCAGTTACCTCCATTTTATCCTGAGGATTCAGCATTTTTATCTTCTATTTGATCACTTTACCCTGGTATGCAGTCTGCGTTGGCAAGATTTTATTTACTTAAAATGTTTGCTTATTTATTTTTGAGAGAGCACGAGCGAGCACAAGCAGGAGAGGGGCAGAGAGAGAGGGAGACACAGAATCCGAAGCAGGCTCCAGGCTCTGAGCTGTCGGCACACAGCCCGACGTGGGGCCCGAACCCACGAACCGCGAGATCATGACCTGAGCCGAAGGCGGGCGCTCAACGGACTGAGCCCCGCCCCGGGCGCCCCTGCCTTGGCAAGATTTTAAAAAGGCTTCAGGTGAATAGCTCTCCTACCACCCGGCCCACATCTCACATGTGGTCCATGAGAAGCAATCCGCATCGTGGCCCCTGTTCAGTAACTGCACAGCCAGGTCCCAATGCTGCCGCGTCAGGCCAATAGTCACGACGTTTCTGGATGTTAGATTCCTCAGGTATATATGTCTACGTCCCCCCTTCCCCCAGTTTCTGGTTCTGGTTCACAACTGAACAAACATATGAAAAGGCATAACATACATTATTCACAGTTATTAATATTTACATATACTATATGAATGAGCATGTTATTTAATATTAACATGTAACACTGTATTATCATAAGAATGAATAGAAATACGAGATTGCCCACTGATAGAATCCTACTGAATATATCACACGCACTGTAGCTGCTAAAATTTAAAGCCTATACCTGAGATACAGCATTTAACATTTATGTAGTCAAATACGTCTTTTTCTTTGAGATTCCTCCCCCGCTTTCAAGTTTGCACGTTCCTGACCCTCAAGAGAGTTGATGAACGCTCGCTTGTGATTTTTATATTTTCCAAATTTTCTGTGACCTTTGCAATTAAAATCATAAACTATAGTTCACACTACGATTAACCTTAAACCCAAATTACAGGCCTAGAAACAGATTGGATAATCCCTTACAACGTGACCCCT
Source organism: Panthera tigris (assembly GCF_018350195.1). NCBI lineage: Eukaryota > Metazoa > Chordata > Mammalia > Carnivora > Felidae > Panthera > Panthera tigris. The sequence continues at coordinate 119,236,983 of NC_056677.1, read as the reverse complement.
TTATCTTTAAACTTAGTGCAAGACTAGGCTTGCAAAGACTTCTCTAGCAGTCCTTGGAATGATGCTCTGTGTCTGGGTCCGTCAGATCCGGGCTCCAATTCCAGCTGTCTCACTCAGTAGCTCTTTGACTGTGGCCAATTTATCCAACCCCTCGGACTTACATTCACAAAATAGCAGCAAAACTAGGGTTGCCACGAGCATTGGCTGAAAGGATATACTTAAAGCACCAAGTGCGTACAAAAGTCTGGTTCCTCTTGGTTCTCTCTCTCTTTTGTTTTCTTCCCCACCCGTCCCTCCGGGCCTTTGGCAGCTATAGCTCAACGTTCATTATCGACCTGCCCATCAGGGGTGGCTGTTAAAATTCCTCGCTCTATAAACTGAGGAAGTCAGTTGGCGGGACCCGAATTAAAAATTGCGAGAGGGAAGTTGTATTTGCCACGTAACATAGCACAGAACATTCTGGTAGAACACAAGCTCAGCCGAGAGTCCATTCATGGGAGCAAACCGGTTTCCTTGCCAATGTGTTTTTGCCTAGCAGTCAGTTTTTGTTAAGGTATCCTGCGGTAACAGCCTCCCGCTCTCAGCAGCTTCCCACGACGAAAGTGTCTCTCGCTCGGCTTCCACAGCCTTGACAGGTCGGGTGCGGCTCTACCTTGGTTCGAGAAGTAGAATTGTCCCGCGGACGTGAGCCAGCAGTGAGGTTTTGAGTTGGGGGTAGCAAGTACTAAACGGCACTATTTAGCACATGTGGGCTCTCAAGTATTAGGCCCTCATTTGAGGTCACTACAGAATATCTGAGGCGGAGGGAAGACGGCCGTAACTTGAATGAAATGGTGTAGCAGGTGTGCGGTTCGGTCCTTTCTAGATTCTGTGACATCCATCACTGTGGTGTCACCAAAATCTCTTTCGGTGCCTTAGTATCTCCTCCTGTGTGTTCTGCTCTGCAGAGATGGCTCCCTTCAGTTATGATGGAATGTGTTATAGTCTCTGGCTCTTTACATTTTTTTTTTTTAATGTTTATTTGTTTTTGACACGGAGAGAGAGAGAGAGGGAGACACAGAATCCGAAGCAGGCTCCAGGCACTGAGCCGTCAGCACGGAGCCCGACGCGGGGCTCGAACCCACGGACCGCGAGATCGTGACCTGAGCCGAAGCGGGACGCTCAACCGACTGAGCCACCCGGGCGCCCCTATTCTCTGGCTCTTTAAAGGGTCTAGACAAGAGTGGCCTATTTGCAGACAGTGCTTCTGTGTCTTTTGTAGAGTGACAGTTGACAATATTGCCGACATGCACCTCCGTGCGTCTTACACAGGGACTGGCGCGATTATCATCAGACTTTATTTTTCCTGCAGAAACAAAGCTTGTTTCTGTAGACTAACGTGTGTGTTTCCTTTCTTCAAACAATGACTAAAGATCCACCACGTTTCCCTTTTAGGACTTTCATTGCCAGAAATCTTGGTACCCAATTCACTGCCCAGCTCTGGTCACTGACTTGATTCAGCTGCCTGGTAGAATGTTCCCTCTCTGCTGACTTTAAATAGTTCCTCTTCCATTGAATCCCCCGATCGTCCAGATTTGCATTTTCTTAGAAAAAACTTCTAACCTGCCTCTACTGTTTTGGGCAATAGCCCAAATGCTGAATACCCCCCAAATAAAAATGTCAACCATAATTTAACTAACTCAGAGAAAATGTTCTGGTTCTTAGTAACGTATCTACGGAGAGGTGGAGCATGTTATGACCGAAGTTTAATTCACTGTAAAAACTATCGAGCCCTAACCTGAAACAGAACAAAACAAAACAAAACAAAACTGTGTGTGTGTGTGTGTGTGTCTGTGGGTCACAGAGGGTTGTATGTAAATGCTTTCATGTGTTGAAACCTCCGACTAGAATGTGAACCTGATGAAGGCGGGGTTCCTTGTCATGCTTTTTGCATCGTGCCAGTGTTTCCCAAAGTGGGGTAACACGTGTAAAGCCGGCGAGGCATGAGATGGTTTGGGCTGTACGTGCAGGAACATCTTCAGCTCTGAAGGTACGCTTTTATTTTCATGTGTGGCAAAAATAATTAGCATAAGAACACCTCTGATTTCATGGATCTTAGGAGCTAAGGTGAAGCCCAGTGTATTTAAGGGGAAGATGTGGTTCAATGAAAAGGACGATGTTAAGTAAACAAGGGGCGCCTGCCTGGGTGGCTCAGTCGGTTAAGCACCTGACTTCGGCTCAGGTCACGATCTCGCGGTTTGTGAGTTCGAGCCCCACGTCGGGCTCTGGGCTGACACCTTGGAGCCTGGAGCCTGCTTCGGATTCTGGGTCTCCCTCTCTCTCTGCCCCTGCCCTGCTTGTGTGCTCTGTCTGTCTGTCTCTCTCAAAAATAAATCAATAAACATTTAAAAAAGAACAATGTTAAGTAAATAATAATGTGGGTGATCTAAGGGATGGAAAATAGCCTGTACACGTCCCAGGAATGAGCGAAGTCTGGGAAACAGTATGTTACACTCTGCTGTTTGACTCCCATCTCATTCCGTTTGAGACATTTATCATATAACATACTTACCGTATGATATGATATATTTAATGTGAGATCCATGGAGCTTGCCCTCCGTGCCGGGCACTTGCCAGGGGACTGGGACTACAGAGGGACTACAGAGCTTAGGAGATACGTTGTCTCTCCTCATCAGCCCTTCAGGAAGCGCCTCAAAGACACCTGATATCAGCCACATCTTGGTGGATGGAGTTGTTTTGTTTTTTTTTTTAAGCTGAAATCTAGGAACATTTCTGCCCACCAGTTCTAACCAGGTATTTAAATTTGTTTTCCATTATAAGTTTGGTTTAACCTCAATCTTGTGGCCATTTCCTTCTTCACTTTAAAACAGCAATTTTGATGTAAATTAGCTCAGCTTTGTTGTTCACTCAGTCAAAGGTCAGTTATCAGCTCAGATTAAATAGGGTGTTGTCTCTTTGCATTTGTGGTATCGGCTTTGAAAATAAGGACGCCGAGACCCAGATATCAGGTGAATCTGTGCCCTATAAATAGAAAAGATAATAAGGTACTTCAGCTTTATGCTAGTAAAACTTTATGTAGGGTCTTGGTGACTAAAATTATAGGCATTTAGGATGTCAAGAAGGGGAAAAAACTTATGGTAAAATAGCACAGAGTTTGCCTCTCTGTAATAGTTATGAGTTTTTTCCTCGCCTAAAATAACATGATTTTATGAGCTTATAATACCTGCTGGAAATTAAGAAGAGAGCTGCGTTTTGCAGCTCTTTAAGTGTTGATTACGTAAGTATTTCTGGGTGAAGCATCATTTGAATTTTCTTTTAAAAGCAAAACTGACGCTTTTTGCCCCATCCTTTTTTGTTATTATTTTCTCGATTATGGGTTTGTAAAGCACACGATCACTCTTAGTTATTCTCATGAGCATTCATTTTCGTATCTAGTAACCATCCGAGGTCTGAAAAAAAGTTCTGCAAAAGAAGCAGTAGAGAAATCTGTGTACTGTTGGCTGGCATTAGCATTTATGAATATTTTAGTTGATTTTTCTAGAGCCGCTTTTTATTATCACCACATTATTTTCTCTATCATGTCTTAATCTAAGTATGTGTTAACGTGAATCAATTTTATTTTCGCTGGAGAACACTTGAAGGAATGGCTACAGCTCAGTTAGTTCTATCTCCAGATAGAGAGTGATTAAGGAATGATAGGGCCCCTGACGGCTGAATCTTGGGGCAGACATCAATGAGTCCCACAGTTTCCCCAGAACATTAGACATTCAGGACTGGAGGGGGTGGAGGGAGAGGGACTAGTATTTCAAACAAATTGATGTGGTTTAACTAACGTAGGTATATCGGTTTGGGTCCAATCAAGAGACAGAAAACACTGATGTTGGAACTGAGAGGTAATAAATCGGTAACTGACACTGTGGTTTTGGCCTCCTCCACCTTTGTGGCACTTGGCCCCTCTGCCTCTCCCCTCCCCCTCTCGTCCCTGTGTACTCTGAATACGGCGGCCAAGGTGGACATGTTAACAGGGAAATTAACACGGAAATTAGGCCACGTCACTCCTCTTTGCAAGAGCCTCTAGCGGCTCCCGTCCTACCCGGAGAAGAGGCTAACGTCCTTCAATCCACCAGGTCACGTACAACCTGTGTCCTTCTCCCCTGCTCTTTACCTCTCTGACCCCGCCTTCTCCCACTCTCCCCTTCTCCAGTGTGCCACCTCAGTCACAGTGGGACTCTTGCTGTTCCTCAAACCTGCCAGGGAGTCCCCGCTGTAGACCTTGGCACTTGGTGTTTTCTCTTCCTAGAGTGTTCTTCCTTGGTGTAGTACATGCCTTGCTGCTTTACTTCCTTTACTCAGATGTCACCTTGTTAGTGACGCGCTCCCTGGGCATCGATCTCTCTCACATTCCAACTTGCTCTTAACCCTTCATATCCGTTTTGTAGGCTTGTTTATTTTCTCCTCCACATCTGGAATTCTATATACTCATAGTCAGGCATGCCAGGGTTATACTAGTACCTATTTTCCAGGGATAGTATAAAGATTTTGTTTAGGGACACCTGGGTGGCTCAGTCCATTAAGCGTCCGACTTCATGAGGTCATGATCTCGCCGTTTGTGGGTTCAAACCCCACATCGGGCTCTGTGCTGACAGCTCAGAGCCTGGAGCCTGCTTCGGATTCTGTGTCTCCCTCTTTCTCTCTGCCCTCCCCCATGTGTGCTCTCTCTCTCTCTCTCTCTGTCTCTCTCTCTCTCTCTCTGTCTCTCTCAGTCTTTCTCTCATGATCTCATGGTTTGTGGGTTTGATCCCTGCTCTGTGCTGACAGCTTGGAGCCTGATGTCCACTTCGGATTCGGTGTCTCCCTCTCTCTCTGTACCTCCTCCTCTCATGCTCTGTCTCTCTCTCTCTCTCAAAAATAAGTAAACGTTAAAAATGTTTTTATATAAATAAAAATGTATTTATATATTTACTATGTATATATTTACTTTATATATATTTACTTTATATATATAATATAATATAATACAATATAATTATATGTAATATATATTTTATATATGTATTATATATATAAAATATATATATAATATATATATATATATTATATATATATATATATATATATATATATATAAAAGATTTTATATATAGGGATGCCTGGGTGGCTTAGTTGGTTAACTGTCCAAGTTCAACTCAGGTCATGACCTGACATGTGCTGACAGTGCAGAGCCTGCCTGGGATTCTCTCTCCCCTTCTCTCTGCCCCTCCCCTGCTTTCTCTCTCTCAAAAATAAATAGACTTGATAAAAGATTATATATATATATATATATATATATATACATATATATATACACATATACATATATATATATATATATATATATATATATATATATAGGCCCTGACACATGGAACACTCAAGAAATATTTGCTACATATAGTGGACAAGCCCTAGGAAGGATGACCTATGAAAACCTGCGTGTGATCTTTGGAAACCCCTTTTTTCCTAGATGAGGCCTAATCCTACACTGAAAGCTGGCCGGGTGGCCACCTTGTCGCACAGTCAATACAGACTCTCGAGGCCCTCCCTCTCTGTCGGCGAGAAGAGGCAATTAAAGGCCAACATAAGGGAAGTTACAAGGGAGACAGAATACAGCAGTCTGACCAGGCGCTGCGAAGGAGGACACGCCAAGAGGAGTTGGTCAAGGCTCCGGTCGTGTCGTGTTCTCGCTACAGGGCCTGGCAGACGAGCATGGGTAAGATCTGACGATGTCATGCGATGAGCCCGCCTCTTCCAGCCCGCTTTGATTTGCGCGTCCTTTCCTTCCATCCACGTGGGGGACTTCAGGCATTTGAGACCCCTTCTTTCTTGCCGGCTTCTGCCCCTGTTCGTTGCCCTCCGCGCGAACTACTGGCGTAGCTTCTAGCTGGGGTTCCCGGCTCCCTAACCTGGCGCCCGTGGCGTGGCCAGCTGCTCCCGTTCTGAGATCACGCAGCGAGCATTTTCTGTATTTCACGCTTGGCTTTAGGCAGTTCACCTTTGTCATTCCTTTAATTCCTCCAGCAACATGTTGAGCGTAGGACTGGTCGTAGTTCCTATTATAAATGCAGAAGCAAGTTCGGAGGCCTCACGTGACTTGTTCTAGCTCCTTCAGCTCAGCGGTGCCCGGGACAAGTCTCGTGATTGTCGTACCAGCTCTCGTACATCTTGCCCAAACACAGATCCCTTTGCAAAATTAAACCTTGGCATTTAATGATCTTCACAATCTACCCCGTCCCGCTTCAGATCGTTATCTCCCATCTGATTGCCCCTGACAGTTCATTGTCCAAGTTAACCCGTTGACTGCTTCCCTCCCGATATTCTAGGGGCTGCAGCGCACCGGAACTTTGCATGTGCTTCCTCTCCGTCTGCAGTACACGTTCCTCCTTCCTGGTGTGGCGAGCGGCCTGTGATTTTTCAGGCTCGGGTTAATTGCTGCTTCCTTCGTGCAACCTTCCTCAGGGCCTCTTGGGGCAGGATTCATGGCATTTTTTTCTATATTCGCCCAACCGCCTGCATTTATTTCTACTATAGTATTTTTTTCATTCTGACTTCTATTACACTTGTTCATATATTTGTCTCCTCTCTCCAGACCAAAAGTTCCTCCCGGGCAGAGACTGTGTCTGATTTATCACTCAATTTTCACCACCCAGCACAGTGCCTGGTACATAAAGTCTCGAAAGAAAGGTTTGTTGAATGCGGAATGGATAGTGGACTTCTCCCCACCTGCTGTAATTAGCAGATTCAGCCAGGCCCCTCCGGTCAGGGTTGGGAGCCTCTCGTTCAGGCTCCCAAGATACCCTGTGCACCTTGAACGTTGTATCGTAACCATCTGTCGACGTATCCGCCTTCCTTGCCAGGCTGCCTGAAATTCAGGAAACATGTGTAAAGCCCGATGACTATGTCTCAGTGAATGGGTTTTGAGTGAATAAATGAAGGCTGACTGGGCCTCCACGGTGCTTGGTGTTCTGCCTGTGCTGAAGGGTTATGCTTTTTCTCATTGATGCTCAGCAGATGCTAAACCGTGGAGTCAGTCAACAATAAATCAGTGTGATTGGCAGCGAAATGGACGAGCCAGTTGTTCTCTGGGGGAAAGGGACGACAATGGAACAGTTTGGCCACGGTGGGGATCACCGTGACTGTGCCTGTGCGGCTTCTGCTTCCCATGGAGACCGAGCCTGAAGTCAGCGGACTGGATGTTTGGCCAGTGTAAGCCCCTCCATCGTCAAGGTAATGGTACAAATGAATATCTAGTCCCCATCTGCGGTTGGGAGGTCTATCACTTTTTTTAAATGTGTTTTTTAAATTTTTATTTTTGAGAGAGAGCAAGAGCGCACAGTGGGGGAGGGACAGAGAGAGAGAGGGAGACACAGAATCCGAAGCAGGCTCCAGACTCTGAGCTGGCAGCATGGAGCCTGACGTGGGGCTCGAACTCACCAACTGCGAGGTAATGACCTGAGCCAAAGTCTGATGCTTAACAACTGAGCCACCCAGGCACCCCGATAGAAGTCTATCACTTTTGTCTAATTTCCCATTTCAAGAGTATCAAATTCTGATCGTCAATTTCAACAAACCTGAACAGGAGGTTTGATATTTTACAAGAATAAGCACATGGAAACGGACCCAGCAGAACTGAAAAATGTCACGAAGAATGGCCTGTGACATTATCAGCATAATGTCCCGACCTTAGTTATTCAATCCCTTCATCGAAAAATTCAAAATATTTGCATCCATAAATCCTTCAGTGGTATTTTTCCTTCCTGATGCCAACCCGTCTGGCTTGAGATTTTGTAAACAGACGACTTTTTGATTCTCACAAACATGACATTTTTATGAACATAATAACATAATAATATGTATCAGTGCCAACCGATCTTAAATATTTTCTATCAAAGTGTGACCTTTTCTATTCCACATAATGTCTAAATCTTTTTTTCCTCGTGCTCCCAGAACCTGTGAGAAAGTCAAATAACATAATCTGAAATGTAAAGGTATGTTTAGGAAAGTTGGCTAAACCCAGATGTAGCTGCTGATTGAAAATGAAGCTCCCCCCCACCACCAAAAAAAAAAAAAAAAAAAAAAAAGCTACAGCCTCCCGGGTTAGTTTGTCTGAATCATCTTTCAGATAAGTGAGGCCGTAGGACAGATCAAATGTGTTCATAGAGAAGAATATCAAGAGGAATTGGAAGAACCCCCCTGAGGGGCCAGCTTACAGTCCACAGCATATTCAGAGAACATTTGCTCCCCTGCCTCCCTCGCGCCACAGGTGCCCGGATGGGATGCACGTGGTCTGTGCGTGTGTTCCCAGAATGCCCACTCCATCCTTTTCCATAAATCCTTGGAAAGGTCTGAGCATGTCTAATTCAAGCCCCCTCTCCCTCCCCTATTTGCTCCAACTCTGCGTCCGCAGCAGATACAAAGGGCTGAGTGATCCTAGTGTAGTAAGGAACTCAAGAGACATGCCCAAGGGGTAAAAGTAACCAGTTTCTTTCCTTAATAGGATGAGGGCTCATCCCCTTCCTTTTTGGCCAAGTCCTCCTCGTCTGCGAGAGCCTCAGGAGAGCTCGAATAGCCTCCACTGCGAAGGTCTTGGCCGACCTCGACTAACAGTCATGGGCCCCTCTGGGGTGCCCTCTGTCTGTCAGCCTCCGTGCGACGCAGAGATGAAACACCAAGCTTTGTCCTCAAGTATCTTGCAGTGCAGAAGGGAGGATAGACGCAGGATCACAAAGCCCAAAGTATTACGGTGAGATGCTGCTCTGATGGAAATATCTACATCACGTGAGAATAAAAAGTATCTCAGTCTGCCTTACAGAAGACTTTCCTGAGGACGTGGGAAAACTAACTTACTTGATCTTATTTACAAACAAAATGCTTTTTAAAAGGCTTCAAAGGTTGTCTCAAGGATTCTAAGAACCAGAAATTGAAACCAGAAATTGAAATACTGGAAGGATTCTTGCTTTGTGCTTCTTTCTTATTTTTGAAAGGTTGACTTCAGTCTGTCTCTCGCCCTGCTTGTCACTCTCGTTTTCTCTCTCAACCAGAAGTTGGTACTTCGGCATATCCATAGTGAAATATGGCCATTTGAATTGACAGCCTCACGTAGAGAGTGCTTCCCGGGAAAAGAGAATCTGATCGGCCCTGCTAAGGTCAGCGTGTACCCCAATCCAGTACGCTATCCCTAGGGGTCAGGGTCATGCAGCGGAAACGTGACTGCCGGGTCGCCAACTCCTGGAGAGTGAGAGGAGCTCCACGTATGCAAAGAAATCCCATTAGTTCCATGTGACCGAAACATAGGTGTTACGCGCGGAGCGCGGCAAAGAGACCAGGTGCGATGCCAGCCAGAGGCAACGTTTTAAGGACTTTGAATTTGGACTTTGTCTTGCGATGTGGTACGATAAACTTTGCAAGGGGACAGCGATACGTGGCACTACTGACTGAGATGGAGAAAGCTGGAGAAGCGACAGTTTGCGGAATATTATTACCTATTACTATAGGGACAAGTGTGTGTTGCACATAATAACGCCGTATACACTAATGGTGTTACACATAACATCATATATGACATATTGGATATGCTCTTGGATACTGTGCATTAGTATATCTCATTGGCACTATTTTGAGGTACTTACATCAAAGTGAGGGTGCTACATAAAAGCTCCAATTTATTGAGCGCTTAGTGTGTGCATGGTGTTGCACTTTGCATATATTATCTTTTATTTATTTATTTTTAAGAAAGAGAGAGGAAGAGAGAGAGAGAGAGCGCAAGAGCACGGGGCTCAGCCGGTGAAGAGTCGGGCTTTGGCTCAGGTCATGATCTCGCGGTCCGTGAGTTCGAGCCCCGCATCGGGCTCCGTGCTGACGGCTCGGAGCCTGGAGCCTGCTTCTGTGGCTCCCTCTCTTCCTGGCCCTTCCCCCGCTCACACACACACACACACACTCTCTCTCTCTCTCTCTCTCTCTCAAAAATAAATAAACATTAAAAAAATAAAAAGAACAGTACCTTTCAAACCTCTGCTTTTAAATATCGCCAATGGCAGAAGAGACCCATTGAAGCTGAGCCGGGGGCAACGAAATGCAAGCATAAAACGTGTTTAAAGTCTCCTACTTTACCTAAAAATTTTACGCAAATTTTGAATTCTTATTCATTATATATCTTTATTTTAACTTAAAATAAGGTTTTTCCTCGAGTCATCAGAGGATAGCCATTTTTTCAAGAAATGCGTCCTGTAGATTGTTTATTACACGTCTTAGATAATCAGAAAAATACATACCTGGACTCTATTATCTTAGCTCCCCAAAGAAACGCCTTCACTATGATTTAATGTTATTTTTGGTATTTTTATAGAGGTCTGGCCGAGGAAAATCTGTGTGAGGAAAGCACCTGGGTCTTTTATCAAAGTGCACTCACAAATATTGTCTAAAATGGTACACATTATCCTCAATACAAGGAGCCGTGCAATACATTTTTGTCAAGGTCTTCTGTGTCATTGATGACCCCCCCCCCCCGCCAGGTGTCCCTATATCTCAGCCCGAGGAGTAAGACCTTGGCACAGTGGTTCCCAAAGCGTGGTGCCTGGACCAGCCTCATCAACATCACTTGGGACCTTGTTAGGAATGAATATTTCCAGACGCTCCCACCCCAGACCTACTGAATGAAAAACTGGGGTTGGAACACAGCAGTGTGTTTTGACAAACCCTCCGGGGGAATCTGATGTCTGCTAACATTTGAGAACCGCTGCCTTAGCGGATGCCTTGCCCCACCCCCCGGGGAAATGATTGAAGTGGGCGCAGTTACCATTTTGTCCCCTTTCCATTCCCTTTTCAGCCGCCTGGTGCTCTCCTGTTTGCCTCTTCACACCCCGTCCCCACCTGCTCGTACCACTCTCTCCTCTGGCCTCTTTTCCTTTTCTGGAACGTGGCAAGCTCCTTCCTGCATTAAAGCCTTTACCCTGGCCGTTCCCTCTGCTTGGCTTCACCACGGCGTCCGGGTGATTGACACCACTTGTCATCCGTATTTCGGCGTAAGGTGACACTTGCTCAGAGACACCCCTGCGAAAAGCTAATTTCAAGTAGCCAACCAATCGCTCCGTCACGTCGCCTTTATTTCTCCCCAGAGTACTTTATCACCACCTTCCCCGCTGTGAATTTGTTTGCTTCTTGTCTGTCTCCTCCACCGGAAGGAAAGTCCCATGCGGATAGGGACTTGTGTCCGTTCGTTTACATTTGTATCCCCCCCCCCCCCAGGATATCGCCTGGCACGTAGTAGTAACCCATCAAATATTTGGTAAATGAATAATTAGTGAAAAGAACCGTAACTAGGAGCCAGGAGAACTAGGGTTGATAAAGAAAAAAATGGGAATAGTTTGAGCAATCATGCCCACAATTTCCACCTAACGAGCTGATGTCCAGAAGTCAGTGTGACTGGTAGTGTGGGCTCTTCGTTGGTCTCAGTTCCTATTTGCTGCACGTGGACCGAGGCCGTGGCCGTGCCGTACGTGACGTTTAGACAGCACAGCTCTTAGCATTCAAGCCAAGCTGCTTATTCTACTGCCCAGCCAAAGAAACACATGTCTCTTATGGAGACATGGTTCAGAGGTCTCCGAGAAGATACCATCTTGAAAGATTTTCAGGAGTGATGTTGACTGTACTTGATTTTCACCTTAGACTGACTTCGTAACTTTGTCTTTGAGTGATACGTGATTTCACTGTAAATGTGCCGTATGATTCTTTCAGGTAACCTTAAAATTAGATTTGTGAAACCCGTCTTTCTTCCTTCCTTGTTTCCCTCCGTCTTCCTTCTTTGCCAGAAAGCAATTAGGCAGACCTGAAGGCAATGGAAAGGCAGTCTAGTGGCAGCTGAGGCCTGTTTGGGGAGGATGTCTAAGCGGTGCCGCAGCCTCTCAGGGTTAAGAGACTTCATATGTGTAGGAAGATGAAGCAAATGAGTAAATCCACTAAGTAAATATTTTGAGAAAATAACTAAATATGTGGAGAACAAGGGGAGCCAGTGGGTTTTAACTACTCAGGAAGGAAGTTGCAAATATGTAAAGAGGTAAAGCTGGACTGAGCCCTGAGATGTTGGGTGGGAATTAGAGGTATTGATGTGAACCCAATATTCAATCGATACAATGTAGAAATAAATATCGATGTAGATGTGTATGTTACATGCTTATATGTGAGTGTATACATATGTATACATGTGTGTAGATTTACGCCCCCATCCCCCCCACACACATACTTCTTAACTGTTCACTGAACAGTCCTAGAAGCAGTGATACCCTGGGAGCAATGAGCTCCCAGCTTATTGATTTCTAAATACCTAAGCTCCCAGCTACTGGTTTCTAAATACCTCTCACTGTCCAATGAAAAAAAGTCAGAGCACTTTTGAGAAATGACTGGCAAGAAAAGAACCAGATGGACCTGGAACCTTTTATTGTTCCCACAATAAGGATGCTCTCTAAGAATCATGGGGATATGTCAAAGGATACAAATGCCAGCTTAAAGAGGATCACACGGGCCAAATCTACAATTTGGACATCTATATATATATATATATATATATAATGATAGTGATGGATTATAGCCCACTAAAATGAGGAATCCATGGATCCATCCAGATGTAAATACGTGAATACATAAATTAAGGAAAAGAGGAAGCTCTCCCTTATAATAGGAGGCCAACTAGTAAATGTCGAAAGAATGATCAAATTACAAAATCACCACCTCGCAAACATCATAGAAATATTTAATTCAGGTAAGACAGGGCACCTGGCTGGCTCAGTTGGTGGAGCATGCGACTCTTGATCTCGGGGTCGTGAGTTCGAACCCATGTTGGATGTAGTGTTTAGTTAAAAATACAAAACAAAAACCCTTTACTAAAAGGAAATAAAAAAAAATAAAACCAATGGGTGAAAATGGGATGAGGGATGGGATTTTACGTAGTTCCCAAATATCTCCCCCCAAAACACTATTCCTTATGAAGAAGAAAAAAAGTTACTGCACGGTAGAAAGACAGGGCAGATACCATATTAATCAAATGACCAAATTTAATAACACCTAAGGTTGACAAATCAACACCCTGTACTACCCGATAGAACAGAATGAGAACGTAGCATCGTGCTTGTGATAGTTCAGTCAAAAATGCAGAGCTTGGGTCTATCATGAGGCAAACCCATAATAAAGGACATTCTGCAAAATGACACCTGCAATCATTAAAAAGTCAAGGTCATGAAATCGAGGAAAGACTGAGGAACCATTCCAGATTAAGAGACTGGAAGGATATATCAACGGGGTGCAACTTGTGGTCCCGAATTGTATTCTCTTGCTAGAAGAGATATTGAGACAACTGGCAAAACTAGAATGGGGTCTCTGGAAAAAGGGTATATGGGAGTTTGGTGCAGCTTTTTCTTGCTACGTTTTTCTAGGTTTGACAATTGTTCAAAATGCCATTTTTTTAAAGACACTAAAGTAATAAAGGAAGTCCATATAAGGAACTGCTTAACTTTGATTTAGATTCTGGTATCATTTGTTGAGCACCTACTGCGTGTGGGCCATTATGCTAGCTATAACGATGACTCACATGTAATGATGGCGAACATTCTGGAAATATTTATCCAAGGGCTAGTATGTGCCACATCAGAGCGATCATAGGGCTAACCTCTGCCTCCCTTCTCTCAGCTCAGTTCTAGTGCTGCCTGATGTCCAATACCTGAAAACACTTGTTTCACTCTTTTTGTTCAATTTACTACTTGTTCACTGTGTGAAGACCAATATGGTACCATTTATTCCATCATGGCCACAAACAGAAATTCTGTATAGGTTTAGTTTCTACAGTCGCTTTGGAGAAATATTTGGCAATTCCTCATCAAGTTCAACATACCCTCACCATATGATCCAGTCATTCCACTCCTAGATTTTTACCTTCGAGAAATTAAGGCGTACGCCCGTGCTAAGATTTGCACGCAAATGTTTACAGTAGCTTTAAGAGCCCAAACCTGGCAACTCCCAAAGCAACCAGCAATAGAGGAATGCATAAAGAAGTTGTGGTATGTCCATACAGTAGAACAAACAGGATTGACGTACTGATATATGTACCAAAAAAAATGGATCTCGAAACTATTACACTTGGTGAAAGAAACCGGGCACAAAAGAGTATATATGAAATTTATATGGAATTTGAAAATAGGCAACAGCCACCTACAGTGACAAAAAGCGAATCAGTAGTTGCCTGGGGCCGGGGTGGGAAATTGGAGTCCAAAGGCAAAGGAGGAAACTTTTTGGGATGATGGGCATATTCTGTATCTTCATTGTGGTGGTGAGTATATATATATGTATATATTCATCAAAACACATTGGACTGGTCACTTAGAATGAGTGTGTTTTCTTTTATGTAAGTTAAACCGTAAACAAGTTGATTTGTTAAAACAATTTTTTTTTTTGTTTTAGAGAGAGAGAAAGAGAAAGCATGAGTGGGGGAGGGGGAGAGGGGCAGAGGGAGAGGTAGAAAAATCTTAAGCAGGCTCCAGGCTCAGGGCGGAGCCTGATGTGGGGCTCAATCCCACGACCCTGGGATCACGACCTGAGCCGAAATCGAGAGTCAGGCGCTTAACTGACTGAGCCACCCAGGCGCCCCAATAAAACTGATTTAAAAACAAAAAAAAAAAAAACCAGCAGAGGAGCCCTCCTAATAAGATCAAATAAAATCACTCCACACAGACCACCATCTAATTTAGAATTTAAGAGTCAACTGTTATTTGTTTAGCTCTAACTAAACACGAGGCATTGTGATTAGCACAATAATCGCTAACACATACTGACCATCTACTGTGTGCAGGTGCTAGGCTAAATGCTTTCTGTGGATTTACTCTTTTAACAAATATTTATCGAGGTGCTCCTATATGCAAGGTCCTGTTCTTACCCACACACACATACGTGGGTGCCAATCTGGGCTGGCTGCTTTTGTTGCACACACAGCCCGCGGTTGCTGGCCTAAGACGCGCCTGGTTACCTCCGCACATCAGCGTGCAGATTTGGCCGTGCCCTGTGCATCACTAGCGCTCAGAAGCTTCGGGAAGAGCGTATGGTGTATGCCTGGCCGTCACCCCCATCTCTTTCACTCGCTCCTCTTCCCCTCCTCCTGCAGCAAATGGTTTTTGCTACACGGAGCCACAACCCGGAGTCGTTCCGTAGGACAAAAATAGCCCGGCTCTTGTGACATTTGGGAAGACTCTTCATTGAATCCCATCCATTAACATTTTATGGCGTGTCCACGGTGGCAGGCTTCAGAAGTCAATGAGACCAGGTCCTTATCCTGAAGGAGCCTGTCAAGTGGCGAGTACTTGAAGGTGAACATCACAGCCCTTACCAGCTTAATCCCCAGCACAGTATGTCTGAACCAGAAGAGCCCTCAGAGATCATAGAGGCCACTGCTACTCAGTATGCGGTCCCTGGATCGGGGCTATCTGTCCTCGACGCGCCAAGTGCGGAGTGTGAGAGTAGGCGTTTGCAGACTTTTAAAGCAATTTGGCATTGCGGTGACGTGCAAGGGTGTGATTTCGTATTGGGATAAAAAGGTCTTTCACTGTAGAGGACCGGAAGAGAGTGACTCCCGCGTGTCTCCCCTGCGGAAACTGAAATCCAGAGTGGGAAGTGACTTTCTCAAGGGCTCCTGGTTCTTGCTTCAGGCCTGTTGCCTCTCATGCTCCAAAATTTATTCCGAACTCATGAGAAACGGAGTGGTGAATTGAACCCAAAAAGGGGTTAATGATGGCTACCATTTGGAGGGAATGGCCTATGTGTCAGGCATTTTATCCGTACTCTTCACGACATCTCCCGCTTGTATGTGTTATCACCACCACTCTGCAGATGATGCAAATGAGGCTTAGAACAGTAAATCAGCAAGTCTCAATGTCACCCGGGAGTCAGTGGTCAAACACAGGTCTGTGTGGATCAGACCTCTTATCCGCCATAGTAGACATGCCTCATCTCAGTGAGAACTCCGGCCATCCTACGAGGCAGAGACGATCATTAACCCCATTTTACAGTTGAAGAAACTAAAGTTCAACAAGACGAAGACCATGGTTAGTGAGTGACAGGGTTGGATTTAGTTTGTCTGCCGGCTCTAAAACCCACACACTTTCCCACAATGCTACACTGCCTGAAAATGTTCAAATGACAAATGTGAGGAAGATAATAGAATATTGTTCTCTCGGTATTGAAGCATATCGGTTTCATGGGAAAGGTCACGAGGCTGGGCAAGTTCGGAAGTGTAATCTGGGACTCGTGCCAAGGTCTGAGTCCTGTCTGGTTGGCACATACTTCGACTGGGCATATATCAGTGTGTCACCAGCGTGGGCTATAGCTCATGTTGACTGTTTAACTCCTTTTCTGTAGCCAAGTCTCAATGGAATTCTCGAAGATTCTTCTGGACTCTCTCTGTCCAGGCAGATGCCAGTGATCTTCCCTTTGCCTGGAATTCTCTTTTCTGTCTCTTTGCCCAGCTCACGCCTATTCATCATTCAAATACCAGCTTAGATTCATTTTCTCAGATAAGCTTCCAGGCACCCCTAACGGAGTCGGGTCTCCCCAGTACCCACCTTCATAGCATACAAAGACACCCAGTTGCAATCCACATCACCGTAAAGAATCGATTATATAATTCTAGCTTTCGCTTTCTCTTAGTAGGATGTAAACGCTGCGAGAGCAGGGGCTTTGTCTGGCTCACTCTTGCACCTCCGGCTCCTAGCACAGCCGCAGGCGTGCGAGGTACTCCACGAAGATTTTGTTTCTGGAGTGCAAGAATGGAGGCATGCGTGCAAATTCTGGATTCTTGTGCAACCACGCCTGTGCTCTTCTCTGTGTTCAATTAGACCAGTGTTTCCTAAACTTGCCTGATCATAACAATCACCTGGAGTGCTTGCTAAAAATACAGATAATTAGGCAGAGAAGCCAGGGGTGGCCCACAAGTGTCAAATTTCGTTTCGTGGCAGACTCAGTGGATTTTGTGGGCAGGCGAGTTTGGGAAAGACTGACTATGTTTTTTTAAGTTTATTTATTTTGAGAGAGAGAGAGAGCAGGGGAGGGGCAGAGAGAGAGGGAGAGAATCCCAAGCAGGCTCCACGCTGCCAGCACAGAGCCCCGACGTGGGGCTCAATCCCACGAACCGTGAGATCATGACCTGAGCCAAATCAAGAGCCACATGCTTAACCGACTGAGCCACCCAGGCACCCCGGGGAAAGAGTGGCTTTAAATACCTGTGTCTTGGGGCGCCTGGGTGGCTCGGTCGGTTAAGTGTCCGACTTCGGCTCAGGTCACGATCTCGCGGTCGGTGGGTTCGAGCCCCGCGTCGGGCTCTGAGCTGACAGCTCAGAGCCTGGAGCCTGTTTCGGATTCTGTGTCTCCCTCTCTCTGTGACCCTCCCCCGTTCATGCTCTGTCTCTCTCTGTCTCAAAAATAAATAAACGTTAAAAAAAAATTTTAAATACCTGTGTCTTATTTCTGAATATTTGTGTTGACAGTTGGACCTATAGGCTTCCAGGATCTGACTCAGAGCTCCTTTCCTTTTGCCCCTTCTCACATGCCCCCTGCCTTATGTCTGCTCAACTAGTTACTACCCCTCCTCGTACACATTCCTCAGCCCAAATATTTGACTTTAGTTGTGCTGTTGCTGTGGTTAGAATGTCTTTTTTCCCATTTCTGTTCTTTTCAAATGATACTTTTTAGATCTAAAACCGTGTGTGGTTTCCCCTTCTTCTGGCCTCTCCTCAAATTGCATGCCTGCCTCTTTGACGACTCTTTATCGTATTCAACTTTGTGTCACAGCTTCTTATGTCTCTATTCCTTTTAGCCTATGAGCAACTTAAGAGCCAGATCCATTCTCAGGCCCAAGTTTGGGTCCCTCCTAAAGCACACACACAGTCTTTCCCCCGCAACCCCCGCAGGAACCAGGTACTAGCTTAAGACCTTTTCCCACCAGCTCTCCAGCACCGTTAAGAAAATGGCAGGTGCTTCTCAACCATTCTCTTCTCTCCGTCTCCAAACCTCCCCAGGTCCTCGTCCATCTTCTCCTCTTGTCTTAGCAGATGATTCTGCTCCGCGTGGTCACTCAAGGCCCCAGAGTGATGGAGGCTTCACCTCAACGCGCGCTGCCCGCATCACCATAGCAGGGGCTGGACGACATCAGAAATCATGCCCTGCTTCTCAAAGCTTCTGCCTGGAAGTGATGCACACGTGCACCACTTCCATCAGACCTCACTCCTTCTCGTATCTCATTGGCCAAAATGGGTCGCACGGCCATACCTGATTTAAAAGGGAGCAAGGAAGTGTAATCCCGTTGTCTGTCTGAAAGGAGGAGAACTGGAATATTTGTGAACATCCCTAACGATTGCCAAAATAATATGGATGGAACATATTTCAATGGCACTTTGCTTGCTTTAATTAATTAATTAATCAAGTTTAATGTTTATTTTTGAGAGAGAGACAGAGACAGAGACAGAGAAACACAAAGCGCCAGCAGGGGAGGAGCAAAGAGAAGAGAGAGAGGGAGACACAGAATTCGAAGCAGCTCCAGGCTCTGAGCCATCAGCACAGAGCCCGACGCAGGGCTCGAACCGCCGAACCGTGAGATCACGTCCCGAGCCCAAGTCGGGCGCTCAATCGACTGAGCCACCCAGGTGCCCCTGCTTGCTTTATTTTTAATTGCTTTCCCCAACTCTCTCCTGGATAAAGGGTACATCTGCCTTTCTTTTCTTTGGCTCACTGTGCATATGCATACATTTAAAAAAGGTGGAGTTATTTATGACCCCATATGGATGCGAGAAATTTGATTATAGACTGACTCTTGCCTTGGTAGAAAGTCCAGAGAAGTTCTTCAGAGTTAAGAGACTGAGAATCACAGCAAGACAAGTTTGGGAAACTGTCAAACTCTGTTACTTTAGAGGACACTTAATTACACTTAATAATTCACAATTTACTGCCCGATGCTCCATGCAGGTAACGTCTGCTTCCTTATAAAGGATATATGGGAAACAACAGCCCCAAAGGTGCTTTTTGAAAAGAGGTTTTCAAGAGCATCCAGGTGTGCAGGTAACCAGTCCTCTTGTCGTGGCAAACGTTTGGGTTCGGTCCCTGACTCCAGCCTGACTCGTTTCCGCGTGTTTGAAAATCACTTAACGTTTCTCCACATCAACCACCTCCTGCCTTCAAAAAGGAGCTAATAGTTGTTTTGTGGCTTTGGGGGGATTTCAGAGGAAGGGGCTGGGTGGTGAGCACAGCGGTGGGAAAGAGAGTCCATATGGATGGGGGGGGGGGCTTCAGTGAAATTCAACTGATGCCATGCAAAAGCATGTATTACGTAAAAGAAAGAGCACCCCTTTGGAGTCAGATCGCGTCTCATCTCTGTCACTTCTAGCTCTGTAAACTCGGAAAAGGCACAGTCACCTCAGAGACATGGGATGACCCTTACCTCATGGCACCGTTGTGATGAGCAAATGAGAGAAAATACACAAGCCGCCTAGCATAGTGCCAGCACGGAGTAAATTAGAAATAAAAGGCAACCGTTAAAATTAAAGAGCAGGCAAAAAAGATGGACCATTTTAGCATTTTAGAGGATCCGGCACGCCCCAGATATCCTTTAACCCAGTGTGCTTTTATATTAAATACGCCGGGTTCAAACATTTTACTTGTACAACTTTTTTAAAGTTTATTTATTTTGAGAGAGACAGAGAGACAGAGAGAGTAAGGGAGGGGCACAGAGAGAAAGAGAGAGAGAATCTCAAGCAGGGATCCTGATGCGGGGCTCAAACCCATGAAGCTTTGAGATCATGACCTGAGCTGAAACCAAGAGACACTTCACGGGCGCCCCACTTGTGTAACTTTTTTTTTTAACTTTTTAAAAAAAGTGATCTCCATCCTCAACATGGGGCTCGAACTCACGACCCCAAGATCAAGAGTCACACACTCTTCTAAGCCAGCCAGGTGCCCCCATATAGCTGTTACCTATAATTATAATGTACACAGATACTGAATTTCTTCCCTCTTTCTGAATTAATCATGCTTAGTTATATTGTTCTCCGCGTCGACAAAACACTTGGCTTCCAAAGGGGATGTTAAGATCTTCCAGAGTTACGTGCGTTCTAATAGAGGGAAATTATCATGGCCTTATCTTTTAAGGATCAAAATCAGGACTCGACTATTCTCTGCTGTGATATCCATTATCAACGTGTGACAGATTTGGAATTAAAGTTATGAGTGTGTGAATTGCTGTGGTGTCACACATTATGGCTTTGCATATTGAATCATCTCCTATATTAAAAATGAATAAAATGTAGGTAGAATATTTACATTAACTGCTTTTGCATACGTTTCTTACTTAATCTGCAGAGGTCATCTAATGTTTGAAATGGGCTGGTTTAAAATGCACTTTCTTGATTGAGGAGAATTTAAATAGAAATACCAAGAGTATGTGTTCCTGCAAGATTAGAGCTGGGAGGAGCATGTAAGATAATTCCTAAGTCAGGGCTTTCATCTGGCAAACTGGAGTTGCTTCTACCTAGAGAGGTCAAATTCCTTGCTCAAGAATAATTTTTAGAGGCAGAATCAGGATTGGAACTCACCCACCATACTGCCTCCTGTGTTCTGTTTCATTTTCTTTTCTTTTCTACTTTTTAAAAAATGTTTTCCTTATTTATTTTGAGACAGAGAGAGAGAGAGAGAGAGAATCCCAAGTAGGCTCCGTCCTGTCCCAGCCTGTCCCTGGCTCCAGTGCGGAGCCCGCCTCTGGGCTCGATCCCAGGAACCTGTGAGATCATGACCTGAGCTGAGATAAAGAGACGCTTAACTGACTGAGCCACCCGGGTGCCCCTCTGTTTCATTTTAAAAACAGGATCGGCAAGGGTCGCCTGGGTGGCTCAGTCGGTTAAGCGTCCGACTTCAGCTCAGGTCACGATCTCGCAGTTTGTGAGTTCGAGCCCCTCGTCGGGCTCTGGGCTGACGGCTCAGCGCCTGGAGCCTGCTTCCGATTCTGTGTCTCCCTCTCTCTCTGCCCCTCCCCCGTTCATGCTCTGTCTCTCTCTGTCCCAAAAATAAATAAACGTTAAAAAAAAATTTTAAAACAGGATCGCCAAGTTGGAAACTGACAACGCTATATCCCCAAAAAAGACCCTAAACCCAGTGCTTTAGATTCCTCAGGACACAAAGTGTAACATAGCTATCATCTTTATTTTCTGGTTCCGAGAGGAGGACAGGATGAGCGCACAGATATTCCAAAGGGCACAAGTATACAGTGAGCTGACAGGCAAGATCCCCCACCCCCAGCCCCCTAGCAGCAGCTGTGACCTGTTAAGTCAAAGTAGCAAACCATTGAGATAGGAAAGAGAAGGTGACCACTTTATCCCTGCCTCTCCCTCCTTCGCACTTAAGTGAAACCTGCCTGATCTAGCCTTTGCGGCTCAGGCTGACTCGAGTTACACGTACGCTGTTATTGTGGTTTTGTTTGGCTCAAACTCCTGCGATGTTGGGCGAAGACACAATGATGACGTGAACTCATGCACTTTCTGTCCTCGGATACACAAAGCTCTGTGAACTGGAATTCAGGGAACATTTATGGCTGCACTTCCCGCTGTTACTCTTGCTAACAACTCATCGCCTTTTAAAGTGTTTACTTTTGAGAGAGAGTGTGAGCTGAGGAGGGGCAGACAGAGAGGGAGACAGAGGATCTGAAGCAGGATCTGCGCTGAGAGCACAGAGTCCGACGCGGGGCTCGAACCCATGAACCGTGAGATCATGACCTGAACTGAAGTTGGGCGCTCGACCGATGGAACCACCCAGCACCCCTCCAAAAAAACTCATCACTCTTTGCCATGCCGTGAGCGATAAGTGACACGAAGAATTATGGGACTTGGCAGCAGTCATTCTCATTTATGTTATTAGCCGACGTCTTTGCCTAAACAAAGAAAAAGATGACAAAAAACCAATATGGTTATCTTTTGATCACACTTAAAGATGTTTACAAGTTGAAAGATCACATCTAAAGGGAAAAAGGTAAATGTATTTGCGTGATTTAACCAAGAGAACAACAGCAATGGTTATACGTACGTGGAGTGTTCTTGCGGGAAAAGCAAGGTGACTAACACAATAGAAGTCTCTCAGACATCTGTACTTCTCGACAGTAAGGACTATTTAATAGTGGCATGGCTGGACCACCTGCTGTCTGTGGGGTTTTTTTTCCCCCTCCCTTATGTGTGCAGCCAAATCTTTATTATTAGCCAATTTCCTGTATGAAAAGGACCGGTGAGGGCATCAATAATAAAGGATCTTTTATTTAGTACAAATCCAATATAAAAGATGATCAGAACACCAGTTAGCAGGCTGTGTACGGAAATAGGATTCTCTGAGTACTGGGTGCGCAGGACCCAGGAAGCTGCAGAGGAGGGGGCCGAACACCCGCTTGCTCCAGTGGTGTTCTCAGCGCACGGGAGGCCAGGGCACAGCACGCGAGGTCCACACCTGACTTACAGAGACGGGCGGGAACGATAGGTCGCCACTTCCTCCTAATGGGTTTCACGCTCTGTGATCCCTTCATGCAGATTTCAAGCTTTGCAAATCAGCGCACAAACCTCCGTCCACGATCTTTGGACAAAGAATAAGAATTAGCATCTTGTGGGGACCTGTGTGTGCGCGGTACTCTTCCAGGCCCTTTGCCTACATCCGAGCCTCACATCAACCCCGGGAGGTAGGGGTTACTGTGATCCTCGTCCTTGTGAAAACAACTGCTGTGGAGAAAGGCCTCCTAACTTTCCTGTGCTAGCCAGGAAGAGGGAGGGCTGCGATCTAAATGCCGATGTGGATTCCTCCAGAACCTGGTGTTTTGTTTTTTTTCTCTCACTGCTCTGTGCCTCCCGTGTGCCATATTATGTTTGCTTGAGAAGAAATGTTTTTAACTAAAGGCAAAAAGGTGAGAATTTAGTTGAATGAGCTTGGGTGAGTTTTAAAGAGATATTTTATATGTGTATTACAATTCCGAGCTTCCTGGCTGGCGTTCTTAATACTCAGCTCCACGGTCAGGTGCTGAGGTATGCCCACGGATTAATTATTTTTATGCAATGGTGACTGTTTTCCAAATTGAACCGTTTTGATAGCTAAATTCAGGCGTGCACGTATGCGTGTGTGTGCATTCACACAGAGAACAGATCAAGGGACCCAACGTTATTGCAGGAAGCGTCAATATTTCTGCTTGGTAAAGTGTATAAACAGAAGTTTTCAGTTAAGGAAGCAGAATGAAAATAGCAAAACAAAAATTGAATCTAAACCAGCTTGAACGTTTAACAATCAATGGAGTTAACATTATAGTTAACCGAAGGTGAGAGGTAAAGTTCGTCTCTGCTTCACCCCGATGGGAAAACCCATCAATCCCCTTTGCAATTTTCTTGATTACATGATTGTGCCCGTCAGGTTCTGGTTTGCGTCTCGAAGACATACATGCTTGTGACTTGTTTAAAGCAAACGCAAGTGGACAAGCACACTTTGGTGGGGTTGGTTGGACCCTTCTCGCCACCGTTTCCACGTATCTGTCTCTTATAGCCTCGAATCCTTATTTTTCATGATCGACTACCACTATCCAAAGTCCGTTTCTAGACAAAGAAGACTCCCACGTAGGAATCCAGGCCACCTGTCTACGTCTTGTTTTCATTACACTTTCTCGATTATCATTGTTTGTGGACCTTCTCATCTTGACTCTGGGTATTATCGCCTGCTTTCCACTTTGCCCTGGGGAGAAGCAGTGTAATTTTGAATTCTTGTAACCTGATATCAAAATCATTTTAGAGCAAAAATTTCGGTATCGGAACCCAGCTTGATTCAAGGAAACCCTAGGCAAAGAGTTACCTCCGACAGCATTTAGAGCCCTGCCGGATTGACCAGCCGAACTCACCCTTTGCCGAGCTCCTATGTGAGAGAGGGGGTGAACAGGATCTATTTGGACACTTGTCTCTGACCCCATCACTTGGATCGTGTACTGTATATGCTATTTTCTCCTTGATTACAGCAGTGACTTTGTGTCTTACCTTCCGGGCACTCAGGGTAACCTTAGTTAACCAATTTTCACTGCTTACCTCTAGAAATGAAGAAGTCACAGATTAACAATTACATCTCTATTCATCTCAACATATCCATACGAAGCCACCTTTTTAAGGTAAATACTTGCTGTTCACTCGCTTTCTCCTGAAGACAAGAGGTGAGAAATTCTGGGGATGTAAGCGTGTGACTCAACTGCAGTAGCATGTACATTTCTAATGGGTCCAAATGAATTACTCAGGTACTAGAATGAAGAAGAGGGAAAAGAAAATGGAATAATCCTTATGGGAAATGTGTGGTAATTGTCGTTCACATTTTCTTTGTTTTCAGCTTTAAGGAAGTCCCCAAAAGTTTCCAAAAGTAAGATTTTGCATCTCTTGTTTTCTTGACGTTAACCGGATCTTCAGTGTTAAGATGGAAATACATAGAAGTGAAAACTCACTAGAAGTTACATCCTTGGTTGGTTTATTATCAATCAGTAAGAGGATTAAAAAGGCTTAGCATCAATTACCTGACTAGACAACCAATGGAAACAAAAAATCACGTCCAGAAGCAAGGGTGATAATTGGAATGTTCAGGCTGCTGGAGACCTTGTTCACATTTCCTGCGATTATACCTTCATTATACCCCACTGAAGATATGGCTCTCTGGGGCGCCATGATTCATAGGCTAAAGCTCAATGTAGCAGCGATATTACGCAAAGGTGGAAGATGTGACAAGTGAAATTAGGTCAATTAAACACATATAATTCTCGGGCTCGTTAAATTTGTCCATAGCAGATTGCTTGGTTGGCATAAACCATATTTCCCTAGCTCAACTGATTGTGATGTTATCTTGTGTTTAAGATTACACGTGAACGGAAGCTAGGCTGTGGACCAAAAGGTAGCCACCTTATTATCCTAGTTATTCCTGGCATTAGTTTGGAGGGGTTGTCCATTAATAAGGCTATATGTTTTACCTTTTTCCCCTGATCCAAAAGTGCATCCATTTAAGTTAATGTGGCACAGAGTGTCCTCCTCTGGCTGGACGGTTCTTCCTCAAACTCTTTGCTGGCTTACTTCTACTCACCTCTTTTTTTTTTTTTTTTAATGTTTATTCATTTATTTTTGAAGCAGGGGGAGAACGAGTGGGGGAGGGGCAGAGACAGAGGGAGACACAGAATCTGAAGCAGGCTCCAGGCTCTGAGCTGTTCGAGCTGTGGGGCTCGAACTCACGGACCGTGAAATCATGACCTGAGCCCAAGTCGGACGCTTCACTGACTGAGCCACCCAAGGTGCCCCACTTCTACTCATCTTTTAAGGCTGATAGAAAGATTTCCTGTTCTGATCCTTCCCTGCCCCACCTCTAGGCGAGGTGGCTCCCTTAGGTACACCTTTGTCATAACCTGTAAGAGACAATTATCAGATTGCATCCGAAAGATCAGACTCACAGTTATGCCGAGATGTCATTTCAGATGACAGTGGGCTGGCTCGGAAGGCATTTATGACAACTGACAGTAACTTAGCATGTTCCTTTGGTTTCTCTCTGTCCCAGTACACGGGTCTCACTCACCGAGACTAAAGAAACACCTACCGACTTTGAAAACTCTTTGCATAGACTCCTGTTTGGTGTCGTTTTCGGTAAGAGCAACTTTGCTGTTATGCTAATCTTTTAAATCACCTGTATATACCACACTGGCAAAACTTGTTTAAATCCTTGGGCAGCTGCCCATGTGAGTACACGGTCATGCACCAGTCTGTTTACTTGTATGCTACATACATCTGACTGTAAACTTCTTTTTTTTTTTTCAATTTTTTTAATGTTTGATTTTCGAGAGAGAGAGGAAGGGAGAGAGAGAGAAAGACCCAGAATCCGAAGCAGGCTCCAGGCTCCGAGCTGTCAGCACAGAGCCCGACGTGGGGCTCGAACCCACAAACCGTGAGATGGTGACCTGAGCCGAAGTCGGAGGCTTAACCGTCTGAACCACCCAGGTGCCACCCGACTGTAAACTTCTTGAGGGCAGCCAAGATGTTCTGTTCATCACTGAATCCCTAATGTGTAACGTGAGGACGGGCATACAGTAGGCGGTTAGTGCTGTGAGCTGACTGCATGCATCATAGCTGGCATTTATTGGACACTCTTTGTATGTGGCACCATTCTAGGCATTATCCCTTACAGTTAGGAGGTGGTGTCTGTGGTTATTCTTATTTCACACACACACTGGAAAACAAAATCCTAAAGTTAAACATGCCTGAGGTCACGGAGCAAGTAGGCGGTTGACTGGGGACGTGACCCGGGCTGGTCTGACCTCAAAGCCCTTGCCCCTCACTATGAGGAATAATGCCTCCAGGATAGGAGTCACTCCTGCGAGGAAAGAAGGCCCCTGGGGCATGGTACAAGGTTGGCACCTGTGACCGCTGCGATCTGGGAGGGGCTGTCTCATGTCCTCAGGCTCTGGTCTATGAAATCAGGGAGGCGTCGTCTACGAGACCCTACCCTGCGGAGAAACGATGAAAGAGCCCGTGGACAGTCCCACTGGACCGTCAGACTGAAGCGGGTAGGCAGGTGAAGACTCCAAATACAACGCCGTGCCAAGAGAGCCGGCAAAGAGCAAGAAGGTTCCAAGCGGCGGGCTGAAGCCAGAGTCTCGAAGGATTACTGACTGGAAAGAATAGCCGTGGCATGGCGTGGATGTGTGCGAACGCCAGTCGGCCCGGACTGCTGAGCGAGCGGCCGTCCATTCCAACAGTCCTCAGTTGTTGAGAACCTTCCCTTGGTCAGCCACTGAGCACGAGACACAGAGATAAGCCAGCCTTATCTCCCGGAGCCACAGAAAAGACGATGCTGTCCGCTTGCCCAGACTTCGGTGCGTTCGCGTTGCCCCGCAACCAGCACGGCCTGGCAATAATTCGTGCCAACAGTATTTTCACCCAGCACTCACTGTAAAAGTCAGGCGCTCTTCTCAGTGCCTTCTATGCTGTAAAACATTCTATCCTGGGGCGCCTGGGTGGCTCCATCGGTGAAGCGTCCGACTCTTTGATTTCGGCTCAGGTCATGAGCTCGCGGTTTGTGAGTTCCAGCCCCGTGCTGTCCGCGCAGAGCCTGTTTGGGATTCTCTCTCTTCCTCTCTCTCTCTCTGCCCCTCCCCTGCTCACGGGTGCCCGCACGCACGCTCACGCTGGCTCCCTCGCTCTCTCTCTCAAAAAGAAGTAGACATTAAAAAAATCCCACCGTCACGACAACTCTTTAAGGTAGGCATGATTGACATCATCGTGTTACAGATGAGGAAACAGCGGCACAGACAGGTTAGGGGCTTGCCTGAAGTCACACAGTTTGTCGGGGGTGGAGCTGGGATCGGGACGGAGGAAGTCTGGCTCCAGAGTTGGGCTGCTTGCCGGAGATGTAACAGTAAAGAAGGCAGGCAAGGTTTTGATGCCGTCCCATATGGAAGGACTGTCAAGTGGCTCCTGAGATTAGAGAAAGCAGTGACGCTCCGCCTGTCCCCGTCAGGACCCCAGCCCTGGCTGGAAGCTGTACGTGCTTCCCAGTAAAGACCGATACTGAATCAAGAGAGACCCTGCTCGCTCTCAGGACTCAGAACTGCAAGGATTTTGGGTTGAGTCCCTCCCTTGTTGGAATTGGCCAATTTATGTGTATAATGGCAAACAATTCAGCCTTTATACGAGAGTGAATTCTTGCTGGAAATATTTAGTTCTTGGAACCAAGGAATCTAATATGACAGCAAGCATATTAATTGAGAATCTGTGGCCTGCACTCCTGACCTTAGGAAAAATGGCCTTGGGTCACCTGGGTGGCTCAGTCGGTTAAGCGTCTGACTCTTGATTTCGGCTCGGGTCACGATCTCGTGGTTCGTGAATTCGAGCCCTGAGTCAGGCTCTTCACTGACAGGGCAGAGCCTGCTTGGGATTCTCTCTCTCCCTGTCTCTGCCCCTCCCCTGCTCAGGCGCACTCTCTCTCTCTCAAAAAAATAAACTTAAAAAAAAAGGGAAAAAAATGGCCTTGCTTGTGTGAACTTGACAGCATCCGTCTCCCCTGCCCCCAGCAGTGTGGACCGGAGTCAGCAGATTGGAAGGTACAGTTTTCAGTGAAAAGACATGTCCAGGTTTATTTGTTGCTACAAATATTTGTTGCTATTACGGTGAATACTTAGTGTTATTGCATAAATTTGCTGGGGAAGATGAATTTTTTAACGTTTATTCATTTTTTGAGAGACAGAGCGTGAGCACGGGAGGGGCAGAGAGAGAGGGGGAGACACAGCATCCGAAGGAGGCTCCGGGCTCTGAGCCGTCAGCACAGAGCCCGAGGTGGGGCTCGAACTCACGAACCGCGAGATCATGACCTGAGCCGAAGTCGGACGCCTCACCGACGGAGCCACCCAGGCGCCCCTAAGTTTACTAGTGACAATTAAAGTAGAGCTGATTATAAACATACAGAGAACAAGGTAAATGGATGTTTAAAATGTTCTTGCTTTCAAGTTCAATAGTGAATAACTGAAAATTCAGTGTTTAAAGAGAGCTACAGGAGGGAAGAAAACCCTCTCTTTTGAAAAACAGATTTCCCGTGGACCATGTGGGAATCCCTTGCACAGTGGAACAGAGGCTGTTATCTGGAAAATGTTTCGTAGTTATCTCAGAGTCAGGCAGACGATCCCATACCGCACCTCTACTTTGAGCCATTTGAATCCCCAGCCTGCTTTTTTTATTCTGGCCTCGATATCAATTTTGTTTTTGCCGGCATGGGTCTTAAGAACCGCTGATGCTCGTACTTTGGATTAGCCGAAGTGAAGCACCTCTGAATGCCAACGTATATCGACTTTGACAGAGAGCGCAGGACAGGGGCCCCGGGAAATTGCATGCGATCCGCTCAACACGCGTGTGCTATGGGCTGGGATGTGAGGCTCCGCGAGACACGTTCCCCGGGCTCGAGGAGCCTGCGGTGTAACGGGAGGGGAAGACACGGACAGACGAGTGCAAGATCAGGAGTGGGTTCCGAGAGACATCTGGATCTGGGTAATTCCAGCAGGGGGGTTCATCTGCGGCCGGGGCCCCCGGAAGAGGGCGCAGAGCCACACCCGGGTGGGAGCCAGAGTAGGAGTTGGAGGTAAAAGCAGTGGGGGCTCTGACACCAGCCGAATGTGCTAGTGGGTCAAGTTACTGGCCCTCTCGGAGCACCCGTTTCTGAACTACCGAAGAGTCTTACAGAGAGGAAAGAGAGAGTCAGACGTCTGCTTCGGGAAGATCTCTCGAGCCTCCGTGCGGAGAGTGGGTTGGAGGAGGCAAGGCCGGAGGCAGGAACGGAGAGGAGAGAGCCGAGCCCTGTTGAGGAAATCAGCGTCTCCAAATGCAGCCTCTTTTATACGCAGTGCCCGGCCGGCATTTGGCCACGCCAGCGCCGACACCGATTCTCCGTGTACAGTCCTTGCTTCAGGTCTGGCGAGTGGCCAGAGCCCAGAGAGGAGAGCTCCCCCTCCTCTCCGCTCAGCACACAGG
Source organism: Panthera tigris (assembly GCF_018350195.1). Lineage (NCBI taxonomy): Eukaryota > Metazoa > Chordata > Mammalia > Carnivora > Felidae > Panthera > Panthera tigris. Next base: position 119,207,389 of record NC_056677.1, on the reverse strand, counting down.
ACCCATTCAGAATCATCCCCTCACACCACGGCTGGGCTTCTTGCCCTCCGATCCCCGGGCTCCACTGGCCCTGGGGAGATGACAGGCCTTGGGAATCAGAGAGACAGTGCCTGTCCTCATCACGCTCAGCTGCCCTCCCGTCCCGGAGGTCACGGGTTGTCCCAGAGGCGGTGAGGCTCTTCGTGCATTTGCTGGGAGGCTCTCGTGGGCGTCAGCCCTGCCACCTCCGGCCCCCCAGCAGGACGTGGGCGGGCCGCATGTCCGCAGGACCGGAGCCAAGATGCAGACAAGCCCAGGGTCTTCATGCGTCCTGGCTGCAGAGGGCCTGCCCTGCTCTCTGGGACGGTGCTTGCCTGCGAGGGAGGTTTGAAAGCAGCTTAAGGTTTTTCCCAGGGCCCGTGTCCTGCTCTGGCCTCGGTGGTACCCTGCAAGAAGGGCAACGGCAAACATAAGGCCTGTGTCTTTTCGTCTCTTAATGGCCTTAAGAAATGCTGTTGTAAAGAAACTCACCAAGATTTCCTTAACCCCGTTTTCGCAACGTATTGGGCATCACACCCTTTCCCCATCCATGTGCTATGAGCTGTGTCAAAGTAATTTGGGGAGGCGCCACGGTCAAGGATCTGGGCGGGGGGTAGGAGGGACGCGGGGAGGGCGGTGTAATGGCGAGTGGCCATTTTGGCGTTGACGTTGGACTTCGTTATCCACGTGACCAGTGGGGTTAGTCAGCCCTGGCGATCCTCTGTTTCCTCCTCTGTAAAACTGAGCTCACACTTGACTTGGGGATCGCCATGAGGAATGCCCGAGAGAAAATAGGGAGAGCTTCTGGTACACTGGAGTCATCGGTGGTTATTTTTTCCGCAGTGTGGGCAACCGTGAGTCTAGACTTCCAAGGACTAGTTTTCCTGATAGAATTGTATTCGTTCACTAAAGTTGTAGCTGCAAAACCTGCACACAACACACACATACGATCTCTTTGAAACAGAATAACATCAGGTGGATTTCAGGACAGAGGATAGAGGCAGAGCGTGGAGGGACCCGCGAGTCCTTCGTGAACCCTGGGGGCTATGCGGACACTTGCGTCCGTGCTTCCTGATGATGCGCGACACACAGGCGCATCTTGTAAAAAGTGACCCCCGGCCTTCACGTTTGTGACATGAAAAGCTAACACGTCTTGTCTGTTCGGTGTTGGTTCTGTTTACTGGGGGTTTTTTTCTCTTGTTTTGTTTTTTAACTAGCATAGGAAGATCGGGGACTAGACGTGTGGTGTGAGGGAAAGCAGTGTGATTTCTGGGGTTCTTTGCCGGCCTAAAACATTCCCCCGCCTGCCGGCTGTTGCTTGGAATCACTATCACAAAGCCCTCCTTTCCACAGTTGGCTGGGATGACGCCACACGGACGGGTGGGTGGCTAGGTATGCCACAAAGTTCCGGTGCCGCCAGCCTTAATAAACTCTTTCGTACGCGGCAGCCCTTTCCGTGTCTGAAGACGTCTGTTTTGCGGCCTCCCGGTTTCTTCTGCTGTTGCCCGCATGCCCGTCTCAGGATCCCCGCTCTCTGGCACCCTGCCTGGCTCACCAACTTCTGCAGGTCCCTCATCCCAAACATCTCTGCCGGAGGGAAGTCTACCCCACGGCCTATAGGGCCAGGCTTCTCAGATGTGCTCCAGAGCCCCGGGCTTCTGGGCAGCCCCTGCCCCCACTGGGCCCGCCCTGATTTTGGAGTTCAGAGAGCAGAGGATAGGAAGATTCCCAGTTCTGTGAGTGGGAGAAGTGCTGTTTTGTTGGTTGCTTTCCCACAGCTGAGCTCGTCATAAAAGGAGCTCTGTTCTCCCAGGGTTTGTTAATTGCAGCATCACTGGGTTTAAAAAAAAAAAACAACAAAAAAAAAACCCCCTTCAAGAATGTAGGGAATCTTGTCTTAATTCAGTTTGATATCTAGTCCCTCACGGCGGTGTCAGTTTCCAATCTTATGTTTGATACACCGAAAATTAACAATTCAAAGTCATACCGGCATAGTCAAGTTTCCAATATTGAAATAACCCTCTATGCTAATTAAGTGTAAATTATATTAGATGTATCAGGTTACATTGCTGCATAGCACCCAACAGTTGCATAATCTTTTGAATTCTGTCAAAACCTGCGATTTCAAGTAGAATTAGCTTTTTTAGGAGGAACCTCTGGTAATATCTAGTGAATATCTAGGCCCCCCAGTGAAATTTTCTCGACAGCTAATTTTCTAGCGGGGCAAACACTGGTTATACTTGGGAGTTGGCTTTGATCCTTTGATCTGGTGACGGTGTGGGTGTGAGTGTGGAGGAGGGAGAAGGCTGAGTATAGTTCTCTTTGGCTGGACTGAATTCCAAAGCAATTCCAGTGGCTTGCAAATCAGAGGGTCCGTTTCATGGTGTGCTTAAGAAGGATTCCCCTGAAGGAGTCGTGCTGATTCTAGAGATTAAGGAAGAACGTCCTGGTGGCAATTAATTAATTGTATGCTACACTTTAATTTAAAACGAGTCACTCTGGCTTGGGAATAAATAAAACCCTCCAAAGTGTGAAGGCAAAATGAAAATAAGTGTCGATGGCCACATTGCCAACCTCGTATGTGCATTTAAGCGTGTTCCTTTTGGAACCTTGGCGCCAACGCTGCCAGGGCCACGGTCTGTAGAGCTGAGCAGATCGGTCAGCTCAGTCTCAGAGACCACACCCATCTCCTTACCCCAGGCCTCCTGCCCACCCTGCGGCTCCCCCTGCCGGGGAATCAGGTTGGAGCTGGGGGTGGTGGCAGGTGAGTGGGGGCGGGGCGGGCGCTGGGCAAGTCCCCTGCGGACCCCGGGGCTCGGTCCACGTGCTCCTTTTCTAGACCCGGGGACAGGGCGCCAGCCTTTGCTTCTCCACCAGGGGAATTTCCTCAGGGACCAGGGGGTTTCTGAAGGCCAGAGCATCGGCCAGGAAGAGCGTGCACCCCGGGGAGGCCGCTGGCGCATTTTCATCCCGAGAGCCTTAACCACTCGGTATGCAAGTGCATTGGCACCCTCTTACTATCTCTGTCAACTGGATGCTCCTAGAAAGCAAAACTGGTCTATTTTCAGGCCTGCACAAGCTCTGCTTTAAGGGGGCCTTTCCATCTCCTAACTCTGAGCCCGCTGTGGCTCACAAAGCCCCGGCTGGCAGAAGACGTGCTCACCTTCCAGTGGGGGGTCAGCAGCAGACATCGTGCCCCGATCTCGGTCCATGTTTTCAGTCTCGTCGTCGGGGCTGCTGGCCCGTGTTAGACGGGGACACTTCAGCCCTGCTCCCCCGCCGTGTGCGGGCCCTCCCACGCGCCCTTGCTCGCACCCACGGGATTCGTATAAAAAGCCTCGGCAGCTGGGTCCTGGTCAACCGAGGAAAGCACTTCCAGCCTCGCCCGCCCGCCTTCCTTCCCTCGGCTCCTGCCTCCCCCAGCCTTCGGTCATAGGTCGCCCTCTCTTTCTTTCCCTGTTTACACCGGATGACTCAACCCCAGCCCCCGGCCCACGGCGACCCCGCGAGGACCCCCGGCTGTGGTGGCCGCAGAGGGGCCCGGGCCTGGGTCCGGGCCACCCCGCAGCGCCCCCTGCAGAGCCCGGGTTCATTGCGACGCTGTTTGGGGAACCAGACCGGACGCCCCGCGCGCCCCCCACCGCGACTTGGGGGCCTTCCCAAGTCGGGGAGCAGGTATCAGGGAAAGAGCCATCTCCGAAGATGGCTTTGTTTTCCATTAGAAAGAATTCTCTGCTTGGCATAGCAAACCTTTGCTTACGAACACTGGCTGTCCCCGTCTGCCTGTGACCTGTCTTCGTCTCCTTTGCTGTCCTCACTCCCGCCACCTTGTCCTCAGTTCAGGACGGGATATGGAAGCTTCCACCGCCTGACTGCTTGTGGCTGGGCCTCGTCCTCTTAAGGGGCCCCTGTCTGTACGTAATTGAATTTGGTTTTCCCCTGTTCCTCTGTCTCGTGTCAATTTGATTAGACCAGCCAGAAGACCCTAGCAGCGTACGCGCAACTTTTCTTCCTCCCTGACAGCTTCATTCATATTTAAAAATCTCATCCCTTTGTGTAGTCACCATTAACAAAAACTATTCTGAAACTTCCAACTTCATAAAGGCATTAGATCGGGTTATTAAGCAGCGAATGGAGGTGAGGCATTCTTAGAGACCTAGTGGGAATTCAGATTCTGTCTGGATACCTCGTCTTTTCTCCTTCAACCAAACCACGCTCCTGAGTTGCTGAATAACACCGGGTTTTTGTTACGACGCTCACTAATAACCGAACGAAGGCAACCGGCAGAGTTCCTTTCTCCTTGTTATTTTAAGTGACACTTTGCTACGTGCCCATGATAGTAGCCGTCCGTGGGCTCAGGGCCAGACAGCTGGTTTTGCTCTGGTGCAAATTCATGACTCCATATGTGCTCGATTCTTACCTGTTCTTAGATCGATAGACGGCTTTGTTTCTAAACCGAGCTCTCCATAGTATCCTCAGAGAAAATCTTCCATGGGTCAGGTTAGACTGTGGTAACAAAACACATCCTAAATTTGAGTGGCTCGTACTCACTAATTAGCTAATTGACTTCGTACTCACATCTCATGCCCGCTGCTCATGTCGCGGCAGAAAAGAAAAAGAAAGGCGGTGGTAAAGGGCACGATGGCTCTCAAGGCTTCTGTCCTGATGGGGTATGGATCTTTCTGCTCATTTTCTGCCTCTTCTTTATTTTAAATTTAGCTACCTAAAAGCAAATTGGTTAACATACAGTGTAGCCTTGGTTTCAGGAGGAGAACCCAGTGACTCATCTCTTACATAGGACACCCAGGGCTCATCCCCACAAGCGCCCTCCTTAACGCCCATCGCCCGTTTAGCTCATCAACACCCCCCCCCCAGTATCCCTCGCAGCAACCCCGGTCTGTTCTCTGCTCACTTTCTATTGGCCAAACTAAGTTGCATGGCTGAGGCCGACGGGGCAGGAACGTACAACCTTCCCTGTGGGATGACCAGGGACTATTTGAACAATAACACAGTCTTCCACAGGCCTCCTCCCCCAGGCTCCCTCTTACTACATTTCTCCCGAAAGAGCCAAGTTGGTTTTGCATTTGAATCACGGTTTTTTTTAATTGTAAGACATTTTCTGTGGTACCCACACCCTAGTTTTAGGGCCAGCCCTCTGGCCCTCTTGTGTCAAAGAGATTTCCTGACCTGTATCAAAGGTGCCCTGGAGATCTGTGGTATCCATGAAAGAGAAGCTGTTCAGAAGCCACCTTCTCTCCATAATACAGCCCTTCTTTGCCTGTAGCAGAGCAAGCCGGAACAGAGCTGTTGCCTTCCAGAAGTTTCTTATGTTCGTATCGTAAGCCTGGGCATCAGCAAACCTGACATATATTTGAAACCATACGCATTAGCATTTCGCCTCCTCCGTCTCCTCCCCCTCCTCCTCCTTCTTTAGATTTATACACTTGCTGCTGCACTCGTCACATGGTGTTATCCTGTTTGCTTGCCCTGTTTTTTGTCCACATAACACTCTACATTCCCCAGCTCAACCGTAATCTGCCTTATAATTACTTTTTAAGATCTCTGTCTCCCTTGACTTATTCATGTGCTCTCGCCTCTAGGCTAGTCCCTTCTATACCTAGCTGTGCTTGTCCTACTGTTTTGTATCAGCCTAGGTCTTGAGATATCCTTGGCCATTTCTCTCGGAGCCGGAATGTTGACTTCCTGCTTTAGGAAACGGCTCTGGGGTCCATTCTATCACGCGTTCTGCGTCCCAACTTCCTAGGATCCCCTTTTCGTTCCTTTTATCCTCTTATACCTGCGGACTTCTAAATCTCCCTCTTTGTGGAAGCTTGGCACACGACCTTCGGTCTCATGAAACACGGAGCCAAAGCTCAAGTGGGGGTGATGTTGGGGAGAACCTAGAACCTTCTTGTGGACGTGACAGGCCTGGTATCCCTAGAGAGTTAGAGACCGCTCGACATTCCCAGTCCCAGGGAGAAGCTTTGTCTTGTGTGCAAGAAAAGAGCACCCACTGGCCTTTGACCAGCGCCATACTGGTGATACCACTCATTGCCACCCCGTGATGGGTTTGCCCTTTGGGGAAAGAGTACTGACCGCAACCAGACAGGCACTTTGCTGGCATGCTAATATTAAAGTCAAGCCAGGAAAAAAATGCAATGATGTTTTATGTAAGATAATGGTTATCTTACAGCACAGTGGGTGTAATGTGCTCAGCGATCTGTTTTTCTTACCTACCTGTCAAAACTCCAGTTTGAAGATTCATATCAAACTTATTTTAATTCACAAAGAAAGGCTGTTGCCATGGGGGTTGGGGAGGAAGGCATCGCTGGTCGCTGAAGACAATCCTTCCGTACACAAGCCAATATTCACAAAATAGAGGAGGGCCCAATAAGGACTCTTCATAGAACGATTAATAGGTTTCTAGCCCGCATGTGAGCATGTGCGTGCACGTGTGCACACACACAGACGATTGCTGGTTGGAAGGCAGCTTGTGTGGTATGGAATTTCTAGGGATGCAGACGGCAGGAGAGAGACCAAACAGCACCTTCCCTTCAGACAAGACCGCGGTTTTCTCGTGTGCAGCCTAAGGATACTCATAGCACCTATTTCATAGGGTTACTTTCGAGGAAGCAACGTGAGAATACACGTACGGCGCTTCACACAGGGCAGGGCACGTGGGAAGTAGTCAAACACGTGAATTCGCATTGTTACCATGAAGTGGAGTCAAGGCTGTGCTTCGTACGCCAAGGTGATGGTCTGGAGGGGTCCGCGGGAAAGGGTGCAATTAGCATTGCTTCTCCAGAACCGGGAGTGTGATCCCTCACCCCAGTTCCAGATGCCTTCGTCAGGTCACTGCACACACTAGTCACTGAGCTGGCTGTCCAAGGCCACCACTCCTGGCTGGGGTCAGGAAATAGAGTAAAGTTAAACTCTCAGATGGCCCGACTTATAATTCTAGAACTCCTCCTATTTGTTGAGAGCACTTCTGTGCACCGAGCATCATTCCTGATTCCTAACGTACAACTAGAACGACTCTAAAGGCAGGCGCTGTCATTGGCACCGTTGTACGGAGTAGGAAAACGAAGCACGAGAGAGTAAGCGCTCGCCCAGTTCTACCGAGTAAGTGGCAGGGCTGGGAATCGAACTGAAGTCTGGCTGGGCTCAAAGCACCAGCTCCAACATACCAGATCTGAGCCTATTGTAATATTAGCAAGAACTGTAAAAAATACCCTTCAGTTCCTTATTTTTATGTTTCCCTAGGGGTCTTATGTCTATTATGACTTCAAAGAAAAGACTATGAAAATCTCCTTTAAAGCAAAATGATCATAAGTAACTTGCCCTTATATACTTAAAGATTTATTAAGGCACTATTACTAAAATTTCTTGTCCAGGATTAAACTGTTCAATTTATAGTACTTGATAAATTACTTTGATACACTTAGCTACCTCTTCTTCGGCATCTCTTTAAATTAAATTTTTAGTTTAAGAGCAGAGAACACTGACGAAAATGAGATTTCAAAATAAAATGACTGCATCCAGAAATCTGTATATAGCTCTAAGATTTCTGAACGTCTCAACATTTTAATTCCTATCACATGGATATAAGCTTGGACTTAAAATATCTGTAATTTCACTTTGAATCGTACATTTAATGATTATTTTTTATGCCTTGCTCAATTTGTTTCTACTTCCTCTCTTCACCAAAGCCCTGGTTTCGCCGATGCTGAAGTGACACTAATCTCAAGACCAGGTTTGAATTCATTTTAGTAATTTGTAAGTACATGTGAATATTAAGGAAGTATTAGCAATATACCCACGTACGAGATTTAGCAGTTTGGGAAGCGAGACTGGAAGACACGGGATTTTAGGTTAGATGGCGCCCCGTGTGATTACTGACCCTGCCACATACTGCCTGTGTCATTCTGAATGTATCATTTGAGCTTAGTGATCCTTCATTTCCCCGTCTGTAAAGTGGGGCTCATAATACCTTCTTCCCAGGAGGGATGGTGTGATGTACCTCAAGGGCATAGACTAATGCGTGCCACGAAATAGGCTCCCACTTTTGTTGAAAAAAGGAAAAGAATGTTGATTCCGTTCCATCCTTTATGTCAATAGAAGTGAGAAAAAGTGGATCATTTCTAATGCATAAGGTAGAAAAACCCTTACAGCCATTTATAAATGTGTGTGTGTATTCTCTATATATGTATGAACTCTGTATATATATATACTCTCTATATATATTATACTCTGTATGTACCTATAGAGAGAAACTGTATATATAGTCTATGTATATTCTGCATATACACACACTATATATATGCACACACAATGTACTCTGTATATATACACACTTACTATACACACAGTATACTCTGTATATATGTAAATTTATAATCTCTCTCTCTTTTTCTCTCTCCCTCCCTCCATCTCCAGACACACACACACTTGCACACTGGGTTACTTAATTATTAGCTCACTGTTCTGGTGCATATGGAGGGAGAGGAAAATAGGGCTGCCGTGATGGCCTAAATGAGATTCCCACCTAGAACAAACAATGGTTCTCCATTATTTTTTTTTTTTAATTTTGAGAGGGAGAGAGAGAGAGAGACTGTGAGTGGGGGAGAGGGGCAGAAGGAGAGAGAGGGAATCTTAAGCAGGCCCCACGCTCAGCGTGGGACTTGATCCCATGACGCTGGAATCGTGACCTAGACTGAGCCACCCAGGTGCCCCCACTCTTTACAATCAAGTTAGAAGTCCCGTTTTCTTCAGAGTCGTTTGCATGTTACAATTTTTATGTGAGTGTCCTCTCATTGTTTTGTAAGTCATAACTACATAAGGCACCGAGCTTGGTGCTTTCACAAATATGGTCTTATTTAAGCCTCATGACACCCCGGGGAAGTAGGTAGTATTATCCCCAGTTTTTCAGAGTTTCTTTATTGAAGCACAATAGACATATAATAGACTGGAAATTTGACGGTGTGCAGTTTGATATGTCTTAACATACGTATACCCCTGGGAAACCATGTACAATCAAGATAGCGGACATTTCCGTCACCCAGAGAAGTTTCCTCACGTTTCCTTATAATCCCTCCCTCTGTCTCTCCTTGCCCTTGCTCTATCCCAAGCGACCATCACCTGCCTTCTGTCACTATCGATTAGTTTACATTTTCTAGAGTTTTCTATCAACGGAATCGTATAATAGGTGGTCTTTTGTGTCTGGCTTATTTCAATTAGCATCACGTTTTCAAAGTTCCTTCATGCTGTAGCACACATCAGTATTTCATCCTGTCTTATTGCAGAATAAGATTCCGTTGTATGGATGTCGATGAGCATTTGGGCTGTTTCCGCTTCTTAGCGATCATAAACGAATTAATGTCGCCGTCAACTCTAACGTCCATGTTTTTGTGTGGACATACGTTTTCATTTCTGTTGCGCACGTATTCGGGAGTGGGATTTCTGGCTTATTCGGTCGCTTTGCGTTTAACTTTTGGGGAACTGCCGGATTGTTTGCTAATGTGGCCGCCAAATGCTTCATTCCCCGCAGAGCGTTTAAATATATGAATAAACGGATTTAGAGAATGTCAAGGACTTGCTTAAGGCCACACCACTTGGCGTCTGTCGTTTCAAAACTCCATGCGAGGCGATGCTCAGCTCCTTCAGGATGATGTTTCTCAGACTTACTTTCTCCCATGGACGGGCTCTGAACCAGACCGCTTAGATCAAAACCACTTGCTGGTTCGTAGCACGAAGAAAGATTCTTAATCTCTGTCCTTCAACTTCTCACGTGTAAAAACGGAGCTGACGATAACGGTAGCTACCTCATAGGATTCTTTGGCGATGCAATAAATTAATGGCTGTAAATTACTTGGCTCAATCCTGGAACGCACAGGGTTCCAGAAAGACTGGTTATTATTATTAGCACCATTTATTATTATTACTGCTGTTGCTACAATTTGCACCCAGAACAGCTCATAATAGAGGCAAAAATCAACCCTCCTAGGTAATCGCACCAACAGGCTGCTCTACAATGTATGAATTGACGTCTGGCTTCAGGAGGAATACTCGATTCACGTCTGAAAATAATGTGGCGCCGTGTGTACAGAAATGAATAAAGGGCTTTCCTACTTTGGGGACTCAGTCTAACGTGCTGGGTCTTACCCTTTTGGAGGTCGGAGCGTTGGCCGACGGTGACCGACCCTTGCGTGCACAAGGCCCTTTGCAACATTCCAGTTACGGCGGGTCTTTTCGAGGCGGGCCTCGGAAGGAACGGTTAGCACCCACCTCATCTACGACAGGCCTTCTGCCAGGCACCGTACATCCCGGGGCTCGTGCGATCCTCATAATCACCCGAACGCGGAGAAAACCGAAGTTCACAGAACGAAGTGTCTTTCTCAAGGTCACTTAGTACGCATGATACTTGCACTGTTTCCAGGGCCATTTCTCCTGTGCCTCCTTTTCCAGTGCTTGTTAACTATCAATTTAAGCACCCTTAAAGGTGAAATTGCTTCAAAACCCCTTCCACGGTTTGACAGCCTACATTCAAGCCTTTTAGCATAATTGGGGAAGTCAGTGGGCGGGTGATTCTAGCTTGCTGCAGTAGAAGCCAGTAAGCCATCGACTTATCATTCTGTTGGCGAAGTTTCTCTGCTTTCTTTCCTCTCGATAACACAGCAGGATGTCATTTGCAAGGATGCCAATCCCAACACGGTTCCTGCACCTAACTTGCGACATCAGTTACTGACTGGTTGTGAGAAACGCCCCCATTGTACAAATGAGCCCCTTCCCTTTGACACCTAAATTGTCTTCGTGCCTGTTCTACACGTCGGAGGGCGAAGAGAGGGCTTTCCAATTTCACACCCCTAATCCAATTTACCAGACACGGCAGTTCATAAGTTTGAAAGCAGAAGAGGAAGGACTCCGCCGCTGTCCAGAGTGGACCTGCAATCCTGTCGGTGAGTACAGCTCCTGGTGCAGATTCCCTACAGGGAGATTCCTGTGGCACCAAAGGGACTCCAGAAAGCAAAGGGGATCCCACCAGTGCTTGTTGCGCTGGGAGGGGGCGAAATCCCACCCCGCCTCCTGGACTCAGACGGGGCCCCCCCTTGGCTCGGAGGTCAAATCGCTTCTTTCTGCCGCCTCTAAGGTGTGTGCAGGTTGGGGGTGGGGGGAGATACGGGAGACAGCGTAGGCTTTTATTCGCTAATTGTATTAAGTCCAAGAGAAAACGCTTTCTGAGTTCCATCTCACGGTGTTTTTCATTCTCCTTCCCCGTGTGCCACGGAGATCCCATTTTCAGGACCAGCCATCCTCCTTCCTCTGCACACACACAGAAAGTAAAAGGGGTAATTATCCCCCAGGAGCGCCTTAATTGTTCCAATTAACCTGACCACTTTTTGCAATCAAAGCCAGGCGGAGAAGAGGAATTGAAGCGATCAAACACCGTTTTATGGGCTGTAGGTAAGTAAGAGACAAGGCAGGGCCCTTTCTCTGAAGGACGGGCTCTGAAACGACATAGGCTTGCACTCAGGGATTCTTCTACCACCGTTACCGAAAAGAAAAATGACATTTTAGCAGCTTGTAATTCTACCATCACTGTGCCTTTCTTTCATAACACAGCACATGACCACAATTATCCACGCTCATTTAAGCTGTCTGTGGAAGCACTCTGTGAGCGGGACTGTTTAACTGCGTTCTCGGGCAGGCAAGCCTGGCTTTGAACCCCCGTTCTAAAACTAACGCGCACTCCAGTACTGGACAAGCAAGGAAACGCCGCGGAACGTCACCATCCCGAGCTACGAGGTGGGCACTGGCCCCACATTCTAGACGATGGAAGTGACTCTTCAGTGAACTGAAGTTACCTGCCCGCGTTCACGTTTGAGCTTGGTAATCAGAGGTCATTTCTTTCTTTCTTTTTGTAAGTTCGTAATATCTGTCTTTGTATAATGCTTTGTAGTTGATAAATAGTTTCTGTAAATGCTGTTCAATACTCGCAAAAATGTTCCATAACAAAGGTGCCACCATATGAGGAGACGGGGGCTCTGACACGTCAAAGCGATTTGCCCGAGTTCACGCACCGGTAAAAAATCTAGGATTCAAAGCTGGGATTTCAAACCCTCTCTATGACTCCGGGTCCAGTATTTTCCCTTTATTGTAGCCGAGCTTGTCTGATGGTGGGGTTTTTTTTAGTTTTTTATTTAAATTCAAGTTAGTTAACATATAGAGTAGTAATGGTTTCAGGAGTAGAATTTGGTGATGCATCGCTCACATACGACACCCAGTGCTCATCCCCACAAGCGCCCTCCTTGATGCCCATCGCCCATTTAGCCCATCCCCCCTCCCACCTCCCCTCCAGCGACCCTCAGTTTGTCCTCTGTATGTAAGAGTCTCTCATGGTTTGCCTCCCTCTCTGTTTCTATCTTATTTTTCCTTCCCTTCCCCTATGCTCATCTGTTTTGTTTCTTTTTAAAATTTTTTTAATGTTTATTTTATTTTTGAGAGAGACACAGCATGAGCAGGGGAGGAGCAGAGAGAGAGGGAGACACCGAATCCGAAGCAGGCTCCAGGCTCTGAGCTGTCAGCACAGAGCCCGACGCGGGGCTCGAACTCGCGGACCACGAGATCGTGACCTGAGCCGAAGTCGGACGCTCAACCGACTGAGCCACCCAGGCGCCCCCACATCTGTTACGTTTCTTAAATTCCACATATAAGTGAAATCACATATTTGTCTTTCTCTGACTGACTTATTTCGTTTAGCATAATAACACTCTAGTTCCATCCACATTATTGCAAATGGCAAGACGTCGTTCTTTTGATTGTCCATTCACCAGTCGACGGACATTTGGGCTCTTTCCATACTTTGTCTATTGTTGGTAGTGCTGCTGTAAACATTGGGGCCCATGTGCCCCTTCAAATCAGCATTTTTGTATCCTTTGGGTAAATACCTAGTAGTGCAATTGCCGGGTCGTAGGGTAGTTCTATTTGTAAGTTTTTGAGGAACCTCCACGCTGTTTTCCAGAGCGGCTGCCCCAGCTTGCATTCCCACCAACAGTGCAAAAGGGGTCCCCTTTCTCCACGTCCTTGTCAACACCTATTGCTTCCTGAGTTGTTAATTTTAGCCACTCTGACAGGTGCGCGTTTCTCCTCTTCTTCCTTCGTTTCCTTCATCTTTTCCTGTCCTAACATTCACTGAGAATCTACTATGTGCCAGGCACTCTGCTAAATATTAGGGACACAGTGGTGAACATAATGGACGTAATCTCTGTTGTCATGGAACTGAAACAGAACTCAACTCTGTCTTCTTGCAAAGCTCATATCCTAATCACTGTACCATAGAATTTTGCTTTCCTCACGATGTTGTTATGCTCAGATTAGTGAATGAACGCAAAAGCGCTCTACTCTTTGAGGAAGTCGGGTTATATATGTGATACACACACACGTATCTTCCGGCAGACTGAATCTTTATGAACCTTTGCAAGGCTCATTTAGACATGGCAGAAAGATGTAACTATAACTAAAAATTGGGTCATTTGCTCAAAATCCGTTAATTTTCTAAATAAAATGTAATACAAAATCTATGGGCAAATCTATAGAGACAGAAAGTAGATTAGTGGTTGCCTGGGGCTAGGAGAAGGAACAAGGTGTGACTGCAAATGGGCATGAGTTGCTTTCTGGAATGTTCTGAAGTTGGATGGTGGTGATGGTTACGTGATTCTGAAAATTTTCCCACAATCTTGGATGGTACACTTAAAATGAGACGCTGTTCTGTTATCTAAGTCAGACCTCAGAAAAGCTGTTAAAAGCACAAGGTATATTAATAAAGGCTTATGAGTTAATCCTGATGGGAGGTGTGAGTTCAAGTCTTTCTGGGGTGATCAGGGAAGAGACAGGATCATGAGAGGCCGTACCGCATGAGCTTTATTGGGCGGTGCATGGACACGTTTGTATGCAAGGAGAAGTCCTTCCCAGCCGGAGACCTTCCAGAGACAGCCTCATGGGGCGATCACCCTGAAGGGGACTAGAGCAAGGGACCCCCTGGGGGAGAGGAAACGGGAGACAGGGCTTATGCGTCTAGGCAGCGTTGCTCAGAGCACCGAGGTGGACCGTCTGCGGGTCAGAGAGCTCTGAAGGGCGGCACTGGCTTGGGGTCCTTTACAGGCACGGGATTTGTCTTATCTGTGGCCAGCAGATGTTAGGTGCAGTTTCACAGAGTATGTAAAGTAGGTAGGTTCTATATGGTAAAAATAAATTTATTTGGACTATATTTAAAGCAATTGGATGTTTAAGAATTTGAGTTCGGGGCCACAGGGCTCCGAGCTAGGGGTCCGTCCTAGCCGGCTGTGAATAAATAAATGACAGGGGGCCCATTTTAGGCCAGGGCACAGGGGCCATGCCTGGCCCACGGATGTCACAGGAAGCTATCATGAATTTGCCTTAGCCTCAAAAATGATAGTGGTTAAGAGCGATCGTGTCTAGTCACCCTCGACGGGCCACATACCTGTTACCTGATGGTCCTGGGCAACCTCACGTTCTCGTTTCCTCATCTGTGAACCAGGAAAGTATGAGCGTTTGCCACACAAGACCGTGAGGATTACCCAAGTAAACACGTGCCCTGCACAGAGGGTGCCCTCGACAGTTGCCAGCCCTTATTAGCCGAGAACCTGACAGTGCAATCCGTTTCCGCACCTCCGGAAGGAGAGTAGTTGTAATTAATGAATGTCGCCACGATTTCTATTTAGAAGAACTTTTGAACTTGAGCGTTGCTCGCAAGAGAGCAAACGGCCTCCCCTAAAAAGGCAAACATCTTGCCATCGGTGCAGTGCGGACAGCAGGTGGGCACGGCCCTCACGGGCCCCCACGGGCCCCCCCGGGAGCCGACGGCCGAGTGACGCTCGGGCGGAGTCACCGGCGGTGTGTGCGGCTGGTGCTGGGGTCATGGTCAGCTGGGTCGGGGTGAGGATCCGGTGAACTAACGCAAGCCAGAGCACCCAGTGCGGCGCCTGGCTGTTGGGAAAGTGAGGCTCAGAGACGTTAAGTAGCTTGTCCCCAATCACAAGGATAGCAAATACTAGAGCTAAGGTTTGAACCCGGTTGGTCTGAATCCTCACGTTGCCCTCCTAGCCGTGTCGCCCCACGACCTTGCAGCTGGGGCCCTTCAGGTGGGTTTAGCCTCTCATCCTCAGGCTCTTCGTGTTTAAACTGTGAGAGTTCAAGGTAGGGCTGCGGAGGATGGTTAGGAGAATTAAATGAGATACGGAAAACAGAATTGTGCCCGGCCGGTAGGAGGCGCCCGATAAGCGTCCGCGAGTGTTCAGTGACTGTGATGACATTTGCCCGAGGAGCTTTCACTTTAAAACTCGTCTCCCGGAATGTCTCACGCGAATGAGGTCGCAACTCAGGAGAGGAAAATTGGGGCCAGGCCGGGCTGGACTCCAGCCCTGGGTTCACTTGATTATCTACCTCAGCGAACGTCAATTCTGTTCTTTTGTTACTCGTTTAAAAGTTTGGTTTTTTTTAATCTTGATTTTTGAGAGAGAGAGAGTGTGAGCAGGGGAGGGGCAGAGAGAGGGAGGCACAGAATCCACGGCAGGCTCCAGGCCCCGAGCTGTCAGCACAGAGCCCGAAGCAGGGCTTGATCTCACAAACCGTGAGATCATGACTGAGCCAAGATCAAGAGTCAGACACTTAATTAATTGACTGAGCCACCCAGATGCCCCTAAATATGAGTTTTTAAATTAAATGTTCTTCCTCAAAGAATCAAATGTTCCCAAATCACATAGGCACGGTTAATGGAACAAGTGTGTTTTCTCAGTGGGAACAGACCTAGGTAGGTGAACCAACCAGAAAGTTCATTCTAGGGACAATGTTTTAAAATATCACTAATAATGGTACTGGAATTGAATTCTTGTTTTATTTTTATTTTTTAAATAATTCATAGCTTAAAAAATTAATGTTTATTTATTTTGGAGAGAGAGAGAGAGACAGAGCGTGAGCAGGGAAGGGCAGAGAGAGAGGGAGACACAGAGTCCGAAGCAGGCTCCAGGCTCTGAGCTGTCAGCACAGGGCCCGACGCGGGGGCTCGAACTCACGGACCGCGAGATCATGACCTGAGCCGAAGCCGGACGCTCAACGGACGGAGCCACCCAGGTGGGTGGCCGTTTTGTTACTTGCTTAAAAACCTTAGACTCATCCTGGATGCCTTCCTTTCTCTTCTACCTCACTTCCACTCGGTCAGGGAATTCCTCTGGCTCTGCTTCCAAAAGAAATCTGTGATCTGACCCCTTTACATCACCTCCACCACCACTATCCTGGCCCTTCGGAGGTACAGGTCACCGTCACTGCTGAACGGGGTTTCCAGAAGAGCCTGCTAACCGTTCTCCCTGCTCAACTGCCCTTGCCCCCCCCCCCCCTTCGGTCTGTTCTCGACCCAAAAAGTCACAGTGCCCCTGTTAAAACCTGTGTCGAGGCAGGTCCCTCTTTCGGCGCCCGGATGAAGGGATCTACCACCGTGTGACAAAGCACTGCCAGCACAGCGGCTTGAACAACATCCATTCATTATTCCACAGCCTCAGTGAGTCAGAACTCGGGACTCTGCTCACCTATGTTCCCCTCTCAGGGCCTCGCTGGGCTGCGGTCAAGGTGTTGGCTGGCCTGTGCTCCTATCCGGAAGCTCAGCTCGACGAGGGTCCGCCTCCAAGCCCCCCTCAGGACATTGCCGACATGTGTCCCCCTGCAGCTACAGAATGCACTGCCGGCCCAGAGCCCAACGTGGGGCTCGAACCCATAAACTGTGAGATCGTGAGCTGAGCCAAAATCAAGAGTCCGGACACTTAACCCACTGAGCCGCCCAGGCGCCCCTTCTAAATACTTCTTTAGAAAGCTCACCTGATTAGGTCAGGGCCACCAAGGATGATGCCCCTTTTAATTACCTCAAAGTAAAGCTTATCAGGGGCCTTAATTACATCTGCAGAAGTCCCTTCACCTTTTTCGCGTCACGTAATCTAATCACTGGAGTGACAGCCAGCACGTTCACGTGTTCTGACCACACTCAAGAGGAGGAGGAGAGGACGGGGTGACTGGGTGGCTCAGTCGGTTAAGCGTCCGACTTCGGCTCAGGTCATGATCTCGCAGTTTGTGAGTTCGGACCCTGCGCTGGGCTCTGGGCTGACAGCTCGGAGCCTGGAGCCTGCTTCCGATTCTATGTGTGTGTCTCTCTCTCCTCTCCCTTCCCTGCTCATGCTGTCTTTCCCTCTCTTTCTCAAAAATAAATAAACCTTTAAAAAAAAAAAAAAGAGGAGGAAGAAACAGTGGGGGCTATCTTAGAATTCTGACTTCCACACCTCGTTTAAACCTTTGATCAAATGATGCCTATTTTGGTCATACCATTTAATATTGTAACCCACCCCCTACCATGACTCTTACCCTACTCTACTCTTTTTTTTTTTTTAACATTTATTTATTTTTGAGACAGAGAGAGACAGAGCATGAATAGGGGAGGGTCAGAGAAGGAGACACAGAATCTGAAATAGGCTGAAGGCTCCGAGCTGTCAGCACAGAGCCCGACGCGGGGCTCGAACTCACAATCTGCGAGATCATGACCTGAGCTGAAGTCGGCCGCTTAACTGACTGAGCCACCCAGGCGTCCCAACCGTACTCTACTCTTTAAAAAAAAATAAATTCTATTCTTTAGAATAGTTTTAAGTTTACAGCAAAATTACAAAGATAGTACAGAGTTGCCATCTAGTCCACATTTAGTTCCCCTATTATTAACATCTTATAGTTTTATGGTGCATTTGTTACAATTAATGAACCAATATGGATATATTATTATTATTACTATTATTAACCAAGGTCCACACTATTCAGATTGCTGCATTTTTACCCCTAAAATTCTTTTTACAGTCCAGGATCCCATCCAGAATAATGGATTATATTTACTTGTCATGCCTACTTAGTCTTCTCTGGACCGTGCCAGTCTCTCAGACTTAAATGGGAATCGTGGTGAGTTGTTGAAGCCTGAAAGTGGACAAGCTTGAGAGTGAGACACTCACAGGGCAGCAGTCTTCGGTAGGGCCTCACCCTTCGGCGGTGAAACCCACCGGGTTATTACACAAAAGGGCCAAGAAAGATCCTGGCTGGACCTGGCAGGAGAAGAGTAATCATTGTGAAATCCTCCAGACCATTCTCTGTAAGAAGTCCAACTATACAGGGGAAAGACTTTGCCAGAACCTTATTCCATTTGTGGAAGGACATTTGCTTGACTCCAGCTACCTCTAGTCTTCCTGGCTAACCTAAGGGTAGAAAACAAAAGATTTTCTAAAAATTGTGAAGATCACAGTCTAGGAGGGGCCAAAGCAACCAGGAGAAGAGAGTGACATGAGGTTGGACCTGTCCTCAATCTTTCTCAGATAGTGTTAAGAAAGCACCAGGAAAAAAAAAAAAAAGGTGGAGGCCTGCTTTGTGACTCAACTTGTTTCAAGGACGTTCTTCAGGAAGTAGAAGAGAGAGCTGTGTGTGTGGGTGTGGCTTTTCAATGCACAGCAACCCTTCCCAATGGTAAATGTGGCCAGACTGCCATTGTTGAAATTGACTTATTCTCGTTCATATTCTGTCCTTTCCAGTAAGCGTAGAAAGGGGTTGAAGAGAGTGACAGCAGTTGAATCCTACTTGTAATGGGCACTGACTGCCGTGGGAGGTATAATCTCACTGTGTGGGGAGAGAGGGCACGTGGGAGGGATGGGCAGGCTGGGAAAGACTGTCAAAAAGAAGTAATGCCTTAGCATAGTCTTCAAGACCGAGTAGGAACTAGGTAAAGAAGGGGAAGGGGGAAGGAGTGCATTCTGAGCAAAGCAAGAATCATGAATGTAAGCCTAGAGGCAAGAGAGAAAAGAGCCTATTTTGGGGGGTTGTAAGAAACTGAACATGAGTGTTTATGAAGGAGCAACAATGTTCATGAACACTGAGTGTTATGAAGGAAGTGCACACAGTCAGAAAATGAAGCTGGAGAGGGAGGCGGGGGTCAGATCATACAAAGCATTGTGTCCATGGCTAGGGAACTCATTTTTTCTTTTTTTAAAAAATTTTTCAACGTTTATTTATTTTTGAAAGAGAGAGGCAGCATGAGGGGGTGGGGGGAAGGGAAGAGAAAGAGGGAGACCCAGAATCTGATACAGGCTCCAGGCTCCGAGCTGTCAGCACAGAACCTGACACGGGGCTCAAACTCACAAACCGCGAGATCATGACCTGAGCCGAGGTGGGACTTAACCACTTGAGCCACCCGAGCGCCCCTTGTTTTTTATTCTAAAAACAAAGCCATTGAACGGTAATGGTGCCATCAGATTTTTTATATTAGGAAGATGATTGTGGCTGCTGCGTGGAAAATGGGTTGTAGGTGGTGGCGGGGTGTGAGTGACAAGGAACATCAAGGACGTCAAATGGGAGTCCCAGGCCCTAGCATTAATGTAGGTTATTTATGATCACGCCCTGAACTTAAGGGTGGCAGCGAGGAAGTACAAGAATAGAGAAACATTAGAGAGATAATTAAGGAGTACAATCTGCTGGTATTGGTGATTGATTGGATGGGGCATGGAAAGGGGAGAAGAGGAACTCGAAGATGACCCCAAGAATCTGGTGGGGATATACTTTTTGTCCTGTACCAAGAGTGAGTGCATTGGGAAAATAGTGTCTACATTTCCTTTCCGGAGCTTCTCAAAGGTTTTATGCAATGAAGGTAATTGTTTAAGGATATCATCTGTCTTAATTAGAGCATTCAGAATGTGAAATCTTTGAATGATCCTGAATTTCTGGTGAGGAATGCCAAACACATGCAATTGTAACAACTTGTAGAAATAAAAAAAAAAGAAAGAAAGAAAGCTATTTTACTAATGTCCACTCCAGTTGTCGATCAGGAAGTTTTTAGTTCAAGCAGCAACTAGTTATAGGAGTTTAACTGTAGACAGAATGGTAAGCTGAGGATCGTTCGTTGTTTGTCCCTTGCCAGGTTCTGTCCTTGTTATTGACAAATCAATTATAGACAAACTGAGTTTGTAACTTTTCAGTTGGACAACTTGAAAAAAATAGGAAGCGTTTACTGCCCTGTAGTATTTACCTGATTGAGTTATTTTTAAATTGCACCGTGAGAGTATTGCCAAATACTGAAAGCTGACACATCATCTTAGAAGGGATGAAGTTTGATTGTGAAATTGGGCCTGAACTTATCCGGCAAGAACACAACTCCTGAAGTGTTCTTGCCTAAAAAATTTCTTTTCATATAAACTTATGAGAATGTCAGAGATGACATTTTAAAGGTCAACCAGTCCAGCCCACTTTTAGGCATAGATGAAACTAAGACCTACGGAGAAGTGGTTAAGGAACCTGCCTATGGTCACAGGGCACCTTTGGAACTGAGTCAAGACGCAGTCGTTAATTTTCAACCATCAGGTCCAATGCTCATCAGACCGTCTTGCACCCCTATGTATGACTGGCTTCCAAATGCATATAGCTACTGTTATTAATAAACAATAATAATTATGAATGCATTTGAAAGTATTACTAAACTCAGGGGAAGTTTATAAAACTTTATAAAAATCAATGAATTTTTCCCCCAATCGACAAACAATAAGATTACCACTTCCCTCATGTGGAGGTCAATATAACCAAGGAAGAAGCCATTGATAAGATGTTCTCACACTCAAAAAAAAAATTTGGAACCTTCTTGTTGTGGGTTGAATCCTGTCCCCCGAAAAGATATGTTGAAGCCCTACTCCCCAACACGTGTGACTTTATTTGAAAATACGGCCTTACAGATGTTACCACGTTAAGATGAGCCCATACTTGATTAGGGTCGGTCCTGATCCACTAAGACCGATGTCCCCACATGAAGAGAAGAGAGACACAGGGAGAATGCTATGTGATGACAGAGGCAGAGATTGGATCCACACATCTATCCATCAAGAAATGCCACGGATTGCTGGTAGGCACCAGAAACTATGAGAAAAGCATGGAACAGATACTCCCCCAAAGCCTTCAGAGAAACCATGGCCCTTCTGACACCTTGATTCAGACCTTTAGCCTCTAGAACTGTGTAACAATGAATTGTTGGTGCTTTAAGCCACCCAGTTGGTGGTGATTTGTTACAGCAGCCTCAACGGGCGAATACGCTTGGTTTCCACTGAGGGCGGCCAACAGGCTATGGAAGACACCTGTCGAGGTGGAATGTTATCATCATGTGCTATTTATTTGCCTGGCTTCTTCCCCTTCATCCCTAGATATGCTGCCACTTTCAGCTGAGAGCACAGTGCTTCTCTGTCACCTGTACTATGCAGTGAATGGATTTTAACTGAGGTCATGTCTCCTGTCCTCTGGTACTCTTCACCCCTCCCTGCTTCCGTCTGCAGGGATGGAGGTCTTCCGCACTGCACTCGTAGGTTAGACTTGTTGTAGAGGATGAAAGTGTGTGGGGTAAAGCGATGATGGCTCTTATGAGCTCTCCCATGCTTTCACTTAAGGAAAAAAACAACCTCAGTTTGCTTTTATTGAAAACATTAAGGGTTATTTCCTCGCTGGTCCTCCACCTCCAAATGGAAACCTACGCATGTATCCTTTTATCTGAATCCTAACTAGAAATTTGGCTCCTTTTTGCCGCACCAGGCAAAGATGAAAAGCGGAAGTCAATATCTAGGAAAGATAACCGAGAACCACGAAGTATGGCATTTCGGCCGCACAAAATACACGCAATCGCTCCCCCTGGCAATTCTGTCCCAATTAGACACACAAGTGACCTCCATGCTTTACTGTCCAATGTACTCAAGTGCAGGGCTTCCCAGGTATTAATGCGACACTGGCTTTGAATCTTGTTCTTTCAACAGCATCATGCTCTGGCATTGAACTTTGGGGTTGGGAGGGATATCAGAAGACAGTGAGCTCAGGGGGGTCTGGGGAAGCACTGAGACTCACACAAGTTCACAGAACTAATTGATGGTAGAGTCAAACCTGGACCACGGGCCTCCTGTGCCCCAGCCTGGCATCATTTCAGCCAAATGTCTGTTCTTTTTAGATGAGATTTAGTTTTCTTTCAGGAGGTGTTATTTCTCTCCTCCTCCTCCAGGCAAGTGTAGTGTAGTGCAAGGTCTGATCTCTGAAGGTGAAGGACAGAACTTTCCTGTAGGGTCGTCTTCAGTGCTTTCTTATTTCAGCTAAAACTGCGATAGTTTGCCCTCCCACCAACAGAATCGAATCGAATCGAATCGAATCGAATGGAATGGAATAGAAGCTTCAGATAATGAGCTCATTCAAAAAAAACAATGGTAATTTCTTAGTTTTGACCATCGCACTATGGCTATGCAAGATGGTAACATTATGGAAATCTGGGTAAGGGATATAAAGGAACTCTATACTATTTTTGCAACTTTCCTGCATGTCTAAATTTAGTTCAGATGAAAAAGGTTTAAAAAATTGAATAAGCAGGATTTTGAAATATACCCATGGCTTTCCTACCTAACCTCTTCTGAAAGAAAGTGTGTGTGTGTGTGTGTGTGTGTGTGTATGTGTGTTCCCCAGAACATTCTTTACAAATTCTGACCTTATACTGCTGCAATGGAGTAAGCTTGATAAGTTCCTCTTATCATCTTGTGAAAATTACATTTTGTTAATAGCCATTAACCATCATATGATAGACTATGCACTCAGTAGCTATAATGTGCACGTAGTACAGCAATGGGAAAGAAACCAAGAGTACTCTTGGGGGCAATGCGATGATTGGCTAATCCTCTGTTGGAAAAGCTATAGCGCTCCACTTCTCCCAGGGGAGATAATGCAGTGAGTATCAACTGGCATCGGAAACTGGTAGCTACTCCTCTGCAAGCCCATTTCTACATTTCAAATCCATGTAATTGTTTCAGAAGCCCAGATGTATTCAATGTTATCTCTCGCAATTGCCCGGAATGGGTCTTACAATGCATTTAGATTCATCAATTAACTGTCGAGTGCCTACTGTTTGGAAGGCATCGTTCTGGTTGGAAAGACAGACAAGTAGGGAGATAAACATTATATAGTTTGATAAGGGCTGTGGTGGGGGGAGTCACATGGTTCTATCAACGCACAGAGGATTAGTACTTCTAATTTGGCCTTTGGAGTGGAGATGCCACGGAGGACTTCCTGAAGGAGGGACTCCCTGGGGCTGATTCTTTAAGGAAGGTGTGAGGTAGCCAAGCACAGAAGGCAAAGACCATAGAGAAGCACTATAACCAGAGAGAGGAATATGAGCACAATTATAAGGACAGTTTGGCGTGTGTGGGCGAGCAGTCCGTTAGAGTTGGGTCATAAGGTGTGCGTGTGTGCGGGGAGAGTGCTGGGGGACGGGGCAGTGGCATGGACTGACTTTTGTCTCAGAGGCTCACTCTGGCTGTGGAATGGAAAGTGGATCACGGCTAAACTAGAATGGAAAGAGAACCTACTGAGGAGGCTGTCGCGGCAGACCAGGCGAGAGAGGACGGCGGCTCGGAGAAGGATGGTGGCAATGGGGGTGGTGAAATAGACCCGCTACAATCATATTTAAGGGGTGAATTTAGAAGTATGCGGCGCGTCATTGAATGTGGGGTTTTACCAAGAGTCAATAAAAGATGATGTCCCGACTTTTGCTTTTCCACATGAGTGAGCTATAGCTTCAACTTCTTTCTGAGTACTTCCTTCCCTTCGTTGTCTTAACTGAAACCTGGCTTTCCTAAGGGCACTACTTTCCTTGGGCCGTCTCAAACTAAAAGGGCAGAACGAAGGGAACACCGTATGTTCCCAGGTACGGTTTATGGGAATGCCAAAAAGACATAGGTCAAATAATTTTTTTTTTTTACCATTTTGCACTCAGTTAAAATAAATGCAATTAAACAAAAAAAGTTTAGTTCCAGTGTAGTTAACATGCGGTGTTATATTAGTTTCAGGTGTAGAATATGGTGATTCAACAATTCTGTACATTCCCCCGCGCTCATCAGGGTAAGTGTTCTGTCAATCCCCCCTATCTGTTTCACTCATCCCTCCTCCCCCCTCTCCTCTGCTAACCATCAGTTTGTTCTCTAACGTTAAGAGCTTGTTCTTTTGTTCGTCTCTTTTTTTCCTTTGTTCATTTGTTTTTTTTCAAAATTTTATTTAAATTCCAGTTCGTTAACACACAGTGTACGGGTGCCTGGGTGGCTCACTCAGTTAAGCGTCTGACTCTTGATTTCAGCCTAGGTCATGATCTCATGGGTATGAGATTGAGCCCCATGTCGGGCTCCACACTGTGCGTGGAGTCTGCTTACGATTCTCTCTCTCACTCTCCCTCTGCCCCTCCCCTGCTTGTACTCTCTCTCTCTCTCTCTCTCTCTCTCAAAAAATACAGTATAATATTAGTTTCAGATGTAGAGTTTAGTGATTCATCACTTACATACAACACTCAGTGCTCATCACAACAAGTCCTTTGCTTCTTAAATTCCACGTACGAGTGAAATCGTACAGCATTTATCTTTGGCTAACTTACTTCACTTAGCGTTATACCGTTTAGCTCCACCTATGTTGTTGTATATGGCAAGATTTCATTCTTTTTCATGGCCGAGTAATACTCCGTTATACATATATTATATATATCACACTTCTTTATCCAGTCATCTATCGATGGACACTTGGGTGGCCTTCATAATTTAGCTATTGTAAATAATACTGCAGCAAACATTGAGGTGCATGTATCTTTTTGCATTGGTGTTCTTGTATTCTTTGGGTAAATATGCAGTAGTGAATTTGCTGGATCGTGTGGTAGTTCCATTTTTAATTTTTTGAGGAACCTCCGTACTGTTTTCCAGAGCGGCTGCACCCGCTTGCATTCCCACCAACAATGCAAGAGGGTTCCTTCTTCTCCACATCCTTGAGAACACTTGTTGTTTCTTATGTTTTTGATTTTAGCCATTCGGACAGGTGTGAGGTGGTATCTCATTGTGGTTGTGATTTGCGTTTCCCTGATGATGAGTGATGTGGAGCGTCTTTTCATGTGGCTGCTGGCCATCTGGAGGTCTTCTTTGGAGAAGTGTCTCTTCGTGTCTTCTGCCCATTTTTTAACTGGATTATTAAGATCAATGACATTTTTGAAAACTAAATAAAGAAACATACTCTAGGTTCACTCTCAACTTATTTTCTAGACAAATCTTAACACGGACAAGGGAGAGGAGGCACAAACGTTTGCACCGCCGCTTGAACGTCGATTACTCTTGGTCTGTCACTGCTCACGTTGTGAACACGGAGTGAAAGTGTCACCGTTGCTCTCCGTGGCCTTTTCTAGAATATTATTCATCTATGCTGTAGTTAAATCCCTTCGCTGTCATGAAAGTCCTATTATTTATCTCTAAAAACCTTTCTATCTCCATTTTATTACCACAAGCACCCTTCCTTCCACCCTTCCTTTCTAGTTTACTCCTATCACCGCTGTTATTTTACCTTTGGAAGACGTCCAAACCGCTTACCCCTCTGTTATTTTCCCAATCGACCCTCCACGTCCACTACTTTCCTTTTTAAGCAGCCCAGTTTTATAATTAATCACTTCAATAACATTTTTGTCAACGCCCCAAACACCTTACGTCATCTGTCTCTTCATTGCGCCAACCCGAAATAGCCCCACCTTGTGTCAGTCCAGCCATGCGCCTTCTCTGATTGTGCCAGGCGACAGCCGAATACTGCAAAACCTGTGATTCAACAGAACAGGTGAGTTCTAATAAGGATTCGTGCTCATGAACTTCCGGTGGGCCCTTGATCCTTCCTGAAATAAACCTATTCTCTTTCTAGGCTCAATCTATTCCCCTTCTCTGCACAAAGACCATTTCGAAACTTTTCTTGAGCTTGAGCTTCTGATCTCATCACTGCCCATTCTCCCAGGACCTTTACACTCAGGAACTTTATTTTTTTATTTTTATTTGTTTTTAATGTTTACTTACTTTTGAAGGAGAGAGAGACAGAGCGTGAGCAGGGGAGGGGCAGAGAGAGAGGGAGACACAGAATCCGAAGCAGGCTCCGGGCTCCGAGCCGGCGGCACAGAGCCCAACGCGGGGCTCGAACTCACGAACCTCGAGGTCATGACCTGAGCTGAAGTCGGACGCCCAACCGACTGAGCCACCCAGGCGCCCCTACACTCAGGAACTTTAAAGTATTGTTTACTCCTTTTTATTCATCGTTTTCAACCCCTCAAATAGACTATTTGTATCAGCTTTTACACATGCTCAATTCTCTCCATGGAAAAGAAAATTAGCACTCGTGTACAGCGTCCACTTCCTCCCTCGTCTTCACTCCTCAACTCAACACAATCCAACTGCCACCCCATTGTGCCCCAAGCTAGCCGTTGCTGAGGCCATTGGTGAGCTCTGTCACTAAATCCAAAAAGCGTTTTCAAATCCCCATTTTGTTTGGCTTCTCATTAACGTTCAACCTGTGGACCACCCCCTCTTTCATTTTCATTTTTTTGGAGAAAAAGTGAACGCTTTTGTGATACAACCTTTGTTTTCCTGCTTCGTCCCTTACCCCCCCTCCCCCATCCTCTGCCTCCGTGGCGGTGCGTTATCTCCCTTCACCTTCACCCCAAACCTCAAGGTTCCCCTTTCTTTGCAGTTGGGGTGCTTCCCATGGTAAGAGAGGATGCCGCGAATACAGGGAGCTTCTTGCATCGACCGTGGTCTGAGTCCCTTGGCGCTCTCGTTGTAGGAGTCCAGGGAAAACAGTGTCTACCTCCGATTTCTTATAGTCCATCCTCGGGTCGATGGCTCTCACACTGTGCCGGCACCGTCCTTGGCTCCCGTGAAAGCGCTTCGGGGCCACTGTGGGCGGATCAAGGGGAAAGCTGTGCTGATCGGGACTCAGCCTCAGTCCAAACTGGGTTTCGGTCAAGACCCGCTCCGTTTTCATCTGATTCATCTCATTGGAATTTCACGTACTATTTCATGGGCACAAATTGTTTTTCTGCGCGTACCCACGTGTTTATGTACAAACATACACACGCCCACACCCACACCCACACGCAGGCCTAATGCAATGGTCGCCCTGGGCCTGAGACTAAGAAGCAAAGCGTTGGTATCATGTTAAGTTTTAGATGTCTGCCTGTCTGCCTCGAGTGCGCAAGTCCTCCGCAGAGACAGATTAAGGGTTGTCCGTAAGGCCTCAGACGGGGCGCAGTATGTCGGTTTCGGGGCCGCCCCATTCTCACTCGAAGGAAAAACATGTTCCTTTCCCCGTTGCCTGAACTTGATGCGTCTCGGAACTTCTGACCCCACATCTATTTAATCCGTCATGGCAGCTAAAGCCTTCTGCTGATGCCCTAAAATGAAAATTGCCAACCAGGGATGGCAACATCGAAATAAGACTGATGAGTGTACTAATTATTTCAGCGGAGAGATGCTCTATAAAGAGGCCTGACGGGAAACACTATCAATGTTAGCTACCAAGAAAAGGAAAGACAGCATTTCAGCAAATAGGGTGCTTAATCAGCAAAGAAGGCCTTCCAAAGATCAGTTTAAATCTTAAGCACGAAAAGTATGTTAGTGAATGTCAAGTTGAATATTCAGTCTGCTCTTTCCGATTTAAGTTTGATTCAAAGCGCATTTATTGGGGCTTGGTATATGTCAGGCACTCTGTCCCCTGCCATGGGGCATACAGACGAATGAATCATGGCTGCTACCCTTAGGGAGCTTGCAGTATATCATCTACAGATCACATGTCTCTTGCGCCAAATGATTAAGCCCTAAAGTCTCCGAGCTGCTCAAGGTGAGTTGAGAATGCAGAGTACAACAGAGCCAAACAAACAGAAACACCGTGACGCTGCTCGGGATCCAGTTCCAGAAAGATCCGTATAGGAAGCGCAGCTTTTTCCAAGGAAGGTTTAAGATACCCTCTATGACGCCACAGTGCTCAGAGAACGCAGATGAAAGAGAAAGAATATATTCTGGCAGAGCAAGCAGGTATCATTTGTGCTAAAAAGAAAATATAACAGCATTATGAGGCCATTCCCATAAATCAGTAAAGCAGGAAACCAGTATTTTATGGGATTAGAATGGGTCAAGGAGTAGGGCAGCGGGGTGGCTCAGCTGGTTAAGTGTCCGACTTTGGTTCAGGTCATGATCTCATGGCTCGTGAGTTCAAGCCCTGCGCCGTGCTCTGTGCCGACAGCTCAGAACCTGCTTCGGATTCTGTGTCTCCCTCTCTCTCTGCCCCTCCCCTGCTCGTATTCTGTCTCTCTCTCTCAAAAAATAAACATTAAAAATGTTTTTTCAAGAAAAAAAAAAGAATGGGTTAAGGAGTAAACATACATGAGAAAGGACAGATAAGGAGCAGAGGAAGCACATTTGGAAAGAATTTTTTGGTGTGAATTTTGTTTTCATTGAAGAAGGAGTTCTCGGGGCGCCTGGGTGGCTCAGTCAGTTAAGTGTCTGACTTCAGCTCAGGTCATAATCTCACGGTTCGTGGCTTTGAGCCCCCCGTTGGACTCCGTGCTGACAGCTCGGAGCCTGGAGCCTGCTTCCGATTCTGTGTCTCCCTCGCTCTCTGCCCCTCCCCCGCTTGCGTTCTCTCTCTCTCTCTGTCTCTCTCTCTCTCTCAAAGATGAATAAAATAAACGTTAAAAAAATAAGAAAAAGAAGGAGATCTCTACTTTAACAGGAAGTAAAAAGGCAAAGACTAGTCCAGATACAGGTCAGTTTGTAACATTTGATAGGCAAAAACTGAAGCGCTTTTCTTGTCTGATGGCATCTATTTCCTTTGTGAAGGAGGAGACAGGATCATCTTATAAAAAGAAAAGAAGTGGGTGTGGGGGGCGCCTGGGTGGCTCAGTGGTTAAGCATCTGACTTTAGCTCAGGTCATGATCTCATGGGTTCGTGAGCTCGAGCCCTGCATCGGGTGAGCCTCACTTTCTCTCTCTCTCTCTCTCTCTCTCTCTCTCCCTCCCTCCCTCGCTCCCTCTCTCTTCCCTTTAAAAAAAAAAGGAAAGAGGAAGTAGGGTCAGAGTTTTGGAAGAGAGTGATCGGGCTTGAAATAGACCTTGGAGAGACTGGAAGACTCAATGGAGAAGGGAAATAATAGGTTGAGGATTGATTTATTTAAGCTTTGTGATCATAAATTTATAGTAATGTGAACCCACACTATTTGAGAATTTTCTGTTGCAGCCCTGGGTTGCTGCATTGCAGGGAGAGAAAAGGTGGCTGTTTGAATTGAGCTCTTGTTGGGATTTGCCAGATAAGTGCAGCGAAAGACAGATGGGTGAGGGAGATTAGGGTAATGACAATAGTGTTATTGATGTGACAGAATGTGGAATCTAAGCTGGATAAAGAGGGCAGTGAAGAAAGTCAAGGGCTGATCAATAGGTAGAAAGTAGAGAAGGTGATGGGCTGAATGTCATTAGGAGTGGGGGCTAATTTAAAACTCACAACGGGGATGCTTTCAGCCAGTTTAAAGAGTTAGAGATAGTGTTCGAGAATGATACATTTGAATCAATGCTTTTACTGGTGGCAAAATTTCAGGTAATAACGGAGTCCATGGTATGAAGGTGGAAATGGGTGGATAAACCGGAATAGAGAAGGCAGCATAATCCCTTCTGGATGTGCTGAACTTGACCTAAAGTCTGGGTTTCTGCATTGTTGCGTTCCTGATTTCTTACTTTCTTTCCTTTTTTGTTTTTTGTGGTTTTTTTTGTTTTTTGCTTTCATTATTTCTATAACCTGTATAATGAGATAATCTATGGTGTGTTGAGATACTAATTTTTGTTTTATTCTTGCTGTAAGAAATTTGAAAAATCCGAAGCTACTATTGCCTTGTGTTCTAAGATGTAGGCCACTAGTTCTATGCTAGAGCAATACGTCATCCCCCCCCCGCCCCCCCCCACCTCCCCCAGGAGGCACTTTGGAAGGGGGTTGGAGCGGTTTGGGGTGGAGATTAGGAAGCACTTGGGGCACTCACTGAGTAGTGGCCAGGCAGGCTGGGGGCTCTGAGATGTGAGGACGAGCACTGCCAAAAGTTTTGCCATTTTCGGCCTTCTTTTTGAATGTCCCACTAGACATTATTGTAGGTGTAAAACCTGTTTGAGTGGAGAGCCGAACTTAATTTTACACAGACGCCTAAAATACCTGTTGCATATTTTGGTAACCGTTAACATTTCAAAGATGTGAACTTCGGTGAAAAATGGGAGACCCTGTCTTCAGTTTGGCTTGGAACTTGTCGAGATTTGCTCACCACATGCCAGGTAAGACCGTGATGTGAATTCTGCCACACACGTTTGAGATGTCTGTGTCTGCATTTGTAACGGCTGTGTGCAAATCAGTAAAAGGAACGTTTTACTTCTAAGTGTCTTCAATGAAAATAAATATTATTAAATTAGCAGATACAGGAATTGCAGTGATGTCATTACACTTCATCCGGAAAGGTTGTTTTATGTATATCGTTAACACTGTTATTGCCTTGCGATGATGAGACCAGTTGGACATCTTAGTTGTAAACATTTCATATAAAAAAACTTTAATATTGGTGTTGCCTGTTGCTTTTCAATCTCATTCTGATTTTGTGCCCCGAGGTCTACCATAAGTCCTCTAAAGCTTCCTTCATTAGCTTCCTTTTCCGTTTTTTCTCAAGTTTTTACTTAAATTCCAATTAGTTAACATGCAGGGTAATATTGGTTTCAGATATCGAATGTAGCGATTCATCACTTACACACAACACCCAGTGCTCATCACAACAAGTGCCCTCCTGATCCCCATCACCCATGTTTGTTCTCTACAGTTTGTTCACTACAGTTAAGACTTTGTTTCCTGAGGGGCGCCTGGGTGGCTCGGTCGGTTAAACAACCGACTCTTGATTTCGGCTCAGGTCATGATGTCGGGGTCATGAGATCGAGCCCTGTGTCGGACTCTGAGCTGGGCGTGGAGCCTGTTTAAGATTTTCTCTCTCCCTCTCCCTCTGGCCTCCCCTGCTCACTTGCTCTCTCTCTGTCTCTCTCTCTCTCTCAAAAAAAAAGAGTTTCTTGATTTGCCTCTCTTTTTTCCCCTATGTTCATCTTTGTTTCTTAAATTCCACACAAGAGTAAAATCATATGGTATTTGTCTTTCTCCGAGGAAGCTTAGTATAATACTAACTCCGTTCACGCCTTTGTAAATGGCAAGATTTCGTTCTTGTTGACGGCTCAGTGATATTCTTTACTCTTTATTATTCTTTACCATGGATCCTTGACCCACATCTTCTTTATCCATTCATCAGTCGATGGACACTTGGGCTGTGCCCATAATTTGGCTATTGTCGATAACGCTGCTATAAACATTCGGAGTGCTTGTGTCCCTTTGAATCAGGATTTTTGTATCCTCTGGGTAAACACCTAGTAGTGCAATTGCTGGATTGAAGGTAGTTCTATTTGCAACTTTTCGAGGAACCCCCATACTGGTTTCCAGAGTGGCTGCACCAGTTTGCATTCCTACTATTAGCTTTTTTTTCGAATGTTCTCTCTATCCTCCCGTTGTTTAGTGAAAGCCACGGTCTCTAAGGCCTTTTTATGTATGAGAGACTACAATATAGACCTTGGAATGTGATGGGATTTCAAACTAGAAGATGCGTTTTCAGTGATACTTCATCTGTACTCTGTAGGTTATAAGCCTTAAAAATGAGGACCAACTCATCCGTGAGAATAGCATCCTTGCTCCTGTTTTCATTGGAGTGTGTAATTTGTCTGGTGTATTAGTCCCATTGCAATAAAGGTTATTTCTCTGGCCATACACGGATCTGTCTAGATCATTATTATCCTCACATGTTTTCCTCAATTAATTAATTTCTTCTCATTAATTTCTTCTATTTAATGTCCCCTTAATGATACAGTTCTGGCATCATATTTTTATATCTTAAGTATGTGAGTGTGTAGATTGGATGATGTGTGACTTTCTTTCCAGGATAGTAAGATGGGCGTTACAAAATATTTGTTAGAAAAGGGAACACGAATGTGGTATGGTTGATGTCTGGGCTTCCCTTCCTACTCCCCTCCTCTGGGTTAAGATTTTGTAGGTTTCAACGTTAGATCCTTCAAGCGATCCTGCTGGACTTGAGGAAAGGGAAGCTGGTGCCTGGACCAAAGGCGAGTGACCTGTCCTGGGGCACTCAGTGGATTCCCCAGACGATGGCAGATGGGTTTGGGTTTTAGCTTTGGCAGTGAATTCCTCGAGTGGAAGATACCTGTTCTCTGCTTCCCTGAAGATCTCCAAAGGGGAGATGGCTATGTGGGATGAGGGGGGAGGCCAGGCATAGCCCTTCTGTCTCCCGTTTAAAACAAAAGGCAAAGGGGGTCCCCAAAGGAACTGCTGAGATTGAATTTCCTATCAGTTGTAACAGATGGGGGCTAAGTTAGATTTAATTGATTGAATAAAGAAAAAAGAAAACGTCACGAGCCCTGAAAGGGCACTGGTGAAAACTCATACCAATTACACTTGAGCTTGATAACATTATTTTAGACAGAGTCTCATCAGAGAAACCTTGGAAAACCTTTAGTGAGAGACGACTATTAGCATAGCTCTGTTACTGCATATTCCCAAGAACTAGTAGCTTCTCGTTGACCTTCTGCCCTGTCCCTCCAGCACCTCCGCAATGAATACCTGTTTACTTTTAAACCTCCACATTCACTAGCATCTCTGGGTGAAGGCTCCGGGGAATATAAGTCAATGAGCGGTTCCACTTTCCAGCAAGATTCACACATCTTGCTCTGGTTTGTTACACCGCAGAGGGCCTGGCTCTACTTCTGCTAAAAAGCAGAACTTCAAATTGTCAAATCCCGGTGCTTTTGTGAAGCTGGTGTTTGTGAGAAAGCAGACTGAATGCATCAGGGTCAGACAGTAGTTGGATTAAATCACCAGGGAAGACCAGGGGAAAGCTCTTGGGGCGCCGACACTTGGGAAAGGAGAAAACGGATCTCTGAGCCGAGCTTACTAAACAGAACTCTCTGGACATATCGCTTAGGAGTGATTGGATAGTGAATTAAAACGTCTGCATTCGTGTTTCCCCTTGGCTGACTGTTGCACAATGAATGCTTTTGAGGAGAGATCTATATGGCTTTTTTCTACTCAGCTGAAAGCTCTAGAGCGCGAGACAAGATATTCAGTTGTGTGGCTTCATTGTGTGAGTTGTCACAAAATGAGGTGGGGAAGAAATATTGCTCTTTAAAAGTTAGTGAACCGTGGGGATCTGACGTGGAATTGTAAAGAGTTCCAACTGGTCAAGGAAAGAAATGGCAGATAGGCAACTCGAAGAGGGTTCGGGCACTGCTTGAAAGACACGGGCATTGATTTCAAAGGGCTTTCCTTTCAGAGACGCACAGTCCAGGCCTTGGGGACTTCAATAGATGGTCAAGAAAATATCCACGTTATTGCTTTTGGGCTTTTCGCTGAATACGGTTTCCATAAACTGCTTTGAAAAGACCCCAAATGGTTAAATTTCATCAAACAAGTGGCTACTTTGAAACGGCTCATTAGCATCCTGTCCCCAAGCAGGGCCTTGACTGAATTCGGTTGCTTGTTTTCAAACACCTGTTAGAAAACCCAGCCATACGCAGACCACTCAGAAAGAAGAGAGGTTGCGTGCTCAGAAACACAATCTTGGACGCTGTTTAAAAACAAGTAACAATCTCCGAAGCAGTTTCCGTCCATTTGAGGAGGCCATGCCTCTGGGTATCTCGTAGTACCTGTTCCGAAACTACTGCAAGAGGAAAGCATGGTCCTTGTAGAGCCTTCCTTCCGCCCGGCTTCCCGGCAGCGTTCCTTCCCTGGTTTGCAAGTCGAGTCTCCATTGTGTGTGGACGTCCGGTGCTCCCGCTTTAGCTCTACAGCTATTCCTCATCAGGGCTCGTTTCTCTGCACATCCCCGAAAGGTTCACTCATCCCCCTGTCCTATTTTAGGCTTTCTTCTCTTTTTTTTTAAATTATTTTTTTATTAAAAAAAATTTTTTTAATGTTTATTTATTATTGACAGACAGAGACACAGAGCATGAGCAGGGGAGGGGCCGAGAGATGGAGAGACACAGAACCTGAAGCAGGCTCCAGGCTCTGAGCTGTCAGCACAGAGCCTGATGCAGAGCTTGAACTCACGAACCGCGAGATCATGACCTGAGCCGAAGTCGGACGCTTAACCGACTGAGCCACCCAGGCGCCCCTTTTTAGATTTTTTTTTAATGTTTATTTAGTTTTGAGAGAGAGACACAGAGTGTGAGCAGGGGAGGGGCAGAGAGAGAGACGGACACAGAATCTGAAGCAGGCTCCAGGCTCTGAGCTGTCGGCACAGAGCCCGACGCGGGGCTCAAACCCATGAGCCGTGAGATCATGACCTGAGCCGAAGTCGGACGCTCAATAGACTGAGCCACCCGGGGGGTTCCTAGAACATTTCTGTCATTATATAAAGTTCTATTAGAAAATGCTGTTTTGCACTGGGTGTTGTATGGAAACCAATTTGACAATAAATTTCATATTAAAAAAAAAAAAGAAAATGTTGCTTTGTATGCTAATGACTCTCAGATGGGTCTCTAGTCCATACATCCCTCTAGGGCTTTAGACTCCTAAGAGCCTACCAGACATCTCCATTTGGATGTTCCATAGTTCTCCCAGACAAATTATTTCCACCAAACTGCTCCTTTCCCGGAAGTTAAAGTGGGGCCTTGAATGCAGAGTTAAGGGATTTCTTTACGAAGAGGAGAGCCATCAAGAATTTTGACTGTTTCCAGATAATTAATTTCAAAATTGATAGTTCTTTAAAATAAAGAAGAGTTCCAGTTCTTAAGTGTGGCATTTGACAGTTTCTAAGTTGAATCATCCCTTTCAATGACCCTGTAACTGGCACCCGTTCCCTCCCATCACCCCGGTGCCCACATTAATTTCACATCCTAGATGAAGAATGAGGCTAACAAAGCAATCTTTGTGATAGGAATTCCACAGATTGCCTAATTGACACTTCCAAATCTCTCATTTATTCGCATTTCTAAATCAACAGAATTAGACTACAAATTAATTCATTAGCGCAAACAATAGAAAATGGGGTCAGGATTATTAGGAGAAGAATAGACAAGGAGAAGAATTGATCCTCGGTCAGATGTACAGGTTGATCCCTGAAACTCAGAAAAAGTAGGTCAACTTTTCCTCCTCTCTCTTAATTGCATGCCCACAAGCTTCCTTCTTGTCAGGTCTGGAAATCTGTGTAATTATGTTTCCATATCTGATCGCCTCCAATTTTGAAATGAAATAAACAGTAGGAACCAGTCACATTAGTTATGGAGTGCGATCCTCCAGTGACCCCAGGAAAGCAAAAATTCCGTTTACAATTAGGGATCTGTGGTACTCAATAAGTATATGTGTTATTTTGGAAAGAATGCATCCTTTCCCCTTCTATCAAAGGGAATCTAGACCTGGAAAGGGCATGGCTAAAGAATAATTACACTTTGATGAAAAGAAGCCGAATTCACCTGGATCCAAATCAGGTCAGTAATTATGCACCCTGATGCAGTATAATGATCCTTTGCATTTATAATTATAAACCTTTAGGAGAGTCTCAGCGTAATGCTGAAGTTACAGCAAGGTAACGAGCAATGTTTCCCATTTGATTTTCCACAACGTGCAACACAATTCTATATTGAATTGCTAGTATTCTTTTATTACAGTCATTTCTCAGGCTTTTAAAAAAAATCCCCCATCCCTCTAGATGAGTATATAGCTCCCACTGTCAGTCTTCGCTCGTCTTCCCAACTTTGAATACGTGGCTCTCCACAGCTCGGAAGCAAGCTACCTTTTGTCGGGTGGGCAAAACGTCTGCCTCCTCCCAAAGTTTTCTTTGCTTCAAGACCTTTTTCAGCAGGGCCAAGAGTAAACCCGGAAAGATGATTTCAGCTCAATAACTAAAATGGCCCAAGAGGACACTGTCACCTTTGTCTGTCCTGCATTTGCCTGCCTACTCTATCCCACAACATATACATTTGATGTTTTGTTGGCTTGTAGAGCGAAATGGCACAGCATACAGTCTACGTGGCAATGAGACCAAGGCACCCGTACTCAGAAAGAGCAACCAAAAGGAAGAGGGCAAAGGAGAGAGGGAGAGGAGAAGGGGGAGGGAGAGAAATGAGACACTTTTGTGTAAGAGGAAGGACAGACCTTCACCTTCATTATGTGAAAGTATCAAATATTTGGTTCAAGGAAACGGACGGAGCCTCAGTTTCCTCATTTGTAAGATGAGAATCAGAATATGTATCTCATAGAGTTGGGGAGGATTAAATAAAGCTCTAAAATACCTAATATAGTGCCTGCCGCAAGGTAACCGTTCAATAAAGGATGGCACTCATCCTATGAATTACCAAATAGCTACATAGACATATTCGTCACATTGACCTATATAAACAGTGTAAGGATTATATATGTTATACACGTTTGAGTTATGAAGCACAGATATTGAGCAGAAGTGAAATATGGAACGATCGAAAGGGCGACTGGTTTGGAGTCAGTGTTTCTTCACTATGATTGTCATTTAGCTGCATGATCTTGGGGAAGTCACACAGCCTTTGGAGCGGGAGTTTCTATCACTGCAAAATACGGGTCACATTCCCCACCCTGGACATTTGGCGTGCTAATACATGCAAAGGGGCTGTTGTATGTAAAGCTCACGGCGGGTGTATGAAACGTGGAGGCGTGAGACCCTGTTAGTACCCTTTGCCTTTGAAGAAGCAGCCCCAGAGGCAGGCCCTCTGTGTGTGTGTGTCCTCGCACGGGACCCTTTTCTCCCAAATGGCCTTCGGGAGCCTGGAACTGGCTCTGCGGAACCCGGGCCGGTCTTAGACTTGAAGTCTGACGACGGCCTCCGGCCCCGTGTGCGTTAAGCCTCTCCGTTCTGTTTCTTGAGGCGCGACTGCCACGGTTATGGGCTGTGTCCGGCCAGATGGCACCCAAGAGTCAGGGGAAAAACGCACCCGGGCGCTGGAGATGGCCATGGGAAGGCAGTGGCACAGGCCTCGCTGCCTCTCATAGGCACCTGGGCCCAACGCGCCAATTTTCAGGGAGGGCAGACACAGCCTCGAAATCATGTTCCGATCATCACCATCTAGCAACAAAATCCTAGCACACCGTGCGAGCCGGTAAATGTTTGTTGAAGAATTAATTCCAGGCAATCTCGAGTTTCGTGACCCCAATACATCTAACGACTTCGAGTCTACTGACTCTCCATTTGGTCGCTACACGCGGCGTTGAGGGGAGATTTTGTGCCTCGTTCCTGGGAATGTGATTTTTCTCCCCTCTCCTTCTCCTCCCTCAGAGACAGCCTTCCTTTGCCTTCTCTGGCCACCTCACTTGCAAATCTCCAGTAAATCAGGTACGCAGCATCTTCTAGATTTTCCTTTCTCTGCCAACTTTCAGTTGCTGATCAGGTTGCCGTTTGGGATTGCTAAATGGCCTTCTAATTCCCATTTCACGCCCGGTGCTTTGTCTCTTGTTGGCTCTATAGGACTGTCAGAACCTGTTTACTGACGTCGCCTACCTCTTCCTTCAAAACTCTTTGGCTGCACTCTTTTTCCTGCTCTGTATTCTGTTCGGTGCTCAGCCACCCTCACAGGCCTCCGTCGCGACTGAAGGGTCCATGTGAAATGGGGACCTGAGCCCCATGACACGTTTCGAAGAGAAACATCCACTCTTTCCTGAATCGGTGAAGTGTTAAATACCAGGAGTCTGTGTCTCTATTAAAGAGTGGCCAAAAAATTACAAATGGACTCCTTTTTCCCCAAATCTCTGTGTAACTTTAAGCCATCCAAGTCATTTTTCGGTGAACCTGCTTGTGGGCAGGGGGTGATGGACTGACAGTCACTCTCCTATATATTTGAAACATAAAAGAAAGGTGTTTTTTTTTTTTTTCACACCAAGTCGCAAAGAAAATCTATCACCTGATACAATTTGGGATCCTCTTTTTTTCTGCTGAAGATTTTGCACTGAAAACATTTTTGCAGACATACATTAAGGGCCAAACAATATAGCGATTTCCTAACTGTTAATCAAGTTTTAACATAAAAATAGATTTTCTGAGCTAGCAACTGGCAGTTTGGGGATAGAAATAATGTATTCAGTAAATAAATTTCCCAGAGCTCAGCTAAGCACTCCTACAGACTATTCAGATCAATATTTGATGAACATGTATCAAAGCAAACTTATTGCTATGAGGAGCCTTTGCCGTCTTTTGATTGAAGTTAATGAAGCAGACATATTAGTGCAAAGCACTTGCTGGATGCATTTGAAATCTGCCCTAACCACCGCCAGCGCTGCTAATGGAAGATGGTAATGACTGTCCACATAACTCTGAAATAATTAGGAAAATGGGCGCTTTTCAGAACCCTCCTGCTTAAAATGCAGGCCCAATCACAGAAAACTTTCTAGACATGTGCTGACTTGAAACTCTGAAGATAAAAGGGACGGAGTGAGTGCCTTTTTGCTTTACGATGGAAATCTCTCTGCTTCGGCTGTAAAGCCTCGGAAGGACGAGGGAGTCCGCAACCTTGCCAACGACAAGGCGTAGAGAAGAGCTCAGCGTGGTGGCCGCAGGATTGTTCACCGCCCGCCCCCCCCCCCCCGCCCGCAGTTAAAGATGGTGTAGCCATCCCAGAACGTGACCCCTTCCTGCCCCATTCGTGGAAAGGAAGCTACCTGATTTGGGGGGGTCTCCAGGATGCTTCCCTGAGGGCGTGTATAGATCACAGCGTGGACAAGGACTTCCCGGGACTGAGGACGGTGGGAGTACTCAGCCCCGTCTCTGCGTAAGTCCTGGCCGCAGTGGTGGAGCCAGACAGGTGCTCCCTGCGCCCGGTAGGAGCCCTGGACCCGGCGGATTTGCGGTCGGGGCACCGTCCGGACCGCGGCGTGAGGA
Source organism: Panthera tigris (assembly GCF_018350195.1). NCBI lineage: Eukaryota > Metazoa > Chordata > Mammalia > Carnivora > Felidae > Panthera > Panthera tigris. The sequence continues at coordinate 119,168,478 of NC_056677.1, read as the reverse complement.
ATGCTAACTCGAGGCGGTGCGCGTGAAGCAAACACAAAGAGAGGGAGATGCTTAAGGAAGGGATCCTGGGACACCATCAGTAAGGAGGAGCCAACCTGCTCAGCAGACGTGGCCTCCATGGGCCAGGGCGGGTGCGTACTCTCCCAGTCGATGTAAACTGTCCTGAAACTGATTTGTGATTGCAAACAGGCCCCGAAGATGGGCCGCCCCCGGGATACCTAGGGGAAAGCAGTCTCTTGAAAGCGAGATGGGTGCGTGGGCTATACTGCAGGGCTCCCACAAAAGCGCACGGCTAGCGATGGCTCAAGAAAGTGCAGATTTCCTGAAGCGGGGGGGTTAAATCATGCAGCACTCCGGGGCGCCCCGGGGGGGGCTCCGTCGCTCAAGCGTCCGACTCTTGATCTTGACTCGGACCATCGTGATAATCCATCGGTGACATCGAGCCCGGCGTCCGCCTCTGCGCTAACCGTGGGGGGCCTGCTTGCGATTTTCTCTGTCTGCACCCCCCCTCAAGATAAATAAATAAACTTAAAAAACAAATCATGCAGCAATGTTCACAACCCTTTGGACAATCCTTTGCGTACGTTTTGCCTCCCAGGGTGTGCCGAGTACTGTGAACAAATCGGGAGACTATAGATGCTGGCGAGGATGTCAGAAAGAAAGAGAAAGAGAGAGGGAAGAAAAACACCTGTCACCAGAAAAAGAAAAAATCTGCCGAGAGACGAAGGTTCTTAACAAATGCCACCTCCCTCCTGCTGTGCTCCCAGTGGCTCTCCAGGGTCCAAACCCGTGACCCTGACCTGTGAGTCCCCCCATAGTTGATGCTACTCCGTACTTTACCCACAGGGAAGCCTTCTCCAGCATCGGAAACCACGTTTCTTTATTTAGAGCCGGAGCGGGGGAGGGCAGAGAGAGAGAATCCCAAGCAGGCCCCGCACTGTCAACGCGGAGCCCGACACCCGGCTCGATCCCACGAACGGTGAGATCATGAGCCAACATCAAGAGGCGGTGGCTTAACCGACTGAGCCATCCAGGCGCACCGAACCCATGTTTATGTTTAATACCACGCTTTCTCCCAGGCTCTTCCCTCCAGCCCATAGGGCCTCCTTTCCCTTACCTTTGACCAAACCCTGCCCAGGCGTGCCGCTGAAGCCTCATCCGCAGGCCCCACGCGGCCACCTCTGCCGGGCCAGCCCGGGGACGGTGGGCCCCTACAGTGTGCCTTTCGTGCGGCGGACCCGAGAGGTTGCCGGCCGTCGCGGTCACAACTGCTCTCGCTGCAGGCGACGGACAGGAGTTCGACTTGATCTGGCAAAGGCCAACAGAGGAATTTACTGGAAGGCTACTGAGGAATTTTATCTACCGAGAAAAGGTGAGAAGAACAAGGGCAGCCGGGCCTTAGGGACATTTGCAATCAGAGGCTCAAATGCTACCTGGACTCTGTCCCTCTCTCATCTTTGATTCCCTTGGCATGACACCTTCTTTCTCTCAGCTTCGTCCACGTTCCGGGAAACATGGGGACAACAGGCCGCACGTCTCACAGGCCGCAGGAGGGTTTTTGTTCTCTCCTCGGTTGCATTTCAAACAATGCCAGGGGAGTGCTTGAATCGGCCTGCTTGCTTCAGACTCCTATTTCCAGACAAATCCGCTATGGCCTAGGGCAGAATCACTGACCACAGACCCTGCCACAGGGACCCGGGACTGTGTGTCATTTCCAGAGGAGAGGGGGGATCACTGTGACCTGGGCAGCCTCCCCGGCTGGTGTCTGCTTCGCCGGCCTGTGGTCTCTCTTGAATTTCTGCTTCACGTCGCCTACACCACATCTCCTCTCCCAGACAACTTCGACGTCTCTTTGACGGCTGAGCCTAGGACCACATATTATCCTTCTAGAGTCCCCGTGGTACTATAGTTCCACGCGATTCCACTTATTTACCCAACCATTTAGTTTTTTTTTTTTTTCTCCAGGGTTTCATTTAAATTCGAGCTACTTAACGTACAGTGAAACCCTAGTTTCAGGTGTAGAAGCCAGTGATTCACCGCCTACATAAAACACCCAGTGCCCATCACAAGTGCCCTCCTTAATGCCCATCATCCATTTGGCCCATCCCCCTGCCCTTCTCCCCTCCAGCTACCCTCGGTTCGTTCTCCATAGCTAAAAGTCTATCCCTTGGTTTGCCTCTCTTTCCGCCCCCCGTGTTCACCTGTTTTATTTCTTAAATTCTACGTATGAGTGAAACCCTATGGCATTTGTCTTTCTCTGACTCACTTCCTCTTCTTAGCATAGTACCATCTACTTCTATCCATGTTGTTGCAAAAGGCAAGATTTCATTCTTTTTCGTGGTTGAGTAATATTCCATTGCATATTATACCACATCTTCTTTGTCCATTCATAAGTCAATGGACGTTTGGGCTCTTTCCATAATTTGGCTGTTGATAGCACTGATATAAACATCGGGGTGCACGTATCCCTTTGAATCAGTATTTTTGTATCATTTAGGTAAACACCCGGTAGTGCAATTTCTGGATCATAGGATAGTTCTATTTTTAACTTTCTGAGGAACCTCCATACTGCTTTCCAGAGTGGCTATACCAGTTTGCATCCCCATCAACAGTGCAAGAGGATCCCCCCTCCACACTATTGTTTCCTGTGCTGGTAATTTTACCCATTCTGAGTGGTGTGAGATGATATCTCACTGTACTTTTGATTTGCATTTCTCTGATGATGAGTGATGTTGAGCATCTTTTCATGTGTCTGTTGGCCATCTGGATGTCTCCTTTGGAAAAATGTCTATTCATGTCTTCTGCCCATTTTTTTCACTGGATCATTTGTTTTTTGGGTGTCGAGTTGGATAAGTTCTTTATGTATTTTGGATACTAACCCTTTATCGGATATTTCATTTGCAAATATCTTCTCCCATTCCCTAGGCTGCCTTTTAGTTCTGTTGATTGTTTCCTTTGCTGTGCAGAGGCTTTTTATTTTGATGAAGTCTACATAGTTTATTTTTGCCTTTGTTTTTCTTGCCTCGGGAGATATATCTGGTAGGAAGTTGCTAAGGCCAATATCAAAGAGGCTACCTGCTATACAACCATTTACTGAGTGCCTTTTCTCTGATGAGCCACATGTTATAGGTGGATACTTGTTATCCACCTGATTCTTGCCAGGAACTACTTGCAGTTCCTTAAAACCACCATGCCATTTCTTACCTCTCTACCTTCACCCATGCTATAGCCTCCATCCATAATACCCTTCCAATTTTTCTTTCTCTGGCAAAAAAGCCCATTGGGCTTCCAAGAGCCAATTCAATGTTGCTACTTCTGGACAGCCTTTCCTAACCACATTCCCTGGTTCCTGCATCCCAAGACGAGATGAAGCGCCCCTCCTCTGTGCTCCTACAGCATCCTTCATGGCACTTGCTGCTTATCACTGTGCAGTGTAATCATTTACTTGTTGGTCTCATGTACAAAGTGGGCGGTTCTCAGAATGTGGTCCCTGGGCCATCAGCATTAACCTGGGAACTTGTTAGAAATGCGTATGCTTGGGTCTCACTCCAGGCCTAAGGAGTCAGAGACTCTGAAGGTATGCCCAGCCATCTGTGTTTAAATGAGCCATCCAAGGGGGGGGCACCTGGGTGGCTCGGTCGGTTAAGCATCTGACTCTTGATTTCGGCTCAGGTCACGATCTCCCAATTCATGGGTTTGAGCCCCGCATGGGGCTCTGTGCTGACGGTGCGGAGCCTGCTTGGGATCCTCTCTCTCCCTCTCTCTCTGCCCCTCCCCCGCTCATGTTCTACCTCTCTCTCAAAAAATAAACTTTAAAATAAATAAACAAACAAATAAGCAAATAAATAATAAGCCATCCAAGTAATTCTGATGCATGCCCAAGTTGGAGAACCACTGAGACAGGCCCTCCTAGCAGTCTACGCGGTCTAGCTCATAGTAAGTGCTCAGTAAAGTTTTGATGAATGAATGAGATAATCAATATGTCCTACTTTACGTGAAGAAGTGAGCACTGGGTGTTGTATGGAAACCAATTTGACAATAAATTGTACTTAATATAAAAAAAAGTAACAAAAAAAAAGAAGTTGGAATGTGTTGTTTCCTCTTGTTTGCTTTTCAGGCACTATAACACGTGAAAGAGTGTTCTATTTATTCATGCGTTAGACTATCTAGAAAACGTGAGATCCTAGGAGAATTCATACCGTTGGCCACAACAGTGGCACATCGCTTCCCAAGCGCCAGGAGTCTTTTGGGAGCCTCCTTCCATGGCTGTGGGCCACCACGTTATAAACACGATTTCTTCCATTGATACTCTTTAAAAAATAAGCAAGAATTCCAAAGAAAAGCATGTTCTTGCAGCTGCTGATGCCCTTTGAGCCTTGCGTGATTCTTAAAACTGACGCCCTTACTTTAATCCCGATGTTGCCAAGTCATCTTCTCTGATAACCTACCCCCCCCCCCCCCGGGCTTACGTCGTAAACCAATTAAAGGCTGAAAACTTCTTTGGCACATTCTTTCGAGAACTTTATTGCCGTCTGTGAGTTACCCGGTTCCTTTCCGGGGGAGCAATCTCTGTGCGCTGGGCTGAGCCGGGCCGGCCCGCACCTTGGCAAAGCCGAGTGGGAGTGTGTGTGAGAGACTGAGCTGTCTCAATAGCCCAATGTTATGCTTTCAGCAAAGCTTTTGAGAACAAAGTCTCTGTGTTTATTGCTCTCCCTGCCAGTGATTGCGACTGGCTTCTTTCAGTCTTTGCCGCGAGTGCCAAAGCGGGGCACCCCTGAGCACTCCAAGCTCCTCACGGAGCCCTGAAATGAGGCCATTCTCGAGGCCACCCCCTCTCCTATTCTGCACACACACACACACACACACACACACAGTTTTCTGATAATCCTTTCCCGCACCCCAAAGAATGCCCTGACTACAAAGCCCCCAAGGATACCGACTTGTTACATTAATAACCACACTATAAGTACTTAGTTTCTGGAAACTTGTTCTACATTGTAACGTCCAAATGTCCAGAGATCCATATTAAACATGCAGGTTCGCCTGGACTGTCTCATTCAGTAGGTTCAGTAGGCTTCCTCATCCAGGAAGTTGTTATTTTTCTCGATTGCCCCCAGGTCATTCTGATGTTCAGCTACTGTTGCGTGTTACTGGATTGGATGGTGTTCAAGTCTCCTTCCAATGTCGAGTCTATAATGTTTTGTATTACCACCACACACTTTGTGATTGTCTCTGTCTCTGTCTGTCTGTCTCTGTCTCTCTGTCTCTCCCCCCCACCCCGGCCCACACGCACACCTATCCAAATAAGGGAGGTAAGGCCAGCGTCAACATTATCTGGAGGGTCAGAAAACCTGGGTTATGGCCCCACCTCTGCCACACACTCGCTGTTACTTCAGAGGCGTCATTAGCCTGCTCTCACCTTCAGTTTCCTTGTACACAGAACGCGTGCTCCTAGACCCACTAGTGTGCTGGGGGGGGAAGGAAGAGAAGAAGAAGGCTTGGTTTGTGGGGTTTGGAGCATCCGTCAATTTGCATGGTGTAGATAATTCCACCTGTCACGGCCACTGTCAAGCAAGCAACAAATTAGTACAGACTGGCTCCAGCTCAGCACTGACCAGATCGCTCCCAACTTTAAATGTCTCTATCCCATCTTATGCAATCAATGAATTAATACCGATAGCACCTTCTCCTCAATGCAAACGGAAGTCAGTCATTCGTGCTACAGAGAGAGCCTGCGCTCTGTAGTTGGACAGACGTTTAAGTTCCGGCTCCACCATTTGGAGCTACGTGACCTTTGACAAGATAATTAACTTACGGGTCCAAACAAAACACTGCTTTTTAGTGAGGAGTAGCGAGCGAATGTACGTAGGGTACTTAGCATAGTGTCTAGGATCTGTAACATGCAAATGAATTAAATAAGAAACGATAAAGGAAAACAATGGCAGTTATAGCATTAGAAACACCTGCACTGGGCTGAGTGATGTCCCATTGTATGTGTCTACTGCATTTCCTTTGTCCATGGAAGGGCCTGGAAGATGTCATGTTAAGTGAAGTAACTCACAGGAGGACAAATACCGCATGGTTCCACTTACACGACATACCCAAAATAGTCAAACAAACAGAAGCAGAGAATGGAATGGTGTTTGCCGGAAGCTGGGGGAGAGGATGTGGGGAATTGCTAATCAATGCCACCAACATAGATCCTGTAGTTAACCGTACTGATTTAAATACTTAAAACCTTGTTAACGGGGTTGCACTGTGAGATTGGCCACACAAAAAGGGGCAATGAAACACATAAAATCTTCTAGAGGTGATGGATATGTTTATTACCTGGTTTATGGTAATGGTATGATGGGTGTACGTATATGTCCAAACTCTTCAAAATGTATACATTAAATATGGTAGTTTTTTGTATTATCAGATACACCCCCATAAAAAAAAAAACACCAGCACCAGGCAGAAAAAATGTCCCAAGGGAGAATATGAAAGAGAGAGCTCAATAAAAGTCAAGGTTAATGAGAACATTACTTACGGTTTTATTGAGAACTTGCCACGTTCTAGGCGCTGTGCTAAGAGCTTCACGTGGGTTATTTGATTTTAAAAGCACAGAGAGCCACAAGTGTTGCAAACCAGATTGTCACTTTTAAAAAGTCTTTCAGATGTCTCAGAAGCTAGTTCTAGAGTCGAGCTTCTACACGGGACAGTTTTTAGGAGGACAAATCTAGACGGGAACAGATACGTGAGGCCGATTTACCACAGTCCCACGCTTTGTCCTTTGCATTCAAACCAATTCCTTTGTAAAGTCATTCAGTGGGCATCCACTATGTGCAAGATACTGAACAAGTCACTGGGGGAGGGGAGATGCAAATGCGAATAATACAGGGCCTCTGTATTAGTGAGAGAGACAGACTCGGGCATAAATCACATTGATTTAAAGCTGTTGCAAACCAACTCTTCGACGTCATTCACCTGGGCCGCTTGTTCCCAGTCTTTTGTTCTTAACACAGTGTGCTCTCTTTTGAAACCACATGGCGTGTTTCAGTGGGTGTGTTGTGAAAAGACATCAGGGGTTGCAGCCGTATCCCTACCCTATTTATTCGCTGCAGCAGCCACGGAAATTTCCATCACCACTTTTTTCTTTCTTTCTTTCTTTCTTTCTTTCTCTCTTTCTTTCTTTCCTTCCTTCCTTCCTTATTCATTTGTTTATTTTTATTTCGTTTTATACACAGGGCTCCATAAGTATTAACTACTACGTTTGGTAACTTTATGAAGCAAATGACACCAGTTCTTGTAATATATCCCAACATATATGATGGCTCAAACCTGACAGAAGCTCACTCACATAGAGTCTAAAACAGGTCTTTCTGATTAGCAAGTGGTTCTTCTTCATGTTCACGGACCTAGGATTCTTCTCTCTCGTGGAGCCACCATCTTCGGTAAATGACTTTCAAGGTCATTGGGACCTGCTGCTTCCACCAGGAAAGAAAGAACCTGAAGAATCCCCTCTGGAAGATTTTATGGACCAGTCCTGAAAGGCATGCATAATCCGTTGGGTAGAGCTCAAGCATATCACCACACTACACTAACTCCAGGGGAGTCTGAGAAATGTAAGAATAAGAAGAAATGTTTTGGTGAGTAGCTGGCTAGTCCCTGCCACAGAAACCAAGTAACTCTTCCTTATTCTACTCTCAGGATCTCACCCAACATAATACCATGTGAAGTCAAGCTATATATTCGGTTTTCTTAAACATTTTTTTTATTAAGTCAACTCTGCCCCCAATGTGGGGCTCGAACTCACAACCTTGAGATCAAGAGTTGCATGCTCTACTGACTGAGCCAGCCAGGCGCCCCGATATATTCATTTTGAAATCAATATTAACAGTATCAGAAGATTCCTGGGTGCCATGGTTACATATTTGGATACAAGTTTGCAGGAGAGATGGTCTGAAGTGAACTTTCACTTGTCTTTGCCCTTCGTGATTTTCCAACCCTTCGTTGCTGTCTTGTCTGCTGGTCATCAGCTTCTATCTTATGGTACTCTGCTTTGCATAGTCTGTTGTGTGCAGCTGAAATGATAATAAAACAAAACTTGAGAAACAAGCTAGGCATCAAGAGTCAGAAAAGTCATGAATCAGTAGTGAGTTGGTAGAAAAAATTAAGAATTTGCAAATACTGAGGATAGAGGAGACCAGGCACCATATGTCACGATAATTAGGGATCAGGGTGCTTGTGGAAACTACCCCAGTGTCTCAGAGGCAGAGCCAGAATAGAGTGTTATTTTTTTAAGTTTTTTTATTGAGAGAGAGAGAGAGAGAGAGAGAGAGAGTCCCAAGCAGGCTCCGCACAGATAGCGGCAGAGACCCACGGGGGGCTCCATCTCATGAACCGTGAGATCATGACCTGAGCCAATGTCAAGAGTTGGTCGCTCAACCAACTGAGCCACCCAGGCGCCCCTCCTTGCGGAATATTATTATAGCACTTTCTACATTACTTGAATCATCACAATTTGTAATTATATATGTATTTTTATTTGTTTAATGCATATCTTTCCAACCAGACTGAAGACCATATGAGGGAAAGAACTTTATATTCATCATTGCTGAGCACAGTGCTTGACACATAGTTGTAACTGCTCAAGAAATACTTGTTGGATGGATGGATGGATGGCTATATTATTATCTTAGTTCAACTAAAAACCGGGTGACTTCCTAGAAGATATCCTGCACTCTTAACAATTCCTTTCTACTTAAAACTACTTCTTTTGTTTCCAAACTTTCCCCTATTTCCTTTCCCATCTGATAATTTCTACTTAGCCCCCTTCATAGGCTTCTCTCTCTCTGCTCATTTCCTAACTATTGAGTCTCCCAGAGTCCTGCTCGTAAGCCACTATTCTTTTGTTCTACATACCTTCCAGAGATGGTCTCTTCCACCCCAATCAGCTCCTTGTTGATGGCTCTGGTGACTTCATACAGCTAGCCAAGACCTTGTCTTCCCTCAAATTTCAGATATTTTGAACTGCTGGGTATCTTCATTTTGAGTCTCAAGTCCCTCTTAACTAAAACCAAACTCATCCTATTTTCTTGCAAACCTGCTTCTGTTTCTGGGCTTTCTATCTGCGTTTTTATGCATGGAAGTGTGTGGCCCGCCGTTGCAAATGTCTCTCATGGCATTTAGCACGTTCTACTGAAATTCTGCCTCATTCTATAAGTAGTTAACACTTTTAGAACGGGGGCTATGTCCGATTCATCTTTGTGCTCCCACGACCTAGCATCGTATATGACCCAAAGCTGGTATTTGCTGAAGTGAGTTCATGTATGTACATCATAATTACCCTTCCGGGTTCCTTAACTTGACCTCTTGAAGCTATATTTGATTTCTCCCTGTTGTGTGATTATAGCATTCAATCAACCACAAAATTCCATGGACTCTATCTCTAAAGTGTCTCCTGTGCCCTTCCTTTCCAATCATTCTTCCCTTATCCAGAGTTCTTCACCCAAACTATGGTCATGGACTGTTAGCTGTTGTGATTAAACACGACTTCTTCTTACTAATAAAAAGCCCCCTTCCTTCCCTCCTATTCAACCATTGTTCATTGAGTGACTACTATTTGCCATGCAGGTTTTTAGACACTGGAGGTATAACAGTGAACAAGACAAAACAACTTCCCAATGACTTTTCATTTTATTGGGAGAGACTTAAAGTTAATCAACAGGGGCGCCTGGGTGGCTCAGTCAGTTGAACATCCGACTTTGCCTCAGGTCATGATCTTGGAGTTCCTGAGTTCGAGCCCCACATTGGGCTCGCTGCTGTCAGCACAGAGCCCACTTCTGATCCTCTGTTTCCCTCTCTCTCTGCCCCTCCCCCACTCCTTCTCTCTCTCCCTCTCTTTCTCCCCCCCTCAAAATAAATAAATAAACTTTGAAAAAATAAATACATAAAAGTAACCAACAGTCAAATATATATTATTTAATTTTTTCCAGGTTTACTGAGATATAATTGACCTATAACACTGGATAGGTTTAAGGTACACAACATGATGACTTGATAAACATATATATTGTGAAATGATTACCACCAAAAGGTTAGTTAGCACATCTTTCACCTCACATAGTTATCAAATATTTTTTTGTTGTTAACTAGAGGCACTATGTTGCGCATTAGATCCCTAGAACTCACTCACCTTCTAAATAGAAGTTCATACCATTTGACCACACTTACCCCTCCCTGCCACCCTCCCACACCTGGCAACCACCATTCTACTCTATGTTTCTAGGAGTACATTTTCGCTCGATTCCACATATAAGTCAGATCATACAGTATTTATCTTTCTGTCTGACTTCTTTCATTTAGTATAATCCCCCCCCCCCAGTTTCATCCATGTTCTTGCAAATGGGACAGTTTCCTTCTTTTTCATGCCCGAATAATATTTCATTGTGTATATTATACCACATTTGTAGTCTATTCATCAGTCAGCGGACACTTAGATTGTTTCCGTGACTTGGCTATTGTAAATAATGCTGCAGTAAATATGGGGGTGCAAATATGTCTTCAAAATATTGATTTTATTTCCTTTGAATATATACCTAGAAGTAGGATTGCAGGGTCATATGATAGTTCTATCTTTGGTTTTTTGAGGTGCCTCTGTATTGATTTTTTTTTTATTTGAGAGATAGAGTGAGTGGGGGAGATAGGCAGAGGGGGAGAGAGAGAGTGAGAGAGAGAAACAGAGAGAGACAGAGAGACAGAGAGAGAGAGAATCTTAAGCAGGCTGCACTCTCAGGGTAGAGTCCAACATGGGGCTCGATCCCACGACCCTGAGATCATGACCTGAGCTGAAATCAAGAGTCAGTCTGATGCTCTAATGACTGAGCCACCCACGTGCTCTTAATTTTTATAGTAGCTGTACCAATTTACACTCCCACCAACAGTGCACGAAGGTTCCCTTTTCTCCACATCCTCTTCTTTTTGACCATAGCCATTCTAACAGGTAGGAGGCAATATCTCATTATGGTATCGACTTAACATTTCCTTGATGGTTAGTGCTGTTGACCCCCTTTCCACGTACTTGTTGGCTGTTTGTATGTCTTCTTTGGAAAAATGTTTATTCAGTTCTTCTGCCCAATTTTTTTATGGGTTAGTTTCTTATAGGTTGTTTTACTTTTCCTTTATACTATTTTTATTATTTTTGTTTATTTTTAACTTAAATTCAGGTTAGTTAACATACAGTGTAGTCTTGGCTTCAGGAGTAGAGCCCAGTGATTCATCACTTACATATGACACCCAGTGCTCATCCCCACAAGCTCCCTCCTTAATGCCCATCACCCATTTAGCCCATCCCCCCACCCAACGCCCCTCCAGCAGCCCTCAGTTTGTTCTCTGTATAAGAGTACTTAAGTTCTCTGTACTTAAGAGTCTCTTATGGTTTGCCTCCCTCTCTGTTTTTATCTTCTTTTTCATTCCCTTCCCCTCTGTTCATCTGTTCTGTTTCTTAAATTCCACATATGAGTGAAATCATATGATATTTGTCTTTCTCTGACTTATTTCACTTAACATAATATATTCTAGTTCCATCCACGCTGTTGCTAATGGCAAGATTTCATTCTTTTTGATCCCTGAGTAGTTGTATATATACACCACATCTTCTTTATCCATTCATCAGTCGATGGACACTTGGGCTGTTTCCATAATTTGGCTATTGTTAATAGTGCTGTTATAGACATCGGGTGCCTGTGTCCCTTTGAATCAGTATTTTTGTATCCTCTGGGTAAATACCTAGTAGTGTAATTGCTGGATTGAGGGTAGTTCTATTTTTAATTTTTTGAGGAACCTCCACACTGTTTTCCAGAGCGGCTGCACCAGCTTGCATTCCCACCAGCAGTGCAAAAGGGTTCCCTTTTCTCCGCATCCTCGCCAACATCTGCTGTTGCCTGAGTTGTTCATGTTAGCCATTCTGACAGGTGTGAGGTGGTATCTCATTGTGGTTGTGATTTGTATTTCCCTGATGATGAGTGATGTTGAGCATCTTTTCATGCGTCTGCCCAGTTGTTAATCAGATTATTTGGGTTTTGCTATTGAACTGCAGGAGTTCCTTATGTATTTCAGATACTAACTCCTTATCAGATATATGACTTGTAAATATTTTCTCCCATTCCTTAGGTTGTCTTTTCATTTTGTTGGTGATTTCTTTTGCTATGCAAAAGTTCTTTAGTTTTGTGTAGTCCCATTTGTTTGCTTTTGCTTTTGTTGCTTGTGTTACATATTTTAAAATAGTGTTAAGTGCTAGAAAGAAAAAAATGAAGCAGGGCAAGTGGGTAGATAAGTGGTTCTTTGAAGTGTGATTTAGGAGTTATTGGGTATGCGGATAAGGTGTGTTTGAAGAGGTAACATTTGAATAAAGTAAAAGAGTAAACCATGCAAATGTCTCTGGAAAAAGAGATCAACGCAGAGGAAACTGTATGTATAAATGCTCTTAGGTGGGAGCCTAGTTTGTGTGAGCCATGTACCTGGCATGTAGTAAGCAAGAGGTCATCGGGAACCAGAGTCATGTGGGACCTTGGAGATGGTGGTAGAAACATTGAATTCTAAGCATGATCGCAGTTGTTATAAAATTCGAGGCAGTGGAGTGCCGTAATTTGATCTAAGCATTAAAAGGTGGCTATGCAGTTAACAATGTATATCAGTCAGTCACTGACACCATAATACTGAGAAGCAAACCACTCTAAAACTCAGGGACATAAAAAAATTCGCATTATGTCTTCCTGAAGCATTTGTGGATTGGCTATGGGCTGGACTCATGTTTCTAGTTTTCTTTGAACCAGCAGCTGCTCAAGACATGTTCCTTTCATAGAAATGGCAGAAGCAAAAGACGGCAAGATCAAACAAACATATTTCAGGCCTCTACTTGTGTCTCATCCATCAATATCCTTTTGGCCAAACAAGCCACATAGGGTCGCGGAAGTACATGCTTCTTATGGAGGTGAGGGGCCTGGAAGGGGAAATCATTCTTACCAAAAATCTAGTGTAGGCACGATGCAAGCTTGGAAACAGAGAAATGTACCAGGCTCTCAATGTAGTCCATTCGAGGGATGATGGTCCTTTGGACCAAGAGGTGGCAGTAAAAGTGGTAAGAAATGGATGGATTTAGAATATAATTTAAAGGTAATACTCACTGAAGTTAAAGATGATTTTATATAGGGGATAAGGAAATCGTACATCACTCATATGCTGTTTCCTTCAGCAATGGTACCTCCAGGCGCCATTTACCAAGACAGGAAAGATTGAGGGACAGACAGGAAAGATTGAGGGACGAACAGGCTCTTGATTTTAGACATGTTATGATTAGAGAAACGTCTTAGACATCCACTAAAAATGGTTACAGGACTGTTGGCTGTATGAATCTGGAATTCAGGAAAGAGGGTAGAACTGGAGATACACATTGAGAAGTCACAAGCATCTAGATGGAATCTAAAGCCTTGAGTCTGGATGAAACGGTTCTCCGATAATCTTCCAATCCCAGATATGGCCATGCCTGTCCCTGATGTTTCTAGTCTCATCTCTCAATATCTGTTTCTCATATCCTGACACTTGGTCTAAAGAAGATTAACTTCACATTCTCAAAATAACTTCACATTCTCTGCACATGTCCTCAACTTTGTTCATGCCATCCTTTTTTACTTGGAATGTTCTATTTCTTCATTTCTTCCAGTTAAAATACCCCTTTTGGAAGACCAGACTCATAGGATACCTTCTCCATGAAGCCTTCAAAAATACCTACGTCTGAAAGTGACCTTTGCTGCTCACATAGGTCTGCTTATATATCAACTACAGTTCTCTCACCTAGCTTTCTATTAAAGCCCAGTTGACTCAATGTCCCCAAGCTGCCTTCCGTGGCTCCCATCCTACTTCAAGTAGACATACCTAGGGATCTGCATAACAGTTTCAAAACCACTTTTCCAGCCCCAAACCTCAATGTGTCAGATAGAAGTTCAGGCCCATACATCGTAAGTTACAGGTTCAAACACGTACTAGCAATCAGACCAATTTGTCCATGTGGCTGGATTGTCTATTGGACTATTCCTGAGGGCAAGAGCCTGATCAAAATCCTATTTTCACCCCTCACTTTCATAAATCACGCGTGTTGTCCAACGTTTTTGTTGAGTTTGAATTTGGATTACCATCATAGACGATATAGACACCTTGTCTGAGTGGTGCTTAAAGAAAAGCGGGTTATTCTAAAGAAGGTTCGCTGCATGGTGAATCAACACCAACTGTAAAAGCAGTGTTTTTTCTTTCTCCTTATACTCCCATATATTATGTTCTCTTACATATTCAACATTCAGAGTTCCTGGCTATGGATAAGGCATACTACACTGAGATTTCATTCAGCATTACTGAAGCATACTAGACAAATAAAATTGTAAGGGATTTAAAGTATGCAGCACTCCATGGAGACTTTTTTTTAAAGTAGGCTCCACACTGGGTGGCCCCAACACGGGACTTAAACCCGTGACCCTGAGGTCAAGACCTGAGCTGAGATCGAGAGTCAAACACTTAACTGACTGAACCACCCAGGTGCCCCTACACAGAGACTTTTAAAAATACTACTGAAACAGTGGAAACTGTAAATAATCTGCCATTTCTCTGAATCAAATAAGTGTCTTACTGTGTAGGTAGTGACTTGGAAAGCAAACTGCTGGGCCTCGCCACAATGCCAGGAATTCCCCTTTCTTTGGAGTGGGGGGTAAGAAGTGGAACAGTAATAGACTCAAAAGGCCATTTTTCAAAGAAGGAAGTAATTGTTTGAGAAAAGACATTGGTGAAAGATACATTTTATTTATTTATTTCAAAAAATCTTAATGTGTATTTACTTTTGAGGGGGACAGAGTGTGAGTGGGGGAGAGGCAGAGAGAGGGAGGGGGGAGACACAGCATCGGAAGCAGCCCAGAGCCCCAGGCGGGGCTCGAACCCCCGAACTGTGAGATCATGACCTGAGCCGGAGTTGAGTGCTTAACTGACTGAGCCGCCCAGGTGCCCCAAAACGATATATTTTAAAAGATACTTTTGAAAGAAGTTAGGTAGGAGTTCTTTAGTTGAAAAAAATGCCAAATTTTCGGTATAAAGCAAACTTGCTTCAGAACAATTTGCATTGGTTTCTTGATCACGTAAGTCCACATGGGTGGGTTTTGTTCAACACATAATATTGACCCTACGCTGATGTTTGTTGTTTTTTTTTATTTTTTTTAACGTTTATTTATTTTTGAGACAGAGAGAGACAGAGCATGAACGGGGGAGGGTCAGAGAGAGGGAGACACAGAATCTGAAACAGGCCCCAGGCTCCGAGCTGTCAGCACAGAGCCCGATGTGGGGCTTGAACTCACGGAGTGCGAGATCGTGACCTGAGCCGAAGTCGGCCGCTCAACCAACTGAGCCACCCAGGCGCCCCACACTGATGTTTGTTTTTACCTAATCGTTTTACAGTGAGGAGGAGACAGCATTCCCCTGGAAAGCAGGAGCGCTAGCTTCCTGTCTCAGCAGTGCCAAGAGCCATTATAGGATGTTGGGCAAATTACTCCACTTACATATTGTCATCTATCCATCGAATCATTGATCGCTACCTACGCTACATGGTAGTACTATTAATGTTGCAGAAACTGTATTGGTTACAATCCTTGTGGTTGTCACAAGCTTAAGCAAAAAGGGAGACGTTCTCGAAAGAATACTAGGGTGTCTCATGCAGCCAAGGGCATGGTTGCGACCAGGCCTCGGCAGTGACCTGGAAAACTCTCAGGAATTTCTCTGTCTCCGTCTCTCTCTCTCTGCCGGGGTCTCTCCACCTTTCTGCATATCTGTATCATTTCATTAAAAGAAAATCAAATCTTATTAGCTCTGAACGATCTAGGAAACAGTCTTTTGCACAAACTGGGTCAGAAGCCCAGCTCTGGTTCAGTCAACTGTGGCCTGTGGGCGGGGTTGGGGTGGGAGCGTTAGGTTATATGAACATGTTAGCCGGGAGCCAGCCCCACTACTTAACTATGTGGATGAGAGGTGTGGGTGGGTGATAGGGTCAGTGCTGAAATTCAGTGCCCAGGAAAAAGAGAGGAATTGAGATGTTATGGTAGGAAGAATAATGCCCCCTCCTAAAAATGCCCATGTCCTGATCCCTAGAATTTGTGAACATGTCACGTCATATGGCAAGAGAGAATTCAGGTTTCAGATGCATTCAAGGTTGTTAATCAACTGACTTTCACCTAAGGAGATCATCCTGGATTAGCCACATGGGCCCAATGTAGACAGAAGGGTTCTTCTAAGAGAGGGGCAGAAGGTCGGAGTCAGAGACAGATTTGAAGAGGATATGATGCTGGCTTTGAAGATAAAGAGGCTACACACCGAGAAATGCAGGTGGCCTCTAGAAGCTAAAAAAAGCAAGGAAGTGGGTTTCCCCCTAAATCTTTCGGAAGGAAGCAGCATCACCAACACCTCGATCTCAGCCCATGATACCTATTTGGTACCTCTGCCCTCCAGAATGGTCAGATGAAACTGTTGTCTTAAGCCACTAACTTCCAGGTAATGTGTTTCTTCAACAATAGGAAAGTAATGGAGAGGGCAACTCCACAGTATTCCTGTATATTGATTTAAATTTTTTTTTAATGTTTATTTTTGAGACAGAGAGAGACAGAGCATGAACGGGGGAGGGTCAGAGAGAGAGGGAGACACAGAATCGGAAGCAGGCTCCAGGCTCTGAGCCGTCAGCCCAGAGCCCGACGCGGGGCTCAAACTCACGGACCGTGAGATCATGACCTGAGCCAAAGTCGGACGCTTAACCGACTGAGCCACCCAGGCGCCCCTGTATATTGATTTAGAGATGGCGTGTTGACTCGGAGCAAAATATATAATCTTAAATTATTCTGAATCCATGGGAAGAAATGAATTCGTTACACCCAATAATGAAAATGTCAATAGCGATAACTGATTCACTTATTTAACAAATAATTAGTAAATCGTTGAACCTCCTGTATCTTGGGCATCAAGCTAGCCATTAGGGGAAACAGCATTAAAGGGGGGACGCAAAATAGGCACCAGGGAGCTAGCACTCAGACTTCGTCTCATCACAGGCAACCTCTAGGTCAGCACCGCCCCCCCCCGCCCCCAGGAATCTACTGCATATGCATTCATATTCAATGGGATAAAGTTTATCTGCTTTCCCTAAATGAGTGCAGGCTACATCCACATCGAAATGTCCACCTTTGGTTCCCTATTGCAAGACAGAATTCAATTTATTCTAACTTCTTCAGGTGACATTTCACCATGGTGCTAAAATCTTTATCCTCAAATGCTCTGCTAATTAAAATACATGAACTACGTAGAGAGAATTTCAAATTGCCACGCACCATATAGCCTCTGAAGTCCTTTCCGGCGTGTATAAATTCCCACTCAAATGTGTATCCCTTTGTGGTGCCTTATTACTACAGAATTAAAAAAAAAAGCACGGTTCCATGCAAAGTGCAGATTTGGGGATTTTTAAAATCCTGAGATAATTAGTTATTTTTGATAAGGAGAAGTTCATCGTTGAGCACATCAATCAGTCTAGAAAATCTACTTATTTCCAACAGCGAAATCTTTTCAACCAAGAAAATCTATGAAAACATAAAAGTTGAGAGGTAGCTGAAAATCATGATCCAGTCGATTCACGTCCGTCTCCACACCGGACTTTGTCTTTCAGTGAGAACTCCCTGTTAAACGTGTCTTCTGTAGAGAACTTGAGCAATGCACCTTTATGGACAGGCTTCTGCTGACATCCGCCTCCCAACCCCCTCCCAGATTTTCCCGGGCTGCTGATGGGACCTCATGCATTCAGACTCACCTCTGCTCCAGAGCTCCTGCCTGTACATTTTCTGTCGCGTCCAGGATAACGTTGATTTAGTGATGAACACGGTCTTTTCCTCAACTGCCACATAAACGTCCACATACAACCCTTACACAAAATCTGTATAGTAAGTTAGATTTCACAAATTTTATTGGATTGGGAGGGCACAGAGGAGCGGTGTCCTTTTCAGCAAGACACAAAAAAGGTGAAATTCAACATTTAGGCAACCCTATTGTCTTAGTTTCCGATTGCTGCTGTAATAAATTGCCACAGACTTAGTGGTTATAAAAAATGATTTATTATTGGGGCGCCTGGGTGGCTCAGTCGGTTAAGCGTCTGACTTTGGCTCAGGTCATGATCTCCTGGTTCATGAGTTCGAGCCCTGCATGGGGCTCTCTGCTGTCAGCACAGAGCCGGCTTCAGATCCTCTGTCTCCTCTCTGTCCCTCCCCTGCTCGCTCGCTCTCAAAAACAAAAACAAAAAAAATTAAAAAATGGTTTATTATCTTACACTATCCTGGAGGTCAGAAATCTAAAAGCAGTCTCACTGGATTAAAGTCAAGGTGTCCAGCAGGCCTGATCCCTTCTAGAAGCTCTGTGGGACAATCTGGTTTTTTGTCTTTTTCGGCTTCTGGAGGCTGCCTGCCTTCCTTGGCTCATGATCCCTTTCTCCATGAAAGAGCTTCACTTCAACCTCTCCTTCTTTTGTCCCATCTCCTTTTTCTGATGATGAATCTCCTGTCTCCTTGTTATTAGGACCCTTGTGATGACACCGGGTCCATCGGATAATTCAGGATAACCTCCCACCTCAAGAGGTTACAGCCAAAAAGTCTCCTTTGCCATGTAAGGTAACATAGCCATTTGATTTGCCACAGTGACGCGAAACGTATGTTTTTTAAAGTTTTCAAAAGTTCTTTTACCTTCCTACTACCAGAGAATTGTGGCTGCCTCGTTCAATACATCTTACTAGCTCCCCTGTCCACTCCTCCTCCCATCAGTTTTCCTCTTCACCCCCTCTTTTCACCCAGATTCCCCAGGATAACTTCAAAATGGTCTTACTTTATTATACATAGCCATTCAACTCTGTGCCGCTGTAAGCTAACTCCAATTCAGCTCTAGCTCATTTCGGATGGACCAAAGTGTTAAGCTGAACAGTAGAGTACTTCACTGAACTGGAACCACCCTCTAGAAACTAAATGATGACTGTGAAAGGAAAAAATACCCTTATATCATGTAGAATGTTGGCATTGAGGTATATGGAGCTCCTCCCTATTATACTCACTCAGCTCAGCGGGTCAATATATGTGTGGTAAACGAGCTGCCTCGTCCTTGACATCAAGAGTGTTTCTTGGTCTCTTACCCTCGAGCTTTGTGAAAGTGAGTGTTCTTCCCGTGGCCCAGGGAATAGCCTGCCAAAGCCAACCATGCCAGGTAACCCCAGTATGTTAGAGCTTGCCTTCTACTTCAAGGTCTTTCTGGAGTACGAACAGCATCCTTCTGATGCAGAGGCTTCCCCAGGTCTATTTTACCACAGTGGCTGGATAGGAAGGAAGGGATAGAGAGGAGAATCCGAAGGGAACTCGTGGGTTGAACCGTGTCTTCCAAAATTCATATGCTGAGGTCCTAATTGTCAGTATCGCAGAACGTGGGCTTCTTTGGACATAAGAACTTTGCGGCTGGGATCAAAAGGAGAAAACAATCACGTGAAGACACAGACGTACGGGGAGGATGCCAAGGAGTGCAAGGATTGGAGTCTACCTCGGGCCAGTAGGAAAGGCATCTCGGCATCTCAAGGCCATTACTTGGCGACTGATATTTCTCCAAGAAGCCTCTGATATATTACAGACATTTTGCCATTGAGTTTTCTCCTGAGGCCAACATGCATAAGTCAAACGTCAACTTCTGATATTTCCGTTCATTAATTATGCTCCGTTGGTCCATTCGATACATTTGACATGTGAGGTTATGCAACGTGCATTAGGTTATAATTGCCATCTCAGTAATATTATAATACATAAAATATGTCATAAATCTGTGAAATGTAGTACCCTTCTCACTTCCTGTCGATTCCAATGTCTGCGTTCACAGGTAAATTCAAATTTGCAAATATAAAGAACTTCTTTCCTTGTTTTATTTTGTCTTTGTTTTTGTTGTTGTTAGTGTTGTTGTGTTCTGTCCTAAAAAGAAGAGTTTTAGTCAAGTGGCTTGCTAGGGCCCAAGTCTTGTCTTTACTCTCTGTAGCCTGGGAAAGCTTTTCATAAACTGATAGAGTGCCTTCAGTGTCCCCAAGTCTTGGGATACAGGGTATTTACAAGAGTCAGTTGCTGGTCTATACACAAGCATCAAACAATTGGAATTTGAAATGAAAAGACTTATTTGTAATAACACCAAAACCAGAAATTATTCAGTAAAAGTCTAAAACACGTAGAGGACTTATATGTGGAAAACTACAAAACTAATGAAAGAAACTGGAGAAGATCGAGAGAAATAGACATTTTGTGTTCACGGATTGGAAGACTCAATATTATTGAGATGTCCGTTCTTTCCAAATTGATCGATAGATTCAACAAATCTCAAACTTTCTGCAAGCTATTCTGTACCTATCGACAAAATGGTTCTGAAATGTATAATGGAAAGACAAAGACCCAGAATAGCCAAGACAGTGCTGAAGAAGAATGTTGGAGGACTCACACTGGCCGATTTCAAGAATGACTGTATAAATAAAAAAGACATACTATAAAGCTACCATAATCAAGACCACATAGTACAAGCGAAAATATAAACACAAAGATCAATGAAAATGAATAGCGACCTCAGAATTAGACTCACACAAATACAACCGATTTTTGTCGAAAGTGTAAGGCAATTCATAAAGAATAGTCTTTTTAACAAATGGTGCCAGAACAATTGAACATTAATATGAAAAATGAATCTAGATACAGACTTTACACTTTACACCAGAAGTAACTCAAAATGGATCATAGGCATACAATGCAGAACTATGAAACTTCTAGAAGAAATTGTAGGAGCAAATCTGCATGATTTTGCATTTGGTGATGAGTTTTTAGCTATAACACCGAATGCACGACCCAGGAAAGAATGTAAATTAAAAATGTCTTGCCTCAGGGGTGCCTGGGTGGCTCAGTCAGTTAAGTGTCCGACTCTTGATTTCAGCTCAGGTCATGATCTCACAGTTTGCGAGATCGAGCCCTGCATCAGGCTGACAGAATGGAGCCTGCTTGGAAGTCTCCCTCTCCCTCTCTCTCTGCACCCGCCTCTCACAATAAATAAATAAAAAAAATGCCCAGTCTCAGAAAGAAACTGTTAAAAGAATAAAAAGACAAGACATAGACTGGGAGAAAATAACTGCAAAATATATTTGATAAAGGGCTTGTATGTAAAACATACAAAGAACTCTTAAAACTCAACTACAGATCCTTCTCGGCTTATGATGGGGTTACATCCTGATAATTCCATTGTAAGCTGAAAATAGGCTAAGTCAAAAATGCATTCAATACCTAACCCACCAAACATCACAGCTTAGTCTAGCCTACTCTAAAGGCGCTCAGAACACTTACATGAGCCTACAGTGGGGAAAAATCATGTAACACAAAGCCTGCTTTATAATAAAGTGTTGACTACCTCACATAACTGATTGAATACTGTGCTGAAAGTGAAAAGCAGAGTGACTAGATGGGTACAGAATGGTCGTCAGCGTATCGGTTGTGACCCTTGTGGTCGCGTGGCTGACTGGGCGCTGTGGCTTGCTGCCCTCACCGAGCATGACAAGGGGGGATCAGACTGCATGTGGCTAACCTGGGGAAAGACCCAAATTCAAAATTCCAAGGACAGTTTCGTGTGAGTATATATCGCTTTCACACCATTGTAAAGTCGAAAACTTATATGTTGAATAGTAAGTCAGGGACCATCTGCATAAAGAAACACCATAATTTAAAAACGAGCAAGATAATTAAATACAAATAAAAATGAGCAAAAGATACGGACAGACCTCTCGCCAAAGACGTACAGGTCGAAAACACGCTTTTTGCAGCAACACCTCCGGTTTCCATGAGGAGATTCTTTTCTTAAACACTCGTGTATTCTTGCTGTACTCCTTGTTTTGCTCCATGGAAATAGAGTGAGCTGCCTAAACGATGAATTTGATGGAAAAAAGTGCAAACGTAGCTTAATCTCTTCCTCCCTTTCTTTTTTGGATCTAACTGCAAAGAGAATGTTATTTTGTATACTTTGTGGCAAACATCTGGCTCTAGGCGCTGGTGACTAGTGGGTAGTTATCGTGGTCTCTGATTATCCTGCACTGCCTGTAAATCTTTTTTCTTAAACAAAATATAGTTTATTGTCAACTTGGCTATACGGCGCGCTCTCGGTTTTTGGGGTAGATTCCTGTGGTTCATTGCTTACATTCAACACCCAGTGCTCATCCCAAGTGCCCTCCTCTCTCTCCGCCACCCTCCCACCAACCCTCAGATTGTTCTCTGTATTTCAGAGTCTCTTATGGTTTGCCTCTCTCCCTCTCTGTAGCTATTTTTTTCTCCTTCCCCTCCCCCATGGTCTTCTGTTAAGTTTCTCAAGACCCACACAGGAGTGAAAACATATGTTATCTGTCTTTCTCTGACTGACTTACTTCACTCAGCATAATACCTTCAAGTGAAGATGTGGTTTATATATACAACGGGATACTGCTTGGCAATGAAAAAATGCAATCGTGTCATTTGCCTGTAAATGTTAAAGTAAGTCTTGATTCTGGGGTTCAGTGTTTAGACGATTGTTGCTTGAACATTTAAGTCACAAAGTACAGCTCAGCATTTATCAAGTAATGATGATGTTATTTTCATCTTCATATGTTTTCCCTATCTCAACTTGTTTTGCATTCAGATAGGAAGACGGGGGCTATTAATTTCTAGTATAATGCTAACAAAGGATGTATAAACAACTCCAGCATTTTGGCCATGAGAGTAACCGGATAAATAGATTATAGTTTGCTGTTATTGGGCTCAAGAGAATTTTTTTTTTGCATCCGACAACTTCAAGATAGAGAATATACTAAAGTGTGTTTATAAGGTAATGAGAATCATCCAATAAGGAGGCAGCACCTAATTTTCAGGGCAACTGTAGGAGAAAATTTCAGGGAAAAGAGAGGGGATGCAATCCAAAGCTCTAGTGAAGAGAAGTTGGCCCTTTATAGGAGTAACACTTTCTCTACTATAATATGAGGAGATAAAGGCGTAAGCAGATGATCTTGTAGGTTTGTTGGTGGCTGTTGTAATTTTAGGTTGTGGAAAGACAAAACTTCTAGGGAGCCTAGCAGGATTGCTGGTCAGCAATGTTCTCATTCAGTATTTTTCTTATACAGTAAAAGTAAACACGACCAGCCCAGTGGTGCAACTTTCTGTAGCAATGGTCAACTACTGAGATATAGGTATCAAGAAGGCAAGCTAATGAAGTTCATTCAGAATCTGGTGTTTCCCATGAGTGTGACAGAAGAAGAAGGGGAGCAAAAGAGTTGAAGTTATTAGTAAGGGAACGATTATAATGATGAGCCCATGTGTACTTATATAAGTGAGTTGAGAGGTGAGAAGGTGGTGGTCAGAACGTAGGAGGCTTGATATCAAAATTTTAAAGATGGGGGCACCTAGCTGGCTCAGTCGGTAGAGCATGTGTCTCTTTAGGGGTTGTGAGTTCAAGCTCCATGTCTGGTGTAGAGCCTACTAAAAAAAAAGTGTAAGATAGTATCGTTTCTAGCAATTTCTAGGGTGTGATTGTGGAAGGATTGATTGACAAGGATTTAAAAATAAAGTTCATCTGGAATGAGTTGAACTAGGAACTTTGAGGCCAGAGTGTTATGTAGGTCACGCACATAGACACTGAAGTCACCCAGGGTAATGACAAGAGTTGAGGTGGAGAGGAAGAGAGTAGCAAGAAGCTAAATCTTCCCCGAAAAAAGTAGATTGACAAGGAAGTAATGGGAAATGACAGGGACAAGAAAGAAGAGTGATGTGGTTGAATGACATGTGCCTCAAAGCAGCAAAGGTAGGACAACAAATCACCAGGAATTAGCAATGGAGACTGAGGGAGCTGACTACTGTGTCTCTTGTTTTTGAGGTTCCCAGAGTACCAGAAAAGCATCTATAATAACAAAAAAAAAGACAAATCGGAAACAGTATCTGCTTGACAGGGCTTAAAGGGAAGTTATGCATTTAGATAAGACAAGGCTGAAAGCAAAAAAGATGACAAAAGATATTCAATTTCATGCAAATGATAATCAAAAAAGAGCAGGGTGGGCATAATTATAGCAGACAACATAGACTTTAAGTCAAAAAATGCTGCAAGAGACAGAGAAGGATATCAGATCATGATAAAGTTCAATTCACCAGGAAGATTTAACAAGGATGGGGCTAGGTCATATAAGATAATGTAATAAGTAGCATGGGGATAAGAGCCTACTGATAATGGACTACCAAGGGCCAAGTTCTGGTGATATTTGACATTCAGATGTGCCCTCTGACAGTTTAGCTTTCCTCCTAGTGGGAGGGTGGAATCAACATTAACTGAGAAACTGAGAGAGAAATGGGAACCAAAGAGGAGCAGGAATTTGGACGGGAACGAGAATTTAGTGTGGGATATGCTTGGTTTGGGATGTCTATTAGACATCCAATTGGAAATGTTGGTTGGGCACTTGGATGTATGAATCTGGAGTTCAAGAGAAAAGATGCAGGCTAGAAATGTCAATTGGGGATGGGTTACAAAACAGATGGTAATCAAATCCATGAAACTGAATGATATCACCTAGGGAGTCCATGTATGTAGGAGACAGACAACGTCCAAAGAGTTAGTCTGGAAAAAGAAAACAAAGTGGGAGGCATCACAATCCCAGACTTTAGCCTCTACTACAAAGCTGCAATCATCAAGACAGTATGGTATCGGCACAAAAACAGACACATAGACCAATAGAATAGAATAGAGAACCCAGAGGTGGACCCACAAATGTATGGCCAACTAATCTTTGACAAAGCAGGGAAGAGTACCCAATGGAAAAAAGACAGTCTCTTTAGCAAATGGTGCCTGGAGAACTGGACAGCAACATCCAGAAGAATGAAACTGGACCACTTTCTTGCACCACCCACAAAAGTAAACTCAAAATGGATGAAAGACCTACATGTGAGACAGGAAAGCATCAAAACGCTAGAAGAGAAAACAGACAATAACCTCCTTGACCTCTACCGCAGCAGCTTCTTACTCAACACATTTCCAGAGGCAAGGGAATGAAAAGCAAAAATGAACTTTTGGGACGTCATCAAGATAAAAAGCTTCTGCACTGCAGAAGGAAATAATCAACAAAACTAAAAGGCACCCGACGGAATGGGAAAAGATATTTGCAAATGACATATCGGATAAAGGGTTAGTATCCAAAATCTATAAAGAACTCACCAAACTCCACACCTGAAAAACTAATAATCCAGTGAGGAAATGGGCAGAAGACATGAATAGACACTTTTCCAAAGAAGACCTCCAGATGGCCAACAGACACACGAAAAGATGCTCAACGTCACTCCTCATCAGGGAAATACACATCAAAACCATATTGAGATACCACCTCACACCGGTCAGAGTGGCCAAAATTAACTCAGGAAACAACAGATGTTGGCAAGGATATGGAGAAACGGGAAGCCTCTTGCACTGTTGGTGTGAATGCAAACTGGTGCAGCCGCTCTGGAAAACAGCGTGGAGGTTCCTCAAAAAGTTAAAAATAGAACTACTCTCTGACCCCGCAACAGCATTACTAAGAATTTATCCAAAGGACATAGGAGTGCTGATGCATAGGGGCACATGTACCCCAATGTTTATAGCAGCGCTTTCAACAATAGCCAAATTATGGAAAGAGCCCAAAAGTCCATCAACTGATGAATGGACAAAGAAGATGTGGTTTATATATTCAATGGAATACTACTTGGCAATGAGAAAGAATGAAATATTTCAATTTGCACCAACGTGGATGGCACTGGAGGGTATTATGCTGAGTGAAATAAGTCAGTCAGAGAAAGACAGGTATCATATGTTTTCACTCATATATGGAATTTGAGAAACTGAACAGAAGACCATGGGAGAGGGAAAGGGGGAAAAATAGTTTCAAACAGAGAGGGAGCCAAACCACAAGAGACTCTTAAATACAGAGAACTGAGGTTTGATGGGGTTTGGGGGAGAGGGGAAAATGGGTGATGGGCACTGAGGAGGGCACTTGTTGGGGTGAGCACTGGGTGTTGTATGGAAGCAATGAATCGTGGGAATCTACTCCCGAGGCCAAGAACACACTGTACACGCTGTAGGTTAGCTAACTCCACAATAAATTATATTTAAGAAAAAAAAAACAGTCTTGTAGCATCCCAACATCTAAAGGCTGGAGAAAGTTTAAGGAACCAACAAAAGAGACGAAGAGTGAGTGGGTGACCAATGTGGTAGAAGGGAAACTAGTGAGTGTGAGGTCCTGGGAGCTATGTGAAGGAGTTGTTTCAGGAGAAGTGATCAGCTGTGTCAGATCCTTCTGTGAGTAGCGATGACATGTGGACCAAGAAATGGCCATCAGGCTTAGCAATGTAGAGGTCACTGGGGACTCTGCCAGGGGAAGTTCAGGGGGAGCGGTAGGGAAAAAACCTGTTTGGAATGGGTGCAGAGAGAACGAGAGGAGAGAATTTGGAGAGAGTGAGAATTAACCAATCTTCTGTTGTTTTTGTGTTTTAAGGAAAGGCCAGTAGACGGATTGGAAAATGGGGTGAAATGAAGGTTAGTTATTCTTGAATTCTCTTTAAAAATTTTTCTTAATTTCGGAGACAGAGAGATCGTGCACTTCCCCCAATTCATGCGAGCAGGGGAGGGTAGAGGGGGAGAGAGAGAATCTCAAGTAGGCTCCATGCTCAGCAATGCAGGGCTTGAGCCCCACGCCCCTGGGATCATGATCTGAGCTGAGATCAAGATTTAGACGCATAACCGACTGAGCCACCCAGGTGCCCCTAATTCTCTTTCTAATATGAAAAAAATAAAAACCTGATCGTATGCTGATCAGAAACTTCCAGTAAAGGGGGCAGGGAGGTGATGATGCCGGAGAGAGAAAAGAAAGAAGCCAAGTCCTTGAATGAGTGAGGAGTTTGGAGAACTAATGCCCAAGTGGCCTCAGCTGAGGGTGTGGGCAGCTCATTCATGGAAACCAGTGGGCAGAGTACAGAGACGTGGTTGTGGTTGTGGTCGTGGGAGGTTTTTGAAATTCTCTCCTGAATGCTTCAATTTGTTCAGCAAAGTGGGAATTCAGGTAACGGATGAAGACTGAGGATCAGAGAGGAGATGGAGGTCTGAGTAGACCGAAGACCAAGTTAAACGCTCGTCGAGGAGAGTGTGAGAGGAAATGAACTGGGGACACATAGCATGATCGCTTGGCAACCCCTCCTCACCCCTTGAGGTTTGCGGTCAGGATTTGAAGATGAGGCCACTTTGCATGGTTTGTATTTTCTCTAGTTATGTTCAGCTATATGGGGGAGACAAGCAAGTGCTCTTTGGTTCTCCCGGAAGTACTGATCTGGATTCTTCTCCGTCTGGTGGCTAAACTCAAACACTGAATCGCCTTGGGAAAAGCTCAGAGCTGTGAACAAAAAAGTGATATCCTTTAGCTTCTAAATTCAAAGAGCTATCATTTAAGGGGGCCAGGTTATGCTAATCCTCACAAAGATGGAAATGAAAGGGAGTCTGTTGAACAGCTTCAAAAAAGGAGAATGGCAAACACAATATTGTCCTTTTCCTCCTCAGGGTGACCTCCCTCCTCAATGCCAAATAATCCCCTTAAAAATCCGGGGGCTATTTCTTAAAAAACAATTTTTTTTTGAGAGAGAGAGAGCGCACAAGTGGGAGAGAGAGGGAGGGGGCAAAGGGAGAGAGAGAGAGAGAGAGAGAGAATCTTTAACAGACTCCATTGTTCAGCATGGAGCCTGACATGGGGCTCAACCCCAGGCCCCTGGGATCATGACCCAAGCTGAAATCAAGGGTTGGACGCTCAACCGACTGAGCCACCCAAGTGCGTCAGGGGTGGCTATTTCTAAATAGAGGGATTCGATCTGCAACTTGTCTGAAATTCACACTGTGTTAGAAATCACAAGATAAGAGCAGCATAGAGCGGGCAGAGTAGCCCAAGAAATCAAGACAGGGCAAAGATTTTTCCCATTTATAGAAAAGTTGACATGGAGGGCTACAGGAAGTCGTAGCAGGGAGCACTCGTTGCCTTGCCAGATCCATCCAAGAAGCGGGATCAAAGGATCTCGATGAGAAGTTGTGGAGGGAAACACAAACACGGCGTAGTAGTTGGACCTCTGCAGATCATTGGTGTCCAAAGGCTGTGGAGAGGCTGCCTAGTAGATGCCTATAAACCACCGATTGGTCCAGACATAAAAAGCAGCTTTGGATAGGCTTTGTGGTTTCCATCCTTGAATAGAACACACTGAGAGTCATGAACATGAGTGGATGTACCATTGCTTCTTTAGACCGAGGATGTAGACAGCTGCCGTCTATTTCCACAGCCACCTCCCCCCACCCTCCCCACCCCAGCACTGTGAGCCACTTACAGGAGGCAGGTACTGTCTTTTATTTCATTTACATCCAGGTTAGCTAGCATATAGTGCTATAATGATTTCAGGAGTAGATGCCAATGACTCATCCCCTATGTATAACCCCCAGTGCTCATCCCAACAAGTGTCCTCCCTAATGCCCCTTACCCATGTAGCCCAGCCCGCACCCACAACCCCTCCAGCAACCCTCAGTTTGTTTTTATATTATTTTTGCTTCCCTTCCCTTATGTTCATCTGTTTTGTGTCTTAAAGTCCTCATATGAGTGAAGTCATAGGATTTTTGTCTTTCTCTGACTAACTTCACTTAGCATCATACCCTCCAGTTCCATCCACGTAGTTGCAAATGGCAAGATTTCGTTCTTTTTGATTGCTGACTAATACTCCATTGTATATATATACCACATCTTCTTTATCCATTCAGCCATCGATGGACATTTGGGCTCTTTCCAGACTTTGGCTATTGTTGATAGTGCTGCTATAAACATGGGGGTGCCTGTGTCCCTTCGAAACAGCACACCTGTATCCCTTGGATAAGTGCCTAGTAGTGCAATTGCTGGGTTGTAGGGTAGTTCCATTTTTAATTTATTGAGGAACCGCCACACTGTTTTCCAGAGTGGCTGCACCAGTTTGCATTCCCACCAACAATGCGAAAGAGATCCTCTTTCAGGAGGCGGGTATTGATACGAGCTGAACTGTGTCCCTTCAAAAGTCGTGTTGAAGTCCTATTGCTCGGCACCTTAGAATGAGTCTTAATTTGGAAATTGCATCATTGCAGGTCTAATCATTTAAGATGAGGTTTGGCCCCAATACAATATGACCAGTGTCCTTATAAAAAGGGGGCAATATGGACACAGACACATGCACAAGGGAGAACACCATGTAGAAGGCAGAGATGTGTGTGATGTTGCTTCAAGCCTAGGGATACCAAAGATGCCCAGAAAACACCAGAAGCTGGGAGAGAGGTGTAGAGCAGATCCCTCCCTCACACGCCTCAGAAGGAACCAACCTTTCCCACACCAGGATCTCAGACTTCTCTAGAACTAGGAGACAACAAATTTCTGTTATTTAAGCCACTCACTCTGTGGTACTTTGTTATGGTGGTACTTTTAATATTTCTTTTTATTTTATTTTTTTAAATCAAAGCAGACCTAGGGAAGATGAAGGAGAAAATGCCTGCAAGAAAGGGAAGCCCTGGGATGGTGAACTTGACAGTGACTTGAATCTGATTGCATATGTATACAAGAGAGACTAAATTTTAAACCAGAAGTATCTGAAACATTATGGGGTTGAACTGGAATGCAATAAAATAAGTTGTCTTCTCTGGACATAGCCGGGACTCAAATCTAAAGAGAGTATGTATAGGTATTTTTTTAGTTTATTTATTTTGAGGGGGTGGGCAGAGGGAGGAGGGAGAGAATCCCAAGCGGTCTCTGCACAGTCAGCATGGAGCTCCACGCGGGGCTCGAACCCACGAACTGCAGGATCATGACCTGAGCCAAAGTTAAGAGTTAGATGCTTAACCAAGTGAGCCACCCAGGTACCCCAGAGTATACACAGTGTGTGTGTGCGTGTGTGTGTGTTGGAAGGTGGGGAGTTATGAACTGTCAGTCGATTCATGGCCAGTTATATCAAAGCATTGTCAATCACTGAATATTTGAAGAATAACCAAAGTGACATTTGTAATATTCTGTAAGTCCTGTTAAGTTCAGCTTAACAAGACTTTAGTTGTTTTCTCAACTTAAAACCTGTGGCAGGGGCACCTGGGTGGCTCAGTGGGTTGAGTGTCCGACTTCAGCTCAGGTCATGATCTCACAGTTCGTTGGTTCAGATCATCTGTTGCCCTCTCTTTCTGCCTCTCCCTCGCTCACGCTCTCTCTCTCAAAAATAAATAAGCATTAAAAAAAGACCTGTAGCATTCATAGAGTTAAAAAAAAGACTAACTCCACACAGAGTTCGTACCTGCTTCATAATTCGCAAAGATTCACTGGGTAGGTCATAGATGCTTGACTGCGTGAAAATCGAATAGATCCACTAGATGTTTTGTTTTACATGATCATGTGAGCAAAATCCATTTTTCTTTAAGGAAGTAAAATTGGAACAAAATGCAACATAGACATTTTCAGCTCTGGATGAGGCAAAAATCAGGGAGGAGTTATAATTATAGCTGTCTTGCAATTCTGAAAATGCCTTCCTGTATGCTGTTTTATAGACAGTTTTTCCAATTCATAATAACATAACCAATTTTTTTGTATCTATATACAGAGACAGTTGAAACTTCGGGGGTTTTATTTGGGGAAGTGTAGCACAAATTAAGCGGGAAATATCATATGACATCACAGTGTGTTTATTTGCCGTAATAAAGTGACCATTGGATTACCGTGATGCCTGAAAACTGTGCCCTTTATCTGAAGATCGTGTTCTAATGTATTTGTTCTACCAGAAGCTGGCTATGAAACTTTAGCTCCTCTGAGTCTCGCTGGCCTCCCTGATAAAACAAATGGTTTGGGCTAGGTAAATTCCAAGTTTTCTTTCAGAGCCAATATTCGAAGTTCATTCAACAAGTATTTATTACCTAATGCGGATGAGGGACTGGGCTAGCAGGCAGGGATAGCCTGTCAGTGAATAAAACAGATAAAAATCCTTGCCTTTATGCAAAGAAAAACATGCTGGGGCGCTCCTGCACCCCAACATTTGTCCCAACCCTCCCACATCCACGTCCTGTGCCATTTGAGTCATGTCCTTAGAGCGTGCTTGTGACCAAGGTCCTCTAGTCAAAAACTTGCAAAGCTCTCTATCAGTTGCAGAGCGTGTTGCAAATTCTTTAATTAGGCAGTCTTTACCCAGTGTGACCTAGCCTGATACTATGTTAACAATCTCATTATTTCAGAGGAAGTGTTGGTTAATGGAAAAGAACGGATACAGGAGTCTAAAGTCCTGGATTTGGGTCCTATTACTAACACTCATTAGCTATATAACATTTGGCAAAGCATATAAACTCTGGGAGCCTCTATTTCCTCATTTGTAAAATAAGGACAATAACATAGCTTTATAGTGCAATATGCAAGCAATAAATCACACTTGATAAAGGTACGAAAGTACCTTAGAACTCTTAAGGTGAAGCAGGAGAATGGAAAGACCATGCATTTTGCCATCATTTAGAACTAGGTTTGAAATCTGGCTCAGCACTTTATTAGCTTTGTGACTTTAATTAATATCTCTGAACTCCTTATCTATAGAATTGCATCAAAATAGCTATTTGGTATGGTTATTATGAGTGGTAAATGAGTGTAAGGAAAATGCTTGACAGCCAATAGGTAATTAGGTGACCACTGGATAGTAGCTATTATTAAGGCAGTTGGTATTTATTTTAATCCTGCATAGAGAATGAATTGTATAGATATTGTATTCCTAGTGGTTGGCAAATCAGTTCAAACTTTCCTCAGGAGAAAGAAAATACAAGTATATATTTGAGAAAGGAGGGGGAAGGAGGGAGGGACGGAGAGAGAGAGAGGGAGAAAGAAAGGGAGAAGGGAAAAAGGAGATTATGAAAGATTCTAACTGGAACAAGAATGAATTGCAATCCAAATTCTGAAGTCATGCTAATTTTACAGAATCATTAGATAGTATTAGATAGCCCACACTGAGAAATGCATAAGAAATAAAAAGAATAAGGAGATTGATTTAGCATTATTTAGTAGAGTTGAAAATGCATGAACTTTATGACTGAACAAATCTACTCCTAGATATGTGCCCTATGGAAATTCCTCTGCATGTCCAAAATGAGGTATGAATAGACACATTAATGGCAGAATTGTTTATGAAAGTTGAAGATTGGAAACAAGTTCAAAGTCCATCAAATGAAGGGCGAAAAAATAATTGTGTTTTACTCAATAAGTAGAATATATATAGCAGCAAAATGAGTGAACTATATTGTATAGCTTACTATTAATATGATTATTTTCAAAACTAAAATGTAGAGTAAAAACTATTGTGCGGAAGAGTATTCACAGCCAAGTATCATTTATATGAAGTTAAAAAACTTACAAAACCAGGGGCATCTGGGTGGCTCAGTCAGTTAAGCGTCCAACTCTTGATTTTGGCTCAGGTCCTGATCTCATAGTGGTTCGTGAGATTGAGCCCTGCGTTGGGTTCTGTGCTGACAGTGCGGACCCTGCTTGGGATTCTCTCTCTGCCTATAAACAAACAAACAAATATTTTTTTAAAAAACTTACAAAACCATATTATATATGGTTAATTCTAGGCCAGGTGTGTGTGTGTGTGTGTGTGTGTGTGTGTGTGTGTCAGGGGATGAGAAACATGCAATCGGGATGAGGTATTCAAGGAACGTCGCCATATTTGTAATGCTCTATTTCTTAAGCTGGATGGTGGGTACATGACCGCTTGTTACCTCATTTTCTATATTTGTATATATCTGTATTATTTTGTAATGTCTACCGAAAAGAGTGTGCTAATGACCTACGAGGAGAGGAGGGGAGGGATCTGGTTCACTCAGGCTAACTAACCAGGAAGCCATAATGAATTGTGAGTGCTGATTACCCAGTGAGAAGCTAACACAAGCAATCATGGTACCCAGAATAATACCAACACGCTTCCAACTTATACAAAATAACCATAAAAGTTTAAGTAGAATGGAACTAGAGGGTATTATGCTAAGTGAAATCAGTCAGTCAGAGAAAGACAGATACATGATTTCACTCGTGTGGAATTTGAGAAACACAACAGGTGAACGTAGGGGAAGGGAAGGAAAAATAAGATGAAAACAGAGAGGGAGGCAAACCATAAGAGACTCTTCCCTACAGAGAAGAAACTGAGGGTTGCTGGAGGGGAGGTGGGAGGGGGGATGGGCTAAATGGGCGATGGGCATCAAGGAGGGCGCTTGTGGGGATGAGCACTGGGTGTTCTATGGAAGTGATGAATCGCTAAATCCTAGTCCTGAAACCAATACCGCACTGTAAGTTAACTAACTTGAATTTAAAAAAAAACAAACCAAAACAAACCCCAAAAGGTAAGTAGATGTTTAG
Source organism: Panthera tigris (assembly GCF_018350195.1). Taxonomy (NCBI): domain Eukaryota; kingdom Metazoa; phylum Chordata; class Mammalia; order Carnivora; family Felidae; genus Panthera; species Panthera tigris. Next base: position 119,134,949 of record NC_056677.1, on the reverse strand, counting down.
ATTTCCCGTAGTCAGGCCCAAGTATCTATGTCCCCTCCTCCCGGAGGCAGCTAGGTGGGATAGTACGAGAACGTGAATGGATGAAAAGAAGTATAAGCTTGGAAGGCAAACTGACCTGGCTTATAAATTTCTTTTCTGCCATCCGCCCATGGAAATGAGCCGTAAACTTAGAACTGTCAGTGACTTGCTGTGTTACCTCAGACAACTTTTAATTTCAATGTCTTTAAATGTAAAATGAAGGCTATAATATCTATATCTATATAGAATATCTAGCTCACACTATTTCAGGGAATACACACATGTGCATGCACACACACACACACACACACACATACACACACACTCCTAGAAGATAATAGGTACTGAAGGAATGTGTTTTCTTCCTTTTTATCCACTAAGAGATCTCTCATAGCCTGAATTCTCCTAAGATCGATTATTAAATTTCATTAGAATCCACTTGAGATCAATTTGTATAACCCCATTATTACAATGGCTTGGAGCAGTTTTGACGTACTGCAATTTTTCTCATTTTAGTATTTCTTTGTTCACCCTTTCTTTTATTATCATACATTGCGAAAAAAGTTGATTAAATCTCTCATCAACGGTTGGGTTGGAGAAGCAAATGATCTGTTCACGTTGTCTCCTGATAGGTGTTGCTAAAGCACGTGTGGTGACCACGGGCAGCACCGTCTCCCCCGGCCACCAAGATGGCACTCTAGAATGACTTTGAGCACCTAAGCCCCACGGTGCCCTGGGGAAAACAACACAGAGGACGTGGAATATTTAGCGTGGTAAGACCCTCGCATGGAAATCCAAAAGATCTGATATTTTATCCTGTACTTCACGTCCGTTTGCTACGATTACACACTTTTAATCATGGGGAGGGGGAGTATGTGGATGGTAGAAATTCTGCATTTTGGTACCATCCTCTATCACTTCTCTGACCACCAGGAAATAAAGCTAGAAGTTAAATTGTGTATAGTTTACATTCATAGAAAAATCCAGCTATTCGGAAATTTTAAAACATTCTCTTTTTCTTAATGTTTATTTTTGAGAGAGAAAGAGAGAGAGAGAGAGAGTGAGTGAGCAAGCGAGCGGGGGAGGGAGAGAGCCAGAAGGAGACAGGATCTGAAGCTGGCTCTGTGCTGACATGGGGCTCAAACGGAGTCCAACCCGTGAGATCGTGACCTGAGCTGAAGTTGGACGCCTAACCAACTGAGCCACCCAGGTGTCCCAAAACATTCTTTTAAATAGTGCTTAGGTCAAAGTGGACCTCTAAACTGGTTGTAGACTATTTAGAATATGATGACATGAGAACACTACATCTCAAAATATAGTGGAGTATGGTCCAAGATGAACTTAGAGGATTTACAGCCACATGTGTTTTATTATGCAAAAGAACAAAAATAAGAATTTAACTAAAAGTCGGGACGCCTGGGTGGTTCAGTCGGTTGAGCATCCGACTTTAGCTCAGGTCATGATCCCAGAGTTCGTGGGTTCGATCCCGCACGTCAGGCTCTGTGCTGACAGCTCAGAGCCCGGAGCCTGCTTTGGACTCTGTGTCTCCCTCTCTCTCTGCCTCTCTCCCGCTCTGTCTGTCTCTCAAAAATAAATAAACATTAAAAAATTTAAAAAAAAACAATTTAAAAATAATAAAAGCTAAAAGAAATACCTGCTAAAAAGCAGGAGGAATTAATTTATTCATTCAATACATATTTATTGAGTGGCTGCTATGTGCCAGACACGGCGCTAGGTACTAAAAATACAGCAGTAAAGGTAAACAAGTCTGTGCCTTCGTGGAACTTACCTTGTAAGAGAGAGAGAGAGCGAAAATTAACACATAAACAATTAAGTGAATAATGTGTTAGGTGGTAAATGCTTTTGATTAACAATAAGGCAGGGTAACAGGAAGTATATTTGAATGACAATGAAACGCAGACCAATGTGACAGGTATCACTCCTCAGCAAAAGTTTCAAAAATCAATGTTCATGATTTGTTATATTCCCTTTTTCCTGCCTCTGTGATTATGGAAAATGGCCTCAAGATAGGGCCTCCATCACCCAGGGCCCATGAGACCCCTTGGTGACTCATGGTGGATAGGTAGCCTGCCTGAGAAATAAACATCGTTGTGTAAGCCACAGGCATTTCCATGCTTTTTGTTACTGCCATATAGCCTAGGCCGTCCTCGTTCTTAAATTCATCTATGTGGAAATGTCAAGTAGTTGGCTGTTTACACAATACTTTGGGACAGAAATAGGGAATTGCTGATATATAAATGGTAGTTGAAGTCATGGAACTGAAGAAAATCAGTGAGGGAAGGAGTCTACATAGAAGTCTGAGTATTGAAATCCAGGGCTCTGAAAATTTAAGAAATCAATGAGGAGATAAAGATCCAGCAAAGGAAACAGAGAAGAAGTGATATATGAGAAAGAAGGAAAAAAGAACAATTATTCCCGAAGCCAAGAATAGAGAATGTTGCAAGGGGGAAGAAATGCCAATGAATCTAATGTTAATAGGTCACAGAAGAGGAGGACTGAGAATTGATCATTGTAGGTAGAATATGAAGGTCACTGATGAACTTTACTGATGTAATTTTGGTGGAATGATGGTGTCTTAGTCCATCTGGGCTGCTGTAACAAAGTGTCGTAGACTGGGTAGCTTATTAACAACAGAAATTTATTTCTCACAATTTTGGAGGCTGGAAGTCAGAGATCAGCGCGTCTGTACGGTTGGGTTCTGATTGAGGGCCATCCTTCAAGTCGCAAACTGCCAGCTTGTCGGTGTGTCCTCACATGGTGCAAAGGGCAGAGCAAAAGCAAGCTTTCCTGTCTCTTCTTCTGAGGGCCCTAATCCCATTCGTGAGGGCTCCACAGTCAGAACCTAACTGCCTCCCAAAGGCCACACCTCCTAATGCCATCAGGTATGGGGCTAGGGTTTCAACATAGGAATTTTGCAGGGACACAAATATTTAGTCTATAACAGATGGGAAGCTCAACTTGAATGGACTGGATTGATGAGAGAATAGGAAGTAAGGAAGTATAAGCGATGGGAATCAACTTTTTAGATGAGTTCTTCTGCAAGGGGGAGCAGAGAAAGGGGTTGACAGCTGGAAAGTGGTATGTAAAGTTAAGAGAGGTTTGTTTTATAAAATGGAAGATACTAAGTTATGTTTGTCTGTTGATGGGGAGGCTATATTGTATGCAATAGATCGCAAATCGATGGGGAGGCTACAGGAGAGAGGGAAAATGGGTTACGCAAGAAAGAGGGCAAGTGTTGGCTTTAGCTAGGAGCGTGAACAGTTCATCCATGCCAACAAGAAAGAAGTAGAGTATACGGGCCCATCCGGATGGAGGCAGACAGCCAGACGTGGTTTGGGAGTTCGTTCAAACTCTTTTCTAATTATTTCAAACTTCTCAGTGAATTAAGAAGGTTAATGAGCTTACAGTAAGGAGGGTGGAAGGCTATTGGAAGTTCAAGGGGAGAAGGTATGAGTAATCACTTTGCAAAGTGGGAGAGGGAACTGTCGGATGACGAACAGACAACCATGGGAATTATCATATAAACAAAAGCAGGAGCTAACATGTTAGAAAAGAGAAAAGCACTAAAGTCTATAAATACATCTCTAAAACTTGGTTCTCTGGAAAGATCGACACAATACGCAAACTTCCGATAAAACCAATATAGAACAAAATAGGAAGAGAGAAAACATACATATATAATATTGGAAATCAAGAAAGGATACAACTACAGGGTTAGAGAAGATTCGAAATATTATATATAGAATTTAAAGCTAATACATAAAAACTCTTCACATAATGAATCATTTTCCAGGGAAATACATATTATCACAAGTATATCAAAGAAGTAGAAAATTGGAATAGGACATTAATCACAGAAAAAGTTTTGAAAATGATCAAAGAGCTACCAGCAAAAACAGCACTGACCTTAGAAGACGTTAAAGGTAAGTTCCTTCAAACTCCGAGATATAAACAGTTGTCATATAGCTTAAGTTTTCAGAGTATGGAAAACAATGGCGTACTTTTCCATTTCATTTTACGAGACTAGTGTCACCACAAGCCTCAAAGGAGCAGGTAGCATAAAAACTGTAAGACCAATTCACGTGGGAGCATAAGATGGCAAAAATATGGTTTGCCTCGACCCCTTTCATTAATATTTATGTGACCTGAGGAATAGGACATTCTAATTTCTCTTCTTCCGTCTGATGGCTGAATCTGGATGACGCAGAGGTCCTATGGAAAAGTGGAGTCAAAACATGGAAGCAACCTAGATTCCCGAGTCATCGTGTGGAAGATCGCTCTGCCAAACACAAACAGCAATGTTGGACTGACACACGAGTGAAAAATAAGTTTCTGTTGATTTTGGTCAATGGGACTTTGGGGTTTATTTATCCCCTCAATTAACGCTATCCGAATTAACACGTGAAATTAATCAAGTGGTTGCCCTGAGCTTCCGTTTTCTCATCTCCAATATGATCATCAAAAAACTTTAGGTGGAAAAAGAAACTCTTTCCACCCACCTCATCGGTTCCTATGTGCCCACTCAGGGAATCGAGAGTTAGTAAGGACTGTAGTTTTTCCATGACATAGATTAGGCTATATACGCCAGTGAGATGGGTCATTAGGAATCTATTTCATAGAAATCCCCTCACCAGAGCATAGTATGTAAACAAAGATATTTATCACAGTGTTTATGTAGTGGCAAAAAAAAAATAAGAAGAGAAAGGAAGAGGAAAAAGAAGAAGAATGGGGAGAGGTAGAGGAGGGAAGGGAAAAAAGGAGGAAAGAAGAAAGGAAGAAGGAAGGAAGGGAGGGAGGGACACTCCCAAGCTCATTTTATAAGGCCAGCATTACCCTGACACCAAAGCCTTACAAGCACAATAAAAGAATATTCCAGGCCAATATTCCTTATAAACATAGATGCAAAAGTTCTCGGCAAAATGTTAACAAATCCAATTCAACAGGATTTTAAAAGAATCATAGACCACAATTAAGTGGGATTTGTCACTGGGATGCAAAAACTGTGTCGACAGACACAAATCACTAAAAAATGATACATTAACAATCTGAAGGATAGAAATCATATGGTCATTTCAATAGATGTAGAAAAAGCATCTGACAAAGTCCAATACCCTTCCACTCCAATAATTCTCAATAAATCAGGTATAGATGGAATGCACCTCGATATAATAAAGGCCACATATGACCAGCCCACAGCTGACATCATACTCAGTAGCAAAAAGCTAAAAGTATTTCCTCTACAATCAGGAATAATTTCTTACCACTTCTATTAAACATAGTACTGGAAATCCTAGACAGAACAGTTAGAAAAGAAAAAGACTTAAAAGACATTCAGCTTGGAAAGGAGGAAGTAAACTTAACTGCATTGACATGATTTTAAGTATAAGAAAATCCTAAACATTGCACTAAAAAAACCGTTAGAACTGGGGCACCAGGGTGGCTCAGTCAGTTAAGCGTCCTACTCTTTTTTTTTTTATTTTTTTAACGTTTATTTATTTTTGAGACAGAGAGAGACAGAGCATGAACAGGGGAGGGGCAGAGAGAGAGGGAGACATAGAATCTGAAACAGGCTCCAGGCTCTGAGCGGTCAGCACAGAGCCCGATGCGGGGCTTGAACTCACGGACCGCGAGATCATGACCTGAGCCGAAGTCGGACGCTTAACCGACCGAGCCACCCAGGCACCCCAAGCGTCCTACTCTTGATTCCAGGTCAGGTCATGATCTCAGTTGGTGCGTTCGAGCCCTGTGTTAGGCTCTGTGCTGTCAGCATAGAATCTTCTTGGGATTCTTCTCTCCCTGTCTGTCTGCCCCTCCCTTACTCATGCTCTCTTTCTCTCTCTCAAAATAAATACATAAACATTAAAAAACTGTTGGTACTGATAAATGAATTTAGCAAGGTTGCAGGATACAAAACCCACATCCAAAAATCAGTTGCATTACTATACAATAACAATGAACTACCTGAAAAAGAAATCATGTAAACAATCCCGCTTATAATAGCACCAAAAAGGATAAAATACTTAGGAATAAATTTAAATAAGGAGGTGAAAGATATGTACACTGAAAACTATAAAACACTGAAGAAAGAAATTTAAGACACAAATATAGTGGAAAACTATCCATGTTCATGAATTGTAAGAATTAGTATTATTAACCACCCAAAGTGATCTACAGATCCAAGTAATAATCCTTATCAAAATTCCAGTGGCCCTTTTCACAGAAATAGAAAGAATAATCCTAAAACTTGTACGGACCCAGAAAGACCTGAAATGGACAAAACAAACTTGAGAAAGAACCAAGCTGGAGGCATCACACTTCCTGTCTTCAAACTATACTACAAAGCTCTAGGAATCGCAACAGTATATTATTGGCATAAAAAAGGACGCATAGACCAGTTGGACAAAATAGCCCCCAAATAGAACCAAGCGGATATGGTCAGCTACTTTTTGACAAAGGTACCCAGAGTACACAATGAGGAAAGGATAGTTTCTCCAAGAAATGGCATTGGAAAACTGGATATTCACATGCAAAAGAATGAAACCGGACTCCTACTTAAAACTACTCACAAAAATCAACTCAAAATGAATTAAAGGCTTAGGCATAGGGGCTCCTGGGTGGCACAGTGGGTTAAGCCTCCAACTCTTGATTTCAGCTCAGTTCATGATCTCACAGTTCATGAGTTCATGATCTCCGGCTGTGTCCCAAGTCAGGTTCTGTCCTGACAGTGCGAAGCCTGCTTGGGATTCTCTCTCTCGCCCTCTCTCTCTGCCCTCCCCCTCTCCCATGCGCACGCTCTCTCTCAAAATAAATAAATAAACATGTTTAAAAAAGACTTCAGCTAGAAGAAAACATAAGGGAAAAACTCATTGACATTGGTCTTGGCAGTGATTTTTTTTTTTTTTTGGATTTGCCTGTTGCACAGGCAACAAAAGTAAAAAGCAACACGTGGCCCACATCAAACTAAAAAGCTTCTGCACGGCAAATGAAAGAGCCAACAAAATGAAAAGGCAACCTACAGAATGAGAGAAAATTTGCCAACCATATACCTGGCAAGGCGTTAATATTCAAAATCTACAGGAACTCTTACAGCTGCACGGTAAAGCAAACACACACACACACACACACACACACACACAAACCCCCGCAAAAAAATAAATCCAAAACCAAAGAAATGTCCTCATTAAAAATGGGCAAAGGATGTGAATGGACATTTTTTCAAAGACTGTGTATAAGTGGCCAACAGGTATATGAACAGGGTCTCGATATCACTAATCATCAGAGAAATGCAAATCAAAGGCACAATGAGATATCACTTTACACCTGTTAGGATGTCTGTTGTCAGAAGGATGAGAGATAACAGATGCTGGTGAGGATGTGGAGAAAAGGGAGCTTTGTTCAGCGCTGGTGAGAATGTAAATAGAACAGCAATTATAAAGAACAGTCATAAGAGGAATAAGTTCTAAGGATCGACTGTACAGCGTGGTGAGTTTTGTTAATAATACTGTATCGCATGCTCGAAGTTTGCCAAGAGGGTAGATCTTCCGTGTTCTAAAAATAAAAGATAACTGTGAAGTGACGTTTGTGTTAATTAACCCGGTCCTGGGAATCATTCTTTTTTTAAGTTTATTTACTTATTTCGGAAGAGACAGAGAGAGTGCTGGGAGGGGGCAGAGAGGGAGGAAGAGAAAGAGAATCCCAAGCAGGACTCCATGTTATCAGCGTGGAGCCTGATGTGGGGGCTCGAACCCACCAGCCATGAGATCATGACCTGAGCCGAAATCAAGAGTCAGATGCTTAACCGACTGAGCCACCCAAGCACCCCGGGAATCATTCCACTATAAGCAGTTGAAGCAGCTGGAAATTTGGTTCTTTTTTTTTCTTTTTTCAGGTTTTTAAGTGTGGGGCTGGTACCATGGTAAGTCTTTAGATATTTGGAAAATTGAAACACAGGAGAGACTTAAACGTGTAATTAAACTCAATTTTGAAACTGCCCTGAGTGCTACACAATTTGTGATGGAACACATAGGCTAGGCTATATTTGCTGAACAATGAACCCAGACCAGCCAGATACCCGAGCCCTCTCTGTCTTTCTTTAAGATTTTACCTTTAAGTAGTGTCTACACCCAACGTGGGGCTCAAACTCACAGCCCCGAGATCAAGAGTCGCATGCTCCACGGACTGAGCCAAGCCAGGGGTCCTGCGATACCACAGACCCCTCTTAACGGGCTCAGTCCTGGTGATAATATGGTGGAGGTGGGGTTTACAGGTTATTACTCCCCTCTGGAGACCAGAAGAAAGTCCACATTTCATTAAAAGTAGAACGATGTGCAACATGCCATCAAATGAGCTACCGTTACTCCTTGACGCCCTCTGCAACTCTCCCGGCGACGGAGGTCAGTTTTCTCTGACGGTTGATGCTAGATCCTGAGGACCGATGGGTGAGGGAGTCGAGACTGAGATCACCCCCTTTGCCAAATGGGTCTTCCCTGGGGACCCGGGGAGCCAGGCAGACAACACTCCCGGCACGCCGCTGCCTCCTCCAAGTGGGAGGGTGCTGTGGCTGCGGCCCGGTTACCTTCTGCACATGACCTCTGCTCCCTCACTTGTAGTCTGGGGGTGGGGGCAAAGGTGTGAACATCCAGCGCTCTCTGCCCAAGCCGTTGTCATGCCCTCTGCTCCGATTACTAAGTGACTCCACGCCACACGTAGGAGAGGGTCTGGAGGCGATAACAAGTGACAGGAAAACGTGAGAAGGGGTTAAGAGGGCAGTGTGGTTTTTGCCTTTGTTGTCAGGGACAGATGATAACGGAGTTCTTGTCATTCTGGCCCGTAAAGGAGAAATGATACAGCCACATCATCTCCTTCGTTACCATTGCTAACGGTGGAAAGAATTGATCTCGACCAGCTCCTTCTTTGGTTAACTGTCACTTGCTATATATCCGTACGATGGAATGATATGCTGCCAGTAAAATCATATTTTTGGAGCATCCTTCATGACGACTGACAGTTTTATGATACAATCTCAACTGTGAGGAAAAGGACGCAAAACTTTATTCACGGGAGGATCCCGTGCAGAGGGAAAAGCATTTAAGGAACTATATAAAATGATGGGGTCTCTGTGATTGAATACGTTTTCTTTTGTTTTTTTCATGTCACTTTATTTTCCAAGTTCTCCACACTCAACTTCCTCTGCTTTCGCAATTACACAAACAAAAACCATTATAGTTGAAATGTCAGTTCTTTCCTTGTTGAAACTACAGGGCTCACTTCCAGGAACACGGGAAATTACACAAACGAAAGGTAAGAGAGGGAGGGTGGGGGAGTGCTTTCCTCATTTTGGGAGCTCAACTGGAATTACTCAAGCTGACAGGTTTTATTTGAACTTCGTCTAACGGAGAAATGAGAGGAATAAAGTAAATGGAAGGACAAAGTATAGGGTTGGCTAGAAATTCCATTATAATAAAGAATTAGAATATGTGGGCATTGAAACAGCTAGCCAAGTTTATTCATTCTTTTTTTCTTTCTTTTTTAAACATTTTTTATGAATACAGTTTATTGTCAAATTGGCTAACAGACAGTGTGTACAGGGTGCTCTTGGTTTTGGGGGTAGATTCCCGTGATTCATTGCTTCCATACAGCACCCAGTGCTCATCCCACCGGGTGCCCTCCTCCCTGCCCATCACCCACTTTCCCCTCTCCCCCAGCCCCCATCCACCCTTAGTTTGTTCGCTGTATTTAACCGTCTCTTGTGCTTTGCTTCCCTCTCTGTATCTATTTTTTCCCCTTTCCCTTCCCCCATGGGGAGGTTTTCCAAGATCCACATACAAGTGAAATCATATGGTGTTTGTCTTTCTCTGACTTATTTCACTCAGCATAATACCTTCTAGTTCCATCCACATTGCTGCAAATGGCACGATTTCATTCTTTCTCAATGCCGAGTAGTATTCCATCGTATATATAAACCACAACTTCTTTACCCATTCATCAGTTGATGGACAGTTAGGCTCTTTCCATACTTTGGCTGTTGTTGAAAGTGCTGCTATACACATTGGGGTACAAGTGTCCCTCTGCATCAGCACTCCTGGATCCCTTGGGTACATTCCTAGCAGTGCTATTGCCGGGTCATAGGGTAGATCTACTTTTCATTTTTTGAGGAACCTCCACACTGTTTTCCAGAGCGGCTGCACCAGTCTGCATTCCCACCAACAGTGCAAGAGGGTTCCCGTTTCTCCACATCCTCGCCAACATCTGTTGTTTCCTGAGTTGTTAATTTTAGCCACTCTGACCGGTGTGAGGTGGTATCTCAGTGCGGCTTTGATTTGTATTTCCCTGATGAGGAGTGACGTTGAGCATCTTTTCGTGTGCCTGTTGGCCATCCGGAGGTCTTCTTTGGAAAAGTGTCTATTCATGTCTTCTGCCCATTTCTTCACTGGATTATTAGTTTTTCAGGTGTGGAGTTTGGTGAGCTCTTTATAGATTTTGGATACTAGCCCTTTGTCCGATATGTCATTTGCAAATATCTTTTCCCATTCCGTCGGTTGCCTTTCAGTTTTGTTGATTGTTTCCTTTGCAGTGCAGAAGCTTTTTATCTTGATGAGGTCCCAATAGTTCATTTTTGCTTTTAATTCCCTTGTCTTTGGAGATGTGTCGAGGAAGAAATTGCTGCAGCTGAAGTTTATTCATTCTTAAAAAAAAAAAAAAAGCAGAGGTGAGGACAGCAAAAAATTTCATGCTTTTTTTCTAAAACCAAGTGAGAGTGCCTTGGTAACCAGCTCAGTGCTCATAGTCAGTCTGGATCCTGTAACAAAACAAGAATAAATAACAACAAACCGAACTGTGAACAAAACAAACTATGAAATGAAGAATATTTATTTCTTTGGCTTATTGCCATATCTCCCTGAATCCCTTGTATACTTCAGTGTTTCCAGTGTTTAAACTCTGCATTTCAATGATCTCAGAGTAACAGTAATAACATAGTAGAAAAGGACTGCAAGGCTCCTTCGTAGTAAGTTCAGGATTACTAAACACAAATGGTCATCTTCACGGAGTTCCTGTTTTCCTAACTGCAAATGCTGTCCTTGAAGTCTGCAGATAAGTCAACTTTGGAGGAATTCGTATGCATGCTCTTGAGTCTGCAAAATTTTAATAAGGAAAGAAAACAAAATGTTGACAATAAAGGTTCTGTCGCCAACCATCGTTAGATTCCAGGGCACTTTGACATAATACTATCGTTCATTGAAACGCATTGGTGGAACCACCAAATTTTAGAGGCAGCAGTTATTTCAGAAACATAACACAGCCAACCACCTCACTTTGCAGATTAGAACATTGGTGCCGAAGAGGTGAAGAGTGTGCTGTCATTGCACTTTGCTGCCTTTTCAGCTGGTCAACCATCTGGGAGTACGGATGCCTTTATTTGAAAGGTCATCAGGATCAAAATGAATCAACACAATATTTCAAATCTTCCAATGTTCCAGCTGACTCTGGGCTGCAAAATTTCTTCTCCAGCCTTCCTGACCGGGTGTCCAGAAACTACTGCCTATGAACAGGATGACAGGCTTAGAAGACTTCAGAAAGTAAAATACGTTGTTTGTGAGTGTGGACAAGTGGAGAGGTCGCCAGGCAAAAAAAAAGGGGGGGGGATGTAATGCTTTTTAAAAATATTTCATGCAGCAAGTAAAAATAACAAAGCACAAAGAGTTAAGTTTCATTTATCTTAAAAGTGATTTTCCAGGTGATGATGGATGGATAAGAAACCACAGTATTCATTATGCTCTTTTTTTTTTTAACATTTATTTATTTTTGAGAGACAGAGAGAGGCGGAGTATGAGCAGGGGAGGGGTAGAGAGAGAAGGAGACAGAATGCGAAGCAGGCTGCAGGCTCCGAGCTGTCAGCACAGAGCCCGACGCGGGGCTCGAACTCACAATCTGCGAGATCATGACCTGAGCCGAAGTCGGACGCTCAACCGACTGAGCCACCCAGGTGCCCCGGTAGTCATTATTCTTTTCTAATTTCATAACACATAATACTTCTCTCCCTCTTTGACCCCCATGCTCTCTGCTAATGGATTTAGTATTGCTTTCATGTTACTATAGTTTGATTAATCTGCTATGCATACTTTTCTATTTACTTTGAGAGTAAATGGTCATGATCATTAGCTTTGTGCTTCTTTTACTTTGGTCACTGTGCTCAGTAACTGACAATCTCGGTTGCAAAGGGAAACAAAATAACCATATCAAGTTTGCTCTTTTGACCGACAAATAAACAACCCCCAAATGATCCCTGTAAATCCAATTAAAGTTCAAATACTGAGCCTTTGGTTGAACACAGAATTTCTAATAAAATTACAAGGGGTTATTCCAGTCCCTAATGCTATTTTAAAGCTTCTAACTTGACGTATTGAAGTGGTATTAACATGTGATAGCAAATATGATACTTCAGAACACTATGCAAATATAATTCCACTTTTTGTTACCTACTCAGCGCTGTAAATGAGGCACATATTTAAAGACCGGCCAATCTACTAATTTTTACCGGATTTCCATTTAAAAGCTGTGTTTGTAATATATTCTTTCATTTATTCTTCAGATATTATGGAGTCCCTGATATGAGTCTGGCACTTTTAGGCTCTGAGTCACTCTGCTTTCATTGGGTTTACATTCTAGGGGGATGGGGGGCAGATAGAAAAAAAAAATGAGTAAATAAACAAGATGAATTTAGCTAGCCAGGAGTACTAGGAAGAAAAGAAATTGGAGGAAGTATGATAGAAGATGACCAAAGGAGGGGAGCTAATTTAGACTGGGTGGTTAGGAGCACCCTCACTGAGGGTATGTGAACCAACATGTGAATGACAGAAGATCAAGGATTGAGAGACATGTAAGGTGAGATTCGATATGGTGAGGGAGCAAGTTATACGAAGGTCAAATGGAACGATGGTCTAGGGAATAGGGCAAATACCCTTAGCTGAGAATGGAATTGACATGGCCAAGGATTAGGAAAGAAATCCACTGTGGCTGGACCATAGCAAGTGACTGAGCATGTTAACGGTGGAAGAAAAGAGGGGACTGATACTGAGCCATTGGGTACGTCAACATTAAGAAGTAGAGCTCAAGAGGAGGGTACAGAAAAGGGAACTGAGAATGAATGGCCAGAGAGCTAGGGGGAAAAAATCAGTTTAATATCACCGGAGCCAAGATTTAAAAATGGAGGGCGTGAGTGGCCAAACCAGTGTCAGGGAAATGGTAGCAGTTGGAGGCAGGACTAGAAAGGGTGAAGAGAGGGTGAAGAGAGAAGGGAAAGGGTGAAGAGAGAAGAGCAGGTGATGAAATGGTGACCGAGAGTATAGACAACATTTTAGACAAGTTCTTCTGTGAAGAGTGGCAAAGAGACGGAACGCTGGCTGGAAAGCAAGCAAAGGGTCCAGGTCAAGAGAGGTTTGGTTATTATTTTTTTAAGATGTGAGTTATTTGAGCATGTATCACAGTTTGTTTATCCATTAACATGTTGAGAAATATCTAGGTTGTTTCCAGTTCCTGGATGTTAAAAGTAAAGCTGCCATAAACACTTGTGTACAAGTTTTTCTGTGAACGTATTTTTTTAACGGATCAGTGCACAGGATTGCAATCGCTGGGTCATTGGGTAGGTGCATGTTTTGTGTTTCAAGACACTGACAACCTGGGGCGCCTGGGTGGCTCAGTCGGTTAAGCGACCGACTTTGGCTCAGGTCATGATCTTGCGATTTGTGGGTTTGAGCCCTGCATTGGGCTCTGTGCTGAAAGCTCAAAGCCTGGAGTCTGCTTTGGATTCTGTGTCTCCCTCTCTCTCTGCCCCTCCCCTGCTCGCTGTCTCTCTCTCTCTCTCAAAAAAAAAAAAATATATATATATATATAAAATATATAAATATAAATGTATTTATATATATTTAAAATATATATATTACATATATTACATACATATATTACACATGTATACATATATATGTTATATATGTATATATATTACATATACATACATATATTACATATATTACATATATATATTACATTTATATATATAAAACTGACAACCTGTTTTCCAGATATCTACTTCACATCTCACCAGCAATGTATGAGTGACCCAGTTTCTCCATAGTCTCTATATCCTCACCAACAATTGGTTTTGTCACTTTTTAAAATTTTAGCCATGCTGAGAAGTGTATAATGATAATTCATTGTGGTTTTAATTTGCATTTTCCTAAATTGCTAATGACGGTGAACATCTTTTCATGTGCTTGTACACAATCTGTATATCCTCTTTGGTGAAATACTCTCTCATGCGTTTTGCCCATTTTTTAATTGGCTTGCTTGTTTCTCTTCTGCTGAGTTTTGAGAAATCTTTATATATTCTAGACACTAGTCTCTTATCAGATATATGGCTTGCAGATACTTTCTCCCATTTGCTAGCTTGTCTTTTCATCATCTTAACACTATTTCACAGAGCAAAGGTTTTAAATTTTGATGAGGTCCAGTGTTTATCAATCTTTCTTTTTAATAGATAATGCTCTTGGTTTCAAGTCTAAGAATTTTTTTTTTTTTTGCATAGCCCTAGGTCCCGAAAAGTTTCTCCTATGTTGTTCTATGAAAGTTTTGTGATTTTACATTTTGTATTTAAGAACACGATCCATTTTGAGTTAATTTTTGTATAAGATACGAGGTTTAGATAAAGGTTCATTTTTTTGCTTATGGATTTCCAATACAAGACATAGTTAAATTAAAATATATAATTTATAATCCAGGTAGAAAAAGTATTGATATTTTTTTACGTCCTCCATCAATTTCGATATTTTCCTATTGTAAATGTGAGGTATTCCTAGAAAAGTCATTTCACGCAGCAGTATAAAACAGGGGTAAATATTTTCATGACAACGTTAGCAATTTTTCTTTCTACTGTCTCCAGCATGGGACTACCTAGATTAAGCAACAGGGGAGATACATTTTAACTTCAAAAATGTGTGATGGGTGAAAATGTGAGAGTTTCTAATTAGAAACTAGAGTTTCTAAATTTATTTTCTTTATTTTGAGAGAGAGAGAGCATGAGTAGGGGAGAGGGGCGGAGGGAGAGACTGAGAATCTTAAGCAAGCTCCACGGTCAGCACAGAGCCCAACACAGGGCTCCATCCCGGGATCCTGGGATCATAACCTGAGCCGAAATCAAGGGTCAGATGCTCAATTGCCCGAGCCACCCAGGCGCCCCTCTAAATTTAATTTTAAGAGAAAAAAATAGCTTCCTCGTTTGCCTGCCTCGGTCTACACAGGTAAAATGAACACGGCCATCAGTATAGGCATTCAACCTATTTTTTCGGAACGAATGACACTGTGGTTTTCCCTCAAATTGCCAAGAAAATTACCTTCACTTGCGCTCAATGTCACAGGCACTGTGGTCACAGCTTCCTAAACCGTGTCCCTGAGTCCAGTCTCCTATACAGTGGATTCATCATATACCAGCTCAATCTTCTTTAAAACCCTTTTTGTCGTCTTTCTTTCTGTTCCCTTCCCTTAGAGTGAACAGCTCCTCATTTACTAAAACAGAGCCCAGACTTCTTACCTTGGCCTTGCCGGTTCCCCCCACCCTGGCCTCTAAAGTACCCTTCCACATAAACTCGTCTGGTTCCATCTCGGAACCATCCATGAACTGCCTGCAGCCACTCTTCCTCATGCGACCCTCTTACAGCTGACATTCTATCTGCGGAATAGACTCCCGGTTTTCCCGGCCAGTGAGAATGTGAACCCCTCCGATCAACCTACCCTCATCACTCTGGCTCACATCTTCCGAGGGCTTCCTCTGTCATCCAGGATAAAACACAAGAGCCTCACCGTGGCCCGGGAGACCCCACCTGATCTGGGCGGTGTTGCCTCTCTGACCTTCTCTCTTATGACACTTCTCTGCTCCTTGTGGCCTTTCTTCCGTCTTTAAGCCAACGGTGTCGCACTTCCAATCCCTTCAAATCTCCCTGACCCACTCTTCTGTCTCCCTCTGCCACTTACAAGGATCCTTTTGATGATGTGGAGGCCATCTGGGTAACCCAGAATAAGGTGCCTGACCTCAAGATTCTTTTTTTTAATGTTTATTTATTTTTGAGAGATAGGGCATGAGTGGGGGAGCAGTAGAGAGAGAGGGAGACCCAGAATCCGAAGCAGGCTCCGGGCTCCGAGCTGGCAGCACAGAGCCCGACGCGGGGCTCGAACTCACCAACCGTGAGGTCATGACCTGAGGCAAAGTCGGATGCCCAACCAAATGGGCCACCCAGGCGCCCCCCTTACCTCAAAATTCTTAACTTCATCACATCTGCAAAGTCCCTTTTGCCTTATGAAGTATCACACCCGCAGGTTGCAGTGATTAAGACATACACATCTCTAGGGGCCATTATTCTGCAAATCACATCTCCCACATCTTCATGTATTGGTTCCTTGCTTCATTCAAGTTTCTCATCAAATGTCACCTAGTCATCGATGCCTCCTCTGAGTGCAATATTTAGAATACCATACCTTCCTTTCTCTGTATAGTCTCTCCTCCTTAGTTTCCTTTCCTTATTAACACTTATCACCACTTGACATATAATTTTGTTTTCGTTTATTGTTTGTCTCATATGAAATACAAGCTCTGTGAGGGGCACCCGGGTGGCTCAGTCGGTTGACAGTCCGACTTCGGCTCGGGTCATGATCTCACGGTTTGTGAGTTTGAGCCCCGCGTTGGCCCTGTGCTGACAGTTCGGAGCCTGGAGCCTGCCTCGGATTCTGGGTCTCCCTCTCTCTCTGCCCCTTCCCCGCTAACGCCCTGTTTCTCTCTCTCAAAAATAAACATTAAAAAATTTTTAAAACAAATACCGTGCTTGGAGCCGGGTGCCGTAGAGGAGCGTGATACCCGGGGGAAGACCCAGGAGGAGAAGGAGGAGAGCTCGCTCGCGGGATTGGCAGTCTTGCTTTCCCTCGGGCGTCAGAGGCCGGAAATTTTCAACCAAATGACCTCTGAGAATATCAAACTTCAGTCAGATCCTAAGCAGAGGTCAGAATTCAAAGGAGTTGAAACCCTAGGGAACAATACTGGGAATAATGTCTCAAGACTGAGAACCAAGACTGCAGTGGCAGAAGTCCTGTGGGGGAAGGTTGACCGTAAAGAAGGAATGGAGAGAATCAGGTGTGTGCTCTCACAACGGAGCCAGCTAGTGGGGAGGTGGCGAGAAACGGGGCTAGCTGCCCTTGTGTATCAGATCATGTGAGGGACAGGAGGCCCAGTTCCCTGTGTCCTGGCTAAAGGGGAGCCGGTCATAAAAGCCACCCGCTTTCTTAGGTACGTGCATGCTGCTCTTTCCGAAACCTCAACAGCATAGGCGTATCTTTGCGGGTGAATCTTTCAAATCCATTTTCAGGCATTTAAGGCTTCTACTCCTGACTGTACGAAGTGGAGAAATGTCTGGGGTCAGGCCTGGGTAGAGACTGACGGCTCTAGGCCATCCTACGATCAAACACTGATCACTTCTATTCACATACACCCCAAGAAACATGGTAATGGCATTCAAAAAAGCAGCATAAAAGCAAGATCCAAATAAATGCCTCCTTTCGACTTAAGGGTGTTTTGCATTTCCAAAATACCCAAATAATTAAATAGAGACGGCGGAGGGACTCCGTAGGCCTCAAACGGCTCCTCTGGTTTGTCCCTGAGAAGCCTCATGTTGCTAACGCTCTTGCTCTAACAGTGCTAAAAATAACAGCACAACCCCTTTCAAGAGTGGGGAAGAAAAAAACGAGGAAGATTAACCAGAGGATGTGTCAGCGATGACCGAAAAGAACCCAGACGAATCATTTGGAGCTGTCACGGCCGAGAGACGGGTCCTCGGAGGTCTTGGCCTGTTTCATGAGGGCCTCTAACATCTATGTCTGTCGGCACACATAGTCTGGTGTTGTGAAGTCCACTTGACGTGCTGCTGAACCAAGTCGTTGAAAAGAGACGAAACTGTAATTTGTTTACCAGAGTGTGGCTATAAAATCCTTAAGCCCCTCCACCTACAGCCCCACGTCAACAACTGCCTGTTCCGCTGAATTTTCTCTTTTCAACTAGTGGGCCGTCTTACTATGAATCCTGTGCAAACAAATGCCACAGTTCACTCTTCTCCCTGGAGTAATGCGCTCACTCAGTGAGTTTTTGAGTGTTGAGTAAGTGCTGGGTAGTCCCCTGAGCCCCGGGATACGTACGTATAGGAACAAAGTCCTTACCCTCAAGGAATGTAGAATCCGGCTCCCAATGGCTTACCTCCCAATATGGATTCCAGTGCTGAGGAGAATGAAATCAGTCCCCGCTCCTTTGTCTTCCCCAGCCTTCTATGCACACATCCTTGGTGCCATTTAGCGTACCAAACCGAGGTGCCGGTTAACTGGGAGCACCCCAGTAGGCTGTGAGCAACTTGGGAGAAGCCGGGGTGCTGACTGAGGAGAATCCTTCAGCTGAGATCGTCTGTGCAGAGGTACCCATGTTTCCATGTGTCCACACTCACTCATGGAGCATCTAAGCTAGGAGGGCAGGAGCCTTATCCTGCTCATGGCCGTATCTCCAGGGCCTAGGCCGGGGCCTGGAATTATTCCAGGCCCTCAATCAATATCTGTCGAATTAATAAATTGACAAACGAAACCGGTCTTTCTGATTTCTAGATGCAGGTTCTTGGCCCTGCGTCTTACGAGTTTGGGCCCTAAAAGCACCGTGTTCTTGCTCGTTCCACAGGGCGTGTGGCAAAGGTCCCGAAAGGGAGGATGCTGCTGTATCTTCTGCCAGAGTCTCGGCACCAGTGTGGTTTGTAAACTGGACTGCGTGTTGGCATGCTGTCTGCCGACGTCCGTGACCCTGACCGATTCGCGGCCTTGTAGCCGGCACCCGGAAGGAGAGGGCTTCAAGCCCCTAAGCCCTACTCGTGACGAGGGTCCTTGGCCATTTTTCCTTGATTTTGCTTCATTTCCCGACCTGTTCCTCCTTTCCCCCGGCTTCTTCTTTCTTGCATCACTTCTCATTTTGGACCCTGCAATTGCTTCTCCAGCTTTGAAACTCCTATGACCGTGCTGAAATGGCCCCGTGGCCAATCCGGTCTTTTTTGGCTACCGTCAGTAACTACGTTTCTTGACAAGGCGATCAAATGCCATAATCCTCTCAGAGTCGGCTCCCATGGCTGGCATCCACTCATGTTGGCTTAATCCGGTCCCCCGGAGGAGGAATCAGACACAACAGGCATTCAATAAGTGTGTGTTCATTTGAACTCCCTCATAATAGTGGATGTAAAATGGGATCGCTTTCGGGCTCACGGCAATCCCATCAGTGACCATGCCTGTGTTCTCCTCCCTTCCTTTTTTTAAAGTTTATTTATTTTTGAGAGAGAGAGAGAGAGAGAGAGAGAGAGAATGAGTGGGGCAGTGGAAGAAAGAGATGGGGACAGAGGATCTCAAGCAGACTCCCTGCTGACAACAGGGAGCCCGATGTGGGGCTCGAACTCACGAACCGTGAGGTCATGACCTGAGCTGAAGGCAGACGCTTAACCGACGGAGCCACCCAGGTGCACGTCTCCTCCCTTCCTTTGGAGGAATCCTCTTTTGCCCCCAAACACACTGTGTAAATGGAATCTGCTGTTTTCTTCTATCACACACCTCCATGGTCATAATTTGTGATCAAAGAAGAGAGAGGATGAGCAACCCCTAACAAAGCATGTGACCTAGAATTAACCTTAATTCTCTTATGATGAATAGCCTTGGAAGACTCAGAAAATGGGAGCCGAATCTAGAACCATGAGATCGGTCCATCAAATAATTCCTTCTCCCGTCAAAAAATGAGTCAACAAAGGAATGTCTTCAACTCATTTTGCTATCACTGTCCATCAGGGTGAAGTATACTTTTGCTTTCTCCCTTTATTGAATGGGAGTTTTTATTGCTATTTTCTTCTGCTTTTGTTCCACTGTTACATAGGCGTTGTTCTGCGGGTGAATACATGTGTCATTTGGTCGTAGCATATAAGGAACTATAAGGAACCGCATTCGAACTTGGGTTGTCTCTTGTGACGGAGACCCAGGAACGTGTCTGCTTGCACGTGGGAAAATCGCATTACCCTTGGTGCTAATGATAATGGGAGGAGGGGTGTTTTTACAAGCATGCTATAGGAAGAAGGGGCATGTGTGCCAGGCAGTCAAGGGACAAGATAAAGTTTTCATAAGTTGACACGGCCATGTGGCTCCCAGTGATGCTCTTAATTGTGACATCTCTGCTTTCACCGCTTCCTCGCAGAACCTACTTCTTTGCGCAGCCTGAACTTCCGTCTTTGGTTCAGATGAGCGTTTCTGCACCCTCACGCGCCCTTCCTAAGCCAGCCACAGGGGTCACTTGTCAGTTTGGGAAGAGGGCACGTGTCTCAAAGTCATCCAATCAGATGCTTTTCCCTGAGATTTTTCCTACTCCTCTGGCAGTCATACACCTAGCTTCCTAGGGAAGGGCGTGAAGCCTCAGGAGTGGAAGTGAGAGATGGAGAAAAATGGGAGGAGAGAAAGGGAGAGAGAGAGAAGAAAGAGTGGCAGTTTCAGACAGCGGTCAAGCCCCTGCTTCTAGTTCCAGAGAGCGTTGGTTATTGCCTTCTGGAAGCTCGGTTCATTTCTTCATTTTTATGAACACGCCACGGCCTTCTAAAACATATTCCCTTTACCTAGGCTACTTTAAATTAGGTTTGTCTTGCCTGACGACCAGAACCAGCCACACCAGTATGCTAGTTTGTAATGCATTCTTTGGTGATGAAGTTAAAAATCAAAAGCTAAAAACATTAACGGAACAAAATTAATAGAATACTTCTGAGTGCATCGCAGGAAGTGTCAGTTTGACACTTTTCTGTTGTGTGTGTGTGTGTGTGTGTGTGTGTTGCACACACAGACTAGATCACTAAGAACATCCTGCTCAAAAACGGTTAAAAGCCATGACACGAAAGCATTTGAATCTGTGACTCAGTGGGGCCACTTTAAGAGTGTTAAGAAGTCAGTCTAGATCATTTTGTTTTTGATGAGCAACCCAGGTATGTGGGAGGTGAAAAAAGCCTGGAGAAAGGCTGAGTCATTTAAGAAACTTCTCTGTACTTGAAGCAAAACCGTCTCCCCAAAGGGGCGGTCTGTGGAATAATTCATGCTTATGAATTTGGTAAGGACTGCAAAGCAAAAGGCCAGAAAGAAGTTCCTTTCGGTAGCTGCAGCCTCGCAAGCTGCGAGAGCCCCAATTACCCAGGTGACCGGCTTCGTGTGAAATCTCCATATTATGCAAAATATGAGGAGGGATCAGAAGAAGCTAATAGAATCGAGGCAGTGATGAGCGCACAATCGTAGCAGGATAATGGCTGTGCAGCAAGACTCGTTTCGAAAACTAAAGCAAAATATCAGGCTGACTTAGTTATGAATGGACACCTCCGCTAATTTCCATCAGCGCTGCTGGCCTGTCGGGAGCCTCCAGTTTGTGGAATCCTGATCCAAAGAGAGGGATTCAGTCTCTACATACAGCTGCCATGAGATAACGGACTTATTACTGAAGCGGATAACGCCGGCTGAGTGACAGTTCGAGTTGCTCTAGGGGGAGAGGAGAGGAAATGAATCCGTATCAGGCTGAGGCTGATGTACGGATACAGGGAGCATTGTCTCACCTGGACGAGGAAGTAATTCCTGGCACCGATCCGATTATCTGGAGGGAAAATGCAATCTTCTTAACAGAAACTAGAACGGCGGGAGGGGTAGGTTTGGGGGGGGGGCAAGTCTTGGAGAGCAGTTCTGCCCCGTGGAATTCTCTATGATGACCGATCAGTTCTGCGCTGTCCTGCACGGTCGCCACTAGCCACGTTTGCCTATTGAACCCTTGAAATTAGCCTAGCGAGCCTGAGGAGTGTCTGGGTGTTTAGGAGCAGCTACCTGGTGGTGGGTCTGAACCCTCTGCCTGGAAGCGGGGTGGGGGGATAGGTGGAATGCACATGGCGCGGAGGGAGGGAAATGAGGCCGCTGCGACAGAAAACAAAACTCGCCTCTGTTGGGCGAAGCTTACTTCCTGCACACTCCCGGTCCTTGAATTGTCACCTATACTGGCGGGGGGAGGGGGGTCCTTGGCAAAATCAAAATAAGAGTATTTTAGGCGCGCCTGGGTGGCTCAGTTGGTTGAGGTCGGACTTCGGCTGGGGTCATGATCTCACGGGTTCATGGGTTCGAGCCCCCAGTCGGGCTCTGGGCCGACAGCTCGAGCCTGGAGCCTGTTTCGACTCTGTGTCTCCCTCTCTCTCGGCCCCTCCCCTGTTCATGCTCTGTCCCTCTCTGTCTCAAAAATAAATAAAGGTTAAAAAAATAAATAAATAGACATAGCTTCTCACTGGAGTCCAATTCATATAATATTGGACCCGTTGACCGATTCTAAACAAGTTATGTTTTGTACGAAAAAAATGGTGTCACTATCCTCCCACAAGTCACGTCTGTGAAAAACTCAGAAACATCTTTTTTTTTTTTTGCTTTGTAAAATTTGGAAGATTTTTTAAAAAGCATTATACACGCTTTACTTGGCCATTATGGAAAACTGATAAGATGCGAGTAATCAAAAGGACGAAAAAATCATTATTGATCCTGCCGTGGAAACTCCAGTTGAATTTTGTGATATATGCCTCCAGAGAGTTTTTGTCCTATATGACTAATAAGGTCCTTTCTACATGCATGCACCTACATGCGTATTAAAGTGAGATCACCGGGGCGCTGGGGTGGCTCAGTTGGTTATGTGTCTGCCTCTTGGTTTTGACTCAGGCTGGTCATGAACTCACGGTTTGTGAGATCGAGCCCTGCATCAGGCTCCGCGCTAACAGCCGGGAGCCTGCTTGGGATTCTGTCTCCCTTTCTCCCTTCCCCTCCCCCAGTTGTGCTGTCTCGTTCTCAAAATAAACAAACCTCAACAAAAATAATAAAATAAAATAAAATAAAATCTGCTTTTCTCTTTCCATGCCAGTAGATATAAACTTGTGTTTCAAAATATACAAATTTGCATACAATTTGTCATTTTTTAAAGCTGCATAATATTTCATTGTGTGGATAAGTCAGGATCAATGTAGCCATTCTCCTGTTGTACATTTAGGTTCACTTTTTCACCCACCATCATAAATAGCACTCTGTACGACATTATCGCATCCACGTATGCAAGCGTTTCCTTTAAAGTATTCTTTTGAGTGGATACTTAGGTTTGATAGGTAATGAAATAAAATATGATGATCCCTGTCTTTAACGTCAATAATGATAATAGCTGAGATTATTGAGCACGTCCTATGTGCTCAATATTATCTTAACTGCTACCTGAATTTACTCCTTGTGCACTCCTGTTCCTTGACTTCCCACCTGTATTTGGGGACATCCTTGAAAACATAAATAATTAACTCTAATAAGTGCTACTATTATACCCATTTTCCATACGGTAAAACTGAGGCACAAAATAATTTATTCGCTTGCCCACTATCACTTAACTAGTGAGGAGGAATCTGGATTTAAATTAAAGCAGTTTGACTCTAGTTTTTGCCTTCAACCAGAATCTCCACTATGCTTCCTCTCCATAAGTTTTGCTTTGGGTGCTCACATTAGAAATCCCGTTCACTGTTATTTCTCATATACAGGGCTGTGTCTTGGGCTTTTGCTACCCTTAGCACATTGGAAAATATGGCGCCATTCATATATCAAAAGGTTCCTGATAGACGAAAGGAACTCTTTGGTTTCGGGTAACCTCAATTTCACAGGCTGAAAAAGAGAAACACATAACAACGGCAAGGAATGATGGCACCTAGTCAGTAATTACAGTAGCTGCTATTTTTCTCCTATTTCTATGCTAGTGCTCATTTCGTTGTGCCTCATGTTCTAATTTCACATATCCCATTCATTTTCTGTTCTATAGGGCCTGGAATCATGTGTTTTAAACTCCAGAGAGATGCAAAGACATGATCTTATGACCCTATCTTGGCTGTAAAGTGCCTTCATAGATCCCGTAGCTTCCACAAATAAAGAAGCCACCTCCGTCTGTGATGTCGTGATACAAGAAGAAAGAAATATTTAGGGTTTGTCCCTGGTTTCTGGCACACAGCTCCTAAAAACTCTTGTAATTTCCTGAGTGACGGATGTGATAGGAGCATTGGCTCTTATAATATTTGGTCTTAGGCCCAGCTCCTGACACAAGAGCTTTGAAGACCCTTGGAATCTCTGGAGTGATAAGTGTCTTTTCTGTGTGCTCATGAGATGGCTGGTAGCTGAAGGCCCCCAGGTAGCATCAACATTAGGCTGTGCTTGGCAGAAAGACCAAGGCCTGATGGGAGGGTTAGAACTTTCAGCCCCACCCACCAACCTCCAGTGGGGGAGAAGGGCTAGAAATTAAGTTAATCACCAACGGCTAATGCTTTTCAATCACGTCCATGTACTAGAAAACTCCACTGAAAACAAACGATGAGGCTCAGAGAGCTTTTGGCTTGGCGAACAAACACGCTGAGGTGCCAGGAGGGTGGTGCACACAGAGAGGGCCTCGGTTATCTGCGTCCTTTGCTCCCATGCCTTGCTCTATACATCTCTTCCATTTAACTGTTCCTGAGTTGCATCCTTTCTTCAACAGTAAATGAACTGTTTTCCTGAGTTCTGTGAATCATTCTCCTGAGGAGGAGGTCGTCACGATAGCTGGTCCATCTGAAGCAGGGGAGGCCCCAGAGACTAGTGACTGGTGTCTGAGGTTGGGAGGCAGTCTTGTGGGACTGAGCCTTTTACCTGTAGAGTCTGATGTCTGTCTCCGTGTCTGGAGAGTTGGAGAGTTGGCTGGTGTGGGGAACGAAACCTGGCACATTAGCTGTCAGAAGTTCTTGGGAGTGGAAAAACAGACCAGAGTGTCTATTTACTAAATGCCCATTGATTTATAAGAACGCTGGCTCTTGAGCTATGGCAGATCCCTGCAGTGGGGACCCTTTGAGGTGGCTCTCAAAAGACAACTACGTATGGACATTTAAGGGCTCATTTATGTAAAAGTCCTATGAAGGGACTGGATTATTTTTCTTAGTTTCTATTACTATCTTATGCTCTCCCTGATGGCTAAATGTCAAGAAGCAGCTAAAAGTTATATATGAGTCCACTGAATCATAGAAGTTAGGTTTCTACCAGTACGGGAAATGCTTAAGGATATTTTAACATTTAAAGTATTACAAGGGGAATTCAGAAAAAAAAAAAAAATGAGCGGCCTTAGGGATGTTGCATGGGCATGTCCATTTTTCGATAATATTCCTATGCCCTGCTCATTTTAATTAGTAACTGAAGCAGATATTAAAATCCATTAGATGATCAGTTGGGTTTGCCTTTTCATTTGGAAGTGCAGGCGTACCTGCTGAGAAATCTCGGGTGTGACAATGCAATCAAGACTTCAGAAAAGCGTAGCCAAACGCAATTGATATCCGTGCTCAGAGAAAATTGATTGTGATATTATTTATATCATTTTTCTCTTCATTCATTTCTCCATCCACGCATATAAAACTGTTACTTTCTGACTCATGGACTATAGACACTATAGATTATATGAAATTGGTCATACATTGAAGATTTTAGAATCTTAGGGGGAAAAACATGTTCTACCGAGTGATCCATCTTAAATAAAAATATCCATATAAAGAGAACTGATGTCCCTTTGTGCTTCCACGAGGCAGGAATCTGCTCTGCACTATGTTGCATTAACACGAGTGCTTGCTACACCCCAGCATGGAGGCCAGTCTCCGCCGACAGCCGTAACCAAGGGAGGGACGAGGCTGCAGCGGAAACCCACATTTGTATTTGTGAACCAACCCTTCCCCTTCCTATCTCCACACGGTCAAAAGTGTGGCCAAAGGAGCCACAGAAAGGCATTGTGGCATTTGCCCGGGAAGGTTCCCCCAAAGCAGAAAACAGTCAGGCAAGAGATTGGCAACGAAAATGATCAGTTTTCATCAGTTCCCATCCTCGTAAAATGCAGTCAGTTTTTATAACATGAAGTTTTTGTGGCAAAAAAAAAAAAAAAAAAAAATCTCCTCATCGCCCCATGGAGAAACGGGGCATAAAAGAACCAGCTGTAATCATTACATCTACAAGGTCCTAGAGTTTGAAGAGTAAACTATGATACAATAGGCTCCAAGATATGAGAGTCTGATCTGGTCCGCGAGCTCAGGGTCTCCTAGGATGAAATGTTTTTTCTTTCTTTATAGTGACTTCAACATACCATACAAGTCACTCGTTTAAAGCATACGAGTCAAAGGTTCTTAGCATGTTCACAGAGTTGTGCAACCATCACATTTTCTTTTTCTTCAAATAAACTAAGTCATCACCCTGAAATCTTCTGTCGCCCCCTCTGGCCCTGGGCAACCACTAAGCTACTTTCCGTCTCTACGGATTTGCCCCTTATGTACATTTTTATGAACGGGGTCATTCAGCCTGTGGTCCTTTGTAGCGTGTGTGGCACTCCTCTTATTTTTAGAGCCAAGTAATATTCCATTGTGTGGGTATTCTACATATTGCTTATCCGTTCATCCACTAATGGATATCTGGGTTGTTTCCACGTCTGGCTGTCAGGAAGAATGCCGCCATGAATATTTGTGCGTGGAAATATATTTTTAATTCTCTTGGGGATATGTCTGGGAGTGGAATTGCTGGGTCATATGGTATTTCTGTATTCAATATTTTGGGAAACAGCCAAACTGTTTTCTGACGCAGCTGTACCATTTTATACTCCCCCAGCAGTGGATGATGGTTCCAATTTTACCACATCTTCACCAACACTTGTTACTGTCTGTCTTATTGTCGCCATTTTAGTGACTGCCAAGTGCTGTCTCATTAGGGTTTTGGTTTGCATTTCCCTGACAACCGAGGGAGCACTTCTTGATGAGTGATTAGAAAGGAAGAAGGAGAAAGGCTACTGGCGAGCTGTAGGAGGTGGGGCCATGTAAGGACAGGTATACGAGTGGTGCTAGGGCCTGATCTTCAGACCATTGTCAAGTTAGAGGTTGCAAGTTGTGTTCCGTTTTACAGAAATAACAGTGGGGAATGAGGTTCTAGGTGAACTTTCTGCAATCACCTGGCAGAGAATAAACTGGTCAAAACGACAAGTTATTCTAGAAGACGGATTGTTTGAAATGACTGATTAAAAATGAGAATTTCCGGGGCGGCTCAGTCAGTTAAGCATCCAACTCTTGATTGTGGCTCAGGTCTTGATCTCAAGGTCATGAGATTGAGCCCCATGTCGGGCTCTGCACTGGGCTTAAAGCCTGCTTGAGAGAGAGAGAGACAGAGACAGAGAGACAAAGAGAAATTTCCAGTGGGTGCTATGACAGTACAGAACAATGGCTCTGAAGTCCTCACATTACTGCCGCAGGGGTTGGCGAAAATCTAATGGGAAGGACAAGATAAACTCAAGGATCAATTCAATGTCTAACAACCTGTGAATCAATGATAAATCTTTTCAACCATTATTGAGATCTCCACCCTCTATGTACATCCAGTAGATGGAATACATTCTTTCTTTTGGGCTTGGAATTGAGCATTGATTTTCATTTCTCTGCACTTAGTATATACATAAGCACTTTACGATATTGTTTGGGGAAAAGGGATGGTTTTGCCACAGTTTTAAAGAAGCCGCTAATGATAGCAGATGTGCATTCCGGAGGTTTCTCTCAGCTCTCAACTAGGCCTGAGATGCATCTAGTCCGCCACAAAAGTCACCGTGCTTCCTTGAGTTTAACAATGTATCTTCACAGTCTTTGGGCCAGCTCCAGCCCCAGCTGCTATCTCGCGGCAACTGCATGAGTAACCCGAGCAAGGTCCTCCCAGCTAAGCCCAGCCAGCCAAAAGAACTGAGGGACAGAGTATAATGGCTGTTTTGCAGCACTAAATTGTGGAATGGTTTGTTCTGCGGCAAACATAACCGGAACAATGAAAGAGGGAATTGGTCAGAGAACACTAAGAGGTGTTCACGCTGGTCCTTGGATTGCAACGAAGCCCTTGTCTGCTGGTGCGACCTTCTCGAGCTCAGCTTCTCAGGTTCAGGAGTAGAGGGAATAAATAGTAGGGTTATGCAAGATTCTTATTTCGCCACATGGCGTGAAGAGACGGCAACCCCCCCCCCCCCAGGAATGACAAATGGGCATGCGATGAAACTGAATTTGATTTAGAAAGGAGAAAAGGAACCCAGAAAATGGAGGTGTGGTTCTCAAAGTTTTGTCGTCTAGGGCCAGTGTTACCCGAAGAATGAGATTGTTAAAAAAAAAAAAAAAAAAAAAGCTAATGCATTTTCTCTTTTGAGCTCTTGGCCATCTTGGTTCATTCTTGCTTTTGTGCCTTCCACTGTAATTACTTAGGCACCGAGTTATTCCCAGCTATGACGTGCTGACATTTAATAGGGCAATGGCCATCTTGTTCTTTTGGACATGCAGGTAGCCCCCTGCCTTATGCTTTAAACAGGCTCTCAATAAAAGTTTGGAGTGCTGCTCTTTCTTGACCAAACAGAATATTGCTAACACTCAACCGGTGCTCTGGTCTGGGGTCTAGATCTCTTTCGTCATTGCATTCAATCAAGTGCCACAAAAAGACAAGTGAAACTAATTTTCATGATTTTATTCTCGTCTATGCTCATATGTTCTAACTTCTGAGTTGCTTTGCCTGAATGTCAGAGTACTGGAGAAATTTCTACACTTGAAAAATTTCAGTATCTCTCTCCATGTAGATGGGTGAAAAGCCAGGCCTCTTTTTTATGTTTCAGTTTGTACATTTCCTTTGGAGAACTATGAGACGTGTTAGCTGTTTCTGGCACCTGATTTGCATATGCATTCTGCGCTTTTCTTTTATTACAAATTTTTCAAGAGAATCACAGTCCACACTTTCAGGAACCCAAAAGTCTACTGGAAGAGAGAAAGATGGAAACGAAATAGGTACTCTATATATCTTGAATGCAAAAGGAAAAAAAAAAAGATTTAAAAGTGATGATAATAAGTGCCATTTATTGATTACTACCTATGTGCCAAGAATTGTGTTACACGTTTTACGTGCATTTCATTTTGTTTTGTGTTCCTAAGACATTTACTTCTGATTTTGTTGGGGAACCTATTTTAATAGGCTGTTCTTTTTAAAATGAACTTTCTTATTTTTCCTTCCCTTCCCCTATGTTTATCTGTTTTGTTCCTTAAAGTCCACAG
The DNA here is from genome assembly GCF_018350195.1 of Panthera tigris. Taxonomy (NCBI): domain Eukaryota; kingdom Metazoa; phylum Chordata; class Mammalia; order Carnivora; family Felidae; genus Panthera; species Panthera tigris. The sequence continues at coordinate 119,105,682 of NC_056677.1, read as the reverse complement.
CAGTGAAATCGTACGGTGTTTGTCTTTCTCTGACTTATTTCACTTAGCATAATACACTCTAGTTCCATCCACTTTGATAACAGAGAAGGAAGCAAACCAGAAGAGACTCTTAAATACAGAGAACAAACTGGGGGTTGCTAGAAGGGTGGTGGGTGGGGGGATGGGCTAGATGGGTGACGGGCACGAAGGAGGGCACTTGTTGGGATGAGCACCGGGTGTCGTAGGTAAGTGATGAACCGCTGGGTTCTACTCCTGAAACCATTGTCATATTATATGTTAACTTGGATTTAAGTAAAATTAGAAGAAAAAATGAAGTTTCTATTTTCCATTGAAGTATAAAGTTTATCATTTAAACATTAAAAACAGAAACGCAGAAAGTAGAGAAAAATTCCTGTTGCAGGCGTTTCATTTTTAAGGAACCACACAGGTAGCCACTCCCATCCCCATTTTATTCTATTTTTAAAAAATTTTTAAATGTTTATTGTTGAGAGAGAGAGAGAGGGAGAATGAGCGGGGGAGATGCAGAGAGAGAGGGAGACAGAATCTGAAGTAGGCTCCGGGCTCCGAGCCGTCAGCACAGAGCCCGACGCGGGGCTCGAACTCACGAACTGCGAGATCACGACCTGAGCCGAAGCTGGATGCTCCACCGACCGAGCCACCCAGGCGCCTCTCTCACCCCCCGTTTTAAAGATGAGGAAATGTCTAAACCTGCAACCTGACCAGACTGAGGCATCAATGTATAATCAAGTCATTCTGCCGCGGGGCCAGAAGCGCGGAATAAAAGCGCGGAGGGGGAGACACGAACTTGGCCCGAGGGCATCGTGGAAGATGAGAGAGCGGAGGAGGCCTCGGGGCCGGTCACCGGGCAGAAGGCAAGAGCCGGGTCTGTGGGCGCCTCAGGCCACCGCGGATGAAAGACGGGAGGTGGCCGTTTGCGAGGGCCGGGCCGGGGGCCACGGGGACGGCAGCGCACCGGGGAGTCGCGCGTGGACTGGGGAGGCCCAGAGGCAAGAGGCAGGGAGAGCAGGGTGGGCTGCAGAAGTTTCTGAAGGGCTGTCACTTTAGCGTCCACGTTGCACGGGAGGCACGCAGACGCCCCGATTGGCCGGGGCAGAAGCCCAGGTGGGCGAGGGGCGCGGGGCTTTCAGGGCGCACATCCTCCTGCTGTTTGCGGACGAGTTGGCCACTGCGTTAGGGGTTCGGACGCTGCTTCTGCCGCTGCCTGCGTGTCCTCGGGTGATCCGTCAGCTTCCCAGGGCTGCCGTAACCGGCTACCACGGGCCGGATGACTTAAACACCGACGCGTATGGCCTCCCAGTTCTGGAGGCCAGGAGGCCAAGGTCAAAGTGTCAACAGCACTGGTTCCTTCTGAGGGCGGGGGGATAATCCGTCCCGGGCATTTCTCCTCGGCTTGGAGCCGGCTGCCTTCTCCCCGTGTCTTCATATCGTCTTCTTTCTACGCGTATCTGTGTCCACACCTCTCCTGTTTATGAGAACACCACTCGTATCGGATGAGGGCCGCTCATAGGGACCTCTTGTTAACTTCACGACCTCTACAAAAATGCTATCTCCAAATATGGTCACATTTTGAGATGTTAGGGGTTAGCACTTCCACATGGGAAACCGAGGAAGAGAGGACACAATTCGTCCCATGACAGGCAAGTTAACATCCACCCACCGGCTTCGTGAGCGCCCGCACTAATGGCGTACATCTGCGACCTGCTCTTGAGAATTCCTCTTGGTCAATGACGGCCGTCTGGCCAAGAGATGTGTGTGACGTTAACCTCCCACCTCTGGGGGTGCCAGATGCCTGGCTTTGGGGGTGGAGGGTACAAAAGCCCCGTGGCCCTCTTGTTACAACGTGGAAAAACTCTGTGAGGTGATTTATGCTCCGCAGCCTTCCATACGCAACACCCCCCCTCCCCTGCAAGGCATAAACCAAAGCTGAACGTTACCCGAGACCACAGGCTTCCTCAACTCTTTCCAATTTCCTGCTTTGTTTCTAGCTCTACCATATGGGTTCCACCTGGAGAGCACACGCCCGAAAAGTCACATCCCCCCGAATGTCTACGCCAAGTGCTATTTCCAAGAAATCCAATCTCAGATATTACCTAATCTTTCTGTGCTCTCCTTTCCCGACCTGGCACATAGCAAATGGTCAATAAACGTTGGTTACCATTTCTCTCATTGATATGGTGTCTACTTTGGTATTTCATTACAGCTAATAATTAGATATTGTTGTAAATTGCAATGTATCACAGCGAAGAGCGATGCTGATGCTTCATGATATTTTGGTAGTCCGGAGATTCTGCCTTGGGGAGATCTGACTCAATTATAGAGGCCTCGGACTTTGAGACGATCCTAAAGTTCCTAACTAAAAGGGTCCGCCCTACCGAAAGATACTTACATGTATAGTGAAAACTGGACACTGGGGCTTCAGAGAGCTAACCGAAGTCTATGGCAACGACTCTTAGCCAGACAAAATAATAGATTCTTTTAAAACATGCAACAATTTTGGAGCGCCTGGGTGGTTCAGTTGGTTAAGCGTCCGACTCTTGATTTCGGCTCAGGTCATGATCTCACGGTTCGTGAGATCGAGTCCCACGGCGGGCTCTGCACTGAGTGCGGAGCCTTCTTGGGATTCTCTCTTCCCTCTCCCTTTCTCTCTCAAATTAAATAAATATTTGTTTAAGTTTTATTTATTTTTTATATATATAATTTATTGTCCAATTGGTTTCCATACAACACTCAGTGCTCATCCCAACAGGTGCCCTCCTCCATGCCCATCACCCACTTTCCCCTCTCCCTGACCCCCCAGCAACCCTCCGTTTGTTCTCAGTATTTAAGAGTCTCTTATGGTTTGCCTTCTTCCTTCTCTGGAACTTAAAAAGTTCCAAATAAAATATGCAACCGTTTGGAAATATTCAAATTAGCAGGGAGGAACATTACAGTGAGCTGGAAATGCTGTGGGGTCGGGTGCAGGTGAGAATCAACAAAACATGGGTTATAACAGCCTCCCTTTCAAGTATTATCAAATGTGAACTTAAGGACACACAAGGCTTACAAACAAATCCATCAACCCATTGAGACATCTCTAATGTGATACTGAGCAGCTTTCGCACAAGACCCAAATAGAGAAAACAAAAAACGTTTGTATATTTGTTTGCCATTAAAAAATACCAATATTGACTCCTCTGAAAAAACGCATTCTTATTTTATCTTTATAGAATAAAGATATAGTATACATATATATATTTAATGTATAATATGTAAATATATATTTAATATTTAATATATAATATGTAAATATATATTTAATATTTAATATATATATATAATTTATCTTATAGAATAAAAGAATGGTAAATGAAAACATTGGCTTGCATTTTACTTTGTGAAGGAGAAGCAACAGAAAGGTACTTTAAGATTTAAATTTTGAGGTAAGGTATGATGGCGGTAACATAACACTTAACATTACTAGTTCCAACCAGAAAGGCCACGCCATTAACCTAACAGACGTATGAAGTCATTTGATCACATTCCTTACCCAGCCAACACCTACTACAATGCCTGGCACGTTGTGTATACTCCATAAATATTTGTTGAATTCGTGCTGAGTTGTCTCATAAGGAAAAGGAAAAAAAACCCACACTTTTAGAAGGACATTAGTTATACAAGACTATTTCCACCGGTCTGAAGCTAGCAGCCAACATCATATTAATTTTCAGAATATTCCAGCTCTCATTATTTAGGACAGTGAATAATACCTCTCCTGCCTTCCCCTCCTGAGCTCCGAACTGAAAGGGGGGAGGCGAAGGAGAGAGAGAAGGAGAGGGAGAGAGAGGACAGAAACAGACGGAGATCAGTAATCAGCTTGGTTACTGATGAAAACTCTATGAGAGGATGTGGCTTACGTGTGTGGCTAACTGGGCTTACTCTCACTTTCTGAAGTGGACACACTCTTCTCAGATTTCAGGCTTTCTGGGAGAGGCTAATGGATGTGCAGTAGAGCCTTACCACAATGGCCAAGGAGGAGGACCAAAATTCACCCTCCCTGTAGACAGGTGCATCCTAAGGAAGAGACTGGAAGAGTATGGGAGTGAGCCTTGTATGCCCAGTTCGTTCTCTTAAAGTAATTAGATAAGTCTATTCTTACTTAAGGACCGGCAAGTGACGTAGAAGAAAGAATGAGAGGGTGGAAGGAGGCTGAGCGTGTCACTCTAATGGAAGCAAGACATACTGATCCCTCTAACACTCACCATCGTCATTGTTCATCCATCAACAAATGTACTCGGCTCTAACAATCCAACATACATGTTGGATCTGATGACCTGGTTCTATTTCCACAATTATCACTCTAATACAGGCCATGAATCCCCTGTCCGGGATAATGAAATGGTTTCCAAACTGGCAGAACTTCGAGACAGCTGTGTAGGTTGTGCATTGGATTACTCCATGGGTTCTATGGTACACCCTGGTGTGGCACAGTGCACAACGAGGGCAACTATATGGGACAAATTCCACATTACCAGTGCCTGTTATGTGTTAGTGTAGGCTAATATTAGGTGTAGGCGATACAGTGATGAGAAAAAGACAAACAAACCCTGCTGCACGGAGCTTACATTCCAGCGGAGGAGGAGACGAACATGTATATAAATCAACACACTGATTTCAGACAGTGACAATTACTATGTGAATTTTAGATAGTGGCAGGAACTATGAAAATAGCAAATACCACGCACTGGAATACGCCTTAGTCCCCTACGGAACGGCTCAAGACTCTCTGTAAGCTGTGCTTGGAAACGGGACTGGATCTTGGAGTTAATTCATGTTGGACAATAAGCTAAAAATGCTGGGCAAAAACCATCCAGAAGGACAAGGAAGATTGATTTCCCAGAGGCCGTTGCTCCATTGAGGGAACTGCTCCTCCCTTAAGAGACAGAGGTGAATTTTTACAGTCTGGGGCCTGGGAGTTCATAGGTGCATTTGGTTGTTTTATTTCCAGGAAGTGCACAAACACAGAGGCTTGTATATTCTACCTGTAGAATATTTGCACAAGGATCTCCCAAACTGAAATGCTTACAGGGCCTGGGCAGGTAGTGGGGGAATCAACTCTCGTTTCCAAGGGATGCAACAAATTTGGATTTTTATGTGAAATTTCTGGATTGTTAGCAGTCCTTTCTTAAAAATAAGCTATGTAGGTCAGACGACACACTTTCAAGCTGAGGGCAAGCCATTTTGACCTCTCAATCAGTCTAAGAACACCAAAAGAACTCTTTCGTTGTTGAACACGAAACCTTATTTGTTTCCTCGAGATACAGATGTGGGTATTCTCACATGTCTATTCTGAGAAGGCTGTTTGAAGAATGGTCTTTATTTTTGTGCGTTTTGTTCTCAACAGCATTCCAGGCCCTAAGTCTATAACCCTCTGTGAAATAAAGCTCCAGCATGTATATTTCTACTTAATCTCTAGGCACTAAAAATGAAGACATGATCTTCAGAACCTGATTCTGAGGGCAAGAAAAAAAAATACAGAGGGATTAGAATAGTTCCCCAGGCTTATACTAAGTCTGTTAGAGTTAGCTCTTTTGCCCTTCGAAAATGACTAATTTAGATGCTTTGAGCTACTGGCCGCAGAGTAGACGATTCAGATCCCAATACTGGGCTCTCGCAATCTACATTTGATGTCGAAGAGACTCCATAATTGGAATCAGACAGAGAAGATGTGGCACGGGTGTTACGTTTTCATACTGAAATTTTAATGCAATTCAGGATTGCTGCCTAAAACCTCTTTCCATACGTGCACACGCACGTACACGTCAAGTCGTTCGGCTAGATTTTAAAACAAACACACAAAGCGGCGCTGATAAACACCTGACCGTGAGAGAGAGTTTCTTTTTCTGAGCTCCAAATATATGGTTTTCAAACACTGCTATCTATCTGAACCATTATTTTAACACATTTTGATCGACTGAGAGTGGAAAAATACAAGATCGTATTCTGAGACTTTGAAATCTGAAAATTCAAAGTCAAAATCTGTCATTAATATATTCTGTTTGCCTCAGTACTAACGGACATATGTTCCATCTGAATCATGCAGTTTCATGATGTTCCTAGGATTTGAAAAAAATGACATCAGCCTTCTCCGTATTGTTCCTTTACAGAGAAACACGCAGAAGTTCTTCAATGAGCACTGTGATATGTACCGGGGTCATCTATGTTACTTTGTTTAGATAAGCTGATAAGCTTTCTTGACTCTTAAGGTGGAGGAAAAAAGAAATCAATGTTTCTGTTGGCAGGTCACGTCCTCATTGAATCGTCTTGTCCGAAGGCTGTTGCTGAGCTCACAAAGCAGAGTCTATACAATATGATGCAAAAATATATTTATAAATACCGAAACGGAACAAAGAATGAGTTTCTGTGAGTGAATACGTGTAATATTTCAGGTTGATTTTCAAAATGTAACAGAATCATCCACGTATCACCGTGCTACTTTACCTGCAGCTTCTAAAGGAACGTGGGGTTCATCGCTTTAAGAAGTCAGTACAAAAAGAGATGTTCTAAACAGTTAAAATTATGCTTGTGTCAGACAGTAAATAACATGTCTTTCCCAACGTTGTCCTCTAGCAGGATACGATTATATAATTTATAACTATATTTGTTTCAAATATGTGATTCTTATGAAACTTACACAATGTGTAATTATAGATATCCTTTATTTTAGAATTAACAACATCTAAAGGTACCGTATAACCGATGGATCCACAAGGGCTGAAAAGGCGTGAGGTTTGTAAACTGTCATAAGAACAACAACATAAGAGATTCTTTACACACGTTATCTCAAATTATCATAATTATCTCACAAAGTGGGCCGCCATATTATGTTATTTTACAGATGAGAAAAATGAGGCTTACAGAGCTATTTTGAGTGGAACATAGATCTATTTAACTTCCCTTTGCTAAGGATGATTCATCCAGGCATATGGACTCTCAAAAAGTCAAAATATAGACATCAGGGTTCTCGCAATCTCCCCTAAATTTGTGTGTACAATGTCGTTTGTCTATAAATGTACATTTTAAAAAAGTAAAATCCATAACTTTTATGACACTCTCCAAGATATTGGTGACCCAGAAAAGATCCCCTGTGCACACATTGAAATTTTAGATATGAATTCCGTAAGGGCCAGAGCCATGGGGTTTCTCTGACTTCTTCCATTCTATGCTGGCACGCAAAACATCTGATGACATATTCTTAACAGTTATGAAGATACTTGTAATTAGATTTTCAAAACGCAGAAGGGTTTTCTTACAACCAGAAATAAGTGAAAAGGGGCAGGAGCCAAATCTTTATGACATAGTTTCGTGTTGCGGATACAGAGTTCACCCCATTGAGTTGGTAAGATGGCCGAAACGGCCTGTCTGCAGAGAGCGTGGTTCCATTGTCCCGGCAGACATCGAGCTAATTAGTGGCGACAGGATATCACCTCTTAGGTTATTGCATTCAGACGTCAAATTCAACGCCACCCAAATGGAACGTATCCTCTGAACTCCCCTCAAGACTTCTAAGCCAACTCCCTTCAAGACTTCCCTATTTACGAGACCGGAATCAACCTTCTCCCAGTTCTTCTTTACTCTAGAGGACACTTCAGATAGAAAATGGAGCACATACGAAGGCATCAAGGGGTGAATACAACATCTTCTTTATCAGTTCACCCATAGACAGGCACATAGGTTGTTTTCATGCCTTGGTTATTGTGAATAATGAATGTGACATTCACTGAAGATGTCACTATAGATGTCACGTCTATTCGTGTCCTCTGCCCATTTTTAAGTTGTCGTCGTTGTTGTTAGTAGTAGTGCTATTATTATTAGCTATTGAGTTGCGAGACTTCTTTGCAAATTTGCATATTAAGGTCTTACCAGAAATATTTTCTGCCAGTCTGTAAGTTGCCTTTTCATTTTGTTGACCATGTCTTCTGCTGTGCAGGGGCTTTTAGTTTGACACATACCACTTAGTTATTTTGCTTTTGTTGTCTATGCTTTGGCTCTCGTACCTAAAAACTTTGTTGAGAGCTTATATCGTGAAAAGATTATTGAAAAGAATTCCCTTCCCCCACTGAGTATTCTTGGCTCCTTTGTCAAATGTGAGTTGGCCACACGCCCGCTCGATTCTGCTTTATGTGTGTTTTCAAGCCGGTCATTCTGGTGACTGTCAATAAGGCCAGAGCCAAAAGGATTGTTTTGTCCAGTTTTGTCTGGTACCGTCACGTGTCTTCGTCATACCGTTCTCTTCATTTCCAGCGAAGCTGCACGTAGTGGTGTTTGAAAGAAGCACTTCAACTTCTCTGTAACGTCTGTGGGGTCACCACCAGTGGAGCTCCCGTCCGTCGCCATACGATGCTATTACGACGTCATTGACTATATTCCCTACGTCGTACCGTTTGGCCCTTCTTAAGAAGCCACGCGGCAGGTAGAAAGGTGGGGTTTTTTCTCCTGTACCTCCAGTTCTCAATCTCTTCTCCTAGCAGAACTTGTCACAAATGCAACGAGGGGCCCACACGCCTGCTTCATGGGTGTGGGGCAGATGCAAACATTCAGTGTCATGAGAACATGATTTTTAAGGCCGAACTCGCAAGGTATTTTCGTATGTAATGTTTCGTATGATGTTTTATTCATCTATCTGTGATTCCCTAGCACGTGCTTTTTACCCTCCCCCTTGGGAATTCTCGCCCCAATCCCCAGCTTTGCCAACATTTTATTGACTTCTCAAGGCCCATGCTTTCCTAATTGGCAAAATGCAAGGGTGCCTTTCAATGCTTACCCCGTGGGCCTACGGCATCTGAAACCATCAGAGGTTTCACCTTTTTTGAATTGTCTCCTTCATGGTTTTCTGTTATTTTTTTCATCTGTCACTTATATTCTGTTTATCATCAGAAAAGATTTCTGTCAATTTGAAATACAGAGCTGCAGGGGAAAGAGAAAGGATTAGATAAAGCTAAAAAGAAAATCTTCTATAGGGATATTCTTAGCCAATTTACCTCTTCTGCCTGATAACCAGGAAGTCCGAAATTATTTTCATGCCAGAATAGATTTGCCTTACCCCGAATGGCTGATACATCCCTCTCATTCCTAATGATTTCAGGTTTTTCTTCTTAGCTTTATCTAATCCTTTCTCTTTCACCTGCAGCTCTGTATTTCAAATTGACAGAAATCTTTTCCTTTGCCACCCCCCCAATCAGTCACCAAACCTTGTCGATTCTTCCAGGGACACTCCCTCTCCTTCTCTCCCAGTGGCCTCAGATTCCTTGGATAACCTCAACACTGGGAAACCTAACTCTTGCCTTCGTCTTTCCAGCCCGACAAATATTCTTTTCCCGAAATTGTCACTTTCTTCCTATTCTTTCTTTCTTTCTTTCTATAAAGGCTTCAGTGGCACCAAATTACAGGCGCAGAGCTCACACTCCTTATCCTGACGTGGATGCTCCTTCGCCATTTCACCCTTAGATTCCATCCCGTTAAACTCTGACACTTCCTATTTCCTTGCATGTTTGTTATCCTATACCTCTGTACTTGAAGGCTCGTTCTCCTCCTCTAGCCACATAGTTCTTTTAAGAGCCAAGCCCAGGTTCCCCGCGTGCCAGAAATATTTATCTCGCTGCTGGCACTGTAATTGCAATATTTAATTGTTACTTACTTACATTTCTATAAATCCTGAGATTGCTCATCTCTCTCCAACCGGATCATTAGCTCCCTAAGGGATGCCTCAGACATCTATGCATTCTCAACGGCACCTAGTCTAGTAGATATTTTGTAAATATTTGGTGATTTGTTTTAGAGCTCTTTATCCAATTGCTTCCCTACTCCGTGATATCTACAGGAAACTGTGCGCACATTAAGGGAACAAGAGAAATGAAGAAAAGTTATGATATTGTTAAATCAAAAGGCACCTTGCTCCCTCACCTTTGTATCAAAACAGACCTTACTGGTTTGCTGTCTTAACACCCACAGCAGCGTATGCTCCAACCGGCACCTGGAATCGATCAAGAAGACAGGAGCTGCCACGAATTGCTGTTCCAGAAGTAGAAAATGCCATCGCTGCCATTGTAATAACACCAGGGAAGGTTGAATTACAGAATTAAAACGGGCCTGCCTTTCCGAGTCGAGCCTCTATGTGAACAATCATGGGCCAGAAGAGCTGCGAGGGCCGTGAAGACTCCTATAACCTGAGTAATTATTTGCTTACGGTGGGATATCTCCTGGAGGGAATAATAACAGCAACGACTACCATTTATTGCACTCATACTGTGTGCCAGGCACTGTACTAAATGCTTACGTGAATTATGGGATTTAATCCTCCCGAGCATGTTCTAAGATAGAGACCATTCGTTTTCTGTTTTACAAATGAGGAAATCGAGACAAAGTAACTTGCGCGAAGTCATAGCTAAGAAATGAGTCAACTGGGATTTGAATGGATGTAGACTGGCACCCAAGTTCACAGCTGTTTTCTCGCTTTATATTAATAGCCTGACTCACTCAAAAATCTAGGTAGAGATTTCTTTAATCATTTTTTTCTTTTATTCTGGAGAGAGAGAGAGAGAGAGAGAGAGAGAGAGAGAGGGAATCCCATGCAGGCCCCACACTCAGAGTGGAGCCCAACGCAGGGCTCGATCCCACGACGCTGGGATCATGACCTGACCTGAGCTGAAATCAAGAGTGGGACACCCAACCTACTGAGCCACCCAGGCGCCCCCTACGGAGAGATTTATTCTAATCACGTGCTTGCATGCATAAACGTACCGTTTCAGGAAAGGGGACGGACAAAGTGTTTTATTTCAGATTACTGGCCACCTTTAGAGAAAGGCTTTGGGAATTTTGATAGATCCAAGCTTGGTCTCAAGTTCCAAAAAAGGCTTTTACGTGGAGATGCGAACTAAAAAAAAAAATCCGCTAGTTGTAACAGTCCTCTGATGGATTAAAATCTCAGGCACATGGGCTGAATCCATTCTGCATGTCTCAGTATGGATGGTGGATGATGCCTGTGCTATTCCAGGGGCTGTTCAATGAGTGCCTCTTCTTGTTCATCTGGTTACCACTCCGGTCTGTTTTCTCGTGCTAAAGACTTCGTGTGCCAGTCATGAGATATCAGATTCCATCCTTTAGAAAGCTAATGGAGATATTTTTAAACTTTGCAAACTAGCAATTCTGTCTCATAGATAACATAAGGCCTATACGCCAATGCACTGCCATGTTCTTTGGATTTAAACAGAGTTTCTTATGTCATGTCGGAAAACACATGCCATGCCAGAAAATGATTTCATTCACTGCGGTAAAGAAATTTGAAAACATCCATTCAATGCTGTGGAAACTGGGTAAGATGTACTCAAAAGAATGAATGCGTGTGATAACAATAACCACATGGGGATTGATAACAGATAATAATGTCATAGTTTGATTCATAAATTCCTTGGGTACTGGGGCCATGTCTGATTTATCTTTGGATTTAGTATCTTTGGATACTAAACGGTTGTTTGTGGAGCTAATGTGGTCGCCCCTAGGAAGTTTTCTATATCCCTCAAGTGGGCCTATGACTTGTAGTCAGGCAAGAGGCATGTCTCAGGTGAATGTGGACAGTACAACATTTTTACCTCATAGAACCGTTTCCTCCACTCTCTCTTTTCCCCCTCTTTACCAGCATTCATTTTTAAAACATTCTTCCTGGTACTGGAATAAATTCTGGGTTCCTCAAGGCTCTACTTATAAAATAAAATTCAAAAGATAATGAAATTACTGTCACCCGTAATGTTCCCTGTGTTTCACGGCTGGATCTGCTCCTGCATCTTGGGGGTCCTACGTATCCTCTTGCTATACAGAATTTGCTTTCGTGGAGCCCCTTCCTTGTTGACGCAATGCATGGGATTGTGCTCCTCCCTCAGCGTCCCCACCTAGCACCTCATTTCCCTACTAAAGCCAAGGCCTGTGGTAAAATTCATCCCATCCTTTTAGACCCAAACACTCTAAATATTTTTTGACGACTTTCAGGTATCGGGTTCCATATCTTACAAAGATACCTCAAGAAACCTCTTAAAAACCATTCTTCCTGGATAGCTTATCCTCAGTTCACCATTGTTTTCCCCTACAATGTCAATCTGCCTTTATTTCCACCTGGTGTATTTTTCATCTCTGACATTATCATTTTTCTTTGTTTCTCACGTATTTACTTAACTTCTAGCACATAGAGGATGCAGTTAAAACTTTTTAAAAAGTGAGGTACCATTGGTGTAACATTAGCTTCAGGTGTACAATGTAATGATCCAGTATTTGTATATACTGTGAAATGATCACCACAATGTGCCCAGTAAACATCCATCGCCATACATGCTTACAATTTTTTTCTCACGATGAGAAGTTTCAAGCTCCACTCTCCTAGCTGTTTTCAAATATGCAAGACAATATTGGTAACTATAGCCACCGTGCTGTACATTACATCCCCGTGGCTTCCTCATCTTATAAACGGAGATGTATTTGTTTGTTTGAACTAGGCTCCGTGCCAATGTGGGGCTTGAACTCATGACCCGGCGATAACAGTCGGATGCTCTACTGACTGAGCCAGCCAGGTGCCCCTTTATAACTGGATATTTGACCTGTTCGCTCTATTCATTTCTTTTTTTTTTTTTAATTAATGTTTATTTATTTTGAGAGAGACAGAGCATGAGCAGGGGAGGGGCAGAGAGAGAGGGAGACACGGAATCCGAAGCAGGCTCCAGGATCCCAGCCGTTGGCACGGTGCCCGACGCGGGGCTCGAACTCACAAACGGTTAGATCGTGACCTGAGCTGAACTTGAACACTTAACCGACTGAGCCACCCAGGCGCCCCTCACTCTATTCATTTCTATCTTTCATCTCTGCCGTTTTAGTGTTTCTTTATATTCGCTGTGTCTACTTAACTTGGAGAACATATAGAATATAGTTATGACTGTTTTAGTGTCCTTGTCTGCTGTTTCTTACATCAGGGTCAGTTATGCGTTGGCTTTGAATGACCGATTATTCTCGCTATTCTGAGTCACGTTTTCCTGCCTCTTTTCATGTCTGGTCATCTGTAACTGGATGCTAGACATTGGGAACCTTACCTTCTCGCAAGGTGAACACCCCTGAAATAGTTGTTTTTCGGGGCTAGTTCGATCCATCTTCCTTTTTCTATTTTGTAAGCAGGACCTGAGCAGCGCTTTTTCCTCGCTACGGAGCCAAGTCCTTTCTGAGCTCTTACCAAATGCCCCGCGGATCAAGACTCTGCCAGACTGGCTGGCGGGAACTGAGCTCTTCTGGTCCTGAGCAGTGAGCACTAGCACCGTTAAGCCTTGCGAGATGCCCTTGGGCAGTTCTTCACGTGCGCTTGCTGCGCAGTGCTTTGCTGAATGCCGTGCAGCTGCCCAGCTTTCCCCTTCTGTGGCGCCCTGTCCTCTCCAGGACTCTGTCCTCTGGACCGTAGGTATCTTGCGCCTCAACTCGGACGTTCCTCCACGTCGTGCCTGTGTATCTCCCCCCTGCACCGTGGCCTGGAAATTTTCTCAAGGCGGGAAGCGGGGGCAATCCTACGACTCTCTCCATTTGTTTCCTGTGTCTCAGAGATCACGGTCTGCCATTGATTATCATCTTGAAAACCATTGTCTCATATATTTTTTGGCTTTCGTTTGTTGCCTGAAATGGCCAGGTAAACCCAGTCTCTGTTATTTCATCTTTTTTAAAAAAAATTTAGTGTTTTATTCATTTTCTGAGAGAGAGAGAGAGAGAGAGAGAGAGAGAACAGGGGAGGGGCAGAGAGAGAGAGAGGGAGACACAGAATCCGAAGCAGGCTCCACGGCCCGGAGCCTGATGTGGGACTTGAACTCACGAACCATGTGATCGTGACCTGAGCTGCAGTCAGACGTTTAACCGAGTGAGCCACCCAGGCGCCCCAATCTGTTATTCCATCTTGGCCGGAAGTACCATCGTATATTTTTTTAAACAGGTATAGTGTTATGTATATTTTTATGTCTTCTGTATCAGACTTTGGTAAGTTGTATTCCCAAAGGAATGCTGTCCATTTAAGTTATTTAATTTAGTGGCATGAAATTGTTTATAATATTTCCTTATTTTCATTTTAACATCAGTGTGGTCTGTAATAATTTCCCTCTTTCATCCCTATTATTGGTTTCCCTTTTCCCTCTTTAATTCTGGATCAATCTTGCTAGATGTTTATCAATTTTTAATCAGTCTTTTTACAATTTTTTAATCAGCCTCTCCAAAGATCAATTTTTTTACTTTTTTGACTTCCTCTATGTTTTGTCTATTTTCTATTTTATTGATTTTTCTTTCTTTTCTTTTTCAAAAAAAATTTAATGCTTATTTATTTTTGAGAGAGAGAGAGAGAGACAGAGCACAAGCGGGGAGGGGCAGAGAGAGAAACACACACACAGAATCCGAAGCAGGCTCCAGGCTCTGAGCCATCAGCACAGAGCCCGATGCAGGGCTCGAACTCATGAACTTTGAGATCATGACCCGAGCCGAAGTCGGAGGTTTAACTGACTGAGCCACCCAGGCACCCCTATTTTATTGATTTTTCACTCTTCGTAATTTCCTTCCTTCCACTTACTTTAGGATCAATTTTTTCTTCTTTTTGTAGCTCTTCATGGTGGAAACTTAGATCACTAAAACTGAAACTTTTCTTCGTCTTTAATATATGCATTTATAGCTATATTTTTCCTTTAATCATTGCTTTAGCTCATTCTTAAAGTCTCGTATGTTATCATTTTATTATTGTTTGAGTCCAAGTAGCTTATAATTTTCCTTGTGATTTCTTCTTTGATCTATGTGTTACTCAGAACTATGTTGTTGAATCGCCAAATGTTCAGGCGTTAAAAAATGTTTAATTCCAGTGTAATTAACATACACTGTTATATTCGTTTTAGGTGTACAATATAGAGATTCAACCCTTCCATATATCACCCTGTGCTCATTGCCACAAGAGCACCCCTTAGTCCCCATCACCCATTTCACCCATCCCCTCACCCACCTCCCCACTCATAACCATCGGTTTGTCTCTTTTTTTGTTTTGTTTCTTAAACTCCACATATGAGTGAAATCATATAGCATTTGTCTCTTTCTGACTTATTTCACTTAGCATTATATGCTCTAGATCTATTCATGTTGTTGCAAATGGTAAGATTTCATCCTTTTTATGGCTAAGTAATATTCTGGTGTGTGTGTGTGTGTGTGTGTGTGTGTGTGTGTGTGTACACATACCTTATCTTCTTTATTCACTCAAAATCAATGGACATTTGGGCCCTTTCCATAATTTGGCTATTGTTGATAATGCTGCTGTGAACGTTGGGGTGCATGCATCCCTTTGAATTGGTGTTTTTGTATTTTTGGGGTAGATATTCAGGAGTGTGATTCCTGGATCGTAAGGTAGTTCTGTTTTTAATTTTTTAGGAAACTGCATACCGTTTTCCACAGCGACTGCCCCAGTTTGCGTTCCCACCAACGGTGCAAGAGGTTTCCTTTTTCTTCACAGCCTCAGCAACGCTTGTTGTTTCTTGAGTTTTGATTTTAGCTGTTCTGATAGGGTGTCAGGTGATACCTCATTGTACTTTTGATTGGCATTTCCCTGATGATGCGTGATGGTGAGCATCTTTTCATGTGTCTGTTGGCCATCTGGGTGTCTTCTTTGGACAAAGGTCTGTTCATGTCTTCTGCCCATTCTTAAATTGGATTATTTGGCTTTTTGGTGTTGAGTTGTATCTGTTCCTTATGTATTTTGGGTACTAAGCCTTTATCAGATGTGTCATTTGCAAATATCTTCTCCCTTTCCGCAGCTTACCTTTTAGTTTTGTCGGTCGTTTCCTTCACTGTGCAGAAGTGTTTATTTTGATGAAGTCTCAATAGTTTATTTTTGCTTTTGTTTCCCTCACCTCAGGAGACGTATCTAGAAAGATGTTGTTACGGCCAATGTCAGAGAAATTACTGCCTGTGCTCTCTTCTAGGATTTTTATGGTTTCAGGTCTCACACTGAGGTCCTTAATCCATTTTGAGTTTACTTTTGTGTATGGTGTAAGAAAGCGGTCCAGTTTCCCCAACACCCTTTGTTGAAGAGACGTCTTTTTCCCATTGCCTATTCCTGCCTCTTTTGTCAAAGATGAATGGGGCGTATCATTGTGCATTTATTTCTGGGCTTTCTATTCTGTTCCATTGATCTATATGTCTATTTTTGTGTTAGGCATTTCTTAAATTTCTTATTATTGATGGTTTCTAATTCAATTTCATTTTGGTCAGAGAATATATTTGGGGTGATATAAAACCTTCTAAATATATTGCAATTTATTTTATGGCCTAGAATGTATATTGCAGTTTGGGGACACACTGCTATTCAGTAAATATCAATTATGTCATATTGGCTGTTCAGATCTTCTCTGTACTAATTTCTTTTTTTCTATGTGTTTGAACAGTGGCTAACAAAGGAGTTTGTAAATATCTGTGTTTATTAATTCATTTATTTCTCCCTTCATCATCTCTTTTTTACCAACTGTGTATTAGACTCCCAGCTATGCTAATCCTCAACTCACTGCCTCTGGGTCTGGCCCCACAGCAGTGTGTTTCTTCCAAGAGTAGGCATTAATGAGTCTAAGATTCCTTTTTCCCCTCACTGACGTAGCACGCTTCACACTGTCTCCTACTCGAGACACAACCTAAGGAGTTCAATGGACCCCCCCCCAAATTATAATTTTTCTCCCTTTGGTCCAAATAGTTTCATGTTACTTTAAAAATATCAGGACCGACAGCCTCTTATTAGGGTGTTTGCAGTAGGCGAGGATGTGTTAAATCCACTTAGTTGTAGTTCTGACCAACGTGATAACATGTGAGTTGAGGGGTATGAGCATAATGGTTTCAGGTTGTGGGTAAAGAGCCGGCGGAACTAAATGGCCCCATTCGCATTATGCTCATGCCCCTCCACTCACAGGCCCAGAATGTGTTAGTCTTCCGGTTTTAATTCGATGTAAATCTTCTTTTGGGGTAACAGATAATCCTAGGCACCTCTGCTCTTAGAAGATGACTTTGTACGTGGAGGTAAAGGGCTAGCACTGTGACCACAAAGAGATAAAAAAACAAAGCACCGCCTCCACTTGGCATGTCCAAGCTTCCATAGTGTGAGTCCAAGCGATCACATCGCCCGAAAGAGGTAACTTTTCTCTAGATAGAGAGGAGGGAGAGGCCTCAGCAAATGTCCGTGTATATCGGAGAGCACTTACAGATCCTATCAGAAGGCTCATCTTAATAGTTGGCTTTTTCATTTCCTTCCGTAAAATTGAATACTTTTTTTTTGTCACGTGGAAGAATGATGGCTCGCAACAATGCCTCTTTGATCTGTGCGAAGCCCGGTCTTTTCCTGAGGAGTGCAGTTGTCAAGGACATTGTCACTGCCGCATCGTCCTTGAGTACTGAGTGGTGAACCTGAAGACCCTAGGAAGCTTTCTTTGCATGCGATCAAGTCTCTCGAAAAGATAACGGGCAACTGGTGGGGAAACGGAGCCTGAGGTCTTGGGCAAATGTTATATTCTGCCTTCGTTGCCGCTTTATAATGGAATGCAAGAACGCTGCTGTAGAGTCTGGGCTTCAGTCTAGCGTTCTCAGTTTACTGTTGAGATATAGTGGAGCTATTGACAAGCAGAAGGAACTGCCAAAGACGGAGCATATATTATTAAAGCAGTTCATTTTCTCATCAGCAGTTTATGTCTTGCTCTGGATAATTAGTGAGGTCTTGGAAGGAATTAGTCTGGTGCTTGGGAATGTGTGCGCCAAGAGAATACACATACATTGAGTTAGAAAAGAAATGTCCTCATTTATGAGGGGACTGAGCAATGTGAGCGGCATGCACGTAGAAATTGAACTCTGAGATCATTCACATGAGTTTCCCATTAGACCCATACAATTGTCCCATTTATTGCTTTTTTGTCTCGAAGACTGACCGGGGGTCATCATGTTTCTAATGTTATACCACCGCATATATCCAAAGCTACTTTTTCATTAACCCACCGTCACCCTGCATAAACTGAAGAAAAAGACTCATTCCCACTCAGCAGCCTGGGGATATGTCAACCAGAGGCTATGATGGATCAAATGAACCCGTTCCGTTTATACGGCTAAAGTGTGTGCAGGAGCAGGTAGAGCTCCAGGGACTAACCCACACACACACTCTCTCGATGATCCCAGGCATCCGGAGAGTCGTACGAAAGCTAGGCGGCCCAGTATTCTGTCTCTGGGATGCGTCGTACAGGGCTATGTTTCGACCTAATCCCATCTTAGTACAGTTACTTCTCTGTCTTTCTAAAATGATTATTTCCATTGCATTTTGTAGAATCATGGTTCCAGCGGGGAATAACCTTCCCCTAAGGTGGTGCAAGGGAAACCACTTTCATGAGGAGACTTTCTAGAGATGTGAGGCAGGATTAAGGGGACTGACAGTGGATGTGGAGGTCCCGGAGACTAACCGACAGCCGGAAACTGTTACCATCGCTAGGGCTAGAAAAGCGAAGGGAGGTAAGGGTGCTTCTAGACAGAGTAACTTGCACAACGGCACACAGCTAAGAAACGGCTAAGCCAGGGGTACCTGGGTGGCTCAGTCAATCAAGCGTCTGACTTCAGCTCATGTCATGATCTCATGGTTTGTGAGCTCGAGCCCCACGTTGGGCTCTCTGCTGTCAGCACAGACCCTGCTTCAGATCCTCTGTCCCCGTCTCTCTGCCCCTCCCGCATTCACACACACTCTCTCTCTCTCTCTCAAAAATAAGTAAACATTAAAAAAAATTTTTTTTAAATGAGTAAACTGGGATTTGAATGGAGGTAGACTGGCACCCGGGTTTACATGATTTACTAACCCGAACGAATTCTTCTTTTGCTACTTTCTTGCTTTATATTAATAGCACGACTCACTTAATAATCTAAGTTGAGATTTATTTTGATCATATACTTGCGTACATAATCATATTGCTTCCGGAAAGCAAGGATGAAGTGTTTTATTTCACATTACTGGCACCTCTAAAGGTTTGGGGAGCTGGGAATGCCATATGGAGAGGCTGGGAAGGAGTTGGGGAGAAATACCACCCTTAGCCTTCTCTCTCCCCATCCTCCAATGTCCAGTGGGCTAAAACCCATCCAGAAGACAGCAAGGGAGCAAGGCTCTGTCTCCAGTATACACAACAGGCAGGAGAAGGTGTAAAGTGGGCCCACATAGGGTGGAGTGGAGGGATGGAGAACAAGTCGACATACATTTAGAGTTTCCTGCTTTTGCACAGAAGGATGAGGTGGCCCGCAAAGCATTTGAACTTGTTCCATGCCTGCCTCAGCTTTCGGCCGGACTAGTGCAAGTTTATCCTAAGCAGCCTCCCCGCATCCACACATGGCTCCATCCAATCAGAATGGATGGATTCTGATGGGAAACCATGGAGGCCAGAGAAATCGGTTCAAAACAAAACAAATGAATAAGCAAACACAAAAAGCAGAAGTAGACCACTAAATTCGGAGAACAAAGGGACCATTGCCAGAAGGAAGGGGGCAGGGAGATGAGCAAACTGGGGGGGGGGGGAAGAGGAGGGCGAGATGCGGGCTTCCAGGTGTGGAATAAGTCACAGGGGGTGGCTACGCATGGGACGAGCACCGCAGAATGTAGACGCTTGTGCAATCACTATGTTGTACGTCTGAAACTTCAATCAGAAAAAGAAGACAATAGCATCAGTAAAGGGAACTACATAGGGAAAAAACCCATCTGCTATACCTTGCCCTCCGCTGCCCCCTCCGCTCAGCACTAAACCTTTCGGTAGATTCCGTCGCTTTTAGGACAGGAGCTGAAATCCCGACCAGAGCCGGTCGTGTCCTACACGGTCCAGTCCCCGCCGAACCCTTCAATCGCGTCTTATCCCCTTCTGTCCTTCGTTCAGCTCCCCGCGGCAGGACTGCCTTTCTTTGCCTCCTGCCTGATTCAGAACCTTTGACACGTTGCTCTTTCCTCCTGGAATATTATTCCCGCTTTTCCCCGTCTCTTGTTGGTGCTTCTCATCCCTCGGATTTCATCTCCAAAGTCACTTCCCCGCGGAAGCCCTGACAGAATTCCTAGGTCCACGTAGCTACCAATTTTTATTTATTTATTTATTTATTTATTTTATTTTTGAGAGAGAGAGAGAGAGAGCGAGCACGAGCCACCCAAGCGCTACCAATTTTTATAGATTTTGCTTATATCACGTATATCTTCTTCATCGAAGCTTCTCGGTGTGAAATTCAACTCGTATCCCTGTGACGATCGGCTTGATTTCCATCTCTTGTACTGGATAGTAAGCACCACGGAGCAAGGAACTTGTCTGGTTTTGCTCTCCGTTGTACTCCGGGCCCTAACTCAGCGCGTGCACATGACAGGCCTTCAGCAAATAGTCGTCAACCATGTTGCAAGATGCATCGTATGCACCTGAAACTAAGATCACACTATGTGTTAACTACACCGGAATTAAAGTTTTCAAAAAAGACACCCTGTGCACGTCAGCTGGAGTGCCGGATGTTCATGCCAGATAAGACACAGGCATTAGCCGGTCTGGGTACGTGCTCAGTTTTGAATTGATTATTCAGCTCTCCACGCAGAAAAACATACCACAACACACCCACAGTTTACATTGGCTCTTCATGTATTTTACAAGTAAGGCAATCTTTTCTTATTTGTATTTTCAGGTTATGTCCTTGAAATGTCTGAGCTAAAATCGTTGGTGGCATTATTATGCATCATAGAAATTGTGTTTCTGAGAAAGAAAAACATAAATTTCTCTGAAAACCGTGTTTAAAAAACACCTTTTTACTGTCTTGCCTTTTTCTTCCTATAACACGCACATTTTCCTGGTCATGAAAAAGAATGCAGTTGCCAGGAAAAAGGCGTGAGCGTGAATGCATAATATTTAAAATTAATTCAAAGTAAACGTTCTTTCAGAGAGGAAAATGGTTACATCAGGAGAAATGCTGTCTGCTTCCTAAGAGACCATTCTAAACAAATAATTATCAACCACATTTTTGACGTGGCCGATGAAGTTCTGGATGACAGGATAGTTTTGTAATTGGTTTAGCTATGTTCGGGGAGACACGACTTCAGCCCCGTTACCACATCCCTTATTAAGGCTGTTTCTACACGGGCCACAGGGAATCTCTATGAGGGAAATACCTTGGAACGCTGTTGAATTAATTTAGTTAGCGGCAGTTACTTTTGACATCCCCAGAAGCAAGGAAGAAGGCACAACTCCTTCAGCACACCTCTTGGAACGGGGAATAAGGTGGTCCATGTGAGTGAGAGGACGCACAGGAAGCGCCTAGCTGGGGGAGAATAAATACTAGCTAATATCACACAGTAGACACTTTGGAAATATTAGTTCCCTCTCTCTCCATTTGTTGAGGCACTCAAGTTGTCAGGGAAACACTGATTGCAAAAGGACAGTCACAGTTGCAAGGGCGTTTCACGGGGAAAGGTGGTGCACTGCCTTTCTTTGTATTCCCTCTCAGCCGGGCCTGAAGGAGACAGGACGCAAGGGTTCAAGGTTCAAGCTGAGAAGGCTCGACGGGGCGGGGCGTAAGAAGCTCCCCGTGAGAAAGAGGAAGGTGTGGCCTGCAAAGATAAACGGTGTCCAGATCATCACTCTGGTGGAAAGGCAGGAGTGAGCGGCTTGTAGCTTTTAAAGCAGGAGTACCCGATTTCCCATTGGATCCTTACCCAGGATTGTAACACATGAAAAAGATAGGGGCGCCTGGGGGGCTCGGTGGAGCGTCCGACTTCGGCTCAGGTCATGATCTCACGGTTCGTGGGTTCGAGCCCCGTGTCAGACTGTGCTGACAGCTCAGAGCCTGGAGGCTGCTTCGGATTCTGTGTCTCCCTCTCTCGCTGCCCCTCCCCCCCTCAAAAATAAATACACATTAAAAAATTTTTTTCTTTAAGGGTAACAAGAAGGGGCGCCTGGGTGGCTCTGTCAGTTAAGTGTCAGACTTCAGCTCAGCTCGTGATCTCATGGCTCGTGAGTTCGAGCCCCACATCAGGCTCTGTGCTGACAATGCAGAGCCTGCTTGGGATTCTCTCTCCCTCTGTCTCTGCTCCTTCCTCCCTTGTGCTCTATCGCAAAAAAAAAAAAAAAAAAAAAAAAAAAAAAAAGATAAAAAGAAGAACTCATGTGGTTGTTGGCCCAAAGGGGATTGGGATTACATGCCCACCCTCTCGTTCTTTCCACCCAATGCCACCCCACCCTGAAACTTTTGTAGTTCTACAAATAACACTGTAGCAGTATAGCCCAGCACACCGGCCACAGGGGATTTATAGCCAAGTCTCTAAGGAAAACTGAGAGGTTTTCCAACTGAAGTTTAGGTGGAGAGGGTACTTAATTTGTGCCTAGGAATGCCTTGCTTTAATTGTATCTTTCATTCATCGCTAATTCCAAAGATTGAGTTCCTAAATTGGCAGTAATTGCTGCTTTGGGAATGTCAGTGCTTTTTGTTAAATATTTTATTTTACGGGAAAAAGACTAGATCGTTTGTTAAATTATTTATTTTATTGAAAAAAATGGATAGATGCTTAAATTGCTGACTTGAGATAACTATAGAAAGGGATTATATATAAATCGAAACCTGTCTTCGAGATAGATGGGTTTATACTACTTTTGCTAAATAGCGAAGTTGCTTTAAAAACGTGAGAAGAAATTAAGGAAATCATGTGTTGTGCCCACTGTTCATTTTATTTAACTTCTGTTTGGACTGACAACAGTTTTAAACTTCCATTTAACTGTCAGCTGACATCACTGAATGGGACCCCTAAAATGCAGCATTATCAACAAAGCCCATCCTAAAAAACTAAAAACAAAACCAGAAACAAAGCCCCCCCTTTCCAATCCCAAGTGGATGCATGCTATGCTGGTGCAGGCTATAGTTCAAAAGCAAAGGTGGGAATAAAAGCAGAGAGGAAATGCTTTGTTTTCCTGCCACCAAATCTACCACTGTTTTATATGTGTACCTGTGTAGTCTGCCTCCAACTTCCCACTCAAATGGAAGACGTGATTCCAAAATGAGTTAGCGTCATATGTTGAGTTCTGGCCATCAAAATGAAACCAATGGGATATGGACCAAGGCACTTAGGAGTCCGTACATTTGCCATGTGCCTTCTCCCTCCAACCTCTAAGACTGTAAGTGATGGACTTGTATCCAGGTTTATTACCACAGCATAGGCTTTACCATTCTAGCCCGTCCCAATTAACAGAGATGGCAATGGGTTTTGTCAGTTTCTCAATGATTTCATTAAGTTTCAAGAACTACCATATGTTACGTCCTTGGCTCTGCTGTTCTGTATGTTAACTTTTCCTTACTTTTAGCTCTGCATTTATCTCTATATTGATCAATAGATCAGATCCTAAGAAAAAGGTAATGGCATAAAAAATAATTTAATTTGGTTCTGATCCAGCATTTCCTAAGGCGTTTTTCAGGAAGCATTATTACCTCTGGGACATCTGAATATGTATACCTGAGTTTCCAAGCTTATATAATTTTGGAAAATGCTACATTCTATGGATCCCTCTTGGAGACATTTGACATATATTACCATACTAAAGGCTCTGAACAGACCTGTAATAAGGAAGCCAAAGTTACAATGCAAGTGTTACCTGCATTTATTCGACCATGAGTTCTTTTTCCTGCAAACATTTCTTAGAAGTGATTCCATTTGTGCAAAAGTAGTTATGCCGATAGCCTGAGAAAAAAAGTCCTGCAATTTCACTTAGAAAGATGAATTTTCACCAAAAGAACACTAAATTAGTCAGAACTCTACCAAACAAACAGAAAGGCAGTTAAATAGGTGTGCTCGTTTCCTAGGGTTGTTGTAAACATTACCACAAAACAAATGGCTTAAAAGAGCAAAAATGTATTCTTTTCACCCTTCCAGAGGCTAGAAGTTCGAATTCAAGGCGTCCACAGGGCTGTGCTCCCTCTAACAGCTGTAGGGAAGAATCCTTCCTCGGCTCTTCTGGCTTCTGGCGGTTGCTGACAATCCTTGATGTTCCTTGGCTTTCTTCTCTATGTCCCTTCTGTGTCTTCAGCTCTCCCTCTCTTCATAGGGGCGCTGGTCATTGAATTTAAGGCCCGCCGTAATTCAATAGGACGTCATGTTAATTTGATGACGTCAGCAAAGACCCTATTTCTGAATCACTTCACGATCACAGTGTTGGGGATCGGAAATTAGGACTCCAACATATCATTTTGGGGACACAATTCAAATTCCAATAGTGGGAAATACT
Organism: Panthera tigris; assembly: GCF_018350195.1. Taxonomy (NCBI): domain Eukaryota; kingdom Metazoa; phylum Chordata; class Mammalia; order Carnivora; family Felidae; genus Panthera; species Panthera tigris. Next base: position 119,081,356 of record NC_056677.1, on the reverse strand, counting down.
TTTCATCTAAATATCTATCTAGCAATCAAAAAACTGGCTTATGCAACTGTAGCATCTGGCAAGGCAAGTCAGAAATATATAGGGCAGGAGCTGAAACCGTCATCCACAGGCAGAATTTCTTCTTCATGGGAAGCCCGGTTTTACTCCTAGAGCCTTAACGGATTGCATGAGCCCCTCCCCCCCCCACACACACACACACTATCGAGGGTAATTCACTTGAGTTCAAGTCAATTGATTGGAGATATTAACCACATCTATAAAATGCCTTCACAGCAACATCTAGCTTAGTGTTTGATTGAATAACTAGGTACTATAGCTCGGCCAAGTGGACACAGAAAACTAACCATCAAACATAAAATTAAATTTTCAGGTGAAGAACTTTCTGATGTTCTAACACATGCTAAAGCCATAAGCCTACAAAAGCGCTTTTTTTTTTTTTTTCTTCTCCATTCACAAAATTTTCTTGGGTTACCATTATCAGACATGGGGTGGCCATTACGAGTCCTGACTCTGAATGAAAGGGAGGACTGATGTGATGCGATTTAATTGTTCGGATAGTTCCAGAAATAAAACACAATGTGTATTGGGCTGTTTTGAAATCTTTACTTTGAAATGAGCTGAGATGCTACCTAAGCTCTTATTCTTACTTTATCAGTGGGTGAAGTGGGACCAGAATGGATAAGCACCTTGCTCGTGTTTTGCTGGCAGATTCAGACCCGACCTGAGATAAGAGCACGGTCCGGTTCCACCACGGCTCTCAGACAACTGTCAAAGGGGCACACTAGGCCACACCGAGGAGACAGATAAACTCTCTGGCTTTGTTCGTCCGGTCATTATACTGTGGCAACACACGCGTGCCGAGAAATCTCCCGTGCCCTCCGCGAGGACACAGAGCGCGGCTGCCAGGCACCGTCCATGTTGCTGGAGAGGAAGGGTGCCTGGGCATGAGGGCACCTCTCCCCGCAAAATGCTTTCCTTGCAGCACACGTCTCGGGACCCTCTTTAAGCATGGGTGGCGTCCTCTATCTGCATCACACTTGGAACTCAATTTTTTGTCACTCGGGGTATACCAGGTCGGCTTGCCTCTGCCTTTCGATGCCAGCGCATGGTTTGATCTCCTCGGCGACAAGTCTGCAAAAATACCTGAAGACAGGAACGGCGAAGGTCATAACTTTCCTTGTTACCGAAGATAAAATTTAATGAGCTAGATCACAGGCTGCTTTAAGATCGGCCGCGCCAGGTTAATGGGGCTCTGCCACCGGAGCCAATTACAGCGGGTACAATTACATCCTATTCTAATAGCTGTAAGTCCGGGTTACACAAAGCTCCTGTCTCTGGGTAATCACTGGCTAGGAAGCAGGTGAGGGGAAACTAAGCAAATTGTCACTGATCATACAAGAGACACACAGAAAGCACAGAGCTGGTAGCTATTCCGGGTGCGCGTGTGTCATCTGTTGCTAAGAAGGAGCCGGCGTCGCCGGCAGAAAGCCCTCTTCTTCTAGCGCTGACCAAAAGGATATGTGATCTCAAAGACGCCTTTAGAAAAGTAGCTGAAAAGTGAATAGTAGGAGAGGGGGAGGAAGAACTCAGAAGGCCCTTCTCTGTTCAAACCGTTTCCCTGAGGATTTGGAAAGATTTAGTGGGCCGATATTGTTAATTTTTTTTTCCAACCTACATACGGGGGTGGGTTACCAAAACCCAAAGTGATGTTGTAAAATTTGAACAAACAGACCTTGAAGATCGACTTAATAAAAGGCCTCCTTTACATTCTCTGTTATGGTCACCCTTGCAGCTATTTACAGGTCCTGTACCACACATGGCTAAACGGGGGCCATTGAAGAGTCCCTGACAATTGAAGATCCATCAGAAATATAGATGGAAACACTTTGAAATTTCAAAGTAACGGGATTTTCCTATGATCTCGTGGATCAATCTGCACACTGTTGATTTTTGAAAAGCCTTTGAGGAACCACATCTTCTCCAAGTGAAACACACGTGTTCGTGTTATTGGCGAGTAAATATTTTAACATCCAAGGGAATGGGGGGGGGATGTTTTCTTTATGAAAGCACCAATGACATTTATGGGAACTGTGGGAAAGTCATCGCAGACGAGGGTAGCTGTCTTTCTAAGTGCTGGCTTTGGAGTAGAATGATATTTATAAGGGAATGAGTATTAAATAAATGACACAAGCAATGTCAATTTCCCAAAATGTTCTTTGTTTCCAAGAGGTTAAAGATTAAAAAAAGTAATTCCTAATATTGGTTGTTCAGACCACAATTGGAAAGACTTCCAGAATGACTCAAGGTTTTTCAAAGATCCTTTCAAAGTAATGAAGTAATCGGTGGTAGAGTAGAAACAAAGAAACAAGAAGGTGGTATCGTTGGGATGGTGGGAAGTCAGATCATCCCCTCTTGCTACTGCTTGACCTGAGGTTCAGTTTTGGTGATATTGCTCTTTTTTATCATTAGAAGAGAAGGAGGAGGTTTTCCGTAATTTTATATTCATTCTGTCCCTTTTTCTCTAAACAAAACTCATTTTTCCAAATCTTTCCGGGTTTTGTTTGTTTTTTACGCTCTCCAAAATATCATGTGTTTATACTCCTGATTTAAGCTTGCTATCCTTTTCTTGGTTATCTTCCTCAGAGACTCTCCTTAACTTGTGCAAGGATGTTTAATGATTTGGAAGAGGCTTCAGGCATTCCCATCGAGACTGCCTTGTAGAATTGCACTTTCGTGACAAGTGCAAGAGCCCTAAATAAATCAAAGGACAGAATACTCTTCAAGCGTCGTTCTAGTTCTTTCAGTATTCGGTTGTACACAATGTCATATCAATAAGGGAGAAAACCCCACTGAAAGTATATTATATTTCAGAGTTACCCAAGAAATGATTCGGCCATCCTTTCTACTAAATAGATCGGCCGATGCCGATCTGTCTTGGATAACTGGTGTTCTGAATGTGCGGATTTTCTACAAAGGCAAACAGATATTCTTTTTTTTTTAATTTTTGACTTTATTTTTGAGAGAAAGAGACAGAGAGTGAGTGGGGGAGGGGCAGAGAGAGGGAGACACAGAACTGGAAGCAGGCTCCACGCTCTGAGCCTGAGCACAGAGCGCGACGTGGGGCTCGAACTCATGAGCGGTGAGATCATGACCTGAGGTGAGGTCGGATGCTTAGCCGACTGAGCCACCCAGGCGCCCCAAACAGATATTCTTTAATATTTTTATTGACTGTGGCAATTCAGGGAACATAATGGTCGGCCCTGTCATTCATGCCGGACAGTAGAGGAGAGAAAACAGGAGAAGATACGTTTCCGGGCGAGAAGTGAAAAAGCACATCTGATGAGGAGTAATGCATTTGACACCATATATCGGTACCCCCGCCTACAACTAATACAACCCAAGAATGATAACCCCCCACGTTGCAGGCACATTTAAAAACACAAAAATAAAAATAAAAACTCAGGTACGCTGGTGGTTTGCTTTAATGCCAACGGGTCCCTATTAGAGACAACACAAAACGGAGTCACAAAGGAGTTATCTTGTCCCTGGCAGGATTAAACCTTCTTAAAGTGGAGTTCATGAATGACCCAGATCAAATTCATATCCTGCAGTCTCCTACGCGAGACCGGCCCACAGACCAGAAGCATCGGTATTACTTGGGAGCTTGTTAGAAAGGCAAAATCTCAAGCTTTGCCTCAGGCCTACTGAATCTGAATCTGAATTTTATCAAGTGATTCGTAAGCACATTAGAGCTTGAAAAGCACAACCCAAAACACTGTAGACCATGAGGTTCCAGTGTCTACTTGCGTTATAATTTTTGTAAAAGAACATTTAAAACATTCCAGATCGAGTTGCAGATTCAGTTTCATGAATCTTCCAATATGTTCAGACTCAGGTTTGTCTCAATACTATGAGCGCGGAAAGAAATCAGTGGTAAATGATGATACTAGGGACTGCATGGCCTTAGTGGAATGAACACTAAGCTTGGAGTCCCAGAGAATTACGCTCAATTCCTGACTCACCGCTAGCTGTCACTTAACAAAATTGGGTTAACGCCACCCGTGTCATAGCGCCGTTACGAGAATGGACTGAGGTGGCCTGAGCAGAGTGCTTAAATAAATCTAAGTTTCATCCGTTGCCTGAGGACGATCTCTTCACTCCCCCCCATAAAACCTCAATATTCATTTCCCTTCTCTGGTTCATTCCGTAATCTGGTGCCTCAAAGGTATCAGGCAACTTCGCATCAGTCATACTCTTACTTTGGAGGCTCACGTGTTCTCAAAGCGGCAGCCTCTTAGGCCTCGTCATGAACTCAACACGATAATCCAGGTGAAATGACTTCTTCCCAAGCCTCATTGCAATCAGAGAACCCCAGAGACGTTTCGTGGCCATCTGTCAAACTGTGACTTGGAGAATGCTGAATCCGACATAACAAACTAATTGATCCAGAGGGCTCTTCTCATTTACATCGCTGGACTATTTGTCCTTGTTTTGCCAGCACGATCCTAGTTTACTCTTGTTTTTCAGGTGTGATCATTAATACCCCAATTTCACTTTTTTTTTTTAATTTTTTTTTAACATTTATTTATTTTTGAGACAGAGAGAGAGCATGAACGGGGGAGGGGCAGAGAGAGAGGGAGACACAGAATCGGAAGCAGGCTCCAGGCTCTGAGCCGTCAGCCCAGAGCCCGACGCGGCGCTCGAACTCACGGACCGTGAGATCGTGACCTGAGCCGAAGTCGGACGCTTAACCGACTGAGCCACCCAGGCGCCCCCCCCCCAATTTCGCTTTTTAAAATAGCATCCCAGCTTGTGTGGTGAATTACACAGTCAGCTATGAGCAGCTGACTTTGGCTATCCAAAGTTCAACAGCAGGTGCAGAAGAAATGCTCCACGTGTTCCCTTGCTTTGCCTAAGCAGCTCTTCCAAAGGTTGCTTCTGATCTAGAACCGTGTCAGTTCCATCAGGCCTCCCAATCCTACGCCGGGCCTGCTAACTCTCTTTTGGCATTCAGTACTCTTTCACCTCCCTGCTCTGTATCTTGCCCTCTGTCGCAGAAGATGCAAACTCGGGACTCCCTTGCTGGACTGAGGTCCATAGAGTCTTAGATTCCATGCTAAGACCCACTGGCATGAGGTTTCAGAGGCAAATGAGAATCACAAATACATTTGCTTCTTCTTGCGTAAATGGCAAGCAGATTCTTGGATCCCCAAATGCATGCTTTTTGTTGCACTTCTGCATCCCTCAGCCACTTAATCTGCTTGGAGGCCGAAAAGGATCTGTGAGGTTGGCGGTGAACTTGCTACAGATCCCTGACCCTGGGCGGCAGCGTCTCTGGAAGCTTCTGCCTGACGTGCATCTTCTTTACTCCTTCCAGTGCTTTGTTATTTGCTTGCTTGCTTGCTTGCTGATGCTTTACCACGTCTATTGAGCTATGATGGATATGATTAACCCTCTTCTTTGTCCCTAGCCCCAGGCAGCTAATGATCCGCTTTATGTCATTATAGATTAGTTTACATTTTTAAGTTTTGCATAA